>NC_069662.1:82080293-82705293 GCF_027244095.1 Hemicordylus capensis | reverse complement strand
AACCTCTCTCTGTAGGTGCCTTTATGTACACTGCAGAGGTATAGCTCGGAGTGGGCCCTGGAAAGTGAAGATGTCCCCTACTTTTCTCCCTCCCACCCTCTGGACTATCTAACACCTGAGAATTGTGACCCCACTCCACCCTCACAAGTAAATATTGCCAGTGTTGGTGTCAAGAAAATATAAACCATGTGAATCTGACCTCATCCCATGGATTCCTCCCATTCTGGAGCTTAATGGCCAGGGCTTAACAGGATATTCCTGGTCTGGCCCTACCCCTCACTCCTCTCTTTGTGATCGCCTAACCGTGTGCTCAAGTTTAGCCCATCCCTTCCTTGGTGTGACTGACAGGCTCAGCAGCCAGGAAAATGCTGGCTGAAGCTCAGCAACAGTACATAGGAACATAGGAAGCTGCCATATACTGAGTCAGACCATTGGTCCATCTAGCTCAGTATTGCCTACAGAGACTGGCAGCAGCTTCTCCAACGTTGCAGGCAGGAATCTCTCTCAGCCCTATCTTGGAGATGCCAGGGAGGGAACTTGAAACCTTCTGCTCTTCCCAGAGCAGCTCCATCCCCTGAGGGGAATCTCTTACAGTGCTTACACATCTAGCCTCCCATTCATATGCAACCAGGGCAGACTCTGCTTAGCTAAGGGGAGAAGACTTGCTATCACAAGACCAGCTCTCCTCTGGCTGTACTGTCCTGGCTGCTGAGCCTGTCAGCCATGCTGAGTGGTGGGCTGAGCCTGAGCACCTAGCCAGCCAATCAGGAGGAAAGAAAGAGGGAGGGGTGCTGTATGACACTCCTCCCCTCTCCCTGTCCCCCTGTGAAGGCTTTGCCAGCTTGAAAGCAAGCCAAGTCCTGGAATATGAAACAAGCAGCATGCCAATGAGTTGGGGAGGGGGAGAGCAAAGGTGTCACACAGGCTGCAGCCTCCATCTCCCTCCACAGCCCAGGAACATTTTTCTCAGCATGTTCCATTGTAACTCTGCCCAGGCTTCTACATCTACGTAGAGCAGATATCACTGCTTGGTAAAGCGAGGCAAGCATCTATAAAAACAGTGCTTTCTCTATGATAATCCCAATACTTTAGAACTCCCTTCTGGTGGAGGCCCGGTAGGCCTTTATCTTGCTGTCCTTTTGAAGGCTTGTGAAGACCTGGCTCTTATGCAGGACTTGTGGCAGGGATGAGGACTTCTGCTGGATGTTGTCATTTGTGCCTTTTTTTCTGCTGCTGCTGCTAGAAGATGCTGCTTTATTCTGTTTATGGTTTCGTTCTTGAAGTTAATGAGCGAGGTGATTTGTGTGATATGTTGTTTTGGTTTAATACTGTGAGCAGCTTTGTGCCACAGGATGCTCACACACACACACACACACACACACACACACACCAGCTCTGACTTGCTAAAATCGAGATTTATCATTATAGGCTAGGTATTTTTGGTTAATACAACACCTTAATCCATACACTGAAGTTTGCTTATTTTATTTTATTTTTCAATTTTCAGGAAGAATTTAAGAGTTTAAGCAAGACAAATTGCCCCGAAGGCACAATTGAGAAGAAATATATTAAACCAATGGAATGAAGTAATATGAAGCTAAAATGCATACATTTCTAACATTAATATATATTGCGATGAAAACAGTTGCTTAGCAATAGCAGAGGTGCTCTGTTGAAGCAATTCAGAAATACAAGACTGTTTCCCCAAGTTGCCTGTTCACTGTGCTGCTGTACTTCGATGAGAATGTGAATGAGGGAATTGAAATGCCTGCTGTGGCTGAAGCTCTATTTGAAAACAACTGCTTTTGACTTGCTGTTGCTCTTTAAAGAAGGTTTAGTGTGGGGCAGCTATGAAATGTCTGCTTTTGCCATTTGTTATTGGTATGGCATCAACGCTTGGGTAATTTATTTAATCCTGTATTTGTGCAATGACAATACTTTAGATTTGTTTAAGATATTTATACCCTACCTTTCTACCATTATTGGTACTGAAGGGCAGCTTGCAGAATTCTATAAAACAATTTTAAAAGTTAAGAATTAGGATATGAAACAAGGACAAGAGGTTTGGGGGAAAGTTGACCAAAATCTCCAGCCCAGCGCCCAGATGGTCCAGCTGCTTTCATGATCATTGGATTTTAGAGACTGTGGTGAATCCAAGAGATATATCGCTCTCCAAGCAATCTCAGCAACGGACGTCAACTGTCACTGGGGTGTGTGGCTTCTGTTAATCTGGGTCACAGGTCTTAAAATGTCCCCAATTGCTCCTCTTTCTTTTTGTGGCACTGCCAGTGGACTGCAGGTGGGGACAAAGCTGGAAAATGAAAAAGAGGTTCTTTAATAGTCCCATTGGGGTAAAGCAGGGAACTAAATGCATAAGCAGCAAGGAATGCAAATGAATTCAAGGAGCACTGGTTTTACTGAAATCGATTAATAGCATTTATTGCAGTACTAGACCCAATATCCAAGCAATGGTATATAAAAGGATAGAAAAATAATCACAACTTTTTTTTTTTGCTTTTTAAAATTTTTATTGTTTTTTACAATATCTTAACAATCCCGTTATATCTAATTAAGTAAATATAGACTTCCCGCTCATCAATCTGCACGATTCATTAGCAATAGCAATAGCAATAGCACTTACATTTATATACCGCTTTATAGCCGGAGCTCTCTAAGCGGTTGACAATGATTTAGCATATTGCCCCCAACATTCTGGGTACTCATTTTACCGACCTCGGAAGGATGGAAGGCTGAGTCAACCTTGACCCCAGTCAGGATCGAACTTGTAACCTTCTGGTTACAGGGCGGCAGTTTTACCATTGCGCCACCAGGGGCTCTATATAAAAAGAGCCCCTGCATCTATACAAGTTACCTATAACTTGTATAGCATTACCTATACAAGTCAACCATTGCTATAGTAATTCAAAAAATATATCCTACACATTGCAAACTTGATTTTACTCTACCCAACCTGCTATTATTACTAAATTTCAAACCCTGCTGAAAGGTCCATATTAGAAAAATAGTTCTTTAAGTATAGTAAGAATGGTTTCCAATCTCCTTTAAAAGATTCCAAGTTTTCATCCCTTATCAGTACTGTAAAAAATAATCGCACCTTAAAGCAAAAAGACAAAATAACATGGCAAATGAAGCATTCATGAACAGTAGAAAGATGAACCCACAGTGCCTCCGTGTGGTGATGCAAATGTCCTCTGCCATGAAAATGGCCTCCGTGTGTGCACAGAGGCCTGAACCAGGCTGCAGCCAGCCTGGGCTGTCATTTGGGAGGCTGGCGAAGGAGCCCCCACTCCTGTTCCCCACCACATCTGATGTCTCTCTGCCACCTCCACAGTGGTCTCCTAAAGGTACAGAGTACCCTTTCTCTTGCCTCGTGCCCCACCCACCCCCAGCCTTTAGGATAGGGAATGCCCCCTTTACCTGTAAAGGGGAATCCTCACTGAACAAATATACCCTCAAACTGGACCATGAACCGGGGCCAGTCCTGTTTGATCTCAGACTGCCTGAACTGGGCCAGTTCAGTTCAAATTGTGGTTCAAATCGAGCCAGCTCGCACATCAAGCTCACCTACAAGCTCTCCTCTACTTCTACATACTCTATTCTCCCCATATTTCTTCTAGCTCTCTTGCTTACAGAAAAAGAAAAAAGCATACATAGAGAGATGACTAAAGAAGAAGAAAGCAAGAAAGCAAGAAATGAAAAGAGTTTAGACAAGAACTGCAAAGAGGGAAAGTGGGGAGTTTGAAAGGACAGAATATCAAAGTAATGATCTATCAAGGAAACGCCTATCTGCTTCCTTACCTCTTGGTGTTTTATACACACACACACACACACACACACAGAGGTGACTGGGGAAAATAGAGAGGGGGGACTTCAAATTTTCCATTCCCTCTTCTTCATCAGAGGTAATGTCAACATTACTTTCTAAAAATTCCTAAAATTCCTTTTGAAGCTCCTTTTGTTAGAAAAATATCACCTGTTTGGGACCATGACTTCATAATTGCCAATTTAGCATCTTGGGTCTGTTTCCAAATCTTGTTATGATCATGACAGGAGTATTTTCAGGGAAAGACCATCTCTTAGCAGCAACATTCTTTAAGCATTCAGCTATGACAGATGCATCTTGTGGTTTGGTGTTTCCTGATGTATTTCAGACAGAGGTCACACACAGACAGAGACAGGTTTCTTTTACTTCTCAGCAGTCCTCTAAGTTTGAACTTTGTTCACCAGGCTTACAAGTCTTTCAGAAGAAGCAGGAGCTGAACAAAGGTTTCTAGGACCAAATTAATAGCAAAAGACCCCAGATGGTTTTGCTGCCTCCACAACTGGACATACATTGTTGATGGGCAATGTGAGAAGCATGTAATTTGTAGGGATGTGGAAACTTATTCAGGTACAAATTGATTTGTACCTGAATCTAGTTGATTTGGGTGATTTGGAGACAAAACAAATCACCTCTGTGGTCCATTGGCTAGAGTTGGGTACAAATCGAATTGCACCTGATTTGATTCAAATCGATTTGAAATTTGTGTCCCTCCTTCTAATTCCCCCAGATTTCCAGCTTTCTTAAAAAAAAAAATAATTAAAAAAAAAAGTTAAGCTCTAGCCCTTGTTATACAGAGCAAAGTTATGGAGCAAAATGTGTGGTCATTATTTTTCAAGTGTTTGGATTCTTTGGTGTATAATAGCTTTCCCTCAATGAATCCCTATGAGGATTCATTACATTTCATTTCTTCTATTCATTTCGACTGTACAGTGTCTTTTCGATAGTGCCAGTTGTCAACTGCCATGTACCAACAACACCCCACTCCTACTCGCAAGGCAGTGGGGTACTACTCAGTTTATGTTCTAGGAATTTTTTTCAAGTGCTTAGGCTCTTTGGTGTATAATAACCTTTCGTCATAATGAATCCCTATGAGGATTCATTACACACCAAGGAGTCTAAACACCTCAAAAATTCCTAAAATATAATTTGAGTACCCAGTGATTTGTGGGTTGTGGGGTAGTTGGAACATGGGATGCCACTAATTCCCCACCCCCACCTGCAAAGCAGTGGAGTCAAAATGAACAGAAGAAATGAAGGTGTGTAATGAATTCTCATAGGAATACATTATGAGGAAAAGTTATTATACACCAAAGAATACAAACACTTGAAAAATAATGACTTTACATTTTGCTCCATAACTCCACTTCTACAAGGGTTAGACCTTAGCTTTTTAAAAGAAAGAAAGAAAGAAAGAGCGAGCAAGCAAGCAAGCAAGCTGAGGATCTGTTTTAGGGTTAGGATATGGCAATTTCGAATCCCCATTGTTTCCTATGGTGGAAATGTTCAAAATCAGTAAAAATTAACCAAATTCATTAAAAATCAACCAAGCGTCCCACTGCCTTGAAATTTGGGTGGTAGGTTGGCAACCATGGGGACCTACTCACCATCTAAATTTGATGCCCTGAAGACCTTGTTAAGTGGTCCGAATCAGTCTGAATCCAAATTGAATCAAAGCAAACACAAATCAAATCTGGGGTGATTTGGAGTGGGTAGATTTGGATACAAAACAAATCAGTGGTGATTTGTTTGGGGCACAAATTGAAACAAAAAAATCAATTTGTGCACATCCCTAGTAATTTGTCCATATCAAATGCATATCTTGAAAATGAGAAACTCATGGTGGTTCAGTGCTATGCGGCAGTTCCTGTGCAGAGTTATTGCCAAAATCTGTAATGTGTATTTCTGCAAACTGGATTTTGACAGTCTAGTTTTTGGGGTACATTTTGGACAATTGACTCAACAACAATGCTTTAGTGTCTTTGCCTTCTCAGAGGCCCCTGGAATACATCACATCTCAGTAATATTACTATCTTCATGCATAGGTATGGTCCAGCTGTGCCCCATGAAATAATCTAGAGATTAGGGACCAATCCAGGCAAGGATGAGAGGCAGGATCCAATGCCTCTCCACACTTCTCTTCTTTCCCTGCCATGAATTAAACGGCTTTGGCCACCCTCATTTGTGGCAAAGCATGCAAAGTGGAAAGTGGGATGATAAAAATCTCTGCCATGGTCAGGCATACAAAGGTACCAGGAATGCACACTGATTCACAACTCAGCCCAAGACAAACTGGATTGATTTTCACATTAACAACGGGTATCCCCTCCATTAACCTTTATTGATGTATCATATTTGGAAACCACCTACTATCTCTCTCTATCTCTCTCGGCAGTAGTAAAAACAACACAAGAATTACAATTTTATAGGTTGTTTTCATAACTAAACATAATTATGAATCACATTTCTGTATATTTCTAATTAACAGAGGCAGTATGGCACTTCTAGGCTATGGAAAGATCTAGATGGAGGAAGACCAGATAAGCAAGGTGGGGGGTTTTGGTTTTCCTTTCACCCTTGCCTGAAATTTTCTAGGAGTAGAATTTGGCATCCAAAGTAGGAATAAAAGCAGAACACAAGATGTATTCACCTCACCCACCTAAGCAGTTAATCTTTGAATTGAATGTATCTGGCATCCAACAGGGATGAGTAGGAGTACAGAACCCATCTAAATTGAAAAGCAAAGACCTTCAAACAATAGAGCTACAATGCTCCATCTTCCAGCATTGTTCAAAAGGCCTGAGAGAATTACTGTACATTCACATGGGAAGGTGCATAAAATTGATATAATACAGTTTATTTTTGCTCAGTTTTCTTCACACTGAGTGTTAAAAATACTTTATAGAATGATTTGGGATAGAGATGTGATGCTGAACAGCTCGAGGCCAGGTAACTAACACAGAAGAAAAAGAAAGAAAGAAAGAAAGAAAGAAAGAAAGAAAGAAAGAAAGAAAGAAAGAAAAGAGAATTGAACTTTAAAAGCCACAAAAGTGCAAGTAAGTCATCCTGCTGACTGGTTTCATTGATTGGATAATGGAAGGATAAGGCAGGGAATGACAGTGATTTAGTGTAGGGCATACGATAAAAGGGATCAAGGAGGTTTTAAAATGAGATTGAAACAGACAGACAATGTGACTGGATGAGAGAGTGTCCCAGCTAGATGAGAGTCTCACAAGTGACAGATCAGCCTGTTAACTTGAGGACTGGAAGCAGAGGCACAAGGTTAAGACCCCAGGCATAGTTATTGGGAGTTAGTCCCATCAAAATCCTTCCAGTTACACTCCAGTCAGTCCAAAGGGACTTCAATACATGATTATACATTACATGAGGGTTCTTATTTTGTATTGGAGATTATGAGTTCGGAAGCTACAGAATATGGAAAAAATTGTTTAAAGTGGAGATTCTCTCAAATGTCATGGTTATCAGGTTCTCTCAAGGAGAAATTTCAAAGAATTTTCTCAGATGGTTTCTCCACACTCCACCCTTGTTACTTTTGATTAATGAATACACATCGTTGTGATCTTATGATTGTGGAGTCAATGACTACCCCTGAAAATTGGGTAAAGTTAACCTTCTGCACTGGCATATCTAGCATGGGGGGGAAGGGACCTGTGCTTGCCCTCACTGGTGCAGGGCCCCACCAACGGCATGCTCGCCTCCACTCATCCACAGCAATGGGGTCCACTCACCTTCTGCCACGTCCACTGACCAACTGCCTCCACCTCTGCCCACTTCCCCCCTCTCCTCACCCTGCCCACCTCCTCCTCTTTCCCTTTTCTCTGCTCACATAATGTTTAGAAGTACTTCCAAGTGTCGCATGAGCATACATATTTCCCCCTCTTCTGCCCACATGACACTTGGAACCATCAGAGGAGAAGGAAAGAGGAGGAGATGGACAAACCAGAGTGTGTGGAGGGTGGGAACGGATGGGCCCCTAGGGGCAGATGATCCCATGTTCTTGGGGCACCCTTGAACACTGGAAGCTCTGCCCCTGACCCCCGAACCTAATTAAAATATTTACTTGAACAATATTGCAGCCTTGATTATGTGGATGATGGTCTTTCAGTTAATATGTGATTTTACCCTTTAAGAACAATTTCTATCTGTTGTGTCTGATTTCTAGTGTAGCAAGTCTTAATCAGTGGATTAATCAACTAGAGTTTGGGTAGACTGAATCAATTTTAATTAGTGAAGATGACCAGTTTGATCAGTGGTGCTGCATGCTAAATATACATTTATTTATTTAGCCTGGCCGACATCCAGTGCAGTGTTACATCTTTGTAATGCTACGCTGAGGGGCTGCTGAGCCCTTCAAAGGCAGGGTTAGGGATGTGCAAATGGGGCAGTTGCACAACTTGTGGAAACACTGCTTGCACAACTGACCAGTTTGCACATCTCCAACACTGCCTTGAAGAGGCAACAGCACAGCATTATGGCGATGTAATGCTGCCCTAAATAGAACTTCTATTTTGGTTCAGATACATTGTTATAGTCAGGAATAACAAAGAAAATGTTTGTAATGGCATTTCCTAATGATGATTAGCAACAGCTCTTGTTAAATGAACTGCAAGTTGTCCTAGGGCAGAAATATATGTTATCCCCTGAATGCCACTGGATATGGAATCCCCATGTCCATGTCAAGCTCTCTGAATAATTTGCATGCTCACACTTATGCCCATGTTGTCATGTCGTCATCACATTGTGGATTCCCCTGCCCCAGCCAGTGAAAGCCCAAAAAGTGGATAAACCTGCTCCATGATGATGTCACAACATGATGTCACAGCAGCTACACATGACAAAGGGGATGTGGAGGCTACAACTCAAGGATTTTTATTTATTTATTTATTTTGGTGGCAGAACCATGTGAAGCATAACAGTAGTTTCTCCCTTATATTTGTTGCAGTAGTTCCACAGTAGGTTTTGATTATGTGAATGGTTATTTAAATTTTCATTGATTAACAAGCAGGTTGATAAATCAACCCCAAAAGGCAGGTGATTAATCAACCCAAATGTCTTGTTTTCTTGTTCTACTGGTTTCTTATTCTCCTTTTTTTGTTGGCTGCTAGTATATGTTTTCATCCTCACTCTGCTTCCTCTCTGTTTCCAAAGTAAATATGTGGAAGCTGTCAGAGTTCTGATGCTTTCATTATACGCTTTTCATTATTACCCTGTCTTTGTTGAACAAGTTTACTTCAAAGCCTTTGGCAGAAAATGACAAGCAACATGACAGTTTATTTCCTCGTCCCTTCATTAGATTAGAAACATCTTGGATGGTTTTAGATTTCATTTATTGTATTAAAAAGAGCACATGCCTTTCTGTATAAAACATGTAGAAAATAAAAGACTGAAAAATATTAATTTAAAATATTAAGATGCTTGAAAGACTCTATTCTGTTAATATCGTGTTGCAACTTGTGTGACCTATCTTGCTAAGCTTTTGCAAGTATTTATGTTTTACTATGTATTGGTCTATGACTGCAATAAAGTAAAGTGAAAGAGAAAGTGACTCTGAACAGGAGGTACTCAAAATAAAAAACAGTGTTGTAGATCCTGTGAGAGATCTGTGGGATTTGGGATGGAACAGTCTGCCAGGTACTGCTGATGGATAATCCCCCATATTTAAATAGGGCATGCAGAGGCCCAATTCTGGCTCAGTTGAAATCATCATCATCATCATCATCATCATCACATCTGTATCCCACATTTCCTCCAACAAGCTTAGGTCAGTGTCCATGCTTAGGTCAGTGCCCATGGGAGTTATCCCACTTCATCCTAATAACATTGTGAGGTAAAGCCTCATTCAGACATTGTAAAATTGCCCTGCTGTAGCCATGTAAAATGATGTGAAAGGAGAGGAAGTACTGCCCCTGCCATGTCAATCAGCACCATGCCCCACCACTCATGCTTACAGCGGGGCTTGTCTGAAGAAAAAGGAAAGGAAAAATCATGCCGTCAAGTCAGGGTCAACTCCTGGCAACTACAGAGCAATGTAGTTTTCATGGTAGAATTCAGGAGGGGTTTACCATTGCCTTCTCCCGCGCAGTATGAGATGATGCCGTTCAGCAACTTCCTATATCATGCTGCCTGATATAGGTGTTTCTCATAGTCTGGGAAACATATCAGCAGGGATTTGAACCAGTAACCTCTTGCTCCCTAGGCAAGTCACTTCCCTGCTGAGCCACTAGGTGGAAGAGCCAAAAGTGTGATGGCGGGCACTTCTGTGATTGCAAGACTGGTTACAGCTACAGCAGGGCAATCTTTGAATGCCTGTATGAGGCTTAAGTTAGGCTGAGAACGAGTAACTAACGCAACATCACCCAATTTCATGGATGACTAGGGACTGAGATCTGTGATTTAGATTTAGGGATTTAGAGCTGTGATTGGTATTGTATGAGCAGAGGATGCAGAGTTCTAATATCTGCTGGCCTGCACACTCACCTGTTGCAACCCATTCTGAAGATCCATTTGATTCTAGAGAATCAGTGAGAGAGGAACCATGAATGTCATATGCTTCCTCTTCACATACTTCTAGGTCTCACCTGAAGCAGGAAGATGGATGTATCTCCTCTGGAAAGTTTCGTGTTTTCTCGATGTGTGAACAAATGTCCAACTTCCTCCCCCCCCCCCAATTTCAGGCAGACACCTGAGCCGCATTCAGACATTCCATAATGTGCCACTGTAACCATGTACAGTGGCACAAATGGGTCAGATGTCCCACCCTGACTCATCAATCATTGTGGCGGTATCATCCCAGCCTCACAATCACGGAAGCACCTACCATGAGTTAGGACACTTCCCTATTCACACAAACCCTGCTCTAAGTGTGAGCATGGGGTCAGCCACAGGAATTGGCAAGTCAAGGGCAGGACTTCTGGCACATTGGCAGTACTGTATGCTGGCACTGCAGTGTACATTGTACAGTGCAGTACATTTTGGCATGTCTGAATGGGGTCCTGCAATTGTGATGAAAGGAAGAGCAACTCCCTCATGCTTCCTCCCTTGCCACTTCTGTGGGATGTCTAATACAGCTCATGGTTTCACACTTTCAAAGCAAGATACATACAAATATGTATCAACTGATAGCTGTTGGAGACAAGATGCTAGAGCAGGTGATGGACCTTGGTCTGATCAGCAAGGCAATTCTTATGCATTTAGGGGGAAGTACCTGAGAAAACAAAGACACACAGAAAAGAGTGTTCATGATAATATCAATGTATTGCAGTATAATTTTACAGGACTCAATACATTTTCCCTTTAGCTGAAAAATAACTGTGTTGGAGATAAAACTGATATACATGAAGTTGCTGTGGGGTGTGGTGGGGTTAGTGGGAAGAAGAGTATGTTGCTCAAAGGAAACAGCTGTAATGTATTCTATTTTTATCAGAAAAGTATGAAAAATACCTTTCTATTTATTTTTTTCACTATAGTTAATGGTTTTTTGTGTTTTCACTTGTACTGTGTCTAGTGAACTCATCTTCTGTTCATCTGGAGATGCTTTTGATGCATGTTTTCAGTTTCACAAAGGGACATAAATTGGTCACGTAGTACAAACTGAAAAGCTGGTTATTTTCCAAGGACATTGTGCTAGCAAAGAAAAAAACAAGCAATATATGTGCAACATAAACTTAGAATTCCAAAGCCTAGCTAGCACCATGTTTTTTTAAAGGCACACATGGGGCTAAACTGCACATTACTCTGAACATATTATTGTTTGCCCCTGCATACTTAGTTTTTCTGAAGCCATGGACAGAGAGAGGGATCAGGACGGTGGAATCAGGAAGGGAAGCTTTAACCCTTTACCCCACCATAGTTCTGGTCTGTGCCTGCTTTCTACCCCAGGAGAGAAGTTTCTATTAGTGCCAATAAGCTACAGCTTAATAACCATTATCCATCATAAGGAATGCACGTGGAAATAATAGCATGTATTGAATTCTTCAATAAATCTTTTGAACCAGGGTGTAGCTATAATTGAGCAGATGGGTTCAAAGAACCCAGGCCCCCCAACTCCTGAGGTCCCCCCAGCTCCACCCCTTCCTATTTTCTTTATTATCTCCCTCACTCTGAAGGGCCACTGGGAAGGGGGTGAACACGGACCACATCTCCCCTAGCTACGCCCTATCCAGTTTTATAGTCAGATGCTGTTTTTCTACATAGCACCAGCCTACATTTTATTGGATCAACTGAAAGATATATGCAGAAATGTATGTTGCATTCAGGGGCAAATAACAGTTTTGAGAGGCAAATTTTTGGCCAGAAAATGGCTTGAGGGAAAGAGTTAACCTCTCACTCCCTGTGCAGCATATCTCAAACAGGATTTCTTCTCCACACACATGTGAAATAAGTGCTTCTGGGTCTAACATGACTCTTAAAAATGAAAATAAACCCTTAAAAATGAAAATAAACTCCAAGGAGCCCAGAGCAGTGCACATGCTCATTCTCACAACAACCCTGTGAGGTAGGTTATGGTGAGGGAGAAGTGACTGGCCCAGGGTTACCCAGTGAAGCTATTCTCACGACCAGGGAAAATTGGGCTAAGGGAGTCTAGCCCGATTTCCCCTGGTCATCTGCTGCCACGGGAGCCACACGGCTCCTGGCAGCAAACCATAAAAACTACCCCTCCTCCTAATTGAGGTTAGCAGAGTGAGCGCTCCATTAACCCTGTTTGGTTGATTGTGTGCTGGCACAATGTGGCACCGGGGCAACACACGAGGAGACACTCACCAGGAGGCTGAAACTAGCCTCCCGGCCCCGGGGGTCTCTCCAGAATGCCCTGTGCACTTTCGGTGGGGCATCCTGGAACTTCTTGGGGCTGGCTGGCCCCCAATCCCCACCGCCCGTGCCAGCTCCGTGACGACCAATCGTGTGAAGCGTCTCAGTGAGTTTCATGTCTGAATGGGGATTTAAACTTGGATTTCCCCAGTCCTAATCCAACACCCTAGACCCTAGAGTAGGGGGTTGTGCAACAGGCAATATTGGGAGTGGGTGCAAGTGGGTATCACCATAACATTCTCATTTAAAATATCATGAAATGCCAAACAAATTTTACACCTTAGTGTTGAAACCATTTTCTAGACTGGGGTGACCAATTTCTACCTTCTCAGAGGCTACTCTATTCTTCAGGCAGTAGTCAGAAGTTGGAATTGGGAGGGGGACATTTAGGGCTAGCCTTAAAAACTACCAATGGGATCCAAATTGTTTTGGATACAGCAAGAGCTTTCATGGTCATTCAGCGAGCATAAAATGTACATTAACAGGGCTTAAATGCTCACATAGCAGGTTTGCCTCCTAATTTCCCATTGTATGTATGTACATATGTATGTATGTTTCAATTCGTACCTTGTTACTTGGCCGAAGTGTGCCCTCAAGACAGTTTACAATGCGGTATCATAAAACAAATTAAAATGAATTTAAAACACAAACAGTTAATAGGCCATAAGGATGAAGAGCCACCCCTCTCATGCAGTCAGAGAAAGCAACAAGATTCAAACCCAGTGTCCAGTGCCTATTCCTTTTCACCAGTGAATGTGACTCCAGCAAACACACAAAGATCCTTAGCCACCCATGGTGAAGTGGTGATAGAGAACAGCTTGCAGGTGTATATCTGTCACAACCAGGACTCTGCACAGCAGAGAACACTAAGTCCTGGGAATCCAGATATACAAGTCCCAAGACAAGATCAAAAGGCACCAGAATGAAACGAAAGATCATTAATGGCTTCACATAGTGCTAGATGCATAGTCTTGTGGACAGAGATAGTCTGGCCACAGTTTTCTATGCTCCATGGCAGACTGCTGTGATACATTGTATGTGGGGCTGTCTTTGAAGACCTGGGAACTGTATTTACTGCAAAATACAGTTGGTAGAATATTAACTGGGACTGGTCATTGGGAATATACGTATCTCACCAATGCTTCAAGTACTTTTCAATTCCCAATTCAGTTCTGAGCATAATTCAAAGTCTCTGTCTCCATACGGCTTGGGATAGAGGTATCTGAAGATACATCAATGTGCCTGTGCACTGAGGCCATCCTCCAGATGCTCCTGCCCACTAAGAAGAGGGCCTTCTCTTTTGTGGCACATCTTTTGTGGAATTTTTCACCATGAGCCCCACCGCCTGTTAAGATCATCTGGAGAGGTTCATCTGCGGTTGCCTCCAACTTGTCTGGCAGCTACTCAGGAATGGGCCTTCTCTGTTGCCGCCCCTGGACTTTGGAATGAGCTACCTCTTGAAATAAGAGCCTCCCCATCTCTGGCAACTCTGGCTAACTAGTAGTTAGCCTAGGATCAAGTTTTTGCCTGAGGTCTTTGAAACTTCTGGGTTTGTATTTATTCACATACACACACTCCACTTGTCCCAACAAAGGGTTCTGCTTTGCCTGCTTTGGAGGGCTCTAATTGGTGAGCTGTAAGAATGGAAATTGGAAAATAACTTTCACAAGTCTGTTCAAGGCTGTTCATGATTACTTTGTCAAGTTCTGTGTAGGCTGACTTTTATTTTCCATGTGCTAAGTTTTAAAGATTTTCCCATATATTTTTATCTGGCTTATTTTACTTCAGATACTGGTGTGTGTGGGTGTGTGTGTGTGTGTGTGTGTGTGTGTGTGATCAGTATACCTTATTGTCAACACATGAGGCTTGTGATGCTCTGAAGAACCACCATAACTTAAGTCAATTCATAGAAAGATCTTGACAGTATTATATACACGCTGGGCCTGGTTAACTTTTCATGCTGTTAAATTGAGTGTAATGCCCCTGAAATTAAAATGACTGAGAAATGGGAAACAGACACAATTGTCTGTTGACATTGAAAGGTGAGGGTTTTTTACAAGCATACACACAAGATTTATGTCTGCAGTGAGGGAGGTGCACTAAAATATCAAACCTGCTTTTTAAAATAAACATTTGTAAAGTGCCAATGTTATGCTCAAGGGAAACAAAGCATGAGAGCTTATTAGCGCAGCTTCGGAAACCTATTATGTCTGGAAATGCCTCTGAAGAATTAGCTTGCCAATGCTCAATAGACAATCTGCAACCTACATGAGGTCTTGTCCTGGTTACTCTGGCTCTCTCTGCTTGTCCTCTGGGACCACTTTTTGTGGCAGGAGTGCCTACCAGGTTCTTCAGCCTAGGCAGGTCAACATTTTTCCCTGACCAAGGTCCTGAGGAAGTGGGGAGCATGATGGCATCATTGCCAGGGGGCTGCGGGCTGCATTGGAATCCCTGAGCAGTTTCCCTAGGAAGAATCCAGCTCTCCTGAGGCTGAAGAAGCACCCTGCTGCTGAACTGGCCAATTAGGTCATTCACATGACCAAAAGGGAGTGGACTGAGGGGAAAGCAGGAGTCTACCTGCCTTCCTCCAGATGACCATTTGCGCATCAGGACTCTACCACCTATGCACCCACATGAGCAGTGCAGGGGTGAGCCCAGCAGCAGTTGGGGGGTGGGGTGAGCAAGCCAGGGCCACCAGGCACCCCACAATATGTGAGCAGCATGGCGCATTGGGGAAGCTCCCTGCAGCATGGCTGCTTCTTCCCCTAGGCTCTGTTATAAAGATGGCTGCCAGCAGCCTGGGAGCAGCTGCTGGCAATGCGGTGTCACAGGCAAGCCCAGAGGCAGTCGGGTGGGGGGAGCAATCCGGGGCCACTAGGCTCCCTACAATGCGTGAGCTATGAGGTTCATTGGGGAAACGCCATACTGCCTGGCCACTCCTTCCACCAGGCTCTATTATAAAGATGGCTGCCAGAAGCCTGGGAGAAACTGCTGGCAGTGCGGAGTCCCAGACTACTGTAGAGTGAGGTAGGAGGTGTGTGCTTGTCCTCCTACCTCACTTTAAACCTGGGTAGCTGAACAGGGCCGCCTAGGATAGGAGCAGCAGGATCAGGAGTGATCCCAGGGCCCCAGACGGTCAGCCCTACCTGGACTAAATCTGTCCTACCCAGGTAGGGCTAGTCATGAGAATGGGCTCAATGTATATTTAAAACCTAATTTTCTGAATTAGAACTTGAAGCTGCTGTTCCACATATGGTGACAAAGGAGGGACTGGTTTGGAGCATTAGAACTGTAATCAGCAAATGTTTTAGCAAAAATGTTTGGTTAATGAGCACCCATACTTTCTGCCTAGCATTTAGACCACTTTAGGTGAACCTCTGGATGTAATGTCTGTATACATCCAGATATTAAGAGATAAAGTGTATTAGGGTTTATTGGATGTACTTTTGCCTGTTGCCTGCTTACATGCAGCCTTTAAAACTTAATTAAAATTAGTTCACGTAATTATCTAGTACTCCTGCACAGAAACATCAGCTCCATTCTATGCTCTGTTGTACTCGCTCCATTCTTCCAGCATTTTCTTTATTTTCTAAGCCTTAAGGCATTTCAGTTTTCCATCTCTGCCCTTTCTCATGGTTCATTTTATTTGTACGGAACTTGTCTCCCTCCCCATTATACCGATCTCGCCTTCAGCCATTTTGGTCAACAGTGTAGACATCTGTCTGCTCGAGTATTTGCCCCCTAATCTCCTCTTCTTGCATCTCATTTCTTTCCCATTAAATCGTGCCTATGTATTATTACTGCATGTGTGGGCTGCCCTATTCACTTCAGTGGGCAGACAGCTCTATGTGCATCACTTCATACACACGCACCTGCCTCCTTCACTGAACAGAATAAGGCACCCCTTGCAGGCATGTGCTCATCAAAGTTTCCATACAGACAACAGACTGTGCTCTCTCACACACTCCCTTCCTCCAGGGCTGCAGACAGAAGGGAAACTTCAAGAGCAACTCCTCATTTATTTCTTTTTAGTGGGGTAGGTAACACACTTGGCAGAGGGAAGATACGGGTTATTCGATTTGGTGGGGGGGGGAGTTCAGTAAATTAAAGACAGAACTCCTCAAATGTATGGGGAGGGAGGATCTGCAGCCCTGATTCCTCCTCTCCCTTCTGGCTCTATGTTCCCAGGTTCGATCAGCAAGAACAAAATGCCCATAAACTAATTGCAGTAACAAAACATTCTAAAGGTCATTGTGTTTTTAAAAAAATGCTTCATTCAGTGTGTACATTGAAGAAGGAAACTTACAGTGGCATTATTTATTCATCTAAGGCATCTATGTACAGTTTTTCCAGGAATTTCAACCCTCTAAATCTTCAACAGTGCAAGTGTGTGTGATGGTACATGCTGCAACCCAAAGTGGGGCTGGTGCGGGGGGCATGGGTACAACTAACTAGTGGAAAGGAGGGAAGCAAGCTCTACAGATGCGGTGGTGGTACACTTATGTAGTAGCCTTCAGCTATCAACATGGTGATATTTATACTGGTCACCAAAGTTTACTATGATAATCTCATCTGCCCTCAGCCAGTGCTAGTGTTCATCAGCACCGGCTGGAAAAGACAAGAGGCCCCCTCCCCTTCACAGCTGCTACTCAGTAATCAACAAAGAGTATAGCTGGCACCTCTACATGCACCACCACTGTTCATCAGTAGAGAGTGGTACTTGAGCATCCTAAAAAAATTGACCTTGGTGTGAAGAAATGGACAAAAATTCTGGACACTAAATTAAAGCCAAAAAATCCCCGAATGTTAATTTTAAAAAGCACAATTGTATAAAAATATTTTGTCTTACTAATTAGGATGAAATTAATCATGAGCTCGCTGTATAGCCTTGGTGATTGATGCATTTTGCAACCCAACACTGATAGCACACACATCCCTTGCTGTAAATGTTGAGTTTATGCTCATCCTTTCTACTCTCGTGCTGCTTTCCTTGCTGAACTCAGTTACACATTTCCTTGCTCCTACAGCTAAAGCTGCAAGTTACTGGCAGGAGCCAATTTTAATATGTGAGGGCAAACTTTAATTGGTAGAACTGAATGTTATTTTTATTTTTTGTATGATGAAACTGCTGGTTGCTGCTGGATAGTAATCAATGGGGAAAAGGAATCCCCATCTGTACCTGAAATGCCAGCATTGGATGCAAAGGATGTCATAGGCAGTTCTGTGCAAGCACATGGGTCCTGAATGAAGAATTCCTTCTGTTGACATCTGCAGCCCACAGCTATGCCAGGGGCAAGGGCAACCCTTCCATGAGGCAGGAGGAGGCAGTTGCTCAGGCATGGACACAAAGCAAGGAATAATAAGCTACACCCCCCCCCCGCCAACCACGGGCATCACCCCATCAGCCTCCCGGCCACCACCCTTCCTCACCCTGCTGGGGCATGCTGTTAATTTTACCCTCCCCACTCCATGGAGTTGCACCTCTTCTTTCCCCTCTTTCCCCAACCCCACACAACTTATGCAAGCTAGGAAAGCCACTGCCTGGCTTGCTGGCATAGTTTGACAGTGCTCGTGTGCTGCACCTTCTACTACTACTACTACTACTACTACTACAAATATTTATATACCACTTTTCAACAAAGGTTTCCAAAGCAGTTTACATAGAGACATAATAAATAAATAAGATGGCTCCCTGTCCCCAAAGGGCTTACATTCTAAAGTGCTGGGGCTGACGAGGGCCAGTTGCTTCCCCCCTGCTAAATAAAGAGACTTGCCCCTTTCAAAAGGTGCCTCTTTGCCCATTTAACAGGGCTCCCTCTGCAGCATGGCCTGAGAATGCTGAGGTGATGGGGCATCATACTGTCCTTTGCCTCAGGCAGCAAAATGTCTTGGACCTCACCTAGTCAAGTCTGACTGCGGCAGCTGGGGTAACTGCAACCAGGGCTGTCCTTAGGGCGGGGCAACCAGGGCGATTGCCCCCAGCCCTGTGCTGGCACAGGCCCTGCTCTAGTCACAATGCAGACTGCCCTACACTCTCTCCCAGTCCCAGTCCTAGCAATTGATTTATTTAATGTATTCATTTAAAATATTTATACTCCGCACCTCCAGTACACTACTACTCAGGGTGGCTCATAACAATTTATATTTCCCCGTGCAGCCTAGCTGAGAGCTGACCTTTTCTTTTTCTTTCTCTTTTTTGCAGTGCATATTTGCCTGCTATTGAAAGGCTCCCTCCAGGCAAGCTGCTACAGCTCCTTCCCTCTCCACCTCTCAGTTGTTCAGTGGGTGGGCAGGACTTCCGGACAGGCCTCTCGTCCTAGCCTCACTGAAGCCTGAAAATCTCCACTGCCAGCTGGCAGGCAGGGTGCCTGTTTCAGGCAGCAAGGAAGAAAGGAAGGAGGCAGAGTGGCCAGCACTGGCTGCCCTTGGCCACTACAGTTCTGTGCAGACCCTCTGCCCTGCCCTGCCTAGCCCTGCCCAGCCTTTGCCTGTCAACAGTTGGACTCCTCAGGCTTAGTATTGGAGGTATAATGTGATTTCCATTTAGTGGTCCCCCCCCCCCGAATATTTAGGGATCAGCTTGCCATAGGGCTTTGATATCGGGCACAGATGTATGGCAGAATGGGAAGGCTCTGAATATTTAATTTGAACAGGGTTGAGAAATTTGTTAGTTTTTTATATATAGTCTTTAATTAAAAAAAAAAAAACACCATCCAAAAAGTCCTAGAAATAGCTTGTTTCATGACAGAAAATTACAAAAATGTCTAGAACTGAAGCCCCCCCATTAGGCCATCACCCATATGGAAGAATCTGCCCTTTGCCTTCATGAATAAGGGCAAAACACACCCCTTCTGCCCCGGCCTTTAAATCACTTGGAATGACTTGGAATTGAAGCGAATAGGACAAATTGCTGGGTTTTTTAAAAAAAAAATTGAATTTTTAAATCATCAAAAAAGTCCTATAAGTGACTTGTTTCATGGCAGAAAATACAAAAAATTATTCCATAGTTTATGGAATTATCTATCTATCTATCTATCTATAAATGAACTATGCTCAAGTTGTTTTGCAACCCAGAAGGACTGAGTGAGAACTCTGAAGCATGTGTTGTGCTTTTATTTTTATTTGTTTTTTCTTTAGAAATGCACTATATGTCCAAGCTGGTTGGATATGTCCAAAAACCTCACTCACACTATTTACACTGTATGTCATCAATCAGTATGAGTCTGTAATGATATAAAATGTTAAGGAGGCCCCACACATGCTGAATTGCCTCCAGGCCTGCATCCCCCTAGGGATGACCCTGACTGCAACTATTCTGTCAGCAACCATGAACATGCATAGTCCTACCTGCTAGACCCTCTGCCTCCACTGCCACCCACACACCCACAGCACTTTAATAGATGTGTTGGAATTCCTCACCTCCTAGATGGCCACCGATAGTTTCACTTATTGAACCACCTCATCAGCCACCACTGTTTTGAAGTCATTGATTTTGGTGTTACTGCAATATGAACATGAATGAATTAAAGATGAATTTTAAAAGTAGGTGCTTATGCTTATTGTACATTATATCCCTCACTATCCTGGAAAGGTGTCTGCAGTGATATTTTGCTAATCAGTTAAAAAGGTTCATTGATATACAACTCAATCCTGTGCACATTTACTCAGAAGTAAGGCCCAGTGCAGCTTGCCCCAAGTAAGAGTGGATAGGATTGCAGCCTAAAAAGTCTTCAGTCAATTTGCTGCCCTCCTTAAAACCAGTCTCTGGCCTCACTGAGTTATTTATGGATAAGACTTGAACCACAAACTGCAGCCCAACAGAGGACTAGACTCTCCTCTATTCCCAAACATTCCGCGGAGAAGGGAAGACTGAGCATTAAGAGAGCAACTTAAAAGCATTGCGGGATTATGATTATTATTACTCTTGACTTTTTTTTTCATTCCAAAATTCATTAACAAGACAAGACAGCACAGTGCTGGGCTGACAAGAGGAGACCATGCAGTGTTGTGAGGAGAGCTGCAAGTTAATAACGGAAATATTTTTAATCATTTCAGTCATCACAGAACACATTTTTGTCAATTAAAAATCATCTCTTTCCCATATGGGCATCCAGATTGTGTACCTAGACAAATTAAAATATTAAGAGGGCATTCCTCCCTCACATTATGAAAGGATTCATTGTCGTCATTGCTTCATGATAGTTCCTACTTGCACTGGTGAGGGAGAAATGAGAGAGAATTGTTTCAACTCAGCTGCAGAGTTTCAGCATCAAACTCACAATACTAGCTGCTGCCAGACTTACCACAAGGGACAGATTTGCACATCTTGTGATATTAATAAAATATTTCAGCCTTTTCCCCCACAAGCTGCTATATAAAGATGGAAGCTAGGTTTCCCTAAATGACACATGGATTTCCCCCTCCTGGCCTACCCTTAGGCTTTCTCGCTTGTGTAACAGAGGGAATCCTTTGACATTCCTATAGCTATCCATCCTATGAAATACTTGGAGGGTGCTGGGGAATCCACCAAGCATGAGGAATTGTGCAAGAGTGATTATTTCCTTTATTTTTCTTCTTTTTTTAAAAAAACAAAAAACCCAAATAAATTCTCCCTCTTGTTAACTTTGGATGCAAACAGGACCTGATATACACAGACATCTCTGAAGTCTAGAGGATTAGCAGAAGAAGTAAGAAGAAGCCTCTTGGAGATATCCATTTCTGATATAAGTCTGATCCTGGCTAGGACTATTTGGTCAGATGTAATGAGCTACATGTTTACTGCTCTCAGCTACCTGGAGGAAGGGGAAATGAAGAGGGGTGAGGTTTCAGCAGTGAAGAGTCAGCAATGCATTTGATATTCCATAAGTGAAAAGTAGTGGATTTAGACACCATTGCCTATAATTCTTTTCAGCCTTCTTTCAAATACCATAATGATCATAGCAATGTGATAATCAAAGCCAAGGGATTTGTGCCTTAGGCATGCATAACTATATACTACACAGGAATTTCAAAAGGAATTGAATAAAAGTTTCAGGAAAATTAGCAAAACATCACCTAATTTGTCACTGAATATCACCTAAAATGAAACCTAAGGTGAACTGGAGGCCCCAGATAATGCAAATAATCTATTAGAATTGAAGGGAAATAATTTTGAAAAGATGAACAAGATTTCTGGGGAGAGCTGCAGGTCTGAATGCCTCCATCTGAATATCACCATATAAACACACCAACGGCTTCTCTGCATCCTCATATATTTTTACATGCTTTTCAAGTGCCAGGATTGACAAAGCAGATGAACCAGGAGCCAGTTCATGTTCTGCACTCCTAGTACCAAGGGAACCGTAATGATTTTCTTCTCCTTTTCCTAGGCAGTTTTAAGATTCCTTTGGTTCTCACCTTTAATGAATAAGGTGGAAGAGTGCTACAGAATGTATTCATCTTGAAAAACGGTTGCTAAAATTTCTGAATATAAGCAATACCTACACACAAGGGCAATATTAAGTTAAGTCTTAATGTATTAATCTCTCTTTAGGGGCAGCCACTTTAGCTTATTTGCTTGCTAAGTGCAGTTAATGCACCGAATCAAAAAATGTCTACTTATTAGATGATTCCACCCCATTAATGAGAGCCAGTCACACACAGGGGGTGCAGGGAGTTGCCAGTTGCTCTTTGGAGGAAGGAAAATTGAATGTGTGGGAAACATCCATAAACCAAAGTACATCCCACAACCTTTAAAGCATAAATATATAGCTGGCCCATGCAATTAGGTTGTAACCATTTCTTTTAAAATCCTGCTTAGCACTCTGACATGAAAATGTTTTAAAAGAGTAAGTATTTTCTAGCTGTGTTGTTTCATTTTAAAGACAACAGAAGCTCTACGGATAAAACTATGAACACTAGTCTGTAAATGTTAAGTGTAATCTCAAATTCACACACCCCTTCAATTTATGGAAATATATTTCATCATAGTCTCACTCACTGCCCCTTTTCACTGGAATTGATTGGCTATTGGCATCTACACTTCCTCCTCCTTACAAGAATTTAAACAGCAACTGAACACCTATCTTTTTGCCTGAGGCTTTAGCATCTGATCTCTGCCTCCTCTTCTTTTCAGTTTCCTTCCCCTTTCCTAATTGTCTTATTTTTCAGATTGTAAACCAGCAGACAGGATTTGTTCATTTTTATCCTAATTATCAAATAGTGACTTGTGCAGGAGTATTTATAGGCAAATTTCAAACCTTCACATATGCTGGCTATGCCAAGGAAATAATTGGAGTGACAAAAAATGGATAAAGGAATGGCCAAAAAAGAATACAAGAAAATGGCTGCTGTCACCATTTGGGAGATTTGGCTAAGCAGTAGGGCCAATTCAGGAATGTTTCAGTTCAACCACACATACCAAAAAGAGTGTTTCTAGATTTCCCAAGACACATTCAGATGCTTCTGTATTTTGGGTTACGTCCATAATATATTATGTGGTCCCCAAATTGGCCAAAATGGCCTTAAAAGACCAGGGGGAGGCTGATGGGGGAGTGGGAACTGTTGGGGATCCCTCCCATGGCCATCACAACACACACACCCCCAAGGCCGACAACAAAACATTTTTGATGTTGTAGTAGAACACCCCGCCTTTTTGAGCCGGGCCCAAACTTGTACGGCCTCAAACTGAACTGGGCCCTGCTCGACATGCATGGAACCAAACTGAGCCCAGTTCAGTTTGAGTCCAGTTCGATTCAAACCGAACTGGGCTTCCTGGTTCCATGCACACCCCTGGCAGGAGGCAGTGGGAGCAGATGGTGGAGATGCCAGCACTTGGCACGAGCATGACTTCTGATTGGACAGTTGACTGTGCTGGTGTCAGGAACCTCCACTAAGGCAACTGTTCAGTCAGAAACCATGTGCTTGCGTGGCGCTGCCTTCAGTAAACCCTGCCTCTTCACAGTATCTGAGGGGTAATGCAGGGGCTGCCAGCAGTTTTGCCTATTGAACTGCCTCACCTTGTCACTGTGTCAAATGTCAGCATAGAAAATTTCAGACTGATTTTTCCTAACACATTCTTAAAATTCAGGCAAAAATATCAGGCAAAAATTTTCATCCTCCACAACTTGGAGCTCTGTTAGTACATAACGTACCAGACATAATTTCCATCTGCTCAGGGTAGCACCCAGTTTTCGTGGGCCCTGGGCCACAGCCATTCTCAGGGTGGTTGGTGGGTTTCTGCACCCTTAATGGATAGCTTTTCAAAAGTGTACTCAGTTTTATAGTTAGCTTTAACCACTTATATATTATGATTTTATTTTGGTTCTTAGCTGCCTAGAGAATCCATGTCACAAATAATGATTTTCTAGCCTAAGTAATGACCCCAAATAATGAAAAACAAGCTTTCACTTCAAACATGAATGGGCAACTAGTCCTCATGATTACAATAATGTGAAACAATGAATGAGGTGCAACCCATAATCCTTGAAACTAAGAGGACATTCACTCAATCAAAACCTGTGTTCTACCAGGGTTTGGGAGATGTGTGTGCTCCCAATTTTTGATTGTGTGGAAGCAAGGTAGGAGGAAATGCTACCAAGGTGTTCCTCCTACCTTGCTTTCACACAATCAAAAATTGGGATCACACACAGCTCCCAAACCCTGGTAGGACACAGGTTCTGATTGAGTGAATGACCCCTAACTGTTCCTGAATATGTAGCTAGTTAATACTTTGGGGTTTTTTGGAAGACTAGTTTTTCTCAGTAAAATTGAGAAATTTATGAAAACAGGGAGATTTATAAATGTCTGTGTTTTACTATGGGAAGCATGTATTCCAAAAAGGTTTGATATATTTAACGAGAGGATGGCCAAGATGAGGAACCATCTAATTTTACATAATTTATTTCTTGCCTCCATTCCATATACGAAGGCAAAACCCCAAGTTAGTTTTACACTATGAAGAGCTTGTCGTTGCCACTGAGTGAAGAAATAATAAGCTGTATAATAAGTATAATTCGATACCCATTTCTTTTGCACACTTGAAAGACAAAGAGATCGAGAGAGGTTAATGATTCTTAACTATTGCGACCAGAACTCCTTGTCTCCTCTTGTCTTGCCCCACTGTTCTTTTTTCTCATTACTGAAGTTGGAATTACGAAAGGTATTTTTTAAAAGAATGAATTGTTCTTTTAACTGAATTTCATTCACTGTAGACATTATGCTAAATGCAATATTCATGGAAGTGTGAAATCTAATTAAATCTGGTTGCAGAGCAGCATTACAACTAGAGGGCTTTTGTGGATTCAGAATAGTGACGTGGAGCCCTTTAATTACAAAGGTCTGAATTATGACATGTGCTTTTATTTTGTGCTCTTTCATAATTAAGAAAAAAGCCACAAGCAGAAAAAGATCAGATATTCAGATTAGTTTTTTAAAAGAATCCCCTTGCTTGACAAATGTTTCATCCGGCATCAATTTCAGTAACTTGTCTAGGGAGCAAGAGGTTGCCAGTTTGAATCCCTGCTGGTGTGTTTCCCAGAATATGGGGAACTCCTATATTGGGCAGCATCAATATAGGAAGGTGCTGAAAGGCATCATCTCATACCACGTGGGAGATGGCAATGGTAAACCCCTCTTGTATTCTACCAAAGAAAACCACAGGGCTTGTGGGTGCCAGGAGTTGACACCGACTCGACAGCACAACTTTACTTTACTTACTATTTAGAAGGAAAGATGAAGGGGAAGTGTATTCTAACAGGAGAATATCACAAGCCTGGCCTTTACATCTGAACCTAAATCAGAAGCAGATGCTCATATGGGCATGAGAGAGCAAAGCATGCACTCCTGAGGACTTGGGATTTCAAATAGAGCATGACATCTTCTGAACCAGGTCAAGGTACTTCTCATCTACTGCACCTCCCTTAAAAACAGGTGCAGGTGGTTGAAGTGGTGTTTGAACATCAAATGAATATTTCTGTGGTGAGTGTCTATATTAAGTTTGGCTGTGATATCTCAGTATTCATCAAATAACAAAACACTTGTCTAGTCCAGCTTATCTTTGAGCCTAGCTTGCTCATTGTTTCCATCCATGAATGAAAGCTGCAGAAGCTACTGCCTGAACAGGGACATCAATAAGGGTGGTCCTAGGGGGTACATGCTCTGAACAAATGGCTCAGTGCCTCCAAAGCCATCAGTCTCCCCTCCTTGCTGCAGCTGGTGGACGTAGCTGGCTGGCTGGTTTTTTCCAACAGTCACCTTCTCCTCCTTCCTGGCACTGGCAAGCTGAGTGGGCACTGTCATCTGTGCTGTGCTGTGCTGCCACGGGTACAGTTAGTGGAAACAGAGCATACGTGTGGTGGATGGCCATTACCCAGCTCCATGAGGTTCAAAATAAACAGCAACTCAGAAAAAACTGCCAGGCAAATACAGTGGCTCAAAGCTTGAGAGCCCCTCCTTCCACTGGACAGAGGGATGAAAGAAGGAAGGAAGATGCAGAAGGAAGGGAGATTCCACATGCAGAGGGAGAGAAGAAGGAAGGAAGATGCTGTGTGAGAGGAAAAACATCGATCAGTGCAGCTAGGAGGAGAGATGATGCCCCTGATGCCAAGCAGCAAAAAACCATTGCCAACACATTCATTATTAAAGTAATCACTGACTAAGTGCAATCAGTCACGATGCTCTCTACAACCTCCTGAAGTGCGTGGGAAAAAGTGAACTTGGAAAAAAAAAAAGACTGGCAAGTACTCAACTACACATTGCTGCCTCCCCCAACCCTTTCCCAAACTGATACTCCAGTTAGACCATTACATTCATCTGCAAGTTCTCCTTGCACTTAAAAAAATATGTTTTTAGTTGTTTTCTTCCATTTGTCCACTCCATCGTAGCCCACCTCCATAGCATTGCATTACCTCCTCAGATCTTCCCTGCTAAGTGAGCAAAGAGGTACCTTTTAAAAGTGGTGATTCTTTTTATTAAGCAGGGGGGGAGCAACAGGCCCTATCCATCCTCAGCAGTGCATTCCTCCAGTGGCTGTTGCTGGTGTCTGTCTCGTGTTTCTTTTTTAGATTGTGAACTCTTTGGGGACAGGGAGCCATTTCATTCATTCATTCATTCATTCATTCATATGTAAACCACTTGGTAACTTTTGTTGTAAAGCGGTATACAAATGTTCGTCATAAATATTCGTTGTATTCTTTATCTTACTGTTTTTCCTGCTATCTTTAAAATGCACACAAAGTATAGTACATGTTCAGTTTTGTTTATTTTTTTAAAGTTCAGTATAAGAAGAACATTTATTGCCTAACATGATGTGCAGCATTACAGCAGCCTTATAGAGCCATAGGTCTGTGCCCCTGGGAGGTTGTGGAGTATGATGGCAGCCCTGACATGGGGGAAAATGGGCGGTTGTTCATGCTTGGTTTTCAGTTTTCCTCATTGTTATACCATTAGCCAATATCTACAATTTTCTCAAATATTTAATTTAGTTTATTTCTATACAGCTCTTTCTCAGCAGTTCAGGTGATGCAAATAGGGATATCTGGTTTTATTGTGGTATTGATTTTATTGTGATTTTTGCAGACTCTTTCAACAGCCCAAGCCCTAGAAATGCAAGCTACACATTTTAGAACCAATGAAGCAGTACTCATTCCTATCCCAAGAAGCAGATTTGCCTTTATATTTAAGACCAAACTTTCTCCATTTTTGCACCTACATGATAGTACATTGCAGCTCTTATTCCAGAATCAGATAATAATATGTAGTTGATTATGTCAGTCAAAGGAGCACTAATCATTCAGGGTGGCAACCCAGCTGCTCAGATTACCTTGAATATGTGAGATAGACAAACATGGCAAAGCTCGTAGTATTCAGTCCATTGTAGGTGATTGACTTTGATTAATTCAAGATGCTGTCACTGTCTGTGGATGCAAGGATTCTAAGTGCCTTGTCCTTTTAGTGTCAGGCTGAATGTTCAGCACAGTCCATTAAAAAACCACTAGAGGAGCAAGTCCTTTTTGCTTCTTGGGTGAGCTCTGAACTCTGCATTAGCACAAATGGGACTGTCCTCATGTTTGCCTGTGATTTGCAATACAGGCTTGTTAATCATGCCCATTTGTGAAAGGAATGGCTCATTTCCCATCATCACTTTAAAATTATCTCCCCTGATCTCTTGCATTCTGCTGAAATTCTTGATTATTCTCTAGTTTTATAGTGTTTATATTCACTTTTCATGTCCCTCCCCATAATGGAGGGGTTTTTTTGTTGTTGTTGTTTTAAGTGTTTTGAAGGCTTGGTTTTAATCCCCCTACATATTTTGGGTTTAGAGCTGATTTCAAGAAAGTAAAAAGTAGTAGGGATGTGCAGAATTTATCCAAGAATCTAGAGGTGTGCACAAAACCGGTTTGCCCAGTTTGGTTCGAGTCCAAACCGGACTCAAACTGAACCGCGCATGTTCAGTTTTGTGCCCCCAAACAAACCTCCCAGCTTGGCTTGAATTCAAGTCAGTTTGGGGGTTCTAAAGTTTTTGTTGATTTAATTAAACACTTACTGCCGGGTCCAGTGGCTTCTGCAACAAAGTTGTCATAATCCAGATATTCCATATCCTAAAAAACCAATCAGACAGAAGACAAATATTGATAATCTTCTTTAAACTATTGTTTATTTGTAATTGTGCATTTTTTAAAATTACAAGAATCTTTGGGTTTCTTCAAATTTCTTGAGTGTGTTGTTTGAGCAGGGAGGCCAAAATGACTTTGAATTTTGTTGTAGATTAACTTATGTGGCAACTCTGTGGGTTGGTGTGCATAATACATCTGACTGGCCTCGCCCATCATGTAATGAGGAGCATGAAATGGTGATACTTTCCCTCTAACCTATACCCCTTCCTATTCCACTGAAAATGAGGACTAGTTTTAAGAGGGTCAATATGTGTCATTTCAGCCACCATACACATACTTAAGGTTATAGTTCACTGATATTCCACTTAAAGGAAATGGGGGAAATGAAAATCTACACTGTCAAAGTATTGCAGCATGATTAAAAGTGACACTCAGAAACTGCTTCAATAATGCAGCAAATAAAAGGAAGACAAGTCCTGCTTTCAGGCTTGCTTTTTGAGTACATCTTCTGGGGATTGTGATTTGGAACTACATGCAAAAGTAATGTGGGGTAAGTAAACCCAGATACTTCATAGTTGTTGCACTCTATTGGAAACAATATAATGAAATATACTTTTCTATTTTTGTATAGTAAAGTATTAGAATAATGATCCAATTAACACTATCAGTTTCTTAAAACTAACTTAATTGGCTTCAGTCTGATCGCAATACCAGTATAGTAAAGTGCTTTTTTCAAGCCTAGGGTGGTTGAAGTCAACTTTTATTTTTAATATTCAAAGTTTTACTTTTTCACTAAGCTGGAATTATTTATTAGTAAGTAGGTCAAGGTGGCAGTGAACATCAATAAAAATCTATTTTCCCAATCTTTCTTAATTAGAATAAGTTTGCCATACTATTTCTTTAGCAAGTGAAATGAGGTTATTAATAACTAAATAGTCATCCAGCACCCCTTAAGAACCCAATTCATTACCATCTCTAAGAATAAAAGCATTTTAAATATATATATTTAAAGATGGAGGAAATTTTTAAACTGTTAAATAATTCACTTACCACTAAATTTCATTCTGAAAATATAATTTCTGGAAATTTTGTGTTGTGATTCTCTGACTATTCTTTGCTGGGTCTGGATGCCAGTCAAGAACATGCATGCTCTGAACCCTGAGCACTAATACATATTAATGCAGCTAAGCTCCAACCATCAATCATATAGATCAATTGAAAAACAAATTTGAAGTTATTAACCCAGCCAACCAAAATTATAATGAAAAAGACCTCATAATGGTACATTCACTTTTCATAATAGAAAAAACAATGAGTAGGGATGCACATCACTGAATTTATCATTGCAAAAAGATACAAAAAGTGACACTTTCTTAATAAAGTAATGGTCATATATCTGATTGTCCCTGGCTCTTATATAATAAATATGTTTTGTCATCAAAGTTGTATACCAAATCCTAAAAAACCAAGATGTAGTTGAACTTGTGTGGCAACTCTGTGGGTTGGTGTGCATAATACATTTGACAGGCCTCACCCATCATGCAATGAGAGGCATGAAATTGTGATACTTTCCCTCCAACTTTTACCCCTTTCTATTCCACTGAAAATGAGGGCCAGTTTTAAGAGAGGAGCACTTGTACAAATGCAGAAATTGTGCAAGAGAATCATGCAAACATGCGGTCACAGAAAATAATGTGCAAAACACCATGGAACACTGCATAGTATCTGAATCAGTGTTGGGATGTATGGAATGCCCCTGAGAAATGTTGATAATCTCCCCCCGCCCCGCCACACACACACACACACACACACACACTTTTTAAAGTTTTATTAGTTTTCTAAAATAAAAAAACATACAACCTCTGGCAAATCTGGCTAAAAATGGCAAGGGGAGGGGGCAGGAATGGACATTTCATTTCTTATTTCAAGGTCACTATATCCAACCAAAAAGCATTCAGTGGCAGTCATAGTGTGAAGCAGCTAAGCTGTCTGGAGGTCATTCAAAGGTATGATATAGTTTAATAGGGAGGGGCCATAATTCAGTGACAGAGTAAATGCTTTGCATTCTGACGATATCTCCAGATCAAAGATTCTCTCATAGCAGGGCTTAGAGAACTGTCAGATGGAAAAGGAAATATGAGCCTAGAGGGACCAATGGCCTGGTTTAAGGCAATGTCCTATATTCAGATGATAAGAGCACCTAGTATAACTTGTCTAGGGTGCAAAAAGGCCCAGGAAAAAATGTAAATAAGTTATTAATGTGGGGCAACATATTTTTGAGAGGGATGACCAGAAAGGAATGAAGTATACCTTCTGCTAGTAGAGAATTATTGGATTTGAGAGCATCACAATGATCTGTATGTGGTATTTTAGTTCTCCTTTGTCTTGTAGCAAGTAACTTATCATACACAGCTGTATATTAGACTAATATTAGGACTGTGCCAAATATTTAGAATTTTACCTTTTTGATGTGAAAGAGGGGTTTTAGCAGGACCCAAAATGTTCACTGAAACTCTCCCAAGTGCCTACATCTTTTGCACTTGTTCAGAGTCCTTTTGTAATCTTATATGACACTCCCATTTTAGGCCTACTTTCCTTAAGGAAAGTGAGCTTATGAGATCACCCAGCTTCATGTGTGGTGTGGTGGTGTGTGTGTGTGTGTGTGTCCCTCTATCTACTTGGCAATGCCTGGATCAGTTAAAACCAAATTTGGTACAGTTGGGACACATAGGGACACCTCAATGACATAGTTTATAATGATGTCATCCACCCCAATTCAAGATGGGGTGACACACAATTATGGACATGAGGGCGCATATCCTGCTCCCACTAGCAGAGCAAAATTCCAGTTTTCATAATTATGTGAGGGTGGTTGACCCAAACTGCTCTCTCCCATGAAATTTCAGTGCTACTTTAAGGTTGTATTTAATTGCATTTGAAGGGGTGATTTGGTTGAACTGCCTTCCATATGGTCATCTGTCTAAACTGGAAAGAGGGAGCAGGACATCCATGCTCACATCCCTAATCATATGTGGACAGGCTTGGTTTCACAGTAACATCCAAATGGCCCACTGCGTGATACTATGAGGTAACTAGACCACCAAAATTTCATGTAAAGTGAAATTTGAAGCCAGTGCAGCTTCCTCTTAAGGCAAAGCATCTGAGTAATTTGAACAGAAGCCCAAAGAGCTTTGATAAGACAAGCCAGCAATGTCTCTGTTTCCACATCCCTTGAGGTGGCTGATTCACAATAAGCTTATCTTGCCACACAAATTTTTGTTTGTCATCCACAGTGTCCTCAGCAAGGGCATTTCAACAGTATGAAATTGTCTTTTGTACTGTGTAGCATTAGCAATTGTGTACTGAAAACACACGGTCTTCTGTATTTCATAAAACAACCTGCCACAAACATAGCTGGGGGAAGCAAATCTCTTTGCATTTTGTGTAAGGAGGAGGCACTTGCTGAGCAGAAATTAACACAATTATCTCTTCATCCCTAGGAAATTAATAGTGCGTTAATTGGGATTTTAAGCATTTCACTGCTGTGATAAATAATTAACAATGTAAAGGATGCGTTCTCTAAAGCTGTACTAGGCTTAGTTCCAGCCTGAGATCAACAAGAAATTCAGCAGATGTTTTCCAGAAATATGTAGACTTTTTCATAAGACTTTTCCTTTTTCTTCCTCCCATCCAACAGGTCCAGGGAGGATATTTTTAAAGGCAACTTTAATTATACTCTCTGTCACTAGGTAATTAACCTTCAGAAATGTTTAGAGTTTAATAATAGACCCTCACCATCCAAATGCATCTTCTCATCATTAATTTTCTAATGTAATACAAGCATTTTCTTAATTTTGTTGACTGTAAGTTTTAGTTCTTCAGTTTTGACCTTGTTCTGAGGTAAAATATGTGTACATTCCTAAGGGAAACTAATCAGCTCTGCTGAGATTGCAGTTTCCATTTTGAAATATGAGGTTCTTGTACAGGTGATCTAAATATGAATACCCATTTCTAAAAAGTGCTCCTTAGACTCCAAAGTTATGATTATTATATTAATCTGATGCTATATTCTTGACTAAGGACCAAATTAGATATGAAATGGGGATTTGTGATGAGGAAACTCCTGCAAGCTGGGTTTACTTTTTTTTCCGGGGGGTGGGGGTGGGTAATTTTCTTTTTGCTAATTAGCAGTCTCACCCATGTGACTGCTCTGAAGGTTGGGAAAATAACACTGGGGCATATGGAGCCTGTATATCCCCCACCCACCCCGGAAGCCGATAGCAGGTTTGAAGAGTGGAGTATGTTAGATGGGGAAAATGCTACAGGAAGACAGGATTAGGTAACCCTCTCCCACCATGCTACTTCTTCAGTCTTCAAAGCCTAAACCCTTGGTTGATTCTAATTGTGGACCTCCCACGACATGTCTAATTTGGCCCTTAGAAATACGCTTTGATTCTGCCAGCTGGACAAGGAAAAGGTGACACAGCAGCTAGGATTGGTTTCATTGCAAATTAAAAGGGCTCCTGTTGCTAATATTCACTTATGCAGTCTAAAAGCAATATGCAGGTTTATGTGTATATTGTGCTAAAACAAAAATTCTGCTCCAAGATAACCAAACCTTTGCACCAAGAAAAACTGGATTATTCACACTCTTTAAACTATGCAACTTTGCAAAACAAAAACAAAAAACCCCAAACTGTATTCTTATACATAACTTATTCTGCTTCTGCTAGTCATTGAAGTGGCAAGAATGTATGCAGGAGCCCATGGGAAATCTTATTCAGCAGCCCCCTCTGGGTTCTTAGATTACACCAAGCAGTGCTTTTCATTTTCAAGGATATCTTTGCAAGCATGTGAACTAGCAACTTGCTGTTTTAAAAATGGAATTCAGATTCTGAGGAAGTAATTTGCCTGTGCAAATCTGGACTCAAAAATAAATTTTAAAATTAATTTCAGAAATATTTCAGAATTCTGGAATTTGCAAAATGGTGCCATTATCCTTATAGAAATGAATGGGAAATTTTTAAAAAAATCACCAAAAATTACTGGTTGGTCCAAGAGCCTTGAAACATGTCACACATGTGGGGAAGGAAGTCAGGACACCCTGTTGTGAATTTGAAGAGAATCGGCAAATTCCATGATTTTTGGTGAATTTTTGATTTTGTTTAATGTCCCCAAATGGTGAACTCTGGCTTGTTTCAAGCCTGAACTTTACAAAATCTTTTGAAACTGAAGAACCTCCTTGGACCATCATAAGACCAGCATGTGGAGGAATCTGCCCCTCTGGCTTTATTAAAAGGGGTAACAGCATGCCCCCTTTGCTCCCCCTTTATATCTCCTGAATGGATGGGCATACAGTTATGAATCTAGGACACATGAAGTCCACATTGGCAGGACTCTGTGTTATCTTTTTCAAAGCTATGGGTCACTCCTTTTTTCCCCTTCCACATTGCAGATGCACACAGTCAGTAAAAGTGAAAGTGTGAATGTTTGGTTTTGTAGTTCGAAAGAATTCATCACTTTCTCTTCTACCCATTAAAGGATTTAAAAAGTTTAATTCATTTTAAAAGGTCTGCCTCTTCCTGCCATGAGGATAGGCCTAGTAACCAGTCCACATTTTTCTGAGCTCCTGTGCAATCATGGCAAATGTGCAGCCCTTACAATAGAACCCAACATATTTGAGAGCTTTCTCCTTCCTCCTGTAGATATTACAACCACAGCTGTGACACATATTTCAATATCGGATTGCATAGTCTGATTTTACAATGAAATGCAACAGTAGGAATTATCTCTGGGATTACTTAATCTAAGACCAGCCAGTTAACAACATCTCCGTATAACTGGTACACAAAAAACAAATGTTTAGGCATTTTCTCCTTCCTGTTCTCTTCACTTCCATATATTTGCAAAGCGTTACATTGACAAGGTTCACAACCAGTGTTCCTGGGTACACAGAAGCCACTATTGATTAGATGCCTCCTCCTCCCAGCCCCTGGTTCCTTGCAGAACTTGAATGTATTATTTTCTTCTACAGATGTCACCTAATATCAATTACTGTGTCTTGTTATATAGAAACTCAAAAGAATTTAATTTGCTGCTACAGTTATTCCTAATGCAGATATGTCAAAACACCTCTTCACTCATTCTTCCATTCCTTTCCATTCCTCCTTTGATAAGCGCATCCAAAGAGCTGTGAAGCTGGAATTTGGGTCTGTGTTAGAAATACAGAACCATTATGACTATATTGCATAGCTGTGATACAGCCAGACTTAATATAAGGGATCTGCCCCAGAGGCAAAGCTGCATCAGATCAAAGGGCTATAGTTTCCAGATTTACCTGGTTTGATATGTCTATTTAAAAACATCACACTTTCCCTCTGTTTGACCAGCAAGTAGTCCTGGTGACTGCGTAAACTGCACTAACCAGCAGTAGTTCCTCCATCCCCTGAATACAGTACTAAACATCTACATACAGCAAAGGTAAAGTATGCCGAGTTGATGTCGACTCCTGGCAACCCAAGAGCCCTGTGGCTGTCTTTGGTAGAGAACAGGAGGGGTTTACCATTGCCATCTCCTGCAAAGTATGAGATGATGCTTTTCAGCCCTTTCCTATATAGTTGCTGCCCAATATAGGTGTTTCCCATAGTCTATGAAGCATACCAGTGGGGATTCGAACCAGCAACCTCTGGCTTGCTAATCAAGTCATTTCCATGTTGCGCCATTAGGTGGACATCTACATATAGTGCTGTGTACAATTATGGTCACCATACCTAAAGAAGGACATTGTAGAACTGGAAAAGTTGCATAAGAGGGCAACCAAGATGATCAGGGGCCTACAGCATCTTCCTTATGAGGCAAGGCTACAACATCTGGGGCGTTTTAGTTTAGAAAAAATATGACTGCGGTGAGACATGATAGAGGTCATGCATGGTGTGAAGAAAGTTGATAGAGAGACATTTCTCTCTCTCACACACATAACACTAGAACCAGGGGTCATCCCATGAAACTGATTGCCAAGAAAGTTAGGACTAACAAAGGGAAGTACTTTTTCACACAATGCATATTTGATTGGCAGTTATGTTTGGTACATCTTCAAAACAGATAAGCATTACTATGATCAGTAGGAAGGAAATGCATTCATTCATTCATTTGGTTAATATACCACCCTTCCTAAAGTGGCTCAGAGCAGTTTACACTAAAATCAAAAATACACAACAATTAAAATAAAAAAGCAATTAAAATCAGGTTAAAATTAAAAGTAAAAGTAAAAGTAAATATCATTAAAAGCCAGGCTAAAAAGATGGTTCTTTAAGGCTTCCCTGAAAGCCTCCAAGGAAGACAATCCTCTTATATCCTCAGGGAGTGTGTTCCACAACCTAGGAGCAACAACAGAGAAAGCCCTGTCCCAGGTCACCACCAGATGTACCGGTTGGTATTTCAAGTGCCTTGGAATTAGACCTATCATGACTTAATGTAATGGAATGCTGCTGAGACCAGTTTTGCCTGATGTGAAATCAGGTGTTTTTGACTGAAATGGCTACAAATGGCCTTGGACATTACAGGAATCTGGTTCCCATGCTTCTTTCCAAAGGTAAAAATGAAATAGCTCCCTTGTATGTTCACCAAGTGGGTAAAAAGAGGATGTACAACTCTTTTATGCTTCTTCTAAGATGAGAAGAACAAACACACCTTTGCTTGTTTTTCCTAGTCTTACTGAATCTCTTCTTTCTTCCACCAAAGTTCCACAGGTATTCCATTCAGCAATCTTCAATTTTTCTTGAAATTTTGCTGGGTAAGTTCATTGGCAGCTCTTGTGTCCTTACTGGTGTTTCTCTAAAAGCAATTTTAATAACGTATGTACATCTGTTCTTGTGTTAACAACTCTATCACTCACTGGCATTTCTTCATTATATCTCACTCTTGTAAGAACAGCATGAGGAGGCTTCCAGGCAGTCTCCCATTTAAGCCCTGGTGAGGCCAAGGCCTGCACAGCTTTAATAATGTACTTTAAACCCATTAACTGGGTTGTAATGTCACATGCTAGCAAAATAATGCTCAGGATCACCCGGTGCAGATTAGAACCCTACATGGAAAGGGAAATGCCGGATGTTCAAGCTGGTTTCAGAAAAGGCCAACAAACAAGAGATATCATTGCTGATGCACGCTGGATAATTGAGAAAGCCAAAAAATGCAAAAAAGAAGTCAATATGTGCTTTATTGACTACAGAAAAGCCTTTGATTGCATCAACCATGTCAAGTTGGAAATATCCTTAGGAAAATGGGCATCCCAGAACATCTCATTGTTCTCATCATATACACAGGACAGGAAACCACAGTCCATAGAACATGATGAAACAGACTCAGGGGAGTAACTATAATAGGGCAAGGGGAGACAGTTGTCTGGGGGTCCAATGCCTTGGGGGGGGAGCAGAAGCAAGTCACATGACTGACTCCCTCAATCACGCACCTGCCCTGGCTTCCTTCAGTTGTATTCATCCTCCAAAATTGATGTGAATGTTAAGACCTGGAGCTACCAGAACAGCATGTCTTTTTCTAGTACCATTAAATGACTTGCATCGCCCACAATTTACAAAACCTTTAAAAAAATAATTTAGGATAATGTTCTAGGATATATATAATTTCAGTGTTGGGGGCTCATTTTACAGTCTTGTCTCTGGGTCCACTCTGACCACAATTTACAAAACCTTTTAAAAAACAATTTAGGATGATGTTCTATTGTGGCACATAGGAGGTGTGTGTGTGTGTGTATACTTCAGTGAGGGGGGGCATTTTAAACTCTTGTCTCTGGGTCCACTCCAACCTTGCTACACCCCTGAACAGACTGGTTCCAGATCGGCAAAGGAGTAAGACAAGGCTGTATACTTTCTCCGTATTTATTCAACTCATATGCTGAACATATACTGAAAGAAGTGGGATTGGAAGAAGATGAGCATGGTTTTAAAGTTGGAGGAAGAAACATCAATAACCTGCGCTACACTGATGACACCACTCTGACAGCTGAGAAGGCGGATGATCTGCAAGCTCTAGTAATGAAAGTCAAGGAGTACAGTGAAAAAATGGGACTATGACTAAATGTAAAGAAGACGAAACTAATGACAATGGGTACAGCAACCAGCCTCAGAACTGATAATGAAGACATTAAAGTGGTGAATAGCTTCGGCCTTTTCGGATTGACCATCAACAGTAAAAGATCCAGCAGTCAAGAAATATGCCACAGACTAGCACTTGGTAGGGTTGCAATGAAGGCCTTGGAAAGGATATTTAGATGCTGTGACGTGTCTATACCTACAAAGATTAGAATCGTTCGGACAATGGTTTTCCCCTGGACACTCTATGGATGCCAAAGCTGGACTTTGAAGAAGCAAGATTTAAAAAGTATTGACGCTTTTGAACTTTGGTGCTGGAGAAGACCTTTGAGGACACCATGGACAGCCAGGAAAACAAGCAAATCGAAGATAGAACGAATCAATCCAGAAATTTCACTTGAGGCACAAATGACCAGGCTCAAACTATCATACTTCAGACACATTATGCGAAAACCCAGCTCCCTTGAGAAGTCCATAATGCTGGGAAAAGTTTAAGGAAAGAGAAGAAGAGGACCACCAGCAAAAAGGTGGATGGACTCAATTATGACAGCAATGCACCACTGAGATACCTTAAAGGCCATGTTGAAGACAGATCATCCTGGAGAGAATCTATCTATGTGGTTGCTAAGAGCTGACACCAACTTGATGGTTCTTAATCAATCAATCAACACCAGATACCATTTATTGAGTTGTGGGTGTTTGGGAGCACCTCTACCTTGCCAAGATCCTCAGATGGAGGTACAAATCCCTGATGGGGAAGAAGGAGAAGAGAAGCTAGAACTTTGCCATGGAGGCTATGGGAAGTTGGCTTCCCATTGGCTGACCAAAGAGTTGGGCAGAGAGACACTCCCATTGCCCAGGATTTCCTTCTTGTAGACACAGGCCTCCACATTAGTACTTACCTGCTCACAAGTAAAGGCTTGCTCATGTCAAGGCCTACTTAAGGGCAAGTACAAGGCAATAGATCCAGGAAATAGGCATAGCTAGAAAGCCATATATAAAGGACATAAGGGAAGAACAAGGCTGAGGTGGAACTAGGAACTCTCTAATACCCCATAATCAGAGCAGAAGCTAGGAATCTTGGAGCACTGGAATTGCAATTCTCTTCCCTCCAACTGAGGCCAGCTCCCGCCTTCTTCCTCACACTAACAGCCATAAAACTGAGTATTCTGCTTCACAGCAGCCTCAAGCATATTTCTTACGGATGCTGCAAAGAATTGAACACCACTCAGTGTTGCCACCATAACATTTTAATTATCTGAACCAGGGAAAGGTATGCTGTTTAATTTTGAATCCAGAAGATAAGAACACTTTTTAACCGGCTGTGCTGTTTATGTTCATCACCTCACAGACATTCTCATCTGTGCCTCCTACTACGGCAGAATGAAGGACTGATGATGCATCCGGAGAGATTAATTCTTGTGTAATTTTACTTGAGTATTTCTTATTTCCCTGTTTTCTAAAGTGCTTCAAGCAACAATTAGAGGGAACCGAAACAAAGAGATGTTGCAGACACTGCATCAGTAGGCGGTGGAGGTAATGGAAGAAGCTTCCTCAGAATAGGAATGGAATGAGATTACCACAACAAAAGCACTTCCCCATTTAAAGAAATTCAAGACATTTCCCAAAGATCAAATCCTGAGGGCCAAACCCAGTTTTTATGTGGTCAAAGCCTGAAACAGAGGCTTTTGGGTTTTTTTAAAAGGGGGAACTAAGTATTGATAAAATCAATGTTTGGTTTTATTGGATTCTTGGGTATGAATTCACATTGGATAAGATCCACAGATTCCCTTCCTCCAATGAAAGGAGTGTTCCATCTAAGAAAGGGAGTCTTTGGATCCAGTCCATTTTCTTTTACAAATGTGTCCACACACCATCAGGACACATAGTGGTAGATATATATATATTAAATGGACATTCTACCACCCAGACATTGTGACCAAGATCTGATCCTACCACTCAGGCCCCTGACCAAGCCCAGGATCATTATCTTGTGGCTCAAGGTACCACTGAAGTATGTGGGGGGAAAGCAATGCTGATGGTTATAAAACTCTATGAAGCCATTCACACAATCCCCACTGGGGTGGGGCAGGAAGAGGTGGGTTTGCAGGTGATGGGGACACAGGGTTTCACCTACCTTCCCCCAGATGATCCCCAGTCAAACTTTGGTGCACTGCTTTGTGCCTAGAGGATCCATGAGGACAGAGCAGCAGGGGATCAAAGCCAGGACTCATTTCCCCAGCCTCTAGATATCTCTCAATACACTGTGCTCATCACACAGTGCATTGGAAGATACCCCCCATGAGATGGGCACTCTAGATGCCCATCTCTGTGTGCACCTGGGCTGTAAGCAGCCTGAGCACACAAACGACCCTGGCACTGGAGTAAGGGCGTGCTTGTGCCCTTAGCCTCAGCTAAAGGCCAGGCTTCGAAGTGGGGTTAGGTGGGCAGGCAGTGCCAGGATCTACACAGAGCCTGGCACTGCAAATGAGCAGCATAACCCAGATTGGGCTGTCCGAGCCTGGGTTAGGCTGCTTGTGCAAACAGTCTTTATGTGTGATTTGGAAATTCTGTATGTGTGTCTATCAAGCCAAGGTGCAATATCCTGCCTGGAATCTAGCCTTTGAAAAGGAGTTCAGATTTGGGATGGCAGCAACAGCAAGGATGAAAATGGCTAAATACTAAAATATCTATCTTGTGTACAGCACCATCTTGGATGTTCAGGGACATCCCTGATGGCAATGCCCATCAATAGTACTATCAGATATCAGAAAGAAGAGACATTACAGTGAACATCTGGTGGCTGTGGTAGGTTTTAGCCACTTGAATCTGATGTTAGCCACATTGGGCATCTTGACACCAAGACAGAAAGGTGGGGTATAATTATTTTAAAGGCATTAAGTACAATAATAACAGTGTTCAAAGCCCTTTCTCATATGCATTCAAGATTAAACTGCAAAAATACTCTCTCTTATGTTCTCTTACTTTCTCTGTATAAGAGCACTTGTTCTTTTCTTTGGTTAAGATCTCATAAGAACTATAGCAAACTTAGCAACAATACAGGGCTGACACTCTACTTCTTAAAGTAAAGGAGTTTGTGCATTTGGCAACCATCATTGGCACAAAGACTCATTACATCGATTATAATTTACTTGGAGTGTAGAACCAGTATGTTAGCCAGCAGTATCCATGATTTCCCTGATGAATAATCACAAGTGGCCTAAGGTGCAGGAGAGGGAGTTACTCTTCCCTGTCACCCCACTAAATCAAGTCCCTAAATGGCACTTCTGCATTGTCCATAGAGAGACAGATTGACAGGAAGGCAAACTCATTCAATCTTCTTGATGGAGCACCTACTTACAAATACTACCAGCTTGGATGCCGGTCTTGGGTGTCCCTTCGCATTCAAGATGACACGGTCCATAGAGAGGCTGCTGCCTACCTAAAGTTGCCTAGTCTTTTGAGGCTATTCAGGATGAGAAGTCTGGGAGGTGAAATGGTACCTGGAAGATCCAGATAAGGAGCCTGGTGAAGATGGTAGAGCCCAGTTGGGCCTGGCAGGGCCATAGGATGGGAGGGTGCTATCCTATGCCTCGAATGGAGGACTAAGGTGAATAGGGAGAACTCTTAAAGGGGAAAATAGGTCCCTGGGCTCTGTCTTCTCATGCAGAGATTGTATTCATAGGAAAATAGGAAGCTGCCATATACTGAGTCAGACCATTGGTCCATCTCGCTCAGTATTGTCTACACAGACTGGCAGCTGCTTCTCCAAGGTTGCAGGCAGGAATCTCTCTCAGCCTTATCTTAGAGATGCCAGGAAAGGAACTTGGAACCTAGATGTTCTTCCCAGAGCGGCTCCATCCCCTGAGGAGAATATCTTAGAGTGCTCACACTTCAAGTCTCCCTTTCATATGCAACCAGGGCAGACCCTGCTTAGTTTAAGGGTAGAAGTCATGCTTACTTCCACAAGACCATTAAGAGAAGACCTGAAACTCCTGAGCAAACCCTGTGACCTGGCATCCTGAACCTTAGTGCAGAGAGAGATACTTTCAAAGGGTGACACTGTTTTAAGCCACGCTCATGGCAAGCATGGCATTGAAAAAGAAGGGGCATGCTCTATTTTAAAAAAGAAAGCCCCTGCATAACAGGAAACAGCACCCAGATAGAGAAAAACAGTCCAAAACTGCACATGCAAGGCCGCTGATAGCTTGAGAGACAGTAAATAATGAGGGACAGCAGATGCCTATGCTTTTCCACAGACTCCTTTAGAACACACACACACAAATTAGCTTGCCAGAACTGAATAATGGTGGCCACACATTTTCACACAGCTGTATAATAAACAGAGACAACTTGCTCACTGTTCTCAGCCTGACTAGAATTCTTCAAGAGAAAAAGGAAAAGAAAAGTTAGTGCATTTGCTATTAGCCTTGAAGCCTTACGCCTTGAATGCAACAGATATTAATGCATTAAAAGTTGTTTGGGGGGTATTTCATTTTTTCCTTGTCCCTCTTTCTTCACTAATTCAAGTTTGTGACGGATCTCTTGCTTACAGGTTGCCTCGGCAAATTAATTCCAACAGCCCTCAGTCCACATAGTAATAGTCACTGCGGGCTACGTGTGCCTTGCAGTCCTTTTCGTTTTATTATCAGTTGAAGAGATCTGCCATTTGTTAAACCAGTTACAATGTAGTTTTATGTGGCTCTAGCACTTCACAGCCACAACATGCACATTAAAGTGAGCAGCATCCTATTCAGGTACAAATGAAAGCTTTGCCACCAGGACCTGAAAGCTGATGCAGCTCAGCAGAATGATTAATAGTGCATTTCATTCATAGTGGCTCTGGATGGCCTTTTGGTAAGAAAATGTGCAATGCCTATGATCTCCCTTATCTACCTCACAGGGCTAGTTGTTATTATTATTATTTTAATTTTTACATTTATATCCCGCTCTTCCTTCATGGAGCCCAGAGCAGTATACATGGTTATGTTTCTCCTCATAACAATCCTGTGAGGTAGATTAGGCTGAGAGAGAAGTGAGAGAGAGAGAAGGCCCAGAAGAATGAGAGAGAGAGTGTGTGTGTGTATGTGTGAGAGCGGGGGGGGGGGGGGAGAGTCACCCAGTGAGTTTCATGGCTGAATGGGGATTTGAACTCGGGTCTCTCCAGTCTTAATCCAACACTCTAACCACTGCACCACACTGTTGTGAAGATAAACATAAGCACGTATCCTGCTCTGGGCATCTTGGAAGAAGAGCAGGATATCAATGTAGGAATAAATAACACACACACACCTCTCACAACCAAGACAACAAGCGTCTCAGTGAGATTAACTCCTGGCACATTCTGCATAACCTTCAGGGGGAGCAATACTTCTTTATCAGCCTGCCCCATCAACAGCCTTTATTTCCAGTGCCAAAGTCCCACTTACAGCCACAGGGGCGTAACAAGGTTGGAGTGGGCCCAGAGACAAGATTTTAAAATGGGGCCCCCATCACTGAAGCTCAGCTCATGAAGTAAAGAAATCTTAAATTATTGTGGACGATGCAAGTCATATAATGGTATTAGAGAAAGACATGCTGTTCTGGTAGCTCCAGGTCTTAACACTCACATCAATTTCGGAGGATGACTACAACTGAAGGAAGCCCGGGCGGGTGTGCGGCTGGGGGAGTCAGTCATGTGACTTGCCTCTGGGGGCCCCCCAAGGCAGTGGGCCCCCAGACAACTGTCTCCCCTTGCCCTATTATAGTTACGCCCCTGTACAGCCAAGGAGTCAAAAGATAGCTTCAGCTCTTCTGGGTCCTAACTTCCACTTCTCCTGCCTCTTCTAGTGATAGCTTTGTCCTGGATGGACAAAGAAGGTGGGAGCATACCGGGCAATCTGTGGCTTAGCAGCTGTGCTGAGCTTGCACAACATCTCCTTGTGACAAACAGTCCAGACATTCCTCAAAGGAAAGTGCCCATGCCCTGGTATTTTTCAATGTCTTAACTGTACAGAAGAATAATGATCACAGAGTATGAATCTGGGGCACTGACTATTGGGTCATCTGTACTGGAACACAAACTAAATCAATGAAAAAGTTAATGAAAAGACTTTCCTGTCATTCTCCATCAGTGGGAGGGGATCTCCTTGACCCTTTGTGTGTCTCCCCCACAAGACCTCAGCCAGCAGCATGTTATGTCCAAGCTTTACCTGGAACGGAACTCTATTTCACAGCTCCTGCAGGTCTGCTTCTTTCCAGACCCCAGCACAGAGGCTACTTGTGTTCTCAGTGAGAGTAGCCCATGTGCAGAGCTCTGAGAGGAGACGAGCTGCAGACTCTTCTGAAGGAGGTGCCGAAGAGTGTACAGAGGTAGTGTGTGTACAACACATACCTGACTGAGGTATGGTGAAGGCCGGGGGAAATGGCAGGGGAGGAGAGTTGGTCTTGTGGTAACAAGAATGAATTGTCCCTTTTGCTAAGCAGGGTCTTCCCTGGTTTACATGTGAATGGGAGACGTGTATGAGCACTGCAAGATAATCCCTTCAGGAGATGGTGGCACTCTAGGAATAGAATCTGCATGCTTCCATGCAGAAGGTTCCAAGTTCCCTCCCTGGCACCTCCAAGATAGGGCTGAGAGAGACTTCTGCCTGCAGTCTCGGAGAAGCCGCTGCCAGTCTGGGTAGGTAATACTGGTGGCGCAGAGCCCCTGGTGGCGCAGAAGAAGAGCCCCTGGTGGCGCAGTGGTAAAAACTGCTGCCCTGTAACCAGAAGGTTACAAGTTCGATCCTGACCAGGGGCTCAAGGTTGACTCAGCCTTCCATCCTTCCGAGGTCGGTAAAATGAGTAACCAGAATGTTGGGGGCAATATGCTAAATCATTGTAAACCGCTTAGAGAGCTTCGGCTATAGAGCGGTATATAAATGTAAGTGCTATTGCTATTGCTATTGCTAATACTGAGCTAGATGGACCAATGGTCTGACTCAGTATGAGGCAGCTTCCTATGTTCCTATGGTTCTGTATAATGCCTTTTGGCAGGAGTTCTCAAACCTGGGTCCCCAAATGTTGTTGGACTACATCATCCACAGCTGATGGGATCATGGGAGTTGTGGTTCAGACAACATCTTTTAAAGCTCACTGAGTTCAACTGTATTTAATTTCTCTTAATTGTGCTTAGAATTGCTGCCTTAGTAAATGAACTCTGGATGGACTCAGAAAGCTTCAATAGTACCAATAGCACCAGTGCCATGCATCATCACTATTAAATTTGCTTAGATCCCAGATTAAAAATAACTGATCTATCCTGAGTGACAGATCATTTCACTGAGTGCCAGCGAGTTCATCTCAAGGCCTTTATTATATAAGTTCTATTCCTGTTTTGAACCACTTAGATATGTTACTGCCATCATTCTTTTATGGGTCATTGAATGGAAACATGCATACGTAGCTTTCTTCACCAATGGAACAAAATGAACTCTATTTTTAATACACATTTTTAAACTGAGGAACTAGAGTAAATTCAAGGGCTTTGTTTAAGTTAGGTTTTTCATTATTTGAAAGAAAATGTAGAGCTATATATTAAACTGTTATAATAAACTGATAAACTGTCCCTCATTATTATAAGTAGCATGCAACTGTAGAGGGAAATCTTATATATTGCAAAGGACCCTGGGAGATACTGTGCCTCAACAAAGACCCATTGTTGCCAGGTTTGCTCTGAAGTGTGGTAGTAACCACCCTTCATGACTATGAGTCATGACATAACTAGTCAGAACATTTCATTGACACACAACTCCCCCCAGCAGGATCCTTGTCAGCATGGTTCCAGCACCCAGCACCAGAAGGCAGATTTTGCCCTCATTGCTACAGTGTCCCCAAGTGTAATCCTTTGATTCCCCATTGAAGTGAATGTCAACCATTCATTTACATGTAAAAGGGAAAGGGGTGCAATCACAGATACCACTAGGATGGAAATATAACCAGCTTCCTGCTCCAAGACATTAGAGCAAGCCTGCCCTTGTCCACATAGCTCTATCCTTGGCCCTATTTCTTTTACCATGAAGCCAAAATATTCAAAACATTGCCAGAACCTTGCTCAGGCTCTCCTCCCCCTCCCCCTTCTCTTCCTCTTCTCCTCCTCCTCACCACCACGGTTACCTGCCTCAGTGTCAGGTGTGTATGACCTTCTCCACTGTCTCCTCCCTCATGTGCTGCTGCTGGACTGGCTGTGAAAAGGGAGATGGAATGAGGGAAAGTCAGTTTCAGACACTCTATATTTTGTTGAAACATTGTTTAGATATTTGTTGTAGTAGTTGTTGTAGTAATATACAGCATTTAGAATAGATGAACTCTATAGAGCATCTCTACTGACATCTATGTGGATGTTTACTGTCACTTCTTCTTCCACCTTTCCCACTTTTCATAATCAGCCTGGTAGTGTATAGGGAGGAGGACACACACATTGCACAGTGGCAGCTACTGCTGCTGCAAAGGAGGAGGCAGAGCGTATTGGGTATGTGAATGAATAAAATCAAGCAGCATTGCTACTGTGGTTGCCATTGCTGCTTGGGGGAAAGGGGGGTGCATGCACAAGCGGGGCAGCATTTGGCACTTTGCCTCAGGTGCACACAGGTGTTAAGTCACCAATGACTGACCATATTGCAGGAGGAGTTGTTACAGACCAGGCCTGATTTATATACTAAATATGCTCATTAGCTAGTATACAAATTTAGGTCTGGCTCATAAGTTCTTTTATATGGTGACCATGTGTGATCTGGGTGCATGGAAGAAAGGAGATCAAACCATTCCTCAAAGATTCAATGGGCTTTATTGAGTATAAAAGACTAACAACATAATCTAGCAAAGCAGAAAGCAGAACACTCTATCAATATCAGCAACAGAATTTCCTAGCCAGCACCAATATTCAACCCGTGTGCCTAACTAACATATGTATGTGCAATTAAATCTTCCTAGAGCCTAATACAATTCAGATACAGACAGAAAAGAAGTGGGGGGAGGAAGGCTGAGGGCTGGCATGGTTTGGGGAGATTAGTAGAGGAAAGGGGGGGGGAGGAGAAGGGAGCAGGGAAAGGGGAAGGGATGGGGGGATTCCAGGCTTGTAGGAGCAGCATATTTACCCAGGACCAGAGACTTCTTGTCAGCTGAAGGAGTGAGGCGCTTGGCTGGAGACAGGAGTTGTTGCAGTTGCTTCAGATCATGGCTGAGAGCCGGAGCACCATGGCTGGGGAGTCTTGACTTCTCACTGCGCAGTAGAAGTCACAGACAGCCTCTGTGCATGGGCAGAGTTCCTGCTTGTTGCCTCGCGGTTTAGCAGCAAACTCTGGGAAGGCTTGGGAGCAGATTGCCCGTAGGCACAGAACTGCTGACTCTCTGTCTGTTGGCCTCACTTTTTTATAGTGTATTTTTCTTTGATCTTTGAATAGAATCTATTCAATTCTCATCTTTTCCTGGGTCCCCCCAAAAGGTGACAACTCGCTGCTACTTTCTGGACAATGTCTTTTTTAATTATTCAGGATATTGGCCAGTCCAGAGAGTTCTCAATCCCATCTTCTGTAAACTGTGCACTCAGAGGGGGCGGGGGGCGGACATTGCCAATAGCAAATCTGCATCTAAGATGCTGCAAATTACATCTTGCCAGTCTGACCCCAAAAAGGTGTTAAAAGTCAAGAATTGGTGAGAAAATTAGTTGTGAGACAGCAATTACATTATTTCTTGTGTACCTCTATCTAGTGTGTAATTATAACAAGAGAATATTTAAAGTAACGTGAAAAGGTGTGTGAGACGTTCAATACATTTGTAGCACCAGTGAGGTAAGATTTAAAGTCTACAGGTGGATCTCTGTTGAACCTCTATAGAGAGCAATTGAGATATCCCCCTTGGGTATAGCAGAGCCATCATTGACAACGATTCACATACAACATCTTGCAACAGAAGAGCAGTCTGAGTCACATTTTTAGCATATGAGTAGCATTCAGCATTCAGGCCTGGCTTTTGTGTTTTCTTGAGCACCTGTTTTTACAATACAATGCTAGATTGTCTCCTGCTCCAGAGAGCAGTTGACCTGGGTGCCAGTTCACCTCGAGTTCAGGTATCATTTCATTTCTTAATATAACATGAAATCAGACAGGCCTATATTCTATATATGTATTAATATTTTGGGGTGCTCATAACAGAGTTCATATGAAAAGCAGTTCCTATAAACAAATTCCTTCCACATAGAAGAGTTCTAGCCAGCCAGCTCCTGGACAAGCTGCTGTTCTATGTGTGGGAATCTTTTTGGCAGGTGAGGGAACATTTAATCATGTGAAGCTCAGCCTGCAGTCTGAGGTAGTATAGCTCAAAAACAGATTTAACATCTCAGTAAGAATTAGGACTAAGTCACAAGGGGAAAATGGGGTGAAATCTGGGGAAGAGGCCTCTGGATGCATAGATATCTCCTCTCAGTAACATGAAGGGAAAGGACTGCTTGCTTCCACAATCATGTTTAAGTGTGCTTTGGGGGGAAAAGATTAATTTATGAAGAAATCTTCTGCAAATGGGCACATATTAAAAACACAGGTATATGTCATGGTTCTGGGAGTACAAAGCAAACACTCACTTCTGAAATCTGAGCATTGTTGCATATTCATTGATTCCAAGGTGGTAATGCTAACGAACATATTTCATTGTAAGGTAACCTGGCATGCGTGTACCTTTTATTAGCATAGAGTTCCCATAAAACACTTCATGTTGACTCAGTAAGCAAGTTATCGCAAGCCTCTATGGAGTGAATTATTTTCCTTGAAATGTGGCTATTATCTTGGTGGAATAAATGAGCAAATGACAAAGTACAGGATTTAGAATTTGTTAGCATTGCCATGAAGTTACATGTAAAGCAAAACTTGAAGGTGAGCAAAGGGGCCTCGCTGAAGAGAAGTATTTGAGAAATTTTGAGGAGAGGTAAATGAATGCTGGTAAGGCTGGCAAACTTTTTCAGGTGAGGCTCCACATATCCTTACTTGAATTCACAAGAGGAACTAATGCTGATAGTTAGTCAAGCATGCTGTGAGTATCTTCAATGGGACAGCAGTGGTGGCGACAGTAGATCTTGCTGCTGGTGCAATGGTGATCAGGTCCACCAATCAACTTGAATAGTCAGCAGTGATGGTAGACCTGGTCTCCAGAGCTGTGGGTGGCCATGTCTATCCCTTGTTTTGGGCAGGGAGATGTCCCACCATTGGAGGCCAGAGCTACCTAGGGCCTCCTGCATACAGCAGGTAGACCCTGCTTCCCATGCCAGGGTAATCTTAGCACACCTGGCCTTTAGGAAATGGTAGAGCTGGCTACTGGTTCAAAGGGAGTGAGGTCTGCCAGGCAGCTTGCACATAGGGGTAAGTAATTACCAGACAGATTGCCTTTCCTCAGGATATTCCTCTTTATCATGGAAATGAGGACATATCTGGGGGAAATGAGGAGTATGGTACAGGTCAAGAATCCTTTATCCAGACTGCTTGGGACCAGAAGTGTTCCAGATTTCGTATTCTTCCGGATTTTGGAATATGTTCAGTCAGACAGACATGTTTATTTACGGTCATAGACCAAAATTTGGAATATGTTTATAAATGAGATATCTTGAGCATGAAAGGTTACTGGGGTTTTTTTCCTCCAACAATCCCTCAAGTTCCTTCCCGCCTTCTAGCCAAGCTCCTTCCCACTTCCCCTTCTTCCCCTCTCACGTGTGAGTGGCAGTGCAATCCCATTCACAAAACCGGCTTGGCTCCGCCTCGAAGGAGGTCTCTTCCCCCATTCAGAGTGCCATTGCAATGGAGCCCCGGGTGCTGCTTTGCCTCCCTGACCCCTGCCCTGCCTGCACGTGCCCTTAAATGCCCTTAAATGCCACCAGCAAAGTGCCCATCCATGTGGGAAGGGAGGAGGAGCCGAAGCTGAGGAGAGGGCTGGGCAACCACCATTGCAGACAAAGCCACGGTTGCTGCTTTGCCTCTCTGTGAGTTGAGGGTGCTGCTTAGTTTGGGGGCTTTTTGCTGCTTTGCCACTATTAGCTGCTGAGTTGGGGTTGGGATTGGTTTGGGGGCTTTGTGAGTGGTTGAAGATACAGGTTGAGAACCCAAGCGGAAAATACAAGTGGGGTTTGGCTTTTTTCTCAGCATGGAGCTTTCCGGATTTCGGGAGTCCAGATAAAGAATTCTCGACCTGTAGCTCTCTCTCTCTCTCTCTCTCTCTCTCTCTCTCTCTCTCTCTCTCTCTCTCTCTCTGTGACCAGCACTGAATTGGAGTCCAGATCCAGTAAAGGAACTCTCTATAACTCTCTATGAAGAAGGCAACGTAAGATCTGGATAAGAGTTAGGGTTATCACCAAACTTTATTTAAAGAGTTAAGGCAAACATGGGAAGTCCTACTCTGGAGGAGAATAACAAAGAGTTTTGATTTTTAAAAAAAAAACACTACTCAGATGAATTCTGCATAATTCTAGAATTTGTATCTACATTTACTACTCTTGACCTAAAAGGTGGTTGGTTTGGGGGGAAAGGTGATGCTATAATTTTAGGTCTAGATATTATTCAGAGTGACACCAAGTGATTGAGTGCAGAGCAGGATATGTGTGTATGTGTGTGGGAGAGAATTACAGAATATGTGAGAAAGGTAGATTGTTTGTGAACAAATATTATTCTCTGTTTCCACTGCAGTCTTAAACATGAATATTGCCTATATGCCATGTTGCTTTGATGATTCTCAGTATTCTCCAGGAAAACTGTTTTCAGATAGTAGGGAGTTAATTTTGAAAACGCCTGCCACCATGTCAGTGCGTTTTTAAGCAGAACCTGAACTCATCCACCTCATTAATCTAAAACCTCTGTAACTGTATCTTTATTTACCTTATGGGTCAGCGGGAGTATTTAATCAAGAAAAGGAGAGACTATAAATAATTTGTGTGCTTTAAAGGTCAAGTTTATATGGTTGTGTAATCACTTGCAAAATGAATTTTTAATGTGTGTGATAGTAATAACTAATTCACTGGCCAGGACATAATAAACTACATGTGATTGTGCTACCGGCAAATTAATACTTTCTCAGTTGTTATTTTAAAAAACTCCATCAAGTTAAAAGATTAGGGTCTTAAGCAGAATTAGGTAGATCTATGAGGGTTACTTAGGGCTGAGCTGAAAGGGGGTTGCTTTATTCATGCATTCATCAAACTATTTCTGTCCTGTCTTTCTGTTCTGTGGACCTACAAATAAAGCGAGAAAGACAGCATTCAAAATACATACCATTTCAGGTAAAAAGACATAATAAAGAGTAACATAGACCTTAACAAACGATAACTCGGCAGCAATGACACAGATCTGAAAATTATCTAGACCCCAAAAGCCTTCTGAAAGAATTGTTATAAGTTGATGCTGAAGGTCAGCAAGGAGGCGGCAAAATAAACTGCCCTAGGGAAGAGATCCATAATTTTATTGCCAACATGGACAAGGCTCTGTACCATATAACTATCCACAGCTCAGAAGATGGGGGACATAAAGCAAGACCTCTAAAAATGACCTGAGTGTGACACTACTACTACTACTACTGACACTACTACTACTATCACTACTAATAGTAGTAAGCTCCTATAAGTTGGAGAGCTGGTCTTGTAGAAGTGAGAATGAATTATTCCCTTTTCAGGGTTTGCCTTTGCATTTGGAGGGGTGACACTGACTACATGTGAGCACTGTCTGCTGTAAGGCATTCCTCTCAGGGGCTGTAGCTCAGTGGTAGAGTATCTGTTTTGTATGCATGCAGAGAGCCCCAGGTTCCCTCCCTGGCATCTCCAGGTAGGGCTGGGAGAGACTCCTGCCTGAAACGTTGGAGAGCCGCCACCAGTCAGTGCAGACAATGCTGAGCTAGATGGACCAATGGTCTGACAGAGAAGGCAGCTTCGTATGTTTCTTGCCATGCACGGCTTTTTGCTTCCTTCATCCCACCACTGTCATAATCCCCCCACCCCCCGCATTGTGGCCAGCTCTTCAGCATGTGAAGCACTTAAGAACATAAGAACAGCTCTGCTGGATCAGGCCCAAGGCCCATCTAGTCCAGCATCCTGTTTTGCACAGTGGCCCACCAGATGCCGCTGGAAGCCACAGGCTGGAGTTGAGGGCATGCCCTCTCTCCTGCCGTTACTCCCCTGCAACTAGTACTCAGAGGCATCCTGCCTTTGAGGCTGGAGATGGCCCACAGCCCTCCGACTAGTAGCCGTTGATAGACCTCTCCCCCATGAAGTTATCAAAACTCCTCTTAAAGCTATCTAGGTTGTTGGCTGTCACCACATCCTGTGGCAGAGATTTCCACAAGGGGGTCACGTGTTGTGTGAAAAAGTACTTCCGTTTGCTGGTCCTAGACTTCCTGGCAATCAATTTCTTGGCATGACCCCTGGTTCCAGTGTTGTGTGAGAGGGAAAAGAATTTCTCTCTCTCCACTTTCTCCACACCATGCATGATTTTATAGACTTCTATCATGTCTCTCTGCAGTCGTCTTTTTTTCTACACTAAAAAGCCCCAGGTGTTGTAGTCTTGCCTCATAAGGTGCTCTAGGCCCCTGATCATCTTGGTTGCCCTCTTCTGTACCTTTTCCAGTTCTACAATGTCCTTTTTAAGATGTGGTGACCAGAATTGTACGCAGTACTCCAAGTGTGATCGCACCATAGTTTTGTATAAGGGCATTATAATATTAGCCATTTTATTTTCAACCCCTTTCCTAATGATCCCAGGAGAGAAGGAGGGGAAAGATAGGAGGCTGCATGGGGCACGTTCTCTGGGCATAAGTGAGTTGAGGTCAAAAGAGGGGGGAAGTGAGGAGGGAGAGTAAGAAAATTGAAATAAGGAAAAGAGGGAGGAGGAAGAAAGAAGGCTGCAGGAGAGATGGAGTGAATGGAGGGTAAGGGAGGGGAAAGAGTGGTCCTGTTTTACTTGGGCATGATGTTATTTTGGAATTATCGATCTGATCATTGAGTGTTAAAAATCTGTTGAGAACAATATCAGTTAAAACATGGTGACTATATTCAGAATTTATGCTAAAAATGCAACCATAACAATAAAATGTCAACCTTTCCCTGAGCATATTCTGGTGCAAAAAAAGTAGTGAATTCAGCTAATTTAAATGTCAGGATTGTCCATGCCAAATTTGGCTGAATTGACATCATGTACAGTGTTCCCTCCAAGGCGTGCACATGTGCGCATGCTCCCATTTTTTTGATGTCCGCTTAGTTAATTTAAAACCCCGCTCAGGTTGAATTAGGAAGGTCCCACTCTGAATATACTGTATGTGCACACCCACTATTTTGATATTGCCACACAGAACAATATGCATTCTGCACACAGATGAAAAAAATTATAGAGAACACTGATCATGTGCATGAGCACTTTGCCCATATATGGAATATTGGGAACAGGCCTGGGTCACTAAGATCATGTCAAACCTTTTTCAGGAGTGGCCATAGCACGAACTTTTTCAAAGCCGTGGGAACCATTTCTTTTCTCGAGGAGGCAGTCTCCTTCATGATTATCTCAGTCATCTAAAATGCCCCTCACCCACTGGCCAGTCTAATCAGCCAGGAAATACAAGGGTTAAGTGCCCAAGTGGTAGGCCTCACATCTCCAAGAATCTGCTCCATATCAGCAGAAACAGAAAGATATCCAAAGGAACAAGAGAAGCAGAAGCTATTGGGGGGGGGGGAGAATCTTATCTGTAATCAGCATCCAAAACAGAAAATATATCTGTGATTTTGTCAGCAAAATGTTTAGCAAACTGATGACAAGAGACAACTGAGGGTTCCTCCTCCTCCTATGAGCCAGGAAGTAACAGGCCCCTAACAACCCCAAACAGCTCTGTTGGACAGCACTATGATGATGCAATGGTGGGAGAAAGTGTATCTTCTTTGCCACCATCACAGTCATGGCATAGATTCAAAAGTGAGCTCTAGCCTATGTTCAGTTGGGTTTGTCATGGGCCTTCTTCTGGTAATATTGTTCAAGCCATCATCCTTGCTGTTTCATCTCTCCCAACTCAATAAACCAAGGAATATTCAGGTTCTATCTAATGGGAAAGAGAGTCTACAGAGTAATTGTGTCAACTGTCTGGGCCACTTCTGTGTTTTAGGCTTCAACAGGCTTGCTGTAAACCACTCAGAGATGGGGTGATGTACAAATACACCCCCCACCCCACACACACAACTGCTGGCCATGCCAATAGAAAAACCTTCCAGAGTCATCTGAAAACCATCAGAATCTATTAGCCTCTGGGAAGGAGAAACCATCTTCATTAGTTTCCCACATAAAGCATTTTGGATTTCTGATAACTTTAAACCCTACTAAGTAGTGATCTGTTCATGATAAGGGAACTGTAATAATCTCCTGACCCCAAATTCACCCTGTCTGAAGCCAGACCTAAGAACAGATATAATTTGAGGCATTCTCTTGGTTGTAAAGGAAGCCATGAAAACTTGAGCTGTACCAGACAAGGGGGTCCTAGTATGAATGCTGAATTCCCTAGAAAACCTGGAAATCCTCAAAGTCACTCCTGGGACCACTTCTGCCAGCTCATTCAAGAAGACTAACAGTGGGGTGGTACAGATACTTGAGAATACTTGGCACCTTGAAAGGGTGCCAAGAGCTGGTCTTGTGGTAGCAAGCATGAATTGACCCCTTTGTTAAGCAGAGTCCACTCTAGTTGGCATTTGAATGGGTAAGATATTCCCCTCAGAGGATGGGGCCTCTCAGGGAAGCAGAAGGTTCCACATTCCCTCCCCGGCATCTCCAAGATAGGGCTGAGAGAGACTCCTGCCTGCAATCCTGGAGAAGCTGCAACCAGTCTGAGTAGACAATACTGAGCTAGATGGACCAATGGTCTGACTCAGTATAAGGCAGCATCCTATGTTCCTATCATGATAGATCATAGCTTTTTAAATAAAAGTTTTCATCAGCTGTGAAAAGCACTCCCTTTGGCACGTGATGTTTTGGCTGCAAACAGGGACAAATGTGCCTGCCTTTGCAAAGTAATGGCCAATAATATTGCTGAGATCATTTCATGATGTCATCATGTAGGCGATCCTGATTGGCTACATGACATAGTCATGGCATTGTGATGTTGTCACATTCCTGAATTACACAGGAATTGGCTGTGTAATTCCTCATAGGCTGGGATCATTTCCCAAGAAGAAGCCAGCAGCCGTGGTTTAACATCATGGTGCTGACGCAGCTGTCAATCAGCAACAAACACCTTCTCTAACTGCAACAAATGAGGTAGACCCAAAGGGGTTGAGGAGACATTTCAGCCTCACCCATCACAGGAACATAGGAAGCTGCCTTATACCAAGTCAGAGTCAGACCATTGATTCATCTCAGTATTGTCTACACTGACAAGCAGCAGCTCTGCAAGGTTTCGGACAGGAATCTTTTCCAGCCCTGCCTGAAGATGCCAGGGTTTGAACCTGGGACCTTCCTCATGCAAAGGAGATGCTTTACCACTGAGCCGCGGCACCATCCCTCCCAAAAGTACTACTATAGTATTGAAAATGGGCATATGTGAACCTGTGAAAATGTTCATATCACACTCCACAAAAATCCACAAAAATGTGGATACTTTACCCAGGTACTGGGTATCATCCATAAATCATATGGTATATATGATATACAGTCATTCCTCGCCAACTGCTAGGGTTCCATTCTTGGAAAACCTCGCTGTTGGCAAATTCACAGTTGGCGAAGCATTAAAGTCTATGGGGAAACGGGGTTAGGGGAACCACGACCAAAAAAGACCAAAAAATAAAGGGAAAGAGTTTTTAAAAATGCTAAAAAATCACCAAAAAAATATCCTGTAATACTGCCAAGAGTCACCAAGAAGAATGAGCAGATTGAACCTCTGGATATTTTTTGGAAACCCCCCCCCCCACAAAAAAATCACTCAAAGGCCTTTTAAATTAGCAAGGCCAGCAAGCTCAGCAAGGGTTAGCAAAGGTCACCAAGAGGAATGAGCAGATTGAACCTCAGAACCCCCCCAAATTGCTGAAACCCCTCCAAAATCACTAAAATTCCTCGCCAAACGTGGATACTCAGGTCGCGGTTGGCAAGACCTGTCACAATTTGAATTTGAATATGTGAATTTCCCATTCACATATACTCAAAACCATGGTTGATAAAACCATTGTTGGCAAGGGATGACTGTACCACTATATCATCCATAGGGAGCATGCTGACAAGCTGTCACAAAATTATTGTGCGGGGAAGATGCAGATTTTACTCAGGAGCCAACTTACTGTCCAGTTCTTTTGTGAGGGGCTGGGTATAGATTTTATTCAGCAGCAAACCTTAACATATAGTATAGAAGCATTCTATTTCTGAGGATCTTCATTCAGTCACCACTCCTTCCAAGCTGATAATCACCCATGGTTGCTCAAGCCTCAATAGCTGGCCAGTCCAAGAGCTTTAAGACTGGAGGCAACAAGCCTTCTGGCAGATGCATTTCTGCAACTCCAGTGATCAGTAGTCTTTGGAGTGGGAACTTCACACATTCACTGTTTCCTGGAGACTTGTGCACTCTGTACATGATCACACTCTGTACATGATCAATGCATGGTGTTATGTTAAGATAACCCATGTGTTATGGAAACGCTGTCTGCTTGTAGTTCCCCAGCTACAGCATCCTTGGCTGGATGCCTCCTTTGTCTTTTCATCACCATGGGCTTTTGGGGACTTTCCAGGTCTTCAGCCAAATGTGATCCGTCTTTCTTGTTTACAGCTAAGATGATAATTGTTGGGTAATCTCTTTTCCTGCAAAAGTTGTGACTCTTCCAACCATCCTAAAGACTCCCTTTCCTCCCATTAACAGCTCCTCATTAATGTTCCTTGGCAAATTTCTCATGCAAAACTAACTTTGGCATGTTTATTTAAAGTTTATGTGTGACTGGTTATATAAAATTCATGCCTGATTTATCTTATTTATTTATTTATTTGGCATATTTGTATATCACACAAAACTCACGTCTCTGGGTGGTTTGCAATAAAACTTTGACTATAATTCCTAGTGCAGTTTAGATATTATTCTTATGTCTAAGAAAACCCCAACCACCCACATTGATGCATCCCTACAGCCCTTCCTCCAATCTGTTCATTCCATTAGTCTGAAACCAGTACTGTATTCCAGGATCCTGCCTATGAGTAGGTTTGAACCAGTACTGGACTCTTCAGTACAATGTTTCTTCAGACAAATGCTACACTTGTTGTGGACAGCATTAGAGCATCAGCGTGGAAGACAGGGCTAGTTATGTACTCCTGTTTCCCCTGAGATCAGACACACTGTACCTGGGTATGTAATAGGCATGTGCATGTTAAAAATAGTCAGAATTCCACTTTGGAATTCCCAGACCCTCCACCAGGGGGCAGTGCATCATGGGGCAAGTGCCCAAGTGTAGGAGCAGGGTGATAAAGCCACTCAGCACTGACATGGGGGCAGCTGGGTGGGTGCTTTGGAGGGTGGGGAGAGAATGCCGCAGGCCGCAGGGCAGCCTGGGATGTGCACGTTCCTTCATGAAAGCCACATGTGTCACTGAGGATGATAGTTCCGCTTGGAGCTTGAGTGACCCTGAAGCTCTGATCAGAACCACCAGCCCCAAAGACATGCGTGGCTTTCCAGCAACATGTGCTTCCCAGGCTTCCCTGCGGCATATTCTCCCCACCTACCGAAGCACCCATACTTTGCAGTACTGCCCAGCCACCCTGCACCAGTGCTGGGTGGCTTTTAAGGAGCCCCCACCAGTCTGCTCCTACCATGAGGCCCTTGCCCTGTGAGGCCATGCCTTCTGGTGGTAGTGGCCGGGAATTCCAAACTGGACTTTTGACTATTTCTGACATGCACAGGCCTAGTTTGTAACGCTTTGTTAAACACAACATAAGAGTTTTACCCCCACTTTGGACCAAATATGATGTTATGCATGTGGAAGAGACATCTAAGGACTAGCAACAAGCTAGTTCAGAAACTGAAGAGTCTTCCTTTATCTTTATGTTTCTGAACTGGAAGATGCAACAGCTGAGCTTCTGCTCTTTTCCTGCCCCCTGACCACAAGGGAAGAGAGCTGATCTTGTGGTAGCAAGCATGACTTGTCCCCTTTGCTAAGCAGGGTCCACTCTGATTTGCATTTGAATGGGAGACTAGAAGTGTGAGCACTGTAAGATATTCTCCTTAGGGGATGGGGCCACTCTGGGAAGAGCAGAAGGTTCCAAGTTCCCTCCCTGGCTTCTCCAAGAAAGGGCTGAAAGAGATTCCTGCCCGCAACCTTGGAGAAGCCGCTGCCAGTCTGTGTAGACAATATTGAGCTAGATGGACCAATGGTCTGACTCGGAATATGGCAGTTTCCTGTGTGTCTATATTTGTAGGCAAGACTGGTAGCATTGCAGGTCAGAATCTGAAGAGTATTCCTTTATCTTTACATTTCTGAAATGGACATAAGTTTAGGTGGTATAAAAATATGTTAAATAAAAAATAAATAAATAAATAAGATGCAGCAGCTGAGTTTCTTCTGCACTTTTCCTGCCCCTTGACCTTTCATCCACAGCCTATTTCCCTGACAATTTCCCCTGGTATGGCATAACCAGAGTTGAAGGAGGCTGGTGAGTAGCATATCGAAAGACCAAAGAGGTGGAATTCACAGGAGGCCATGTGACTGTTCAAATCTCCAGGCTCATTAGCACATTTCAAAGTACAGAAGAAATCCCTAGCTTGCACCCCCTTGGGTGGAGAGATGTCAAGCATACTGCAAGAAGAGGGCCTCCTCCCTCAGGCTTTCCAGAGTCAAGTGAGAAGGACAGCTTTTGCCCCCACCCAGGCCAAGTCCACTTTCTTCAGGCATCCCTGGGAAGGCATTCCTATCCAATTACTAGAAATAGCTTAAAGTTGAAACAGAGCTACTCACTCCTAGTTAAAATGCAGTGGTTGTTTTGAATATTACGGCAACTGCTGAGGAGCCATAAAGAAATGGGTCTGAACTCTTTGCTGTGGCATGATGCACAGCAAGCACAAAAGCAACCCAGTGAGCAGTAAAAAGGAATCAATTGGATGTTCTTGAAAGTAATTAGGACTTCAAGGAAAACAGAATTCATAAATAACACTTCTTCCATTTCTTAGCGTGGTAGCTCTGAGCTGGGCAGGTTGTGGGTAAACAAGCATTTGTTCTGAAAGGTTTGTGACTAGAATCCTAAACATGGATCCATGGACGAAAAATAAGCACAGGCATTCCATTTTTGGTGGGAAGCTATTAATGCCATATGCTTTGGAATGCTCTAGCAGTCCACCCTGAGAGAAAATGAGAACATTTTAATGTTGCTGAACAATAGCGTGAGGAGGATAATGTTTCTGAAAAGCTCATTTAAATATTCAGTATCCCCAATTGAGAAGACTGTTTCAAACTTTCTGGTTTATTGCAAGTATCTGGAGTTTGGATTCCCACAATGCTGAAAAGGATGCTACAGTGAATGTCTTCATGCTATAAGAAGCTACTTGTAGGAGAGACAGCTGCCTAATTCAGATGTTATAAGAACAAGCAGTGCTCTTCCACAAGATGTGGTGACAGCCAATTCTCTGCCACAAGACGTGGTGACAGCCAACAACTTGGATGGCTTTAAGAGGGGCTTGGATAACTGCATGGAGGAGAGGTCTATCAATGGCTACTAGTTAGAGGGCCACCTCCAGCCTCAAAGGCAGGATGCCTCTGAGTACCAGTTGCAGGGGAGTAACAGGAGGAGAGAGGGCATGCCCTCAACTCCTGCTCTAGGCTTCCAGTGGCATCTGGTGGGCCACTGTGTGAAACAGGATGCTGGACTAGATGGGCCTTGGGCCCAATCCAGCAGGGCTGGTCTTATGTTCTTATGCTCATGCTTGCAACTCTGGAAGCACGGAGGGAGTACGGCCCTGCTGCTGCCACTCCCTTCCTCCTGCAGCCACTCACAGTTATGCTCCATTTGTCTAAAGAGGGGAGCACTATAACCATGTTGGCCGGTGCTTCCATGAGTAGCAATGGATCCCTGGCTCGCCTGAGGCTGCCGCTCACAGAAGTGCAAGCCATCATGGTTATGGCACTCCCCGCTTCAGACAAACAGAGCTGGAACCACGAACAGCCAGCAGGAGCAGGGTAAGTGAAAGCACCAAAGCAGAACTTCCTCCCCATTTCCAGAACTCTTAATATTGAGCATCGAACTTCTGAAGAGAGCAAAATACTCACAAATATCCAACATTTGCAAAAGCAACGTTTCCAATTTTGCTGTTGGTTTTTTTTAATTTAAAATTCTTGTGTATATTTTGAATACAAAACTTTACTTTGAACTGTGAAATGTGTTTTGGACTTATTGGCCTCTCTTGGTTGTTTTTATTTGAGCGCCATCACAAATGAAATCTCATAGGCTCTCAACTGTCAAACACTAATGCCAGTGCATGTTATGTATCAAATATATCCAAATATTAAATACTGTTGCATGTCAGCTGACAAATGTTGTCATGTTCCAAAGATCATTATGCGTGAACTGTTATATATTAAATGAGAGATTTTAAATTCTTTACTAAATTGTGGTTTCTAAAATAATGCCAAATGGATAGATGTGGAAACCCTGAAAGGGAGCAAAGGGACTCCTTGTGTGTGTGTGTGTTGGGGGGGGGGGCAATAAGAAACTAGTTGCATTATGGCCTTTTGCAAAAGCTGACAAAGAAATTTGCACAGACAAGCTTAGATATGTTGGTGTGAGCTGAGGGGATAGGCACCAAACAGAGGAAGGAGGAAATCAACTCATTAAGATGAATAATTCAGCTTCCTGCCCTTTCCCAACCATGTTGTTTTTTATTTCCTGAACTGCCCATCCATGTGGCTGAACTTTTGTCCAAGGCTGAGCTTCAGTAAATTATCAGTAATTAAAATTGCTGCAGTGGAACCCAGGGGCTGGAGGTTGGAGAGCCCGACATCCTGGATCCTGGCAGAACAGAGATCATCAGATCTTTTATTAAACACCTGCTTCTGGGAGTTGTACAATTTTACCTACATTAGCTGGCAAGATGTTCTGAACAGCAGGAGTACTGCGGATTTGATTCAACAGTAAATTATGGTCAATTAACCAACAGCTATTTATACTGCATAAACTCTGTCTAATGACAGGAAAGGAAAGTAGAGCTCGTGTTGTGCTTTTGGGTTATACTTTTTGGAGTGATCCTGCTCAAAGTGCATCTTTCACAATCTTTGCTCCAAGATTGCTTTGCTGTGCTTCGTATAGCAGTTATTTTATCATACAATATGATAATTAAATAATGATATATATGGTTATTAAGATATCTGATTCCTCTATGACCTTTACTTGCCAATGTATCCCTGACTCTAGCTCTGTTTCCTGTCTTTGGAGTTTTGGATGCTGGTAATTGCCTATTATATCAAAGGTACAAAGAGAATTCAAGTCCACCTTGAAGTTTATTCCCTGGGCCAGGGTCATAGATTTTTGTAGATAATTTATTTGCCTATTTGAATTTCCAGCTGGTTCTGCTTGCAGTTCCCTCTCTCCTATATTTAGTTATTAATGCCAAACACATTTTTACCATGGAGCATAGCAAGTGGGAGCATTGGTATCAGAGGCATAGAAACACAGGGCTGCCGCTGATGATGGCAGTCCTGTTTTGACCTCTGCTTCTTAAATACTTAGTACAACTTACCCATGTCCTAAGATCATTACAATGTGTATTTCACTACCTCTACTCTTTATCACTGGTTCAATCAATCAATCAGCCTTTATTATGGTCAAAGGCCAGCAGAAAAAACAACTAATACATCAGGTAGTAGATAAATATGTTATCTATCTATCTATCTATCTATCTATCTATCTATCTATCCATCCATCCATTCATTTAAAATATTTATGTCCTGTCCCTCCAGTACACTACTGCTCATGGCAACTCACAAGATTTATAATAGTTACAACATAAAATCAGACAAATAAAATTAACCAAACTAAGCTAAACAAGTTAAAAATCCAAGCTAAGACCACAATCAGAATTACCAATTTTAAAATTTCAAATTAAAAGTTATTTTTAAAAAAAATAAAAACTAAGAATTGTAAAAACTAAAGAACCTACCAGATACAAGCAACAGGTGAAACATTAAAACACCTCTTTAAAAAGATGTGTTTTTAGTGGTTTTTTTAAAAACACTGAGGGAAGGGAGCATGGTGAAGCTCTACAGGGAGTGTGTTCCAGAGCTGAGGGGCCACAACCAAAAAAATCCTGTCTCTAGTCCCCACCAACCAGATCTCTGTCAGTGTTGGGGCCATGAGCAGGGCCTGAGATGATGAGAGGAGAGCCCCGGCAGGTTCATATGGGTGAATGTGGTCCGACAGATACCCCAGCTCCAAGCTGTCTAGAGCTTAAAGGTCAAGACCAGTGACCTTGAATCTAGCTCAGAAGCGGACCAGTAACCAATGAAGCTGCTGTAGGATGGCTGTGATACTCATAAAGCAACTTGCACCCATGAGCAACCTTGTGGCAGCATTCTGCACCAGCTGAAGCTTCTGAACTATCTTCAAGGGCAGCCCATGTAGAGTGCTTTGTAGTAGTCCAATCTGGATGTTACCAAAGCATGAGTGACTGAGGTCAGGTCCGACTTCTCCAAATAGGGTTGCAGCTGGTGTACCAACCATAGCTGATAAAAGGCACTTCTGCACACTGCCACCACCTGAGCATCCAAGATCAGCGTCGGGTCCAGAAACACCCCCAAGCTGTGGACTTTGTCTTTCAATGACAATCCAGGCAGATTTAACAGCTTTTCACAGATAAATCACTAAGACATTATAAAGATGATATGATTTCTTGGTGGGATCTACAAGCTAAGACACATAATTTGGCTACCTTATGATATCAGTTTGTTTATCTGTTAAAAGAAACGCAAGATAAAATTCCTCTGAATGACCTGGAATATGCTTTAACAAGGGTAAAATTAACCTAATACCCAAATGGTTGTAAAAGATAAGATACAATAGAAGAGAACATGACTGATCGTCTCAACAGCTCCTGAGCCACAAGGACAGGTGTGCTGCATAAAAGGAATATTTTTGTATGCCTTCCAGAAGTTCTGATGGGAGGACATTAAGGGAGGACTAGCTCTAGAAAAAGCCCCCCAATACTTAGGCACATCAAAGGTTATCAGATAATTGGCCAGCACAACACTAGGGTTTTGCTTGAGGGCTCTGTAATCCCTGAATGCTTTATCTAAATCACTCTGAAATTCCATATCCATGATACATTTCCTGGGGATTTCTTTGGCCCTCTTGAAGCCCTAGGATAACAAGGACTCAGACCAGAGCCACTTTATGACAGGTTGCCATTGGTGAGCATGTAAAAACCATGGAGGCCCAAGACCTTTTGGTATCTGTGGCCATCACCACCACCTCCTCCTCTGTCTCCCACAACTGCTGTCTGGCTCAGTGGCTCCCAAGTGGGATTCTAGGCCACTTCTCCACACTTTGGTTCCCATTCTGTCCCCTGCCTCTGCTTTTCAAATACAAACATACTGAGTGCAGTGTGAGGGGAAGCAGCTCATTGTATGTTACTGTTGTCAAACTAGATAGCAGTGGGGGTGGGGGCAGAGGAGAAGAAGGTGGCAGTGGTAGTCTTGGTCAAGCAGGCGGCAGCAGGAGTGGGCACAGGGGGGGGGGGAAACAGGCAAGCAGCCACCATACCTCCCACTACATGATACTTTACTGCCTGAGATGGCCACCTCAGGTCTCCTCATTAACAGGCCAGCGCTGTGCAGAAATACACCGGGTAATGGCTTGAGGACATGGGACAAGTTGCATAAGCTGTTACATTGGGGAAGAGAAACTAGACATGTTCCCTGATCATCAATGTTCCTTGTAGCATATACTATATTACTGCCCTAATGAATTTAAGTCATACATTTAATTTTAAAGAAACATTCTTCCCACTTCTTCCGCAGTGGAGATGCCATTTCTGTGGTGGCAGCAGCAGAAACCCTTCACCCTCTTGAATGTAACTTTTCATTGGTAAAAGTACTTGATAGCTCTGAAAAATAGGCTGATTTTCAACACAATTAGGTTTGTTGTATGTATTATTAAGAACACTGTCTGATATGATACGCTGCTCTAAGGAGACAGTAGGACCAGCAGCACCACTGTTCAGGGGCGTAAGTATAATAGGGCAAGGGGAGACAGTTGTCTGGGGATCCAATGCCGGGGGGGGGGCAGAAGCAAGTCACATGACTGACTCCCCCAGCCGTGCACCCGCCCGGGCTTCCTTCAGTTGTATTCATCCTCCAAAATTGATGTGAGTCTTAAGACCTGGAGCTACCAGAACAGCATGTCTTTCTCTAGGACCATTAAATGACTTGCATCTTCCACAATTTAAAAAACCTTTAAAAAAATAATTTAGGATGATGTTCTATTGTGGCACATAGGATCTCTCTCTCTCTCTCTCATATGCTTTTTGTTACCACTATTCAGCCTCATTTAAGATTTGTTTACTTCATGAGCTGAGCTTCAGTGAGTGGGGGCCCCATTTTAAACTCTTGTCTCTGGGCCCACTCCAATCCTTGCTATGCCCCTGCCACTGCTGCGGGCCCAGAAGCAGTATCACCACTATAGAGAACCAGCAGTAGCACTAAAAACATGGCTATATCTCTTCTCATTGTCGTGAATGGGGGAAAGTGCAGTAAAGCTGCTAGTGCTACTGCCAGTTCTTTACGGGGGAGCTGCTGCTGCTTACAAGTCTGCAGCAGCAGTGTCACAAGTCCTACCATCTCCATAGGACCTTCAGATCATGTCAGCCATTGAATGCCTATTGTATGTATAGGGTTAGGCCTAGCTAGCAGCTCAGAAGGGAACAGTGTGAACAATGCCAGACGACTGGAGTAAACAGGCCTGGCCCAAGTTCCCAAGTATCTGAGGTGGTGTGGTGAGCTGCCACCCCTTTACCGATGGTGCACAGAGTACACCACATGCTGATCTTCCTCCAACAATTCCATCCACCAATTCCTCCATGAATTCCATCTGATCTCCAATAAGAAGGGTCTTGTAGGCACTGGAAGACTGGGAGATCCAGGAGAGGCTCCTTTGCTCTTGCCTCCATCTTGCCATGTATAATATTGCTTCCCCACCATGTTTAATCTGCATGTTGAATCTTAAAACTCCTGCAGAGGCATCCTTGACACCATCCCTACTCAGCTGCTCCTATTTAAGGTCAATCCAGACTTGCACACAGGATAAAGCAGGTGTAGTGATGGCAGCAATGGTCCCCTGCCAGCAGGGGCATATCTAGGGTAGGGAAGGCAGGGCACGTGCCTACAATGCATAGTAGAGAATTAGACACTTGAAATTTTTTTAAATGGTCACCAAAAACAAAATGGCCACTGTACATGCTCAAATGGCCTCTGTGAGGCCCTTTTCCAAGTACACCTCCACATAGTATTTAGGTATTTCATGAGCCCCAGCATACTGAAATTTGTAGTTTTCCAGCATTTTTTGGTCTGGCTACATCCACTGCTAAATAGTTTTTGAAATATTAAAAGAATAACGAGCTTGACTTGTATTTCTCAGCTGATACTATGGTAAAATTATCTGAAAGATGGGTGTGAGATGTTTGGACAGGGGGCGCAATTTCAGTGCTTGCCCTAGGCGCTATTTTCCCTAGATATGCCTCTGCCTGCCAGCTGGCAGGGAAGGGGTGCTACTTTTCAAGCAAAGGTCTTGCTCACTCACCTGCCCATTCATCCACCCTCCTTCACACTCCCCATGTCCACCTAGACATCCTGGCTTTAGTCCCCCCCCCCTCTCTCATATCCCTGCCCAATTTCTTTCCTAGTTCCACTGATTCCCTCTCTCCTCCCACATCTCCCTTTCCATGGCAGTGGTGATGGTGGTGGTGGTAGCAGTAGTGGTAGCCACTGCTCTATTCCGGCTCCTTATCCTTTTTGACTAAAAGTTACTTCCTATAAAAGGGCAGGAGGGAGGAGAGGGGTAAGAATGAGGGCAAAGTCAACAGAAGTGGCTGGTACATTCATGTGGGGGGATGGAAGGCTTGGTGAGGTGGCTGGCAGGCAATCTGTTACCTCTGCCAAACCGCCACCTAAGGTAGCCACCTCACCTGGCCTCAACAGTGGGTTGCTTGTGTGAACTAACATTGTGTATTGGTGTGTGTGTTGGGTTTGTTTTTTTAACAGATGCTAGAAAATCAGCACAAAGACTGCATATTAATTTCTGTATATAAAGCTGCCCATATCATATTAAATCAGCTTCTGAGCCTGATTTTGGGCATTCAACAGATTTCAGAAGCTGTCTTGAAATCTGAATTGACAATGATAAATGTCTCACTAATCAGTACAATTATTGTAGATAGATGATATTGATTGATACAGTCTAGAAAAGACTCTGATAGGCATGTCATTTAAAGATGCTTCTGCTTAAAGGAAACACACACACAACTTGGGGGGTGAGATTTTGCTTTCATATACAGAGCTAAGTGGGATCTTTTCCTCTCTCAGCATTGTATGGCCTAAAGCCTACTCTGTCCCTGATCACATTGAGTATAATCCTGCTTTCCCCATGCCCAATGAACATGTGGAGGACAGACAATAAGTGAGTGAGGAACAAACAGTGAGCAGGAAGGGGAAACTGAGCATGTCTGCTTCTCATCACTCTGCCTCTTCTCACACTTTCAACTCAGTGATGGTGGCTACCAATACATAAAGGCTACCACCACTGAACAAAAAGCCAGAGGAAGGACTGAGACAGAGGGAGATGCAAGCTGGCCCAATCAACCCTCTCTTCCCTGGCATGTCCTCCCCCATCTGCTTATCATCTGCTTCCTAGCTACCACTCTTCCCTAGGCCTCATGTCAGGTACATAGAGCTTCTTCCTATTCCTGGCAGCAGTAACTGGCTCATGCAATCTTTAGGCTCTGCACTGCTAATAGATACAAGGGATGCACACACAACTGGTTTTACCTGTTTGGTTCAAATCTGAACCAGATTAAAACAAGACTGGACCAGTTTGATTTTGCCCCCAAGGTTGGGGCCCAGTTCGAAGGGGTCGGGGGGCCTCTGTAATTGATTTTTAAAAACCTTTTAAAAATATAGTTCTTACTCCTGTAGCAGCCTCAGGGAGTGTTGTGGCAGTCACAGGGGGGCTGCAGGGGGCTGCAATGGCTCCCCCTACCCACCCCCCGGCCTCCCAACCCAGTCTCCCGCGTTGCCTCTGCCTGTTTTGAGCCAGTTTTGCCACTGTGTGCATGCAGAGCCTGAAACGGGCCAAACCTGCCACAGGAGTCTCAGTGGGGAGGCTGGCAGAGATAGGGAGAGATAACACAGCCCCCCCCCCCCCGAGGCCACCTCAGCACCCCCACTAAGACCACCACAGGAGTAAGTACTTTTTAAAAAAAAAAGTATTTTAACAATTATAGAAGCCTCCCACCCCCTCGAACCAGGCCCCAAACGGCCCGAGTGGTTCAGCTCAACCTTGGACCAAACCGTACCCAGTTTGGTCCAAGGTTGAACCTTCAAACCGAACCGGTTCGAGTGTGAAACAGCTGGATTTTGAACCAGTTCACACACCCCTAATAGCTTCAGACGTTTGCTCTGAGGGCAGGTGATACATCCATCTCGCTGAAGCTAACAGTGCCTGGATGAAAGATTGCTTGGAAACCTTATGTACCTTGAGTTGTGTGATGGTAGAAAGGTGGAATATAAATGTAATAAAACAAACACATGTGCTTTGATGTGGGGCTACCAAGAAAAAGTCTGGCAACTGAAAGACAGAAGCCTCTCCTGCACTGTGCTGTTTGCTTTTGGAGGCATTGATACTTTTGTCTGTGAGGTTACTAATTTAGTCTCCACTGCTCCACTTGCATATTTATAAATGAACAGACATTATCAAAATAACATACATTCCTGATAGTCTATCTCACAAAGAAATCGACTCTGTAAAGGCTGCAGCTGGAACTTCCATTCGAGGACGGATGTGAAGTGAAGTGCAAAAGCAAAAGCAAAAACAGACCTGTATGTTTGTTACATGTGGGTATCCTCTGTGCAGACTTGCTGGTGTACACCCTCCAAGCCCAATTTCTGCACCCCAAAGGATTCTTTAGACTGTAGATCTTCTTCTTCTAGTGTTTAAAGGACCGGGTGCGTATTCTTCAACCCAACTCCCCTACAGTACATGAGGCCTTGTAAATTGCAAAGGGGATGCCCCCTTACAGTTTGAAAGATCATGGAATATGAAATTCAAATGCACATCAAAGTGAACATAGGGGCTGTCTGCATTGTATTATTTTAACGGGATGTGAGCAAGTGAGCAATCTTACACCTAAGTGAGCAATCTTACCCATAGCAGAATATGCATTTGGTTGCACTCAATAGTGTGGGGAGGGCATAGGCGGCCCGTGTCTGGGCCGCCCAAACCCGCACCGTGCGGAAGTGGCTCTCCATTGGTGCCCCATCTCTTTCCTCCATGCAGGGGGCAGCCCTTCTCTCCTTGCCATGCACAATGGCAGCAGCAGTGGTGGCTGAGCACTGGGCTGTTCCCTCAGGGAGGCTGCTGTTGCTGCTGCGTATACAACAGGCAGAAAAGGGGCCCTGGGCGGCTGCTGCCAGTTGTCCAGAGCAGCCAGCGCAACGGCCCTGATGGGAGCTTTACACAATTTATACAATTACAGCTCCACCCTGGTTGCACTTCTCATTCCAATTATAGCAATGCAAGTGTGAATAGCCAGCATCCATAGTTGGGAGCACATTTGGATTTGCATCTGCTTTAGACCCATAGTTTTAGATGTACGGTTTTTAACATTGTGTTGCATTTTAAATTATTTTAATGTTTTAACATTTTAATTTTGCTTTAATTTGTGCTGTTTTATTGTAAACCGCCCAGAGACATAAATTTTGGTGTGTGTGTGTGTGTGTGTGTGTGTGTGTATATATATATATATATGTGTGTGTGTATATATATATATATCTTGATCCAGAAAGTGGTGCTCACAAGTAAGGCTGCTTCCTCAGATATCCATAGTTGGGTTTGGAGAGTAAGTGTCGAGGGAGTGGTGAGAAGGGGGGGGTTACCCTACTCCTCTTCTTCCAGTGTGATGTGTCACAAAAAGAAAAAGAAAAAGAAAATAGTACAGAAACTGCAAAAATGTTTCATGGGTCTGTGAAAGTAAATTGTGCCGTCAAGTTGATTTCAACTCCTGGCATCCACAAATCCCTGTGGTTTTCTTTGGTAGAATACAGGAGGGGTTTACTATTGCCTCCTCCAGTATGAGCTGATGCCTGTCAGCATCTTCCTATATCGCTGCTGCCTGATCTGTACTTGTAGCTATTTAATTTTAGACAATAATGCCCTCATCATTCAGGTGAGGAACTGAGGTTGAATAGGCTGAAGGCCACCCAAGTTTACTGTTGCTCTGGGATCTGCACCCAGTTCAATGCATAATAGTGCGCCCATTCAGCCACATTGCCTCACATTTCCTAGCAATTGTTTTGAAGTTGCCTTCCACTTTGGGAACTGCCAGTCTATAGGCTTTTTAAAAAGAAAGAAAGAAATTCTCTGAGAAACTAAAGTAGTCATCTGTGGGTTTTTTTACCCTGCCAATCTAATCTTTCAAGCAGTCATTTGTAATGTTGATGTTAATGTACAGCTAGATTAAAAGCAACTGTGTTCTATGTTCCCCTTTCCCCGTTGCTAAGCATTAATCTAGATTGTCAGCCTGACTTGAGAAATTCTAGAATGGCAATATAGTGCTTGTCAAGTACTTGAGTTATAAGTATGTTGGTGCTTTTACTGTTTGGATGCTTTTGCAGAAGCAGCCTTGCAATGTGGCATAAATCTGAGGCCTAGAAATACCAAATACCTCACTTTATAATGAAATATGGTTGAGCCTTTTGGGGGAACATTTTTGGCAGTGTCAAAAAAATCCCCCCTTTTGACAGTTCTCCAGTACTGCTTGCAAAAATGTTCGCCTGATTCATTTACATTGCTCTCTCTCTCTCTCTCTCTCTCTCTCTCACTCTCTCTCTCTCTCTCTCTCTCTCTCAATTGATTTCATGTGCCCTCAGTGATGCCATTACATAGACAAATCTGGTAGGCTATATAGTGTAGTGACAACATTATTGTATGATCCTTGATTGGCTGGGATCATCAAGGTAATTTATCTAAGAGCCATTACCTCTTCTGCCAATTGACTTCATTTGCCCTCTGTGACTTTATCACATAAGCAAATCTGATTAACTACAAGTGGACTGAACTTTTAGTTTGTTGATTTGGTTCAGCTGGGTAGAATGAGGTGACATTCCCCTCTAATTTTTGAATGGTGAACCTTTCTTCTAAATGTGCTTCCATTTGACAACTGGTAATCACTATGTTCAATATTGGCAAAGTTCACCGTCCATCCATCCAGTTCTACTCTTGGTTCTCTAAAGATATGACAGTGAATGTTCCATTGGAACAAGAAGCATAGAGGAGAGGGAAAGAGTTTAGTTTTTTAAAAAAATGAAATGAACAATTTTGTTGTCGCAATAGTATCTTTGTAAATTACTGCAGGTGTTTGCTTTAACTACTGTTTTGCCAGCAGAAGATAAATCAATACAGATTAGCGTCTTCCTTCCTTAGAATCTGAAACATCTGTCAATGTAGGAACGTTCATAAGATGTTATAGATAAGACCTGTAGGCCAAAGTCAATGGTGATTTAAATGACAGTGTAAAATGAGCTTCAAAGTGGTTAAGAACAGCAAGGTACTGTAAACTGTCACATTTTGATGTATGTTCCAGGACCAAATTCACCAGACATAGCAAATGGTACTAAAGCTGGTTACAATTGTTTCAACCAGGGCTGCCTTTGGTTCTGTGTGACACGCACCTCCCACACTAATCCCTTGTTGAATTTCAACTTACTGGAATATTTTGCAAAAGGTTAACAGGTCAACTTGTTTATTATTTCAGAATCCGGTTTGTTCCAATGGTATTGCCATTTTCCAGAACAAATTTAGATGCAATGTCAGGATGGCTTTTAATCTTGTGAAAGGAGCATTCATCTGAATCGCTGCTTTACACACACCAAAACCTGTCGTAAACAGGGTTTTGAACACAGGCTGAGCAATTCAGATGAACACCCCCCCCATGTGATTAAGAGACATCCTGACAGCATGATGGGATGTACTCCAGTGACATCAGAGTATGTGTGCTATGGGTGCAACCCCATCCTGATCCAGCACTGTGGTTGATGCTCATTTAAACTGTCTCATTGGTGATAACATTTCCCTTCTACCTAACTTGTACTTTTAATTTCCTTGGGGCTACTCTGAGTAATTTTCCACATCATGTCAACCAAACATATTAATCATGAAGATTGCATTGTATAGTTATATGTCAATGCAATTCTCGTCATGAAGGTGCTCGACTGAAACGGGTTATTGAACAGGCCTTTCAAGAAGGAGTGAAGAACTATCAGGAATGTACATCTAACATGCCAAACTAGTGTCTGGGCTCCTGGATGGACCAGATGAACACCAATAAATTGAAGCACAATCCAGAATAGAGGGAGATGTTGTTGGTAGCATTGGAGTTCCCCCCCCCCTTCCTCCTGTATAAACCGCTTTGAGAACTTTTCTCTTGAAAAGCAGTATATATCAATAACTCACCAGTGCTGGCAGACTGAAGCTGGTACAGGATTCCACTCCCCATCAAGGACCAGTTTTGTAGTCCAGGCATGCTAGCTGATCTGGCCTTGTGACCTATGTCGTCTTAATGACAAGAAGCATCTTTTACCAGCTAAAGCTGGTGTGCAAGTTATGGTCACTCCTAGTCAAGGAGAGCTAGGCCACAGATGGGAGGGAGTGAGGGAGAAAGTTGATCCTGACTTCGCCTCTTTGCCACTGTGCTAAGCATATGAAGATGAGAAGCCAGGACCAACATGCTCTCTGTCTCTCTCTGTGTCCCTCTATGTGACCCTTTCCCTCTAGCACCTACCAGGAGGGTAGGGGCACAAACTGATGCCAAAAAAAAGGCCCCAAAAGGCATACCAGAGGTGATTGTCTCAGTTTGCCTTATGAGAGAGCTACCCCTGTTTCTCAGTGGGACCCTCCTTCAACTCCTCACATCTAGAAGTTAGCCAGATAGGGGCTTGTGAGAGGTCCCTCTATGATGGTGGAACTTCTCCGCCCAAGAATTAGAATTCTCCTCCCGAGAAGGCTTGCCTGAGCCTCATCTCGATGTCTTTCTAGTGCCAGAAAATGCCCATTCCGATGTGCCCTGGACTCTTAAATGCTGTGTTTTCAACACTGAGCAGCATCCAGACTAAGTTATCTTATAGGATTACTTAATTTCAATAGAACTACTCAGAAGTAATTTAGCCTGCCTGCTCCCCACTGTTTTTAATCTGGCTTTTATTTTTCAACCATATTTGTTTTTCATTTTGTATGTATTATAGGGTGTTCTTGTGTTTTTAAAAAAATGACGTTCTTAGCTGCTCTAAAAGGGGTTGATAGAAACTAAAACATAAATAAATACACATTTGGAATTCACTAAAGCTTTTAGAGGAGTTATAGATACCAAAAACATGCATCTAAGATTTGGGTGTTCTTAAGCTTTATTTAATTGCAAATAGTTATTCAGTGTGTGTTTTGAATGATAGGTAAACTATTTTGGCAAGGTAGTTACTCGCTTAAGAGGAAATTAGTGGGTTAAGCGAAATGGAGTATACTCGCTGGGATTAGTGTGTGTTTGCCAGTTAGAAAAATATCTTTTTTCCTCTCCTCATGTTATGCTGCATTAATCTCCCCCGATATATTTAATGATCTGGCCCTGAATTCTCTGTTCAACATCCTCTTTTTTTGCTCTGCACTAGCCATGCCAACAAAAATGCTGCTGTAATACTCTACTAGATTTTCTGGAGGGGAGGAAGAGAGGAAGTTGTACTGACTGATGAGGAACAGGAGTGGATAGCAGGTGGGGACAGATGTTAACAGACTGCTTGTGAAAAGTAACTACTAAGGATCAGAGGGCCTCTAGGCATGCACAGAGGTTTTTCTTTAGATCTTTTAAAAGCAACAACATCTAGTACCAATGTGGAGCTGTAAAAAGAAGGCTGGGAAGTTGGTCCCTGTGAGCCCTTTCTCATGATCAGTGAGAAGGGCTGGGCAGCAGGTGGCAAGGAAGGAAGCAGAAACTTACCTTCCCCACAGACTATCCGGCTGCTGGTCTGGGAGGGTCAGCACATTCCTGCACATGCTTCATCCGGCAGCATGGAGAGTCGGGGGCCAGGATGCGTCGTCCCACCCCCCAGAAATCCCACAGTGCACCAGGTGAGTTTGATGTGCATTGTGGGGATTCCGGTGCTGCCGACAATGCCGGCGCTGCAGACAATTAAAAAACCCAGGACTAAGAGAGCACTCGCTTCCTTAGCCCTGGTGAAGAGGCATGCTCCACCGGCGGGTTTGCTGCCGCAGTGCTGGCAACAGCCACTCAGCTGCCACGTGTTCACACACACAGGTAAGAGCAGGCTTGGCTGCTTTAGTCCACTCTTGGCTGTATGTGTGAACAGCCTCTGTGTGTACCTTAGTATATAGATTTTTACTTCACATTGGAGATACATCTAATCACCGCTTGGGTCAGCAGGAGACTTTCTGCTATCTAGGATGATTTGTTGGAATGCCTTATTTCCTTGAGTTACGTGACTTGGCTCAATCACTTAAATCAATTCTATTATTTTATCAAATCATATCAAATACTTTATTACTGTCACAGATCAGTACAGGATTATTTTATTGAATGATTCCTTTATCCAGGAACAACCTTTGGATAAGGCAATGGTTTTCAAACGTTCATGAAAGATGTGCTTGTAAAAATAAATCCCAACTTTTGTCTACACAAGACATCATCTAAGCCCACGCTAGTTTAATGTTTAGGTTTAAATCTTTTCAGTTTTTTCTGCTGAAAATTGAGGGCTGGGTGCTAGGGCTGTGTACGATCCCAACTTTTGGATTAAAACAAAATCCGATCTGATCCGGATCCATAGATATTGGTTTGTGGTGCTTTGGACCCTTCAGAATTCTGGTCCCTGCTTCAATATCGAATTTCTGATGAAAATCCCCATAGAAGTCTATGGGGAGTTAAAAAAATCAGCCCAAAAAATGGTTAGACAGGGAACTCTGAAGACCGGCACACAAGTAGATAAGGATGGCAGGACTCTGAGTATTTAATTACAAGTGTTAGTGTTAGTTAGTTGTTTATTTACGATCTTAGATCAAACATCAATATACACAGAATATACACAGTAAAAAGAAAATAATGGAGACAAAGTCTAAAATGTCATCAAATATATAAAATCAGGAATCTTTGACAGTAACCAATTGCTGTGCTCTAGCTTCTCTTAGTTTGGTCAATGTGTAACAAAATTTAGCAACCGCCAGGGATATTGTTGGGTCCCTGTCTTCTAATAAGCATATAAGAATTGTCTCCACTGAGTGGCTTTGGAGATCTTTCAGATACTGAGATAAAAATAAATCTCTTTTATCTGTATAAAGTGGGCAGTGTAACAGTAAATGCATCAGTGTTTCGGGAGCAGCTCCGCAAAGGCATAGTCTCTCCTCATAGGGTTTTCTCTCAAATTTCCCTACTAGCATCGCTGAGGGTAAAGCATTCAAGCGAGCTCTTGTAAACGCCCAGCGCAGCTTTGGTGAATAGATTGTATAGAAATAAGAGGCTGTGACCCAGTCTTTCTTAGTGCTTAGGAATTGTAGCGGCCTATTTACGGAGGCCCTTTCCTCCTGGAAATTTATGTCCCTAAGCCTTTGTTTGACTAGGGATCTTGCTGTTGACTCGCCCTGTTCTAACAATTGTACTGGGCAGAAGCCCATCTTCCGGAGTCTTTCCTCAACCATCATACACCAACGGGGTTGTGGGGTAGCAGCTAGGAGATGAGGTATAAGTCCTGCCGGGTGAAGATAAGTCTTAATCGAATACAGGATTATGAGCAGCCAGGCCCTGGTCTCCAATTTCCATAGCTCAATCTCCAGCCGTATTAAGGAGTTCGGGACACATTTTGGTACCCCCAATAGTGATCTCAGAAAGCCCGATTGTACTTTTTCTAAAGCTTGTAAGTCTTTTGGTGGTCTAACCTGAATCCCATATAGCAGCTGAGGTATCACTTTAGCCTGAAAGGCTTTATTAGCTGCCGGAATATAGCCACCACCTTGTGCCCAGAAAAATTTCCTGATTGCCATGGAAGATCGAGTGGCATTCAATTTAGCGGCACTGGTGTGCGTAGAGGTACCACCATTAAACTGGAACACCACCCCCAGGTATCTGTAAGACTTCACCTGCTCCACTCTGGCACCAGCTATGGACCATCTAAAAACCCGTTGCTTCTTTGCAAATCTCACGATTTTAGTTTTGGTGTAGTTAATTTCCAGAAATTCCTCATTGCAGAACAAACTCAAGCATTCTAACGCTCTTTTTAGACCAACTCCGGTCTGTGACAATAAGGCTGTGTCATCTGCATACATCAGGATAGGTAAACACCTATATAAACACCCAGTAATTACAAGTGAGTTTGACGATCCTTTTTGTTTTTAAAGTAACCCAGAAATTGTACTCACATCATAGAATGGATCATGGACGAAAAGTGTTGTCACTTCTGAGAATCACAAGGGAAGAGATGTAACATCCAAGAATCTACTGCTTTATTTTTACATTGGGAAGCAAATAATCGGCTAAATAAAGAAATAAATCCATGGGCAGGCAGGCAGGTCGGCGGGCATATATATGGCAAGATGGCTCCCCCCCAGCTGCAATTGGGGTGTGTGTGTGAACTCTATTTCCACCACTATTTAGAGTTGCAGAATGCCAATAACTGCTGGAAATACTCTAGAAATCATTGAGACCATATTGGATAATTCTGGACCGAAATAGTATTCCCTATTTCAGATAAATATAACCAATATGCTCCAGAATAGCCAATACTGGACCACGTCCAGAATTCCAGATCTGATATTGCATAACGCTCCTGGCTACTCACTTTTTAAAAGAAAACAACTGCTGTTTTTCTGTGGGTGGCATCACAAAATTCTTCATCACAATCAGATCTCAAGATTTTAAGTTTTTGTCTTCTTTCTCTACCCACATATGGCATAAAATTGTGCTATCGATGCTATCTTTAAATCAGAATTATTTATTTATTTACATTTTATATCCCGCTCTTCCTCCAAGGAGCCCAGAGCGGTGTACTACATACTTAGATTTCTCCTCACAACAACCCTGTGAAGTAGGATAGGCTGAGAGAGAGGTGACTGGCCCAGAGTCACCCAGCTAGTATCATGGCTGAATGGGGATTTGAACTCGGGTCTCCCCGGTCCTAGTCCAGCACTCTAGCCACTACACCACCTAACTCATATTGCCATGTTTGTTTCAAGGTGAAATATCAGACTGGCTCTGCTCACTGTGCAATTACGGACATGAGCACACATGACCAGCTCCTCCTCCCTGTTCAGTGGTCAGTTCTTTATTATTTCATGACACTGATTTTTACAACCACTTTTCATAATTGTGATTAAAATTGCATATGAGATTAAAAACTCACCCCTCTCCAGAATTATACAAAGTTAAACAGCATTAAGGGAAGGGGAGTGGCATATGCATACTCATGTTCCTAACTGCATGGTGGGTGTGGTCAGTTTTGTGCTGCTAAATTAAGTCATGGAATCAATTGCATGACCAATATGAAGCCACATGCCTAAATAATAGTTCTACTCACCCCACCCCATCACCCACTTCAGTAAGGCAGCACAGTGAGATCTGGCTGGTCACTCTTTAAGGGAGGCAGGAAGGAATCTTTTGTGTTAATCCTGAATGGTCTTGGGGGTGGCTTTTCTTTTTTTCTTTTTGCCTTCCTTGGGTTGTTCCTTAACCTCAGACAGACTTTGATTGTCTATATCAAGGGTTCTTAACTTGTGAGTCCATGGGTTAAGTCCTGGTAATCCATGGAAATTTAAAAGGTATCTCCCCAAAAACAACATTTATAAGCAAAAACAGTACTTTTGTATTTGAATATAAATACTGATGGACAAGCTCCCCTTGGCTCAATTCAGAATCAGCTCAAAATTTAACTTTCTCAGTGAGCATTTGAAAAACAAGTTTGTTCTCTAAGTTTATAATAGTAGTCAAAGTTCAGAACACAAGTGACTTATCATATTGCTTCTGGGGAATTGTAGTTTACTGTACCAGCCATGATGGAGAGTCATTTGGAAAATTAGTCCCTCTACCCCTGCTTCAGACACAAAGGCTACTTCACAGAAATCAATGAGAGCTTCATCAGAAATAAGGGCTTAATATTAAAGAACAATTGTGCATGTGCCTACAAAGCTGTGGGTTTTGTAATTCATATAATTTCAGTGATCAACAAGATTTTCATCTACAAAGCAGCCTGGTTATCCTGGACAAATTTAAATTCCCAGCCAGCTGAATTTTATTGATATCTTTACAGAGAAAAAATAGGGCTTAGGGTCCTGCTAAACCGGGAGGCAGGTCTCATGATCAAGGAGACCTGCCTCGGGAGGGTTAGCGGGGAGAGCGGGCTTAGCCCATTCTCCCCGCACACGAGCAGTCAGTCTCCCCGCACACGAGCAGTCAGAGCCACACTGCAGCAACACACACAATTAGAAAAACTGGGTTTGCAGAGTGCTTGCTCCGCAAACGCAGTTTAAGGGCAGGGCTACTTAAGCGGGTGACCCGCTTAAGAACCACCAGGCTCGCAGCTGAACCTGGTGGTTCTCATGATGGGAGAAAATCGGGCTAGCCTCTGCTAGCCCAATTTTTTCTCATCGTGTGAATAGCCTCCAGGTGTGGAGAAAAGCTGAAGGAAACTACATTTCTCATTTTTTGGTGTTCAAGGAGTTTTTAGATGGGTGACCATTCATTGTTGTGATTTCCCACCTAATGCCCGAAGTGGTCTAGAATCGATGGTGAAGTTCAACCAACAGGCTTGGAAGATAACTCTGGAGGTTCACGAAAGCCTGCTTCAGATGTGAAGGAAGACTTTAAATCCCCAAATTCTTCTCTAGCTCAGATAAAAATCCTAGCTAGAGAAAAATTCCAGATTCTCCCTCCCATCTGCTGCAATAGCTCAGGAGAACTCTCTCTCCCATGGCCCCCTAAGATTTGTGCCCCACAAGTCTGCTACCCAGCATATCTAAGTGACAGAGGGAAAAGGAAAAGAGGACAAACATACTCTCCTCTCTCTGCAACTGCTGCTCCCATCTTTCGCACTATTTAACAGGTAAACACTGGGAAGATGTAGAAGAGTGCCGGGGTGCTGGCAAGAAGGGCTTTTGGGGATGGCAAGTGCTAGCAGAGACAAGGGAGAGAATTTTACAGGCTTCATGTTGGTTTGGACAACTGATCTGAGTCCCAGTCCCCCCCCCCAAAAAACAACTCAGATCAGTTGAGTCAATCCAAGGTGAATTTGAGAGTTTGCTCATCTCTTGTACAGTCCAGGAACAGTTACACCATCATATTATCTGCCATTTGAATGGATTTGATAAGTGAATTAGAATGTGTTTTCAGAGCTCTTAAAATAGAATTACTGAGCAGATAAATGCATGGACTGAGGCACAAGGTTGTCACCTTCTCAAATAAGTCTTCTTCTGGTTGCTTTAAGGTCCCTATGTTTCCTATTGAAACTGTTGAGACTAATGTAACTAAATCACCATGTGCCATATTAAAAACCTATCTCTCCATCCATAATCAAATCTGTTATACCCTAAAGCATAGGAAACAAGCCATGTAACATAAGATCGGTCATTGTATGGTGCCTTATATCAATATGCCTCAAGGTTATGCTTCTGATTGCAAAAAATTCAACTTGCAGGGCTGTAATGAGAAACAGGCAGACTTCCTGCCATTTTCTGGAAGGAAATCTGGCTACTGTGCCTATAAGTGCTATGACATGCAGAAATTCAACTTGTACAGTTTTCTTTGGCATGAAGATCCAGGGGTGGGAAAACATCACCCGCTGAATTTCTGTTTGTCACACAGTTTTTAAAGGAGCAGAAACCCTGCCAGGAAACAGATGGCAGCCCTAAAACAGACTTAATCACCCACCTATTGTTGATTTATTCTAAACAAATAATAACACAAAACTTGGGCATCACTGAATCTTAATTTCGTTTTCCCATCTTCTCTGGCTTAAATTCTTGCATCATTTTGCATCCTAGCCACATGGTAAGCAGCTGTGAAGGAATATTTAAATGGAAAATAAATTTTGCTTTCTGTCTCATTTTAATTAATACAATAACGAGAACCAAAGATACTTGCTTTAGTTTTCATTATTGTTTTAACGAAAGTAAAGGGATATCCCTATTTTTTTTTAATGGCCACAACAACTCTCTTAAAATGCACTGCACTGCGTATTTTTAATTTAATCTGGCATCCAAGAGCAGGCCTTCAAGCCTTGCTATAAATCATGCCCCTCCCCTCGCAACAACTCACTGCCCTCCTATTGAAGCCTGGAACGGCACCTGTGTGTGCATTAAATCCTAGATTGGTTGAGTCACTAGAAACAGTAATTATCTCTGATGTGGTGTCATGGAAATTGAGCACTAGCCTGCAGGGCTTGGATATATCTGGATCCATTCTTATCTAGGAGCTTTTTGACTGCTTCGCAATGGGATCTCATGACTGGTATCATTTTTCAGTATGTATTCATTCATGTTTAGATATATTTTGCATATCAATATTTTTCCTCCACTGGACCCATGTAGTTATTGAGTATCTCAGATTTCACTGATATAAAAAAGCAAGTTTCAAGCCCTTATGACTGCAATGATACTCTTGAAAGTCTGTGGGCAATGCCTATTAAAAACCTCATCATTCAGAAGACTATCTGAATAAGATTCCCCATGTTTCAAGGTAGGGTTTCAGTGCTCGGCATAGCTATGAGTCACTTTTATACCTAGCAAAGCCAGAATAAATTAAACGAAGTAGCAAATCTTGCAATAAAGGTGAAGCGTGTCATCAAGTCGATTTTGACTCCTGGCGCCACAGAACCCTGTGGTTTTCTTTGGTAGAATACAGGAGGGGTTTACCATTGCCTTTCAATGAGATGATGCCTTTCAGCACCTTCTTATATCACTGCTGCCCAATATAGTAGCAGCGGGGATTCGAACCAGCAGCCTTCTGATTGTTAGTCAAGCCTTTCCCGCTGCACCACTTACGGTGGCAGCAATACATTATGCCACATAAGGAAGGCTGTACTAAATTTCTCACTTTGCATCATGGGAAGAAGCTGTGACTCAGTGGAAGAGCACTTGTTTACATGTGATGGTCCAAAGTTCTGCCTCTGGCATCTCCAGGTAGAGCTGGGAAACCCTGGAGAGCCACTTCCATTCTATGTAGACATTACTGAGATAGATGGACCAGTGATCAGGTTCGCTAGAATCTAGCTTTTCTTGGGCACAGAATACAGCTTTGCCTATGAGTCAAAAGATACAGAATTAGAAACCATTTTAGGCACTAAGATGCCTCCCAATTGGCTGGTTCTCTGCCCACTCCAAGTTTGCCTACTGCCTGCCATGCTGAATGATTATCGGCTTTGTAAGTGTTTCCCTGAAAAATCTGTAGTGATGGAGCCTGTGGGAAAGTGGGCAGATTGCTTAATGGAACAGAAATTAGTCTGCGTTCTCAGAAATGCCACAGATATGCAGAACTCACTGTTCCATCTAGAGAGAGAAAATTATAATCACAGGCAAACCTATTTAACTGCTTCATTATTTGTAACTTAACCACACATGCATGACACCATCTTCCAGATTTTACACTTGGCCTTACTAACTTACTCATTCATTCATTCATTTGGCTTGGATCCCTATTGATTATCTACGGTAAGGTGTTGTTTTTTTAAAAAAACCACTACTAGTAAAAGGTGGGCACCATCCAGCTATTTTAAGCACAAGTGCATAAAGTGGTTGGATTGCCGCAGAGAAATTTATGGAAAGATTGAAGCAGGTGCTTGTACAATGGAAGTACTTTGACTAGATCCTGCCCTATTGTATAGTTATCATGGCCAGTTAAATATGAGTTTTAACCCATTAACTTTATTTCAGGGCTAGACAACTTTGGCCCTCCTGCAGATGTTGGACTACAACTCCCACCATTGCTGACTATTGGACACTGTGGCTGAGGATTATGGGAGTTGTAGTCCAAAAGCAGCTGGAGGCGGGCCGAAGTTTGTGCAGCCTGTTCTAGAGGAAGAATGTTAAACAATGACTGGAGGAGCAAATGTTGAAACTGACTGAAGTAGTTAAAGTTACACTGTGGAAGCTGATTGTATGACTTTCATCAACAAAGAAAACAGAAGCTGAGGGCCAGTTCACACCACCAACTAGATAGAAAACATTACCTGTCCAGTGTTTTTTTTTACATCACATCACTGTAAACATGTAAATTAAATTAAATTAAATTAAATTAAATTAAAATTAAAGTCCGCAGTGTCATTTTCTTTTAGTGCCCAATCCTCAGTTTATACCACCAGCATCCTTGCACTGAGCAGTGGGTTGCTGATTTCTCTCCCAGAACAACATTTCACACATTGCTACATGACAGGTTATTAGTTGTTCACACTGCAATGCTTGCCTGAGTCTTATAAAAAGCTGGAGGTGCAGAAAAGGGAGAAGCCTGAGGAGTACTTCACATAAATGGGGGGGCACTTTGTGGGGAAGAAATTTATGTTTTGAGGGGAATTCAGTAAAATGAGGAGGGAGCTCCTCAAATGCTTGGGGGGGCTGAACCCCTGCAGCTCTTTTTATGTGGCTGAGAATGTGCATTTCCCATCCAGGACCACTAATTGTGGCACATGACTAGAGCTAGACTGAAGTTATAGAAGCCAATGATATCATATGTGCCTGGGTTTGCTATGGAGCTATGTGAAATCTGCCTGAGAAATCTTGTCAGAATTTTGTTGGTTTCCCTCTAAACTCCTTGATGGCATTAGCCAACAAGAAGCCACCAAATTCTCTAGCAGATCACATTTCTGCCCTTCTAACGTGGATGTAGAAGAAACAGGGACACACAGCAGAGCAGCCACAACCTAATAAAACTCTTAGCAGCAAAAACTTGGCACATGACAGACAAGACTTGAAAATCTGCAGACACTGTGGTGTATTAAATATGCTTATTCCATCCTCACTCAAGTTTTCTCAATTGCTGGTGCTAGATTATCTGTCATTCTTACTCATGAACAGTCCTCCATAATATACTGCTGCAAGCTCTCTCCTGTACTGTGTGCCCCTCATTCGAATTTCAAAGCAAGTTAATATATCTTTGGAAAACACTGCACTTTCCAAACCTGATTTTCATCTCTTCAGTCTTGTTAAGCATTCTAAAACTTCCTGTGACCTTTCAGGCTTCTTCTCCTGTCTGCATTCCTTGGGCAATTTCTAAGATTCCTCAGCAATTGGGCCTGACAACAGGGTGCGCTGTGTAAATGTTGGAGGGAATAAGTGCTTTGAAAAAGATTCTCAAATGAGCTGGCAAAGAGGGCGAGATGTCAGTCAGGAAATCATTTCTGGAAATCCTTAATGTAGGTGGCTTTAGGCAAGCTTTATTCTCTCATCCTCACCCTCCCCTCCTAATGCCATCTGTGGAGATACTGTAATTACTGGCCTACTCTACAGGGCTGTTGTAAGGAATGCTGAGGAAATGTATATGAAACACTTTGAATACTGAAGCAGTACTAAAGAAAAGTATAAAGTACATAATTTCAGGAACAAATCATACCTGTTAAAAACCTGCCTGGAGGAGAAGAGACAGAAGCCCAGATGTTAATATGCACAAGGAAAGTGCAGCAAACAGTGCATCTTTGTGCTTTCAGATTTAAACCATATTCATGTGATGAAATTGTCTTTGGCGTGTCACTAGAATGGCCCTACCATTCTAGTTCCTGATGTTCATTTGCATGCCATTTGTTTTGAGATGCTGGAAAATTAGACCAAACAGGCCCAACTTGGCTTAATTTCTCATGAAATGAAACACATCCCAAAAGACTACAATTTTGGCACACAGGGTAGAAATAGTGCTTAAACTGGTGTGCTGAGAATCTTCCTTCTTGAGGGGTCATTTCTCACAGCTGACAACAGAAAATCCTGCATGCATTGCGCAGCACCAGAACTATGCACTCTCTTCCCTACTGTGCATTTGATGTAAGGCGAGCTGGAACATATGTTCAGCCTTTTCTAGATGCTACGCAAGCATTCCCACAGTACTTCCCATCCTCCTGTATGTGCCGGGAACAAGATTGGCATCTTGCAACTCAGACACTGTTTGCATACATTTAGAATCCCTGATGTAGAAGGAGAAGGCAACAACCACTCATCCGAAGGCTCATAAAACTGGCAGCCCTGAATTTCAAGAAAAAAATAGCCATGGTGTGCTGATTTTGTATAGAAATGTCTTCAGTGCAATTTAGATGACTTTGGGGGCTGGATCACTTGCATGGCAGGGCAGCCCTCATGCCATCACTGGTGACTGAGCTTGCCCCCTGGGTGCTCCATTCTCACCCAGTCATTATTTCTGAGCATCACCATTTCTCTGTCGGGTCAATATGTGCAGCTGCTGTTTTGCATTACCACAGTGGTAATGAGCTTAAAGAGCTGCTGCAATCACACGGCATGGCATAGGAACATAGGAAGCTGCCATATACTGAGTCAGACCATAGGTCCATCTCGCTCAGTATTGTCTACACAGACTGGCAGCAGCTTCTCCAAGGTTGCAGGCAGGAATTTCTCTCAGTCCTATGTTGGAGAAGCCAGGGAGGGAACTTGGAACCTTCTTCTCTTCCCAGAGCGGCTCCATCCCCTAAGGGGAATATCTTACAGTGCTCTCTCTTCTATTCTTCCATTCATATGCAACCAGGTCGGACCCTGCTTAGCTTAAGGGGACACGTAATGCTTGCTACCCCAAGACCAGCAGTCACAGATAGAGCCTCCACACCAAGATGTCAATGGCTGCCTCTGTGTGGTTCAGCTATGTGGCAGCACCTGCAAACTCCAGAGGCAGTCTCATAGGGACTCCTTGAAATGTGAATTAAACCTCTGAACATAGTTCATGCTGAAATAGTAAACACTAGGTTCATTCACATGACCTTCCTTCTCAGAGTCGGGGAGGGCCAGCAGAGAGTCAGGCTCCTGCTTGCCTTCCCGTACACAATCGTCCATCTTCTCTAAGCTCCCATGCCAGGAGTGCAGTGCATTGGGGGATTTCCCCACTGCCAGGCACTCTTACTGCCCAGCTTTGTGCCCGCCTGGGCTGCCAGCAGACCGAGCATGTACAAGACCAAGGAGTGGGGTCATGTGCACTTCTACCTCACTATAAACCTGGGTACAAAATCTGTGCTACCCTGGTGAAGAGCATTGGGATTGGGACCAATTCCAGCACTCTACAGAGCAGCCCTATATGGGTAGGGCTGCTCATATGAACAGCCTTATGGTGTGTCATATACTTATATATGTGGTGTAGTTGTTAGAGTGTTGGACTAGCACTGGAGAGACCTGAGTTCACATCCAGCCACAGAACTCACTGGTTAACTCTGGGCCAGTCATTTATCTTGCGGCCTAACTGACCTGAGGGGGTTGTTGTGAAGTTAAACACAACCATGTACACCACTCTGGGCTCCTTGAAGGAAGAGCAGGATATAAGTGTAAGAATAAATAAGTGAGTGAATGAATAAATAAATACATACATAAATAAAGTGAATAAAATAAAGTTGCCTTTTTCGTGTCTCAAGTCACAACTGATGCTGAGGGGATGGGAAATAAACCCCCATACCTCTTCATCTTTTTAAATAGATGCTTGCAGCCACTGTTTCTACACTCTGTTGCCGCCTCATTGCCATTGTTCCAACATCCTCATGAAGACAATCAAGGATCACAATCCAGGTCCATGTGATGACATCATGATGCTGTATAGCCAATCAGATCTGGCTAGATGGCAAGGTCATGGTGGGTAGTTAAGGCCAACGGAGACTGGGGGCATTGCTGTCTGTATTGTACTGTGAACACCTCAGCCCACTCTCAATACAATCTCCAACAATTCACTGAAAGAGGGGTGAGTGCTTTTTGGTTACACTGACATTTTTTTCATGAAAACACCTTCCTTTTGGTGATTTTGATTCTGTCAAGAAAAGGGAGTGAAAGTGTTTGCCCATCCAGAGTGAGGCTCAGCACTAATTAAATAAGCATGTAAGAGGAACAGTGGTAAATAATAAAAAAGGCAATTATTTCAGAGGTAACTATGAACAGCTTTCAGTGTTAACGCTCTGGGAAATTGAAAATAAACCTATTTGCTGCACTTTTAGTGGAGTCTTCTCTAAACAGAAGAGTGACCTATTCTAAAGATCTGAACCCTATTCCAGTTCATGTCTGGTTCTCTTTTCCTATAATTCAAATTCCCAAATAGAAATGTGTATTCTGAGAAGGGAAAGCAGAGGGGAAAACTTTGCAAAAGTCAAACCAGAATCGCAATTCATTTCACCAAACTACATTTTAATCATATTATCCCCTATGTTTGTGTTCTCCAGTGTTGCGTCCTGAGATGTTTTGTAACAAGAATAGATTTTCTTGAATCATATTGGCTTGTTTAATAGGAATAAATATATCTGGTGGAATTCATGATCCCCACCACCACACACATTATACTTGAAGGTATTTTTCCTTTTGTTTAAAGCTAAATGCTTTTAAACAAATGTTTCTGTAGTAATAATGGTGATGGTGATTATGACAAAGTTACCAGCCTACCAATAAAATCCATGCTCTTTTGGGCCATAGCCATTAAACTTCAAATTCTGCAAGGCTTTACTTATAACCTGATAGATCCTTCCATGTCCCCTGCCTTTGCTCTGTCTGCCAGGCTCCACCCATAACTGACCATGTCCCACCACTTTGGTTCCACCCTTGATTGTAGATATTCTGCCCTGGCCAGGCATGTAGGAAGTTGCTGTCAGCATGGGTGCAAACTGCTGCTGCTGGCCCGATTGCCCTAGCCACACCCCATATCTGACATCAGATGCAGGGGCGTGGCCATATGCACTGAAAGTTTGAGAAAAAGTGAAAAATTAAATGAATTTTTTTTCATGGAGAATCATTAGAGAATTTTCAAGCGAAGCCAAAGAAGTTTCTGTAAGACTAGTGACATTTTTCTAGGGAAGTGGTTCTTAACGTGGGGTCCGCTAGGTGTTGCTGAACTACAGTTCCCAGCATCCCCAAGCCACAATAAATTGTGGCTGGGAATGTTGAAAGTTATAGTTCAGCAACATCTGATGGACCAGACATTAAGAACCACTGCTCCAGAGGTTCCTGTCACCCCTGGTAAAAACTCAATAGAACTATTTTTTAAAAATGATTCTTCCAAACTCTGTGAACATGATGAATCCATTTTCATTTGAAAATGGATTTATTTATTTAGTACATTTATATACCGCCTAATACAAAAAGGTCCCTGGGTGGTTCACAATATCAAATGTTCAAAATAGAAAATGAATTCGTTTGTGCATCCCCATTTGAGCACTGAGAAGTTTAGAACATGTACATGTTCGTTCCTTTTGGAGGAGAGAGCGCTGAAGAGGTATGATCTCTGTAAAGATCTTAGTTAAATATACAAACTGAGAAGGTACTATAGGAATGCAGAAGCAAGCATACAAGTAGTGCTAGATTCCAAGCGATATCCATTCAGCCTCCCAAAAGTCCAAATAGCTCCAAGCTGAAGAAAGACTAAACTATTTCCCCAAACTCTTGAGTTGCTGCCAGACAACACAATCCATTCCAGCAATACTCTCTGCAGTCAGAAATGGCTCCCAGGTAATTCCTTGTGGCTTGAGGCAAAGGGTTTGTTATTGGCTTGGGATAAAAAGATTCCTTGGTGCTGCTAATTTTCCATTAATCTGGCCCTCTCTTGTGGTACTCCCCCCACCAAGCAGGATGTATTTGTCTTAAACTGCTGCAAGTGAAATTTTTATTGGCAGGAAGAAATTCCTGGATATTTGCCTGCTGAGTTTCTGCTTGTCACAAAGGTATAAAAGAGTTGGCAACCCTATCATTTACCCCCATCAGCTAGTGGTTCTACCATGCGCAAAAGGATGGGGAATTTATTCACTTTTGATGAAAAATCCATGGTTGTAATAACAATTGATACATTTCTTTGGTTAGTAACTTCCCCCTTGTAACTTTTCATGATGCAAAAAAAGACATGGCAGGAACCAGAGAGCTATTTAAAAGACATTGAACTGTGATGCTCAAAATAATATCAAACAAAGCAGAAGTTAGTCTTTGTTTCCTTCTGAAGTAAACTCTATGTTTATCCCTATCATATTAATTAGGGCTCCAAATTATTAATATTTATGAAGATTTTAAAAGCTTGATGAAAGGTTCCTTACAGCATAATGCAATTAAGTTCCAGTTGATTAAGCAATTATAAATAAATGATTTTTTTCACAAGAATAATACATTCTGATAAACTGGTTTGTGGAACGAAAGTGATAAATGGAATGCTATGGGAAAGTTGGATATTAATTATAAAAAATTCATCTGCCCTTAGAACTTGGGAGAAAATTTTAACACCCTGTTTGTACTCCCTGCTGGCTGATTTTTGTGATATTGGAGCTGGGGCATGGTGTGGGGCGGGGAGAAGATAAGAAACAAATTATCAGACAATTTGTTTCCTCTCAAAGTCAGTTACAGCTGAAAGATATTTGCATGTGCAATTAAAGCTTAGTCTTGGGAAAATCCATGCCTTATACTTTTCAAATATTTCAATTAGCCTAATTATGTTCATGAATATGAAACAAATAATAATAAGCTTTCTTTATATTTGAAAGGGCTACTGGTGGAGGACAAGCTGATCTGATATAATTTTATGAATAATTTGGCAGGCAACTCTTGGTTTTTTTCTGTTAGACACTAACATGGCCATTCCTCTGATTTCAGTTCCTTGCAGTCTTGGGAACAGGAAGTGGTAGAGGAATACTGCTCAGGTTTTCATGTAGAAACCCAGAGATTTGGTATGGGTATAACCATATACCCATGGTTATATAAAGTCAAGAAGCACAGTGAAAATATGGGACTATGACTAAATTTTATTTTAAATAAAAATAAATGTAAAGAAGACTAAACTAATGACAATGGGTACAGCAACCAGCCTCAGAACTGATAACGAAGACATTGAAGTGGTAGATAGCTTCTGCCTTTTAGGATCTACCATCAACAGTAAAGGATCCAGCAATCAAGAAATACACCGCAGACTAGCACTTGGTAGCATTGCAATGAAGGCCTTGGAAAGGATATTTGGATGCTGCGATGCTCCTACAAAAATTAGAATTGTTTGGACAATGGTTTTCGCTTTGATACTCTATGGATGCAAAAGTTGGACTTTGAAGAAGCAAGACAGATAAAGTATTGACACTTTTGAACTTTGGTGCTAGAGAAAACTTTTGAGGACATCATGGACAGCCAGGAAAACAAACAAATCGATCATAGAACAAATCGATCCAGGATTTTCACTTGAGGCACAAATGACTAGGCTCAAACTATCATACTTTGGACACATTATGTGAAGACCCAGCTCCCTTGAGAATTCCATAATGCAGGGGAAATTTGAAGGAAAGAGAAGGAGAGGACAACCAGCAGCAAGGTGGATGGACTTGATTACGACAGCAGTGAGTGCACCAATGAGAGACCTTAAAGGCCAAGTCAAAAACAGATCATCCTGGAGATAATCTATGTGGTTGCTAAGAGTCAACACTGACTTGACGGCACTTAATCAATCAATCAATCAATCAATCACCATATTATGAATTTAAGTTGGACTGACAGTCATTGGGAGGGAAGCTATATCACCCACCAACCTATAATTTCCAACATTTTTTAGGGGAAGCCATGACAAAGTGTTATAATCCCAATATACATATTTGTACTGTAGATAAAGCCTGTTATCACTTGAAGAGGTTGTGGAAAGAATGCACTAGCAGTACTTGCTACATTTCTCTTACCAGCCATTTTGTCCTGTTTGCTCTTATTAGGTGGATGCTGGGGTTTATTATTACTTATTATTTATTTTATTTATTCTATTTCTATACCACCCTTCCAAAAATGGCTCAGGGAGGTTTACACAGAGAAATAATAAATAAATAAGATGCCTCCCTGTCCCCAAAGAGCTCACAATCTAAAAAGGAACATAAGATAGACATGAGCAACAGTCACTGGAGGTACTGTGCTGGGGGTGGATAGGGCCTGTTACTCTCCCCCCACTAAATAAAGAGAATCACCATGTTAAAAGGTGCTTCTTTGCCAAGTTAGCAGGGGTTCGAATGTGAAAGGTAATCTTAGCATTTTAATTACAGTGTTGATTCTCAGGCATGGGCCCCCTCAGTGGATCCCTTTAATCTAAAAGATACAGGATGACTAAACCGAGAATTTTGTGACACCATCTCTGAATTGCCCCTCCCCTTGGCCATGTGCAGAGGGGAGGGCGATTTGTCCCAGCCCCTCTGCACTCGGCCCAAAAGAGTGCCCATTGGATGGGCAGGAGCAGTGGGTGGGGTTTACGGCTGTTAGGAGGCCGGCTCCCGCCCCCTGGCCTTCAGTTCGGCCAGGCATCCCCTCCCTCCCACCCCCTTTTTCAGAGCAGGTTTAGTGACTGGTTGCCCTACTGGGGGCCGAGTAGGAATTTTTTGCACCTAACGGATTGGCCACATTTAGGGTTTTTTTCGCCTACTCTGTTCTGTAAAGGGGAGAATTAGTTGAGCTAGGCAGGTCATAACGAGGCAGAAACAGTGCGGGCTGGGGGGGTATCTTGAGGTAAGACCTTTGGTGAGCACCTTTGGATAATTAAGAGGTGGACTGGTCAATCGCTCTCCTGTGGTTTGTGCGGCCCGGGGAGAATTGGTTGGCCAGGAAACCGGCTTCAGGACTTCGCTAACCCTTGGGCTGAGCGGTCCGGGGTGGGCAAAGGCCTAGAAGTATCCAGGCCTGCTTTTAAGGAAGGGGGTTGGCTTTGAGGGGGAGGGGCAGGTTTTATACCTGCCTGTTTCCTGAGCCAGGGTGTGTCGCCCTGTAAGGTGCGGGCAGGATAGTGGTTTCCTTACCCAGCCTTAGTAGGCCCGCACTGTTGAGGTTGGGTGGTGATTATCACCCTGTTTACAGTTCGCTATGCCTTTTGTGTTGCTTAATAAAAATTGTGGCCCTTTCCCCATGAAAATAAGTCTCTGTGGCTCTTTTGGGTTTGTGCGCCCTGGGGACAATTTTGGGTTCTCAGTCCAAAGTGGGAATAGCTGTGTTTTTATGATAGTGGATCTTTTACCACTCTTGAAGTCCAGCAAATGCCTGACTTTGCTATCCTCTGGAATTTACCCAGGCATGGAGCCTGACCTCCAGTGGCCCGTGTGCAGCTGTGGCAGTGGCAGCCTCACTCACCCTGCCCCCCATGTCTGATGTCAGACATGGGGGCTAGCCACACCCCCACGTCTGATGCGGTGTGTGTGGTGCGGCTCTGTTTGGGAGTGTGTTTGGGAGTGTGTTCGCAGCGCCAGCCATTTAGCTCCCGAAGGGGCAGCGTGGCCCCTTTGGGAGTTAGATTTGGTCTGGCACTGCATTCGCAGCATAGCCAGGAGCAGCTCTTCCCTGCCTTAATGGCAGGGAAGAACTGCTCCTGGCCACACTGTGAATGCAGAGGCCATTTGACTCCCAAACAGGGGATGCACGGCCCCCACTCGGGAGCTAAACCAGCCCCCCCCTGCATCTGATGTCAGACATGGGGGGCATGCTGGGGCCGTGAGGTGTGGGCCTCTGATTGGGCGCGGCCCGGGTTCTTTGAACCTGTTGGCCCAATGGTGGCTCCGCCCCTGAATTTACCCTATTTAACCAGCAGTCATTCATACATAGCCAGTTAACCTTTTCAGGTTTTAAATAAACACAGTGGCACAATAATACAACTTTGCCTGAACAGAAACCCGCATGAAGTGCAGTCCATGCTTGTGAAAAGTATAAAGGAGAATTATGACTACCTCTGGAAGAAAAGCACATAGATAAGATGGAGTGGGTCATGCATGGTTGTGATGATGATTACTTTTTAAACTAAAAAATTAAGAAAAAACAACCAATCCAAAACCTCATCCTAATTCTTTAGTGAGTTAATAACCCACCACAAAGCAGCAGCTGTCATATTGCACATGAGTACATCAGCCCAATAATGTTCCATGCATGGAATTTGCACAACTGAGCAAATTATGTTACACAGAGTAAGCCCATTGGAAACAATGGGCTTAGTCTTGTGCATTGTCATTTGCATAATTTTTGCATTTCTCCAATTTGCACACTTGCACGGATTACACACATGCTACATTACTGTGTTGATGTAGCCTTTATATCAGCCCCCACGTCTTTTGTCTGTTCTGGAAATGCTTCCACCTCAATCAGAATCCCATCTAGATTCCAACTGGAGTATGACTCTGCCTCCTTTTTACTTTAAAGTAAAAGAAAGAATGTGAGAGAGTTGCATACAAAGAATCCAGGTAGTTCAGGATCTTGTTACTGATATGGTACATTCCTCTGGAGGTGAAAGATTGCTTCCAGCCATGTGTCTGATAATGGTGTCTCCATTTTCTTTTGAATGGCTCTAACAGTGGAGACTTCACTGTTTACCTTGTGAACTGCAATATTGATTCCTGAAATTTGAAATGTTTCCTAATGGCTACTTTAAATCCCATTTGGCAGCTAAGGCATTAAAAAAAAATTTGCAGGCTTTATTACTTATTCCATTGTTGTGCAGTTTTGCTAGCTGAACAGTAACTTTAAATGCTGAGAATGTAAAACTGAGAAGAATTAAGCTTTCTTTCATCCACTGTCTTTGGCCTTCAAACTCTGTCCTTATAATGGTACTTGAAAGAGCTCTGTGGAGTCTGTAAGTTTATGTGCCCTTACTAAGAAAGGATAATTCAGTAAAATATAGGATTCTTATGCCATATCTCTTCAGCAATGTAGATTCAGAAGGGTCATTTTAAGTCTTGGTGCCAGGGGATGCCAAAGAAAAGAACAGGAGTATGTTGCTTCAGACGTCCTCAAAATCCTCCTCTGCAAGCTCTAGTGATTTGGTTCTCTGAACAGTCTCTTATGAGCCAAATAGTCTCTACTTTTTCTTTTAGCAATTTCACACCCAAAGGATATGTAGTAGAAAGCATCTGACAGTGAAGCTCTTCACACAATCTGTGTGAAGAGCTTTGGGTGGGACTGTAGGGAGAGCAGGCTTGCCTAACCCTCCCCGCAGATGATCCCTTACTTTTCCCTGGTGAGTGGATTGTCCACCCAGATGAGCGGCAGCTCTCTGGGTGTGCAGTGCATTATTGGTTGCCCCCTCCCCTAGGTGTGCCCATCATGGCTGCAAGCAGCCGCGGCAGGCACACAAACAAAGAAATGAGACTAAAGGAGTTACCTCATATAAGAAGGTGGCGATTAGTTGGGTTTGCTTGCCCTTGAGCCCGGTGGTTCTCACAAGTGTGCGAAACCGGGCTGTGTTCCCTTAGCCTGGTTTTGCACACTCATGAGAATAGCCGCAGGGTCTGACAAGTAGCAATCAATGAGGCTGTTTATATTAGCAGCCAAGAGCAGGCTAAGGCAGCCAAACCCGCTCTTGCCTGCATGCGCTGGCTGCTTTTAGCCAGCTCTGCAGCAGTGATGGGCACCCATCCAGTACTGCTGGGATCCCCACAATGCACTTGCACAGTACATTGTTTGTTTGTTTGTTGCAGGGGAGTAATGGCAGGAGAGAGGGCATGCCCTCAACTCCTTCCTGTGGATTCCAGCGGCATCTGGTGGGCCACTGTGCGAAACAGGATACTGGACTAGATGGGCCTTGAGCCTGATCCAGCAGGGCTGTTCTTATGTTCTTATGTTAAGTCTTTATTATGGTCAGAGACCAGCGTAAAATTACACATTATATGAAGGTAATACTAGAGAAAAGTTACATGTTGTTAGAGATGATTGCAAATATGAAGATAGCTATGATGATAGCTATTGTGAAAAGGCTAGAATTTAAAATAATTACAGTACATTGTGGGATTTCCAGGGACCAGGATGATGCATCCTGGCCCCCGACCCTCTGTGCTGCCGGGCAAAGCAGGGGACTGTCTGGGTGCTCAAGCCAGACCCTCCTGGGTGCTCACGCCCTGACCCTCCTGGACTGGCAGCTGGATTGTCTGCAGAGAAGGCGTGTTGCTCAGCCCTTCTCACTGATTGTGAGCAGAGGCGTAACTAGGGAAAACGGCGCCCGGGGAAAGCACTGAAATGGCGCCCCCCCGCGCCCCCCGCCCCCCCAACATACTACATTATACTTAGGTTTTTCCTCACAAGCGCCCACCGCCGCCGCCAAGCCAGGCCACTGACTGGCCGCCAGGCGCCAGCAAAGCAATGGGGGGGGGGGCCGCGGGCAGCGCGGAAGGGACCGCTCATGGGGGAGGGGGCTCCGACATGCTCCCTTGACTGCTGCAGCACTGCGCAGGAAACATTTGTATTAACAAAAAATAAAAAATAATAAATAAATATTTTTTGTCATGGCAGCGCCCCCCACGTGACCAGAAAAGATGGCGCCCGGGGCACGTGCCCCCCCTGCCCCCCCTATAGTTACACCTCTGATTGTGAGAAAAGACTCTATATCTGACATTATCTGGCAGATAACATGTAGCAGCAGTTAGTATTTGAGAAAATTAGAGAGACAACTTGCAATAGAAGATAGTAAATTTATATTAACTTTAATTAACAAAACATTCAGTTTTGATGTCACATTTTGATTCAGAAATTCATAGGCTGAATTATGAAGACAAAATTTGTCATCCAAACCCAAATTTGGATAGTTGAAAATCTGGCAGGCTTCCAAAAAAAAAAATATTGAAATTTCACTTCAGAACTATTAGATGACATTTAAGATTTAATTGCAGAGAAAGCAATTCCTGTTTGTTTTCAGGAAGACCCTAAAGTATTTTCTGTCCTTGCAAGCTTTTAATTTAAATTTTAATAATTTTAATGATTTCTTTTATATTGTTTTTATCATGTCTTGTGTATTTTAATGTGATTTTAATGTTTGGATTTGTACACATTGATTGGATCAGCATAAGAACTATCTTGTTCCTATCCATGCACAGAGACCATTTCCCCCCACTTTAAAAAAAACACACCAATTTCTGTACACAAGGTATTTTTTCAAACTCTCCATTGTAGGGAGTTCTCCTGGCCGAAACCTAATTTAATTTGTTTAGCTTTCATTTTGGCCCTAAAATAAACAAATCTTTTGTATTATCAGTGCCAGCAAATATCCTGTCCCCATAACATTTTATGGGTTTTTGCAAATTAACAGCTGCTGATAATATAATTGCTTTGGCAGAGAAGTGGGATTGATATCTAGGAAAAAAAAAATTTCTTGCTTTTCAGCTGTGTTAAAAAGAGGAAGGCAGATGAAATTAAAATCTGTTTTATTAGTAAATTATGACATCATATAGACCATCATTATAGGAAACAATATAGCAAGTGATGCAATTTTCCTTGCAAATCAAAATACTCTGTTGTTTGTGGGGAAAACCCCCAAAAGGCTTTATATTATAAGCTTGTTATTACCCTCACGTTTAGAGAACCAATAAATCCTTGGGTCTGTGCTGGTCATGTGATTCTTTAATGTTTTTGCAGTAATCCTGATAATTCATAACAAGTGCATACTATGATGCTCATAGAAGAAATAATTTCAACAGAAAAAAGGGCACCTACAGGCGGATGTTATAGAGTATATAGAACTATGAGCAATATGGAAAGAGGAGACAGAGATCTCCGCCCTCACATATAATACAATTGGGGAATTATCTAATGAATTTAATTCATAAAGTTCAGGAAGGGCATTTTTTTATAGAAAGCATAATAAACCTGTGGAATTTGGTACTGTTAGATGTGGTGATGACCACAAGCTTAGATTGTTCTTTAAAAGGATTAGACACATTTGACAAAGGTTAAAAGCTACTAGCCTTTGAACTTCCATGCCTATATACCAGGGAGTCAGTATTTAGTAGGGTAGAGATAGGAGAGGACGAGAAGGAGAGGATGACCAGCAGCAAGGTGGATGGACTCGATTACAACAGCAATGAATGCACCACTGAGAGACCTTAAAGTTCAAGTTGAAGACAGATCATCCTGGAGAGAATCTATCTATGTGGTCGCTAACAGTCAACACCGACTTGACAGCACTTAATCAATCAATCAATCAATCAATCATTTAGCACAGATACAGTACAGACGACGGGGAAAGGATATTATTGTCATATCCTGCTTCAGAGCATCCAGGAGAATCTGAATATGTTACTGTTGCGAACATATTGGTCTGATCCAGCAAGTCATCAAATGTACAGAATTTAAGTGTGTATATCTACAACAGCAAATGTATCCAGTTTTCTATATAGTCTAACTAGTTTTATTGCTTTTTCTTTCATATTGCTTACAATTAATTATGACCACAATTCAAAGGGGTGAGTACCTGGTTTTCATCCAAAAATTCACCTCTGGAAACCTTTCAAGTCAACGACCCCCAAATCTGCTCCTTTATTTCCTCTGGGATGAAAATTCAGTTTGGCATTTTCAAAATGGAGGTACCTCTGTGGCACAATCACTATATTGCCCAAATGCCCCCTTTGAACAATTCCCTGACTGTGACCTAGTTCACACAATTGTTTGAATCTAGGTTTAAAATCAGTAACCAACATTCCCATGATTGTGTGAACCCATGCCAAGATTACCAATGTCAGTTTCTATCCTGAAATGAATCTGAGATTCCAGCCTAGGCTTGGATTCATACAATCATGCTAATGTCCAGTATGGACTTTAAACCTAGATTCAAATGATTGTGTGAACCAGCCCTTTGTTAACTGTGTTGTTAACAGTGCTACCTTTCTTATGAAGTATAAATGAAGGAAACAATCACAACAAATGCTCCTTAAAAAAACGGTTCTTAGAAATTCCCCCTTCAAAATACAATGATAGGTAGGTATCATATTATGGAATAACAATGACACATATTTATAACATCAATTCCTCCTGCATCAATTAAATAACCAGTTTTGAACATACAGACTAGAATCAGCTGGTTTCTATAACTGAACAATCATTTTCACCATGAGTAAATGTAGTTTAGAGCATTAGGGTCATGCATTGGGTCCTTACCCTCTTCCATATATTTCTAGAAGGGCTCCCACCTGGCATAGTATAGTGCACTTAAGTTTTGGTCGATATCATTTTTCAGCAGTAAATAAATTTTATCCATAACCATTGTAGACCATATTCTGTTGAACCATGCTCTAATTGAAATGTGCCTTTTTTTCTTCTTTTGTGAGGCGATGACAAATTTTGCTGAGATAATTAGGAGGCTAAACAGTTCTTTGCTTGAAGTGGTGAACTGAGACTGTAGTGGAAGTCCAGTAAATAATTCATTGGGCTTAACTCTAGGTCTATGATTAACATTACTTTAATATGTTTGTATACTTGTGGCCCAAATTTATATATATAATTCTCTTAGACATATGCATTGTTAATCCCATGTGTGGCAGTTCTTGCAAGAGTATGCAAACAAGGGGATGGGGAGAAGAAAGCGACAGCGGAGAAGATAAGGCAAACGGCCAGGTGGCCAGGCCGGCAGGCAGCGAGAGAAAGCGGAGGCCAGGCTATTATTATTATTATTATTATTATTACATTTATATCTTGCTGTTCCTCCAAGAAGCCCAGAGCGGTGTACTACATACTTCAGTTTCTCTTTCACAACAACCCTGTGAAGTAGGTTAGGCTGAGAGAGAAGTGACTGGCCCAGAGTCACCCAGCTAGTTTTATGGCTGAATGGGGATTTGAACTCGGGTCTCCCCAGTCCTAGCCCAGCACTCTAACCACTATACCACGCTAGCTAGCAGGCAGGCAGGGAGAGAAAGTGATGGCCAGGCCAGCAGGAGAGAAAGAGAGGGGGGGGGGCTGAGAACGAGGGAGAACTAGATGTGCGGATGCTCTGCATCCAGTTCAGCTTGTTTGTATATAAATGAACCAGACCGCCATTTGTGATAGAAAGAACCTTTTTTCCTGCAGCCTTTCCAACACATGGGACATATCTGAAATTGTTGCAGTTAAGTTTGAGAGGGAAAGGTGCCATCTGATTCATATTTTATAAATTTCCTCTTTGATGTTTAAGGAAGCAGAAAGCATTGAGTAGGACTTCCAGACAGAGAGGAGAGCTGGTCTTGTGGTAGCAAGCATGACTTGTCCCCTAAGCTAAGCATGGTCTGCCCTGGTTGCATATGAATGGGAGACTAGAAGTGTGAGTACTGTAAGATATTCCCCTTAGGGGATGGAGCTGCTCTGGGAAGAGTAGAAGGTTCCAAATTCCCTCCCTGGCATCTCCAAGATAGGGCTGAGAGAGACCCTGCCTGCAACCTTGGAGAAGCCGCTGCCAGTCTGTGTAGACAATACTGAGCTAGATGGACCAATGGTCTGATTCAGTATATGGTGGCTTCCTATGCCCAGATATTTTCCCATTGATTGTCAGTGATTTCTTGGCCTAAGTCTTGTGCCCATCTCTTTTTATATAATAAGGTGCAGTTCCATTTCTTGTTTAATAATACATCATATAGTTGAGAACAACAAATGCTCTCGAAACACTGAAATGGCAGCTGTAAACGTCTCCAAATACTAGTGTAAAATAGTATTTGGAGAGCATGTGAAAGAGCATTTGGAAAGCCATTTGGATGAACTGAATCGCTCTCCCCACCCCCTACCGCCACCCCTGGCATGCATGCACACACAAAAAAGGGACAAATCATCCACACTGGCCCACAAGGAATGTTGCAGAGCTGCAGCTCGTTCCATGCTTCCGGAAAACCGAATGAGCAGCAGACTCCTGCCATCTTCTCTGGCTGTGGACTATTCTGCTGCTTCCAGGAGAATTGAGCTCCAGTTGCAGACAGGCTAAATTTCACTGCAGATCAGCTGTGGTTATATGTTCTGGTTCTGTCAGGCTGTTGTGTGCATTTCAAGCAGCCCTCTAGAGGAGGTGATAATTTTTTTAAAGCTGCCATATGTCTAAGCTGTGTTTAACAGCAGGAGAATAAATGGGTGAAGCCTAGCATGAGGGGATTGTATGGTCTATGAAATGAGACTTTTTGAAATGGCATATTGGTACAAGCTGCCCTGAAGTCAGTGTTTGTGATCCAAAGGTATATATCAGAGATCACTTTTCAATCTGTCCCTGTTGGGTTTTTGTTTTGTTTTGGGTTTTTTGCTTAAATTCCATTGGCTTATTTGCCTTCTGTGATCTCATTGATCTCAATTTTCCAGTTTTGACTGGATCAAAGTTATTTGACTCCAGCATTTCACGGAAATTTTAGCCCGGTTGCCACATTCAATGGGGGTTCAAAATCCTAGTCAGTTTTGTGGAAGGACTCACTAAAGTTTTACAGATTTCAGGGATGGAGTGGGGGCCTTACCTCAGATGGTGGTAGCAGCAGCAGCTGCTGCTGCTGTGTCTTGCTTAAACCTGGAAAAGCTCTCTGCCTCTGTGGGCAATGCATCTGGAAGTGATGCTTAACTCCAAGCAGCTGACATGTTCCTTTCTGGAAATAATGCAATGTCACAATGTTCTCACTGCATTCCTCAGTGCATTCTGAGAAGGAAAATGCAGTTGGCTCCTGAGACACAAGTGGCACCTATAGCACCACTGATACACACACACACACACACACACACACACACAACACCACCACTGCCATCTCAAATAAGCTCCCTGCTCGAAATTCACAGGGCATTCATGGGTCCATCCACAGAACTGCCAAAGCTCCACCCACATTTTTTCTCCACCCATGAAAATAGTGAAAATTTAGGTGGAGATTTGAAACCATCCCTATTTCCCACAAGCCCCTATTAAAGAAAACGGGCAGAAGCTGCTGGCAAAGCTGGTCAACAGCTCATGTTTGGTAGGAATGTGCTGAAACACGACTCATGGACCTGCTCTCCTCCGGTTTAATGGGGCTGGGGAAGCCCTCGTTTTAAAAGGGAGGTGACCTGTGATTCGGCTTCTGAATCACATTTCGGCCTTTGGTGATGCTTTCCTCTGTTCTGTATCACTGAGGCTGGAAATACACTATAATGCTGATGGATGGCTGCTGCCGATTGTAAAATCCTTGAATCATATTTTGCTCTCTCTCCTGTATTATTTAGTAATGCCAAATACTGTGTGAAGTGATGTCATTGTGTAGTTGACAGTTCAGGAATAAAGAGACAAGAGACAGAAATAAAGAGACCGGTTAGGAAGGACCACATTTATATTTATTTCAAGGATTTAGTTCAAGGATTTTGTTCAAGGATCTGCAACATTCTTATCTGTTTAACAAACACCCACTTAGGATTGACAGCTCCGACTGAAGCTATTCCTGGAGAGGTTTTCTTCAATTATTTCCCCCCAATATTTCCCACAATATCAAGCCATTAAAATCACCAGAGTTGCTTTCAATTGTCCTCAGGAGACTGAAACAATTTCTGGAGAAACAAGGCTGATTCTGGTGGGTTAGAAACCCCACAACTACCCCCATTATAAATAGTAACACTTGAGATGAAGTAGTAAAGCCTGTTTCCCTTGGGTGAAACTGTGACAGACAGAACCCAAGAGCAGTTACATCTTCCTGCTCATGGCTTTTCACACCCATACATCTAGTGATGTGCCAAAGGAGGCTTGGTCTGGCCTTGTCATCAAACCTTGGACCACTTAAATTTGAGTGGGTGAACCAAGTACACCCCAAAGAAATTTTCATCTCTGTACCCCTGGAGCTGAATAGCCTTGAGAGGCAGGTGTAAGAAAGCTCCCTTCCAGAACTGAATCTGAGGAGGTATCCTGGAGTATGATCCAGAAGATTAACTAAGAGCAGGACAGAAAGTCTAGTTCTGCTGAATTCATTCTAGAGGGGAACCCAGCCACAGCAACCACCTTGCCTCACTCATTCTAAAGAAACCTTTTGTATTGTTAACCAGCTGGCTTATATCAGCTAGCTCTCATGTGTGTGCAAACAAGCTGACATTTCTGAGGAATCTTCCTTACCCTTATTGGCCAAGGAGAGCCACCATATGGCTTTTGGAAATAATTTATAACTCCTCTGGTGGAAGGATTGCTCAATTGGCTGCCAACTAAATTCTCAACTAGAATATGAAACCTGCATCTTTAATTCTAAATTGCAGCGATGTCATTTGCAGTGAAGTGTCATTATAGAATTCATTCATTATTCATCTCTAGCCTATATTTGGAGATGCAACTATGTCACTTTATATGGGATCTTAGTTCACAAGACTGAATGGAGAGGGTCACTTTGAATTATGTCTGTGGGACTTGTTTTGATTTGGGAATAAAAAAATCCCCCACAAAGCATGAAAAATAAAACACTGTCCTTCTGACTGTATGTAAGTAAAAACAATTAAAGCAGCACATTGAGTAAAGTGTTACTCATACCAGATATTTGATGAGCTAGTCTCAATGCTTCAGAAGAGAATATCTTTTTCTCCCACTGGGCCAAATTTTAATTTTGTAGAGAGCCATTCTTTGCTCCTCTATTTGCAGAGGACTGAATGTATGTTTTTTTTTTAAAAAAAGTCTGTCAAGTCTTTGCATTTTTTTTATCCCTGGCATTTCAGTTTAAAGTCGCTCAAATAGCAGGACTGGAAGGACATCTGCCAGAGACATTGGAAAACTGCTGCCTCTCAGAGTAGATTGTACTGTCTTAGATGGACCAATGGTCTGACAGAATAAGGCCACACTAAAGAGCACCCCCCAAAAGATCTCCCTATAACTGAGTCTTAATGAGGAAGTAAGAGAGCCTCATGTAAGAGGTTCTTTTAATAAATCTTTTAATGAGGATGTGAGAGAACCCCAATAATTCTGAAAGGAACGAGGATACTTATCAGCGAATTCCCTGAAGCTAGGAATGATTCTGAAATTCTTCATAGCATAAGCCCAGCAGGGATGGGTGAAGTATGAAACCAATCTTAAACACAGTCCAATAGCAGTACTTAATAGGTATGTGCCAAAATAGGTATGTCATTTGGCTGCCCGAATCACAGGCACCTCCCTTTAAATTTGAGGGCTTACACAGCCCCTTTGAAGCAGAGAAAAGCAGGTCCATACCTGCTCCTCTGCTCATCACCATTGCTGCCATCCAGGCACTCCCCACCAGTTAGGCCCATTCACTGGCATGGCATCTCCCAGATGCCCCTGCACAGCGCTAGCACAAATATGGCCTCTGCGCCTGAGCAGCGGGGGAGGAGCAGGTACAGACTTGTTCTCCTCTACTTTAAAGGGGCGGTGTCAGCCCTCAAATTTAAAGGGAGGTGCCCACGATTTGGGCAGCTGAATCACATTTCAGCACATACCTAGTACTTAATAAAGGGAAACCAGAGTTTACAGGCAAATTAAAGACAAACCAGGAGAAATGAACAAACGGTCAAATGAAAAACACAGCACGCAGTCATGTTACCATGTAGCCAACGGATGTAGATCAGGCCAGGTAGCCTTGATTTTTAAAACAGCTTCAAAGTTCACATCATATCATAAAAGAAGATGGCTGCAAGCACACCTTGTCATTCACAGAATAAATGTGGCTCCATAGGATCCTCCTTCATCTCTTAAGTTTCTTGGATTTCTCTCCTTTCCAGGAAACAGACTAATAATGAGAAACTCTTGACCTTTCTTATAGTCAGAAAACAACCTAATTGGAAGGTGGTGGGGGCAGGGGGAAGAATCTGTATAGGGGATCGCAGGGATTCCCAACCTGCGGTAGTCCAGATGTTGCTGAACTACAACTCCCATCATCCCCAGCCACACACAAAATGCAGCTGGGGATTATGTGAGTTATAGTTCAGCAACATCTGGAGTGCCAGAGGTTGGGAACCCCTGCAGTATAGGATTAAAAGATAAAGGGTCAGCTTGGATGACACCCCAATGGACCCTTTAAAGTCATCCGGGAAGAGCATGCACACACACTTTTCTTCCCATCCAGCACACCAGCAGACTGTCATTTAACTATGGTGGAGGTGATTTTAAAAATAAACTTTAAATGAGAATTAAAACTGCATTGATGGGTGGTTCAGACAAACCATCCTCCCCACACAATTAGGCAGTAGCATACCAGCACTCATCTCCTCCCCCAAATGTTTAGGATGGGTTGCCTGGAATATTATCCAAACCCGTCCTGAATCAGCACACCCAGTAGCAATCCATGCTAAATAATAACTTTGATATACGATCAATACAGCCAACTCTGTGAAGACTTAAGCTGATGCCACCGGGTGCCGGTTGAGAGTGGAAGCATCTCTGCCAAGGCTGTAGGAGACTCTGCCAGCCCTTTCTTGAATTACAGTCATTTCTCTAAGAAGCCACAGCTGCTTCAGTACCAGCTGCCACACTCTTGCTCCCTTCTAGCCCTGCAGAATGCTCATTTGGCCAGTAGAGGTGGCAAATTCCCAACCCAACCCTGGTTATTCGCCTGGCTGGGAATTTCCCTCCCCTACTGAATGAATGGTCAGCCCACACATCTCAGTTTCAGCCAGGGTGGGACCAGAAGAGTGGATTCCAGTACCAAAGCAACTACAGCTCATTTTCTGCCTCTCCAGCTTATTAGCTCAGACTGCCACTGACCACACCAGGGAGGACACAGGAAAACAACCATTGTGCAGGGCTATTATGGGAAGGAGAGAAGCATCGGTATCATTCACAGAGTCCTTAACACCACATAACAAGTCAAGACATTAAAGAAACAGATTTGGGGAACAGCCCATTGCCTACATGAACAAACACACACACACTACAGTCCAACATCCTGAATAGAGCTGCACTCTTACAAGCAACAAAAGTAAGTGCACACTGGTAGCATCCCCATTTCTGAAGCATGGATACTCGCACAAGGAGGCTTGCCATTTTTGTCAATCTCCCCTTGCCCCGGAGGCACTCTAAGCAATGTGTGCAGTTATGTCTCTGAAAGTCAAGCAGTGCTCAGGGACAAAATTGTATATTGCTCATAGCCCATCTTGGGGAAGGGGAGATTGGTGAAAATCACCCCACCGATGTGAGCACCCATACTTCAGAAGTGGGCATGATACCATGCTTTCTTTGTTTGCATGAGTGTAGCTTTAGTTAGAGTGTCAAGAGCCTGTTTAAAATGAGGCCTGGACCTCAAATTGAGTCTATTTTTTACCAGACTTAAATAGATACCATTCATTCAGGTTCCCCACAGGCAGATTCATATATTTATATGATCCTGTGATTTCCACTAGGGTTTAAAACTGATCTCAACCAAATTATTATAAATGAACAGGAGATGGGCCAAACTTTAGCTTGAATTATCTCTATCTGGATTAAAAATTGGCTTTGCCACTGAGATATCATCTAATGAAATTTGAAGCAAATTTGGGGTTTAACCTCAGATGAAGCCCTGGAGGAATTTCAAGGAAAGTTGAAAGATTTTTGACAAGACCAGCAAAATGTCTCAGAAGCTCCATACTTCAAAGCTGTCCCCAGATTCTTTATCTAAGGCAAAATTCAAAGGAAATTCAGTTATTCTTTTCAGTTATTAAGAACATAAGAACAGCCCTGCTGGATCAGGCACAAGGCCCATCTAGTCCAGCATCCTGTTTCACACAGTGGCCCAGCAGATGCCTCTGGTGAACCTAGGTCTGTGCATGCCTTTCTCCTGCTGTTGCTCTCCTGCAACTGGTATCGAGAGGCATCATGCCTCTGAGGCTGGAGATGGCCCACCGCCACCAGACTAGTAGCCATTGATAGACTGAAGGACGCTATGCATGTTTCAGCAAGACATTTCTCAAAGAGGCTTTGCACATCGATAGCTGCACATTTACCCATCAGGTCCAGTTTGGGCGTGAGTGGGAGTCTGAGGCTGGCTAAATCTGGCACTGATGTCAGGTAAAGGGTTAGCATAATCCACACACTTGCAAGTTCTGGCACTTACTCTCATCCTTCATCATATCCCACTGGAGAACAGACCACTCTAGATTTTTACAATCTGCGTCTTAAGGCTCCTAAGTCTGCACAGTCCATGTCAAGCTGATGTATTTGGATTTAAATAAATGATGATTAGTTAAGCTGAAGATCTTGATGCAAGCCAACCCAGTCCATTGGAAGCCACCAACACTGACTTAATCCCAAACTTCATTGGACTTTGGATTAAGACTGCTGTTCAATTTGTCCTTAACCACAGCTTTAACTTTGATATATGATGAAGAGCGCCAACTCTGTGCTGACTTAAGCTGATGCCAATGGGTGCCAATTGAGAGTGGAAGCATCTGTGCCAAGGCTGTAGGAGCCTCTGCCAGGCGTTTCCTGAATTACAGTCATTTCTCTAGCAAGTTATCTTTTTCACATCTCTTCTGGCTGCAGAATGAGATGTTACTGTAATCTTAACGTAGTGCCATTTGTAAGCTAAATTTATGTCCCAGATTTGCATGTTAAGTGCCTTACTGGTAAGAGCAACTCTCAAAGACAGCATGTTTATACCTCCATTTGCGCTTAAATTTGAATGCTAAAATGGAGCCAAGTAAAAAACACAGATGATTTTACAGCTCTTCCTGTACACTCAAATATGGATCATTTACTTTAATTGCTGACGGGAGTGACCCTCTGCTCCAAGAAAAAGGCAGCGATTAGTATGATCTGTCAAGACTTGCCATTACTTTGCCAATTGTGGTGCCTGTTCTGCAGCTCATTTTCTGAGCTATGTTTACTTTTTACACATTCTTGAAAGGACACATACAAAAGGTTGCTTGCAATCTATTACAACCATGTTTGTCCTCTCTCCATCACTATTTTTACTGGCTTCCTTATCCTTTTCTAACTCAACATATTTTTTTTACTTTTAAATCTCTCCACTTCCTTGCTCCCATCTACTTATCTCACCTTATGTTTTTCTGCATGCTTTCTTATTCCCTTCATTCTATTGGTGCATGCTTTCTTATTCCCTTCATTCTATTGGTTCTTTCCAAGCTTGTAAAACCCAGTCTTCTCCCTGATTTGTCTATCTCCACCCCCACTTCTAAAAAGCTCGTTAAGCCTTACTTTTCTTACAAGCCTTTTCTAATGGAACCTTTTCTTCTTCCTCCTCCTCTCCTCTAGGCTCAACTTCTCCTCTTCTGTGTTTCAGTTTTTCACATGCTCCATTTACTCATGTGTCATGCCTACTTTAGAATGCAAATCTTTGAGGCCTTGCCTAGTTATTCATTCTATAGTGCAGGGTTGATTTAAATCATGATTTAAATCGCTTTACAGAAGGACTCAATTTTAATGATTTAAATCACTAGTCAGGAAGATTCTATTTAATTAGCATTTTCTAGTAAAAGTACATTCTTGTCTAATATAACCACACTTCAGCTGGGTTATGCATATTCAGGGATAGATGTAGGCTCCATTTTTAGAAGGTAGGTACACACTATAATAGGTGCATGCATCTCATAATACAGTTTCATTCAGGCAACCAGACCTTGCATTTCGTTGCTGCATTGTTTGCCTTTTGCATGCATGCCTTTCTTACCCATTGGTTCAGGAACTTCATTAAAATATTCCCAAATGGAGTCTCTTTTATAGCCTGCTTCCATGACATGAGTTTCCCTTCTACAGTGGATACCTGTACACTTGTACACATGCTTGTGTGAATGACTGTACCTGTGTTCATTTAAAAAGTGAACCTGGATACAGGCCCTTCTACTGCATGGTACAGATAGAAAGTGTATTTCTGTATTTGCATTCAACATAACATGTGAATGACTGTACCTGTGTACAGATCTGTACCTGTGTACACTGTACACTAGTTGTACGAGTGTTGAACATAACATATGACTGGGCCTAATGTCTTTGTACTGGGGGGGGGCATGGCAAGGGCTGGTCTGCCTGTGTGTGCTGCATGTACACCACCTGTAGCATAGGATTAATCATATCTGTTATCTCGTATCCCCATATACTGCTATTAAGAGGTTCATAGAATATAATTAGAAGTTATGGTTAACATTCATGGTGGTATCTTTGGTCTAGGTTCTTTTTTTACACCTAAATGGCACTGCAGAAGTACAACATGTCCTCTAGCCTATGAATGGTATCTCCCTCATGGTGTTACTTGTGTGCTAATGAAATGCAGTTTCTCCACTAGCACTCTATGCAACTGATCAGACTACCCATTCCTGCCTGAGAAGACAATAAAGCTAAGCCCAAATATCTTGGGGGAGAAGCGCCCATAAAGTGTTTTGACTTCTGCAGACAACGGAAGTTAACAGGCTGAGAATTATACATACGGCAGGATTCAGAACTCCCTCTGGTGAGGTTTATAGTAGGAAATAGATTCCATACAAACAGCTGAAGCTGATCATGCTCCCACACGATCTCCGCTGCTCTGTGCAGTGTGGAGCAGGGTGGATTAATCTGAGGCCAGGACTCATTATCCCAGCAGCCGGGTTTCCCACAGTGCACCGCATGCTGAGCACTGGGGCATTCCCCTAGGCGCCTGTCTCTGTGTCAGCATGAGCTTCATGGAGCTTGCGCTGACACATGATCCCAGGAGCCAGGTTAAAGGTGCATTTCTGCCCTTGACCTTGGCTAAGAGCTGGGCTTCAGCACTGGGTTTGGCGCCACAGCATCACGGAGATCTGCACGGATCCTGGTGGTTCTCACAGCAGCCAAGCCCAGGCTTGGTTTGAGAACAAGTCTGTGTGTGCTTCAGGATTAAGAGATGACCTAGTTTTTCTTCTGCACTAAAGAGAATTATTCAGTCCCTTTCACACCAATATTTAGTGAATACTTTAAGTTTCACAATGGGAATTTCATAAACTGTTGAATCATAGTGAAGTGTGTTGTGGCACTTTAAAGACTAACAATTTTGTTGTAGCATAAGCTTTCATTGGGTTGTATCCAAATAACATTAATCATGACTAAGCACCATTTAAATCATGAGACACGTTGGTCATGACTAACTCAAGTCCCATTCATTTCAATGGGACAGCCATGACTAATGTTATTTGGATACAACCCACAAGCTCTAGACCACAAAAGCTTCCACTAACAATAAACATGTTAGTCTTTAAGGTGCCACAATATTATTGTTTGTTTTTGCTGGAACAGACTAATGCAACTGCTCTTTAGAAGGTCATCTGTTTGTCTGATTTCTGTTTTTATTAATCTTTTTTCTAATCATAGCATAGATCTACTTTCTGGAGGCTTTTCTTTCCAGACATCTCAAAATATATATTTATGTACATAAACGCTATTGTTTCCCAGTTCCACTTCCTTCCAGCCCCAACTCATCTCATGCCTAAAATGTCCAGTCCTAGCAATCTGTTCTGCTGCTGCTAGATCTTACAGCCTCAGCCCTTTGGGTACAGTCATGAGTCTACTGAGGTCAATAGCTAACTTCCCCCTGATTTCAATGAAATTGAGCATGTGCCCTTAAATATCACCTCCTTTGCTCTAATCTGAGTCCTTCCCAGTATTTTTTTCACAGTCAGAAATTGAATATAAAACTCCAGCTGATACTTAGCCAGTGCTAATAGAGTAGAACTACCAGATGCCATGAATTACATACTGTGCTGTTTTTACTGCACTCTGAAATGCCATTCGATTTCTTTTTTTCCTTCATCGCTATCATCCCTGCCATTCTTTCTTTTACGATGTTTTGCAGTTGTGCTAATTAGAGCATTGTATTCATTGCCTGTCACAGGTTAGTGCTCCTGTTATTAGGAATAGATTGATGCTTAAAAATAGATTGATGCTGTGCTGTGCAGTTCTTAATAATAACTTGCTGTTTTTAAGAATAGATTGCTGTTTTTCTGTTGGGATGTAACATGGGCCGTAAGAACATGAGAATAATGCTTCTGGATGAGACTAAGGTTCCATCTAGTCCAGCATTCTGTTTCCAGTGGTGGCCAGCCAGATGCTGATGGAAAACTTATAAGCAGGACATGAAAAAAACATCCCTCCCTGCTTGTTTGTCCTCAGCATCTGGTGTTCAGAAGTGTACTGCCTCTGAACACAGAGCTTCCATTTAGGTATCATGGCTAAGAGCCATAAATAGACCTATCCTCCATAAATTGCATAATCATTTTGCAGAGTTGGGTGATGTTACGTCCATTAGAGATGTTGTTGTATTCTATCTAGTAATCTTTTATGTTTTGTCTTTTAGAAGTTTGTCCCACTGGGGATCCTGGAGAGAGAGAGTGTGTGGTGGGTGGAGTCAGGAAAATAAGGTGGGGAAGGAGAAAATTGAGTTTATGGAATAAAGTCATAGTTAAACAAACTTAAGATTTCTTTGTGTTTGAGGGAAGCAGTTATAAAACATTTGGCAATGAGATCTTGAACCAGGTATGCATGTGAATCTGTTGTGAAAATCCCTGCATATTCATTTCATTGTATTATTGGGCCTACATTACTGAACTGCTACATTCTACTATTACTGCTGCTGATTGTTTCTCCAGCTTACTGACCTGCAGAACCCTTGAAAGTACTTTTTCTTTATCAGTCCTGGACTCTGTTATTCACTGGATACTCACTGCAGCATGGCTCGGATCTCACCACCACCTTTTTCTTGTCCACGCAAAGAGAATCTGCTCTTCCCTGGAAACAATGGAGGCCCTATTTATGCAATTCTCACCATACAGACCCCTGATTTTATTCCAGCAAAGCAGAAGGCTATAATGCTTCACTGCCTAGGCCCTTAAGGCCAAAGAATATATAATCATTTGCCCTTTCCTACTAACTTGGAAAGGGATGCCAATTCTTATGAGCTGCTCTTCAAGCCTTAGATGATCATCTCAATCCTCCTTTGAATGTGATTGCTGAAAGTTACAAGTTATATTCTAGATCCCAACTGCCTGGTGAATCTATTGATCAATATGTCACAGCATTGTGTGCCTTAAGTGTAACCTGTTCATCCGGGAGCAAGAAGAAGCAACAAGCTTGTATTTCTCTCCTAAAGAAGATATCAAGCAAGGGAACACAGCATGGAAGGAAGGAAGGAAGAAATAACCAAGAAAACAAGAGGGGAAGGAGAAACTAAGTTTGTTAGGACTGGTGATTTCTGACTGGGTGGAAGTGTTTGTGTCTTTTACAGAAGAATAGCCTGAGCAGGGGATTCATTCCCTGTGAGTGCCTCAGCTTGTGGGAAAGGGTCACATTTCTGAGCAGAGTCAGTTTGCTGGTCTTGAATACAAGAGTGAAGGCCCAAGAACTTAGCAAACAGAGCTTAGCTAACATATAGACTGGGTAAATTCACAGTTAGGTAATGACAAAGAGGTCACATTTCTAGATACAATGAATGACTGTGCCCTAGGACAGTTGGTCATGGAACCAACCAGAGAGAAAGAGACCTTGGACTTATTCCTGAGTGGCACCCAGGACCTGGTGTGTGATGTCAGTGTCATGGACCTTTTAGGGAACAGTGACCATAGTGATCAAATTCAACATACATACAGGGAGAGAATCAACATGGAATCAACATGGAAATCAGAGAATCAACATGGAAATGGAGAGAATCAACATGGAAATTGAATCTGGGGTGATTTGTTTTGGGCACAAATTGAAGCAAAACAATCGATTTGTGCACATGCCTACATATTCCTCATTTTGAAGAAGTTTCTTCTTCTGAAATTCAAAGTGTCAATTTGAATTTCAGAAGACACTCTGAATTCCAGAAGAAGAAACTTCTCCAATATGTAGGGATGTGCACAAATCAATTGTTTTGATTCAATTTGTGCCCAAAACAAATCACCCCTGATTTGTTTTGTACCCAAATCTACCCCTCCAAATCACCCTAGATTCTATTTATATTTCCTTTGATTTGATTTGGATTTGGAACACATAACAAGGTCCTAGGAGCACCACATTTGGGTGGTGGGTAGGTCCCCGTGGGTGCCACCTAGCACCCAAATTTTAAGGCAGTGGGATACTTGGTTGATTTTTTAATGAATTTGGTTAGTTTTTACTGATTTTGAACATTTTTGCTATAGGAAACAATGGGGATTCAAAGTTGCCATGTAAGCTCTAGCCCTTGTAGAAGTGCAGTTATGGAGCAAAATGTGCAGTAATTATTTTTCAAGTGTTTCGATTCTTTGGTGTATAATAACTTCCCCTCATAATGGATCCCTATGAGGATTAATTATACACTGTTGTTTCTTCTGTTCATTTTGACTATTGTTGGATAGTGCCATGTGTCAACTACACCACACACACACATACACACACACTGGGGTACTCAGTTTATTTTTTAGGTATTTTTGAAGTGTTTAGATTCTTTGGTGTCTTAATTTCACACCTTCATTTCTTCTGTTCATTTGACCCCACTGCTTTGCAGGTGGGGTGGGGAATAAGTGGCATCCCATGTTCCAACTACCTCCCAACCCACAAGCCACTGGGTACTCAATTTATATTTTAGGATTTTTTGAGGTGTTTAGACTCTTTGGTGTGTAATGAATCCTCATAGGGATTCATTATGAGGAAAGGTTATTAGACACCAAAGAGCCTAAACACTTTGGGGGGGGATCCTAGACCATAAACTGAGTAGTACCCCACTGCCTTGCAGGTGGGAGTGGGGTGTAGTTGGCACGTGGCAGTTGACAGTTGACACTGTCAAAAAGAGAGTCAAAATGAATAGAAGAAATGAAGGTGTGTAATGAATCCTCATAGAGATTCATTGACGGAAAGTTATTATGCACCAAAGAATCCAAACACTTGAAAAATAGTGACCACATATTTTTTCTCCATAACTCCACTTCTACAAGGTCTAAAGCTTAGCTTTTTTTAAAAAAAAGCATGAAAGCTGGGAAAATTTATAGGAGGGATCCAAATCTCGAACTGATTCGAATTGAATCAGGCATGATTCGCTTTGTACCTGAAGCTAGCCAATGAACCAGAAGAGTGATTGGTTTTGTCTCAATCACTGAATCAGCTAGGTTTGGGTAAAATTTGATTTGTACCCAAATCAATTTGCACATCCCTAGGAATATGGTGAAAAGAAAACTGAAAGGGAAAATCAGGAGAGTCACTTCATTCCAGAATCCATGGCATTTTCTCAAAACCATAATACTAGTAGCCCATTTAGAATGTATACCAAAAAGGAGAAAAGGTACCACTAAGTCCAGGAAGTTGCTAGCATGGCTAACAGGTAAAGTCAAGAAAGTCATAAAGGAGAAGACTTCCTTCCGAAATTGGAAGCCCTGTCCAAACATTTAAATGCGCTAAAGTGAGGGCTTGTCTAAATTTAGGGACAAGCACTACATCAAAGTATTTAGCTGGTTTAAGATTAATAGCTTGACTCCCTAAGTATAAACCCTGCTGGATCCATGCACCTTTTTGTTGAACTTCTATATCCAGGACACGTTGCTTAACTAACTTCCTGGCTTGCTCAATTCCTACAATATGCAAATCCTCTACGGAGAGGCCAAAAAAAGAAAATTTACTCAACACAGCTCATTTCCAGCTCAAATGCAGGGAGACACGATAGAGGTCTATAAAATCATGCATAGTGTGGAGAAAGTGGTTAGAGAGACATTTCTCTCTCTCTCATATAACACTAGAATCAGGAGTCATCTCATGAAATTGGTTGCCAGGTAATTTAGGACCAACAAGCAGAATTACTTTTCCACACAATGCATAATTAACTTGTGGAATTCTTTGCCACAAGATGTGGTGACAGCCAGAAACCTGGATGGCTTTAAGAGGGGTTTGGAGAACAACATGGAGGAGAGGTCTATCAACACCTACTAGCCGGAGGGCTATGGGCCACCTCCAGCCTCAAAGACAGGGTGCCTCTGAGTGCCAGTTGCAGGGGAGTTACAGCAGGAGGGAGGGCATGCCCTCAACTCCTGGCTGTAGGCACCCAGTGGCATCTGATGTGTCACTGTATGAAACAGGATGCTGGACTAGATGGGCATTGGGCCTGATCCAGCAGGGCTGTTCTTATGTTCTTTGAATTTGCCAGCTTTACTAATGAAATGATCAGAGATCAGAGAGTTATGAAAACAAACTGCTCCAAACTGAGTGAAAAACTGCTTCAGGAATGGAAATTTCTTGGATACAGTTATAAAGATTGCTAGGAGGGTGGAAAATGCTGTGCCAAATCACTCTCTTTGGTACCCCAAAACTACCTTCCTGAAATCCAGGCTGTTCAATCTAAATCCTTCCAGACCCAATCTTCTCATATTGTACTGCCCCAGAAAGTGGCAGCACAAGAAAGGAGAACTACTAATGTTACCAATGTGGAGATTCTGTCCACAAAGCCAATATTGTTCACTGTCCTGCACAGAAGGTCCACTTAGCAAAGGGGACACTTTGCTAAGGCTTGGAAGTCTGCTGTCCACTCCATTACTATTTCACTATATGATAAAGATAAGGCAGGTGAGCTACTTCCTTACAGCATTTTAAGTGTGACAGAATCAGAGCCTGCTTCTCCACACTCTCAAGTAGCCATGAAGTGCAGATGATGGCTGATTCTGGTTCTCTGTACACCAACATTCTCTATCTACTTTACAAAAAACTCCTTACTACATCAGATCTGCACCTGTAGCCTTCAGACATTCACTAATGGGGATATGGATGTCCCCCTATTGCCATAAATTGATACTTCACTACTGTCCTGGAATACTAAGGATGTACTGATGAAGGGAAAGTATATGCGGTACAAAAAGGAGTCTCAGTATTGGGTTGGAGACATGAGAAAGATCTACAGATAGTGTTAGACCCAAATAGCACAGAACCCGTATTACAGGTGATGGAGAAGCCATATGTTGAAATACACTGCCTGTTCTAATTTAAAGGAAAGTAATCTTAAAATGATGTACAGATGGCATTTAACTCCTAAGAAGTTAGCTTTAATTTACAAGAACATGTCAAACAAATGTTGGAAGTGTAAAAAAGAGGAGGGTTCCTATATACATTTATGGTGGACTTGTAATAATTCTAAAGGCAATTGGGATTTAATATACAATGAGCTTAAGAAAGTGTTTAAAATGACTTTCCCTAAGAGCCCAGAAACAATACTATTAGGTATTGATAACAGTTCATTGCCTAGGAAATACTGGATCCTCTTTATGTATCTGGCAGCAGCAACAAGACTGACATTTGCATATAAATGGAAAGACATCCATTGCCCGAGTAAAGAGGATTGGATACTTAAAGTGTTAGAGTTGGCAGAAATGCAAAGCTAACAGCATTATTAAGAAATAAATTTGAAGTATTTAAAAAGGAGTGGGACCCTCTTCTTGTTTACCTAAAAACATATTATAAAATGGATTTCTATCAGGCTTTCGAGCGGTAACAAAAATGTTTTTAAATGCCCTAGAGCTGATATTCTTATGATTTATCAGGGGGAGAACGATTAAATTACAGGCAAGACTTGGGTATTGTAACTGATACTTGTTCTAATGATGAGATGGAAGTCCTCATGTTTTTGTTTGTGTGTTTGTTGTGCTTGTGTTTTTTTCCTTTCTTTTTCTTTTTGTGTGTGCATGTGTGTATTTTATGTTGTGAAAATTGAATAAAAAGTTTTGGTTTTTTTTAAAAGAGAGATAATCCATATGTTGAAATGTTCACTGATTTTTCAGACATTTTTGCCAATATTCCTGGCACTGCCATACATTTCAAACATAAAATTCAGAGGAAGGCAAATGCAATACATGTATAACACAAAGTGAGTAACACTCATAGCATGGCACCAACCACATAGAGGGGAGCTCTTAAGACCACAGCATGCTGACATTATAGAGCCTGTTGATTCATCAGAATAGGTCTCTCCCATTGTTCTTGTATGGAAATCAAATGGTACACTTTGAATGTGTGTAGATTTAAGAGATGTGAACTCCAACATGGTAGTGGATAATCATCCATTACCCATTATGAATGAAAAGCTGCTTTCTCTGAAAGAGGCCTCAGTGTTCACAACTTTGGATTTGTCTTCAGCTTATCATCAAATTCTTCTGCTCAAAGGTTCTTACAGATACATAGCCTTCATTACCCCAGAGGGTCTTTTTCATTTCAAAAGGCTCCCCTTTAGATTAGCCTCTGCAGCGTCAATATTTCAAAGAATGATGCATGCAATTTTTGGGACAACAGATGGCATTACTTACTTTTAAGATGACATTTTAGTGTATGGCAAAACCATTGAGGAGCATGACAGAAGTCTTAGGAAAACTCTGACAATGCAGACTTACTGCAGAGAAGTGTCAGTTTTGCACACACTCGGTGTGAAGTACTTGGGATACACAATATCTCAGAGTGGCATACATCCCAAAACAAACTTGGTGGAAGATATTCATGAAGCACCAGAACCACACAACAAGGATGCATGTAATTGTTTTTAGGAATCTGTATTACACTAAATTTGTTAGACAATTTGCCTCAAAAGTTGCTTCATTAAAAAAAAAAGTAGCATTTAACTGGGATGTATCCTGCAAAGCTAGTTTTCAGACTGTCTAATTGGCCATTGCAGAAAGCCCTGCTCTCACTTCTTTTGCCACCAACAGGCAGGCACACTTCTGTAACCACTGATGCATCTGAATATGGTTTGGGTGCTCACTTGACCCAGCAAAAAGGGGACAGTTGCCTTTGCTTCCAGAGTGCTTACTGCTTCAGATAAGATGTATTCTGCCACTGAAAAAGAAAATCTAGCATGTTTCTGGATAGTAAGGCACTTCAGGACTTACTGGTGGGGCATAACATTCACTTTATGGTCAGACCATAAAGCTCTATATGCTTTATTTACCACTCAGGTAAATAAACCAAGCAACCTCAAGAATAGCCAGATGGACCACCAGACTTATGGACTTTGATTTCCAGGTGGAATATCTTCCAGGTCTTCAGAATACAACTGTAGATTGTTTATCTCTATTTCCACTTCCAGCCCAAGAGGCAATCATAGAAGGCAAGGATGAAAGTGCAAATAGCTTCATCCGCTCATGTAGTGATCATGTCTACTGAATGGAAAGTGGCCCTCAGTGCTGATCATGTGCTTATTGAACCTAAACCTTGCATAACTAATGGATGGCCATACAAAAACATGGTCTCTGAACATTTTCACCAAATGCATGCATGTAGCAAGTGAACAGTCTCTTCTCAATGAGCTGGTGTTGAGGACTGATCATTTGGTGGTGCCAATCTTACAAGCAAAAGTGATCAAAATTGCCCATGAAGGTCACCTGGGCATGAGCTTGATTAAAAGACCAATTAGAGAAGGTTTTTGGTGGCCAAGCATGGAGAAACACATTAAAGATGTAATCAGGAACTTAATGGCTTGTGCTGTATGTGACAAATCGCAGAAAAATTTTACCACTTCCTTGACTTCAGCAGAATATCCCAATAGTCCATGGAAAAAACTTGCTCTGGATATAATGGGGCCTTTTGATAACCAACACACAAAACAAAGATTTGTTATAGTGATGGTGGATTACTATTCCAAGGGGCTAGAAGTTTCATTTGCTGACAACATTACTACAAACTAGGGATGTGAAGAGAGGTTCGTGGTCATAACTTTATGGCCATGAACTGGGCCGTTTCAAGTCTTCAGAGCTTGGAACAGAACACCCTTCAAATGAAGGGCCTGTTCCGAGCTCAGAACAGAATGACCCAGTTCCATTCAGAACACTTGAAAAGTTCTGAGCACCATTTGGGACTCCAAGATGGGGCTCTTCTGGCCTCTGCACATGTGTGGCAGCCATTTCCGTGGTCAGTGCCACCATACAAGCGGCTGCTGTGCATGAGAAGAGTGTGATTTTTTAGTCCAAAATGGTGCTTAGAATGATCCAAGTCAAGATGGGGCCGTTCTGTTGGAACAATCTGGGGCATTTGCATTCTGTTCCAAGCTTGGTGGGGAAACACAAAAAAACCCTAAGATAGCAAGTAGACAAGCCTCTATGCTTTTTAATGCTGATGATGCAGTGATTCTGTCTTTGTCACCCACTGGCCTTTGGAGAGTACTAAAAACACTTTCTCAGTTCTGTTTAGAAGACCATCTGCTAATTAACTAACAAAAAACTAAAGTAATGGTCTTCATTAAGAAACCTATATCTCACAAATGGAAAATTACTAGTAACACGATCGAACAGGTTAAATGTTTCATGTACTTAGGGGTGGTGTTTCACACTTTGGGGGAGAGGAAAGTGCACTTAGAATATATAATACAAACAGCACAGCCAAGTGCTACTGCAATTTCAAGGTTCTATCACTCCAAAGGGGGTCAATTTGTCCCAGCAGCTATTAAGCTGTTTCAAGCTAAGTCAGTGGCCCAGTTGTTCTATCGAGCTGAACTAGGCCCGTATTCAAACTTTACCCCTGAAGAGGTTGTTCAAACAAAATTTCTAAGAGCAGTTCTTCAAATGCCAAAAGGCGTATCCAACTCGGCCTTAAGGCTGGAGGCAGGGGAGAATAAGGTGGAGACCAGAGTGTGGTTGGCAGTCATTAAGTACTGGCTAAAGCTAAAAGTTCATCCAAGTGGATTGGCTCCCCTAGTTCTGGAGGATCATACCCATTATAAGTGGTTATCAAAGTTAATGGGAAAACTTCATATGGTTGGACTCCCTTCTGAATCTTTAATTTCTGTGGGCTTTGATCAAGCTAATAGAAGCCTGGAACAATGTATTCTAGATACTGAATCTCAAGAAGAGAGAAGTAAACTCCCTAACTGTATCAAGAACTGGTGAGTTGCCTCAGTTTTAACTCTGGTGAGATATTTTTATAATCTGACACGTTCATCCCATCAGAGAGCCTTCACCTTAGCTCATTATAATGTTTTCCCATCAACTTGGTTGGAAGGGAGATATAAAAAGATACCCTATCACCTATACAAGTGTTCTTGTGGATCAGATTATGTTGAAAAATTGGCTCATCTGTTACTCTATTGTAAATTTATAGCATTTCACATAGCATATTGATTTTACCCATTTTAGAGAACTTACAGGGAAGACCAAAGGATTTTTATGTAACCTATCTTCTTGCAGGTAAGACTATGACACTATTCTCACGGTCACTGAAAAGCAGGCTAAGAGAGCTTAGCCCACTTTCTAGGGATCGTGAGAATCATCGGGCTCGCAGGCGAGCCCAGTGCTCCCAAGGCGGCTAGCCCACATAATTACCCCTCCCCTTAGAAGAGGTTAACGGACCAAGCACTCCATTAACCTCATCTTTTTGCTTGTGTGTTGCCGTGGCACACGAGTGGACCCCTGACTAGGAGGCTGTAAGTAGACTCCCGGGCTCAGGGGTCTCTCCAGGGTGTCCCGCGCACTTGGGCATCTTGGAACTCCCAGGGGCCATGCATCCCCCGATCCCTGCAGCCCCCACTGGCTCCATGACAGAGCCGGCAGTCATGTGGCTGGCCACCCAGGACGGCCTTTAGATTATCTGCGGGGAGAGCAGGCTAAACCCAATCTCCCCACAGACCTAGAAGAAGCTCTTCTCACTGATCATGAGAAGAGCTTCTATATATGTTACGTCTTATGTTGCCAAATTTTGTGCCATTGCACACAAGATTCATCAAGTAATGGTGAAGCCTCCCCCATCAGTTAGGTAAGGACGTGTTCCTGTATTTGGTAAACTTCTTTACTTGTGTGGTGACAGAAATGGCCTCTGTGCATGCATAGAGGTCTCTGCACATGTGCAGAAGCCTGGACCAGGCTGCAACCAGTCTGGACTATAATTTGGGAGGCTGGTGGGAGGAGGTTGGAGGAGCACCTTGACCCACCTCTGATGTTTCCACTGCTACCACCTCTGTGGCCACCTCCACCATCCCCACCAGCTAAATTTTAAAGATAGAAACTACCTTTTCTGTCCCCTCCCCACATTTACTCTAGAGAATGCCCTTTACTTGTAAAGGGGAATCCTTGACCAATTCCCCTTTACAAGTCTATCCTCTGAGCTGGCCTGTGAGCCTTTTCTTTGAATCAAGGATTGGTCTGGTTCAAACCTGGATCAGCACCCCCCTTTGGGCCCGGCTCAAAGCAAGCCAGCTCGCACATCCCTACCTCCTCCCCCTCCTCCTCCTCCTCCTCCTCCTCCTCCTCATTATTATTATTATTATTATTAATTCAATTTCCATACCTCCCTTCCAAAAATGGCTCAGGGCAATTTACACAGAGAAATGATAGCAACTGATAGGTAGGCTTGTGCATTTCAATTCGGGTACAAAATGTTTTATGCCGAAAAATGGCAATTTTGGAGGTTTTGTAACCAAAACAAAATCAAGAATTAAAAAACAGAGATTTTTGTTTCCAAATCGAAATGACTCTGTTTCGGACCGAATGCTTTGTTCTTCGGAAAAGCATTGCAATTGAAATTGACTTCTCTGACTTCTTTGACTCAGTGACTCCAGCTGAGGCACTGAGTGATGAGCAGAAGATAAGATATGCAAAAAGCTGGCAGAGTCCCCTGTTGGGCATGAATGGTTTAGTTAAGTATGTGTTGTATTCAGTGTGATTGAAATGCAAACTGACCTTGCAAAGGGATTTGGAAGACAGCATTTTGAGACAGAAATACTCAAATATCTTTGGGAGCTCAATGCAGTTCCAAAGCTCTTGCTAAAAGACATGGTATACGTTGCATGGAGAAGCTTTTCCAGAAGCTGGTTAGGAAAGTTCTGAAATCACACAGGTTTTTCTTTCCAAAGGTTAAGAAAGAATCTCTTGACTTGTTCTTTTGAAGAGCTGTTTTGTTTTTCTTCTGATTTTTATGAGTTTTTTTTATTTTGGGGTTTTTTTTATTTTTACATTTATATCCCTCTCTTCTAGTGGTGTCTAAGTTTTGTTGCCCAATTTGAGCAGTCTAATGTAATTCAGGCCTCAATGTAATGTGGTGGGACATGGTGTCTAAGCCAGTGGTTCACAACTTTTGCGATTGCAGGGACAGGCCATCCACATGGGACTACAGGAGACAAAAGGAGGGCGGGGGGATATCCCTGTCAATCTATTGACATCCCCAGGAATCTTAGTTGCTTCTCTCTTTCTTGTAACCATGATCCATGGTTTTGCACTTTCTTAAATGCAGTGATGATAAATCTCAACAATTCTGAACAGTAGGCTGATTTGTTTGGGCTACTGTTCACTCCAGTTAAATGAACATTTGAAGCTGTTCCATTGTACCAAGGGAGGTCATTGGTCTATCTTGCTCTCTCAAGTGACCTGTGGTCATTGTTCCATGGGCAGGGAGAGATTTTATTGAAAGATTGCTTGAATCCACAAATAGGTTGTGCTGCTGTTCTAGTGCCACAGGGACAGGCTCCCACCCACTGAAAAATTCTCAAATAACTGTGCCAAAAAATTAAGTGCTGTTGTTCATCATTCTCTTCACTCTTTCAACTTGTTTATGGGGGCTTCATGGGCAAAACAGTGGGTTGGGTGGCAATGCCCCAAGGGGTGGTGCACCCAGATTCCAAATAGGGCAAAGGGCTGATTCCTTAGGAATTTTTGATGTTTATGCATCTTTAAGATTCTTCCCCATAGGGAATAATGGAGGTTTAAGCAGTCCCATAACTCCACCTGGGGGGTACTGAGGTGGCCCAGAGTGAGTGGTGGTGTGGTGCACATAGGGTGCCAACCATCCCCATGGGTTGCTAACTCATGGGCTGCTGAGTTCTGTTGTTTCTGAGGTGTTCTGAGTGTAGATTCTCTGGTAGCATATGAGATTTTCAATGACAAACCATGAATCCACTCTCATATGCTACCAGAGAATCTACACTCAAAACACCTCAGAAACAACAGAACCCAGTACTCCTTGGGTTAGCTACCCATGGGGGTGGTTGGCATCCTATGTGCTCTACACCACCACTCGCTCTGGGTCACCCCAGTGCCCCACAAGTGCAGTTATGGGGATGCTGAAACCTCCATCATTCCCTATGGGGAAAAAACTTAAAGACATGTAAACTCCATTAAATGTCTAAAAATCAGCCCTCTGCCCAATTCCTTTGAAATAATTCTGGTATCTTCCTTACCCCCACTGGGCACTACCACCCACCCTACTCTTCTCTGGGCCACCACCCCTTTCCCCCTGATGTGGAGCCATACTTTTGCTGAAACCTCCATTATTCCCCATTGGAAAAATCTTAAACTTCAAAAATTCACCAAAAATCAGCCCTTTGCCCAATTCCTTTGAAATTTGAGTGGTAGCTTCTACCCATTGAGCACTACCAACCCCACCCACTAGTTTTTTTTTCCCCAGGGCCATTTTTAAAAATCCAAAACATTTCAGATTTGGATTTTGCAATTTCGAACAAAGAACAAAATTGGGGTGTTTCGGATGGGCTGATTTTGAACAAAGAACAAAATGGGGGTGTTTCAGATTCAGGCAAAAAAACAAAAAAAACAGGGGGAAAAAACACCGCACAATCCTACGGAGAGGGCTTTCTATGCCATCTCACCCTGAGGATGCAGAGATTTGTGATCGGGGAACAAAAATATAAATTGTATGTGGATCAGAAAAGGGGTACGAATGTTTCAGGTGGGGAACTTTGTTAGAGTATGGCTGTAAGTAAGAAATGGATGTTCCCAGTATTCTGGACCAAAACAATCTAAATCCAAGGAATTTCTGTCATATTGGATCATGGAAAGAAATGGAACAGTTTGAGACCTTCCGGTATGCATACTTTGAGACAAGAATTGAATGGAGTTTGATCTCGACATAGGAACTGGAGAGGAATTTGATCTTGCCTCCAGTTTTGAGCTCAGATGAGGCTGATGAAAATGATGGACACATTTTTGTACCAGAAAAAAAAATCACTAACAGATCCTGTGCCAGAGACAGTGGCACTCTTACCGCTGACTTCAGGGCCTAAGACCAGGAACTCCACAAACCCGGGGGGCCCCCAATGCTCTTTAGTTTGTTCTGGGTGGTGTGGTTGCCACTGTCCCACACTGTGCTGGGCAGCCTAGTGTGATTATGACCTGTGCCAAGTGCTTTAAAGACAGAGAGGAGAGTGGGAAAAGAAATATGTGGGATGGGAATATGTTGTTGTGTGTTGAAATGTTGCTGCTACTGCATATTTGCATAAATATACCTGTTTTATAATCTTACATTCTTCTGAGCTCAGTTGCTGTTTGTGTCCTCAAGAACACACATGATAAAAATACTGTGTTTGTCACGGTGTGTGTAGATGGGATTATGCTTAATTTGTGGGGGGGGGGGCTCCAGCAAGGGTAGGGGGCTCCAAATGCCTTTAGGTCCAGGCTCCAAAATTACCCAAGTGCACCTCTGGCCACAGAACCGAAGACTTAGGAGAAGTATAGGACCCAAGACTTAGGAGGAGGAGACCACTTAAAAGACTTCAAGACTTAGTCACTGAATTTTAAATCAATTGTGCTTGTTATAAAGGGGAGAGATGTGTTGTATTCTATCTAGTAGTCTTTTATTGTTTTGTCTTTTACAAGTTTGTCCCAGTGGGGATCCTGTAGATAGAGTGTGGTGGGTGGAGTCGGAAATAAAAAGGAGGAAAAGGAGAAGGAGAAAATGGAGTTGTTTCTTGAATAAAGTCTTATTTAAACCTACATAAGATTTCTTTGTGTTTATGAGGGAAGCAGTTATAAAAGATGCATCCACCTCCAGCTTCAGAGGCAAAATGCCTCTAAATACCAGTTGTAGGGGAGCAACTGCAGGGCATACACTCACTTCTTACCTGTGGACTTCTCAGAGGCATCTGGTGGGCCACCAGAACAATTTTTTGTGTTGGGGCAAAGATAGACCATTTCAGGTATTTCAAAACTGGGTACAGTTAGGTCCAGGGGGAATGGGAACTCACTACCTTGCCCAGGCATCAACGCACCCCCACAGCCAGGTCCCCTGCTCTCCCTGGCTTTTGCTCTTCTTCATAGGCAAGCATTGAGCCCAGAGAGAGTTTCTCCCTGTGATTTGGAATATTAGCTGCCCAAGATATTGGCCTCTGAGGAGAAGTGTTGATTATACAGAAAACAGGGGTCATGGCTAGGAATGCATTGTATCAAGGTGGGACTAGCTGGCAGACTCCTGCTCCTCCTGCATTTGGATGCAGAGGCGCTCTTACCCCTGGACGTTACCCCAGGATATGTGGCTCCGGTCTGGAGGCTTTTTGAATGGCCTCCGGACCGGTCCGGACCTGGGAGGTCCGGTTCGGGGGTGGGGGGTACCTTTAAGAGTGGTGAGAGGGTTTACTTAACCCTCCCGCCGCTTTCCTGCTTGGCGCCATAATGTGCACAGTAATTGGGGCTGCAGAACAGCTCCCTGCCGCCCGTTCCCCGACGTTGCTTAAAAAACCTCCCAGGAGTCCTTTGCGCACGCACACATGTCACAGAGACGAGCGCGCGCAGCGCACGTCTTGTGCGCGTGCAAAGGACTCCTGGGAGGTTTTGGCGCCAAGCGGGAAAGCGGCGGGAGGGGTAAGTAAACCCTCCCGCCGCTCTTAAAGGTACCCCCCCACCCCAGTGCCGGACCACAGTTGGCGGTTCCGTGCACACCCCTAGTGTGTGTGTGTGTGTGTGTGTGTGCATGCAAAAAACATGTTATTATTTCTTTTCCTCCTCCACCACCACCACCACCTCCCTGTATTAATATATGTGGAATTAAGTAGGAAAGGTGTGGCAGCAGTCAGGAACAATAACACAGCAACACAGGGGAAAGATACAGATAGAGGGAACAACTACTAGGAAGTGCTTGTTATTACAGCATGGAGTAGGAACAGGAGGGACTTAGCTGGATGTTGAAGTTGGCTTCTCTAATAAAAGACTTTTCTTATATATTTCTGCTTGATCCTTTAATGAGTGCAAACCCTTCTCGAAACACTCCCTGCCCTTGGAGAGAAGAAGGGAGGATTCAATCTTCCTTCTCCCAAGGTGTCTGTTGGGCTCAATCTAACAGTGCAACAAAGAGAGTGCTGACTCTGAGTCTAAGATATATGTATGCCATGTATGTACAGATGGATATGTGGTCCCAAGGAAAAGCAAACCCTGTAGAATGTTCAAGTTAAGCAAATAGGCTTTTTTGTGCTATACAGAGACAGTCCCTGTTCCTAGATTTTCTTTTTCTTTTTTAATTAATTAATGTATTCATTCATTCTTTTATTGTTACATTTATGTACCACATTTCATTTAAAAATCATCCCATGGTGATTCACAATCTATATAAACCAATAAAATCTATATATCAATTTTAAACAACAACACCCAGCCAATAAAACAGTAAAAATATGAATGAACATCAAGGAGGTGTTTGCTGTATATTGCACCTAGATACTAAATAAAATAAAATAAAACTCCTAGTATATAGTGAATGGTAAAATGGAACGGTGGCTTTCCCAATTAAAATTAATAAAACCATAAAACTAGTATCACATAGATGTTATAGGCTTGTACTTACAACAGCTATAAAGTGTTGAATGCATTGTACATTATGTACAAACAATGGGGCATCTTTTTCAAGGCCTTCCACTTATCAGAGCAATCAGCCACATCACTTATAGATGCATTAAAATGGTTTGATTTGTAACAAAGGCTTAAATTTTGTTCAGGAAGAGTGTGGGAAGATATGAATTGTAATTCTACTTGACTTTTATTGGAGAGTCCTAAGGGTGTGCCTTGAAAAGGTCTCCTTTTTAAAGGGTCACAGAAGTTATTTTTCAATGTCATTATTCTTTTGAAAATTATATATCTCACTTAACTATCATAGCAACTTAAGTGCTTTTTTTGCATTTACATTCCAATTTCTGCTCACTACACAGTGTCTTTCTGGAATCATCTTGCATCAGGAACCTCAGAATTCAGCTATTATGTGATTAAAAAAACAAAAAAACAAATACTGGATTCTAAGCAGTTTGCAAACTTAAAGTGTCGGTAAAGACTCTACCACAGATGTCCGCATTTTACTAGTTGTTTCATGCTCCTTATTTTGCCAAGAGAGTAGGAAGGTCTAAGGAGGTCAACTTTTATAAGTTCAGTTTTGTTTTGGGAATATTTTTAAAACTAGCCGACCCGCACAGAGCATCTGTGCGCTATTTGGGGCCAGCTGTTCTCCCCTCCTGCCCCACTCTCCTGCCCCCCTCCCTTCCTTCTGCCCCACTCCCCCTCTCTCCTGCCTCACTCTCTCTTTCCCACTCACCCCCTTTCCAGTCCCTCCACTGCTTCCCTGGGCTTTAGCGCCACCTCTCCCTTACCTGGGATCGCCAGGCCTGCCGTCCCACTACTGCCTCCTGCCCCCAGCGACCACGCCAATCTTTTCTGCCGTTGCCTCCCCCTTACCCAGAACAGCGAGGCCTGCCATCCCACCTCCACCTCCCACCCCTGGTGGCCAGGCCGGGCTTTGCTATCGCCGCCACCTCCTCCTCCTCCTCCCCCCGCCGGCCAGCCGAGGCTGCCTCCTCAGGCCGTTTTGTGGGCCACAGCCACCATCCACCACCATTCCCCCCCTCCCGAACTCTCACCCAGTGCTAGGAACTCTCGCAAGAGTTCCACCGCCAAATCCAGGACATGCATGCAGGCAAAGCGTATTAATTTTAAAAATTACAGCTATTTACAATTAAATTGCATTAAAAAACTCAATTTATTGATTTATGAATCTACAGGTACAGCAAATGAGAAGCAGGCAGGTGCATGAATAACCATGCTTCAGAAGCTGGGCCCTTGATTCCAAGCTGTTCCCTTCCAACTGGGCCCACTGAAAAGTAAAGATTCAGCTCCCTTTCCTTGGCCACTCCCCCTTCCCCTCATGGTCTCTACATCCTGGTCATAACTCCTCTCTGTTGACAGTAACAATGTTCTGGAAGCCAAGTGTCTCATCGAATTGTCTCCTCTGTAGCAGATGGAGCAATAGGTATACCAAGTGGTATTCCTAATGCAGCATCAGTCCCTGAACAAAAGTCTTGCAAACCAAACCCCTTTCCCCACAATCTGCTTCTTACAAGCTGGCTCCCAAAACTGGTTTTTTGCTTTTTCTGGCCAAATTCACACTTTTTCTTTTTTCATTCTCAGGTCAGATTTGAGGCCTATTCAAGCACTGATCTAGGCAAATGGGTGTGACAGCCTTAGCTTGTTTTGATTGCTTCCTAAGCAGTGTTCATTATTAGTATTCAAGTCATGCCAAAGCAAAACAGAGTAGTTAAATAACAAAATGTTTGCAGTCCATAAGAATATGCATAGCATCGCTTCTGAGAAAAACATGATCACACTGTATGGCTTACACACTTTAAGCACATTTATTTGGGGTACCATAATGTGAACTGAGTGGGCATCATGCTTCTCATTCATTTTAAAATTAAGGCAGATTCAAAACAGTTACCACATTTTCTGTTCTATCCACAGGCAAAAATAGAAGGCTTTTGTCATATATTTGTCATATTCTTATTTTGGTTAAGGAACGGAGGACAAACATTCTGAAGATGTTTAAGAATGGGATGAAATTGAAAGTGGCTTAGTGCAATATAATGGTTGTGGTAGTGGAAAGAGTCCTTTATTTGTTTTTAAAATGCATTTCATGCTGTAGCAGCTACAGTGCTGGGTAAACTTTCTGGGGCATGGCTCTTACTGTCAACTAGGGGTGTGTATGGAACTGGCTGGCCCAGTTTGGTTCGAGTCTGTACCAGACTCGAATCAGACTGGGCTAGTTCCATACAGCACCCCCTCGAACCCCGCAGTTCGGTTTGGTCTGGGGTGGTGGTGGTTCATGAACATTTTTTAACTTGCCTTATTTGGGGGAGTTGTTGGAGATGGCCAGAGGGGGTGTCTGTGGAGGTTCTCCCTCCCCCTGCTGGCCTCCGTTTTTGCCATCACTGTCTATTCGGCCAGCTATTCCGCCTGTTTGGGCCTTCCCCTTCTGGCACAGTGGCCATTTTGGAGGCCACCACACCTGCACAATTGGCCTCTGCATGACCCAGGCCACACAGAGGCCAATTGCGCAGGGACAGCAGCCTCCAAAATGGCCACCGCACTGGAAGGGGAAGGCCCGATTGAGCCAAAGAGCCAGCCAAATGGCTGGTGGCGGAAAAAAGGGAGGCTGGTGGTGGGAGGGTGAATCTCTACGGTTCCCCCCACCACCTCCCACAACTCCCTCTAAGCAGGTACGGTTAAAAAGAACCCGCGAATCCCCCAGACAGTCGGGGGGTGTTCGGTCTGGGGTTGGAGTGAACAGGGAATGGTTTGGTTCAACCATGAACCGTCGAACGGAACAGGTTCAACATTGAATCTGTTTGCACATCCCTACTGTCAACCATGTCCCCTCAAAATACACCTAGGAATGATGCTACATTGTGATATAGGTTATTTTCAGCACATTCTGGACAAAATAAATGGTGGCCCCATGTGATCCACATTAATTTACCCTCGGTGCACTAAAAGCTGACCTATGCCACAATATTTCATCATTCGCCAGTGCATTCTGGGGATAAAATTGTGGCTTGCAGGAGCTGACTGCTGGGAAATTCCCAGTACCTCACATTGCATCAACCACCACAGGAAAAAAACCAACCCTGCAGCCTCACTGCCACCACCAAAATTGAGTTGAAATAAACCCCCACAGTTTCAAAACTTTTTGATTTTTGTGTCCCTTGTTTATTCCTCCCCCATGTATCCCTCCCTACATCAAACTGGAGAGAAATCTCCCCAAAAGTAAAATTCATGGGGAAACAGGTTTGTTTTGCTTTTGCTCAGCACTAGTATGCATCTATAAGGCTGCACATCATGAGTGTAAAATTTTGGAGGAAATTCTCCATTTTGTCTAACTTAAGAAAAATTCATCCTGTTTAGTAACCAGGGGCAGTGTTCTGTTGTAATTGCTTTCATTTTCACTGCTAGCTTTTAGGTAGAAATGGAATGAAGGTGATAAATCAAACCCAGTGTTGAAGGCCTCTCAGAGGAACTCGAATGAATACTTACTGCTGGGCAAACACCATACTATCCATCTGGAAATCAGGGAAAGAAACTAATATTTCTAGAAAGCAACAACAGTGTTTTGGATGTTCTTGCCTGAAAGCTAACTATAATATAAAACTGTGAAAATAACATTATTGTGATGATGACTAGATCCAATAACAAGAGAGGAACACCCTAATGTACAAAACAATAAAATATGCTTCCCCCTAAGAATTATACCCCATCGTGACTAGTGCTGGTACCACTACCTGCAGAGGTATGACAAACTGAGTGGGTGGGGGGGGAATGGCACCTACAGTTGCCACCATCAAACAGTAGGTAGCTGCCCCCCCAAAAAAACCCTACAAGGAACTTTAGAAGAATCCCCCACACACCGCACACACCCCAGTTTCATCCACAAACTCTTCAGTATTTCTGAATTTCATCACAACATTCCTATTTGGCAGGTTTCATCGTGAAACCTTTCAGCACCGCTGAGTTTGCTGAAACAGCTTCTAAGATAATTTTTTGATCACCTCTTGTCTATACAAGATATATTCAGACCAATGAGTCCTCCACATGTTTTGAATACCAGAGTTCTTTGGAAATAGAACTGGCATAAAATGGAACTCTAATTTGCAGAGTGAGTCAGCAAATTACACAGCAGCTTCAAGCTTTCCTCAGCTCTTACAGTCCCATGTGACCTTAGGGCAAGTCAACAAATTACCATATTCTTGATTAACTAATGTTTCCTATAAGGAGATGTCTCTAAATTATTAGCCATATATTATGCTAAACATCTTCACCATTAATTATTAAGCAAAGCAGGATGATTAAACTTACATATTAACATTGATTATGCACAGAAGAAGTTGTTCCATGAAAACGAGTTACCTCATTAGCATGTTTTTCTCAACTATTCTGGAGGTTTTGCTTGCATGGGAGTTTGATCACCATAGTTCTTCATGGTAAACTGATGGGCCTTTATGTGGCTGGTCAGTTTCATCTGGTCATCCCAGGTTCTTCTCAAACAAACCCTGACTTAAGTGCAGGACTATTTTATCACAAGAATCTTCTTGTTTTTCCTTCTCCACCTTTCTGCAAGTACCATTGTTTTTAGTCATCAGTTGTGGGCAAATTAGATCTAATGCACCAAACGTTATTAGGTGTAAGAAAGGTCTGAGTACATGTTCTTCTGTTCTAAAATACTTGGCCAGGCCGTCCTTAAATATTATGGCGTGTTGTCTTGTAGTCCCTTATTTACTATCTTTTCTCTGTCTTTTCGCAGTTTTCCCTGTCATCTCCCCACTAATATCTCATTCTTATACATTCTGCCCCATCTGTTTCTTGTCATTACCACCCCATCTTGTTACTTGTAATGTGAACTAGTCCTATAGAACCGGGATTCTCAAGGATGAGTTCCAAGATGTTATTGGACTTCAACTCCCATAATCCCCATCAAAAAGCCCCTGGGGCTGGAGATTATGGGAGTTGAAGTCCAATAACATCTGGGGACCCAAGGTCAAGAATCCCTGCTATAGAAGGCTTATCACATACCTAAATTTGAAACTGGGCTGACATATTCCAGTCTCTCTCTACTTGAATACCTCCCACCACCTTGGTGTTTTAAATGTAAAACAGTATTCATTGGTCTCCTTTCATGAATATACATGTATTGGGTCTGGGACACAAGGGGCTATCAAGGAATGAAACAAAAGAAAATGCTTTTAAGTCATATGGGCCTACCTAACTTTGTTGACCTCATTGCCTCTGGAGTCTGTTGTGACAGGCTGTTTGATCAACCGCTATCATGAAACCCACTAGAGCCCTTCTGGGTGTTTAAATAAACCTGTACTGCTCTATGGATTTTGCATTCTTTATTCTTCACTTCCTATGTGATCCTTTTATGTATGTGACTTCAAAAAAGAGGTCAGAGCAGTGCAGAAACAAGGGAATTGTTCTTAGCTTACTTTTCTAGTCTCTGCTGTTTTAATACAAAGGACTGGACTGCAGTCATACAATGAGCCCTATCTCATGATCAGTGAGAAGGGCTTTGCAGCAGGAGGTGGAAATGGCTGCTCAAACTTCGCTTCCTCACAGACGATTCCTCCGTCCTTCCTGCCCAATCACCCGCCCAGATGATTGCTGGCTGCCCATGACAGCACAGAGGGTCGGGGGCTGGGACGTGTCATCCTAGCCCCCAGAAATCCCACACCACACTGCACAAGTGCATGATGCATTGTGGAGATTCCCCCAGCACCAGCCAGGAGCCCCGCAGCCTCTCTGCACTGGCTGCAAGTGGCCGGTGCTGACAGACCATCATAAAAATGGGGCTAAGGGAGTGCTCGCTTCCTTAATCCCATTTAAGTGGCAGGCTTCACAGTCGGGTTTGCTGCCGTGGTGCCACTGGCAGCTGTTCACCTCCCACTGCTTCTTCCGTGCAACCAAAACCAAGCTTTGCTGCCTTAGCCTGAAGTATCGGGGTACCCCAGACCCTAATAGGGGAGGTTCGTTCCTGGGCGGATGGAGCCCAATAATCAGCCCAGACGAGAAGACTTAAGATCAAAGTTTTATTTGCCCTTAAGTAGCAAAGGTGCCGCTCGGCTTGCTCTCAAAGCAGGACAAAGGCCTGATATAGAAGCAACACATTTATACACCAAAGCATCCTTAAGAAAACAGTTACAGACAGTTACAGAAAAAGAAACAGTTATATGTCATAACTCAAGTTAGTTCCCCTTTCGTCTGGAAATGGGTCTGGAAATAGGTCATAAATTATGCGTGCAAGCAGTAGGTCATTCTGGTCTTTATCTTGCTCCTTCAGCACTTGCAGTTCCCATGCTAAATATGGATTTTGCTAACTGTGGGAAAAATAACTACCAGGGGTGAGAATTATTTCAGCATAAGCAAATTCTTATTACAAACTCAAACAAAGTGGTGAAGCTTATGTCAAGCAATAGACTTCTATGTTCAATCTATATGTGCCATACACCAGTCACCCCTTTCTGTTGTTCGAATCTGAATCATCAGATCCGTTCAATATAGCCAGAATCTCCTTCTCCCCTTGGGTGAACTAACAACGCATATACATCATATTCTGAGATAGCATCAGGAATTAGGTCCTCATATTCATACTCTGGGTCTCTGAAGCCGATGTTATATGCCCCTTCACCATCGCAGTGAATAGGGCCTTCATATTCTGGACCTTTATAATTCATCCTACTTATGGTACCATCCCTATCCCGAAAAACCACGGTTTCTCCTTCCAAATACATTAGGGCTACTATCTCACGCCTTGGAGCTTTCGATGGTCTCGGGATGAGGTGCTTAATGAACTGGAAAAGGGGGGGGGGAGCACAATTAACAAAGCAGCAACATGCTAAATGTATCATGCCCAAGGTTAAGAGACCCAGAAACAAAGAGCGTACCCACCCCAAATCAGGCAACCAACTGGTAAGCCATCCCCAGAGATCCCAGTTCTTTTGTTCCCCTATGTTGTGGACCACTTGTAGGGAATCCTTGAGTTCCTGGGCCCTCTGGTTTATTTGCTGGTTCTTGTCTATATAATAACAACACTTCTCTCCAATCAGAGCACATGCCCCCCCTTGTTGGGCAGCGAGAATATCAAGAGCCCTCCGGTTTTGCAACACTACCTTTGATAAGGATTGGACCTCTCCTTGCAGATCCATCAACATGCTCAAAGTGTCATTAAATTATCTTTCAACTTCCCGGGAAATGTTAACTATAGCTCTTTCCAGTTCCACCATCCCCAGACCGGGTAGAATAGCCCGCCAGGCCTTGTGGAACCCTGTGTCTCATACTGCTATCGGATTGATGTCCCTTCTTGTCCGATGCAGAAAGCTCCCCAGATTCAGCACTCTGGAGGCATTCAATTGCTTATGTATTTCCACCTGAGGGGCCAAATAGGATGGGGCACAACGGCCCTTCCACCCAGGAGGTAAGGCCTTGTATGCTGCTCGGCCACAAAGCCAATACATTCCTGGTTCATTCAGAATAAAGGTTAGGAAATTTCCTGTCCCATATTTCAGCCTTCTCACCTTCTTCTCCTCAAGATGGAGGGGCACTTTGCACTGGTCATCCAGGCTGAAGTCTCCCGATTTGCCTGCCATCCCACCATACTACTCACGGGTCAGGGTGCGATCCCTGTGTTAAGCGCAGGTGATGCTAAGCCATAGACGCCAAAAGGGGGTGTCCCAGGTATATGTCTCATTTCTACATGTTTCATTTTCAGTGGCTGTCTTATTAATCAGGATCCCCACCCGGTCATGTATGTATATGGTGTGATTCCATATCTCCTGGGATTCATTCCTCCAGCCTCCCTCTGTGAAGTTAAACAGTGTGACTGAGGTGTTTGTATGCTCCCCACCGTGCAAAGAAAAATACTTCCCCACATTCAGCTGTTCTCCTTCACACTCCTTCTGAGAGGGCCCATAGTCATCCTCTGCAGGGATGAACTCCCTGTTCACAGAGTCAAATACCCAGGTGTGGGCACAGTATTCATGCGGTATCACCCCCATATCTTGGCCCGTGCCATTCTCAATTTGAATGCAAATGGGATGTGGCAACCAGCTCTCTACCTGGAATTCAGGGATCCCTAGGGAGAACCAATTCCTTGCCCATGCGCGGCTAAAGGTTTTGACCTGGGCCTCGCCCTCCCTCCGTGTGGGTCTCCAAGCGAGATCAGTATTGCTAACCCAAACAGGGCCCTATCCCATCCGTGGGGGCCTTATCCACCATGTGAGGGGCACCGGACCACCTACCAAGGCGATCTGCTCATTGGAATATATGTCAGCATGTGTGCACACCCAGCAATCCTTGAGCCTGGTAGCATGGACAACTTCCTGGAGACCCTGTATCTTGGGGTGGGGTTTCACTTGGCCCCAGGTAACTGGGAGCAATACTAGTACAGCAACCCACAGCCAAACCTGAGCAGTCAGACAGATATTCTGACTCCATTCCCCCCTTCCTGTTCTTCCCCATCTGGGGAGGGGCGCCCAAACCAATAACTGTGGCGCCATCTGGTGTTACACAGGTAAAGAAAGGAAATGAATAAGAGTGCTGCAAGTGCTATGCCCAGACCCACAGCTATGGACATCAGGGCACCCCGCCCTGGTTTGTTGCAAATTGGAGGTTAGGTTCCTGATCGGGGAGAAACATCCAAGAACATCTATTTTTGTGGGGAAAACACAGGGGGAAGCTGCCTATCATACTTAGCTTCTCCCTCTGAGTCATGCTGTGCCTTGGAATGCCCCCAAATCAGCTGAAAATTGCCCCCAAATTGCCATTTATTTATTTCTATGTTGTAAAAGGAACCATAGGAGGCTCCGAAACACAAAATGGTTGCCAGAAATGACCTCTACTGTCATTCCAGCCATGCCTGACCTATGGATATACAAGGTCAGTGTGTTTTCCCCCTTTTTTCCAGCACATGCCAAGGTTGGTTGTCTTTTACCCATCCATGGATACATGGATACGAGGATATCAAGGTCCTCCTATATGTTGAATCACTTCCTGCTTCTCTGTTACCACCCTCTACTATTTGAACAGGCAGAGCAGGCAGGAGTGGGGGTTCTTTACAGAGCAGCCTGTATTAAGAACATAAGAACAGCCCTGCTGAATCAGGCCCAAGGCTCATCTAGTCCAGCTTCCTGTCTCACACAGTGGTCCACCAGATGCCACTGGAAGCCACAGGCAGGAGTTGAGGGCATGCCCTCTCTCCTGCTACTGTTACTCCCCTGCAACTGGTACTCAGAGGAAGCCTACCTTTGAAGCTGGAGGTGGCCTATAGCCCTCCGACTAGTAGCCGTTGATAGCCCTCTCCTCTATGAAGTTATCCAAACCCTTCTTAATAACAACATCCCTCTGCCCATTGATATTCCCCCAACACCTTCAAGATGAAGGAGTTAAGGGAGAGGACAGAACTAAGTAAGAAGGGGAAGAACTGGGGTTCAAGGGTAGGGAAGGAATGGAGACTGCAGAGCATGGAAAGGAAGGACTGGAGAAGCTGAGAGAAATTGCAGATCTGTCCCTTCAGTTTAATAGTTAACTTTTATCACCAGTGGTTTATCAGTCTCAATATTCCCAGCTGCCGATCGATCCAGCCTCTGCTCTCCTTACTTCTCCTCCTCTCCTCTCACAATTTTTTATCTATTTCATGAGAAAACATTATATGATATTTAATCATAATTAGAGCTAATTTACGCAGTGTAATAAAAACTCTGGGAATGTCTTGTAATATACAGAAGTATAGTTTCAGGCATTTACACCTTATCAGGCTGCAGACTCAGCCCAAGTTTATGCATTCATCTGGGGTCAAAAATGTAGTAACATGGCAGAGGAATAATGTGAACCCTTGCTCTCTGCCACACAAGAAGTTTCCAAGCATGAGCCAAGCCAGCTTATCTGCATGGTGAAGCAAAGGGTCTCACACCTCCACCCTACCATGCTAGTTCAGCTAGGTCTCTGCGAGTGGCTAAATATACAAACTGGGTCTAAGAATGTTGTTGTGGAAAATGGTGCATATGTCCTTTAAAAAAAAAAATCTAACCATTAGATTTAATTCATTATTGTCAATGTTGGTTTTTTAAAAGTTGATTTACAGACATGGGAAATGCATTCTCCCCACCCTCTTTGATTTAAAAACAGCCTGTGTGCTGGTTTAAAATGAAAGACACCTGATCGGAATATGGAAAGACAGGCTGATTTGAAAAGCATTTTGCCAGCATCAGTCTTGCTTATTTAAATAGGGTTTCCACCGCCTGACCAAGCTTTTCCTTTTCCTTTTATGTTGCTTTATCTTTGTTAGTTCCAGTGTAGTTCTTTCAAACCCAAATTGCTGTAGAAGAAAAGCAGACTCTGGATTTTTCTTCCATCTCCTCAAAAGCATACATTCTTTCCATTTTCCCCATAATTCTGGTGGACATGCTAGTTCCAAGCAGAGAGGATGAGTCGCTGCAGTTCTTCCTTCCAAGTAGGGGGTGTGCATTTTGGAATTTTCTTGTTTCAATTTGTATCCTAATCAAAACACCCCCATTTTGTTTTGTACCCAAATTTTCTGAATCTGAATCAGCCCTGTTTTGTTTTGTAGCCGAATTTTCCGAATCCGAATCTATTTGGATTTTTAAAAAGGGTCCCAGGGCAAAAAGAGTGGGTGGTGGTGGTAGTGTCCAATGGGTGGAAGCTAGCAGCCAAACTTCAAAGGAATGAGGCAAAGGGCTGATTTTTTGTGATTTTTTAAAGTTTACACATCTTTAAGAATTTTCCCATAGGGAATAATGGAGATTCCAGCAAATATATCGCTTCAAATCAAGGGGAAAGGGATGACCCAGAGTGGAGTGTGGTGGGTGGTAGTGCCCAATGGGGGCAAGGAAACTTCCAGAATTATTTCAAAGAAATTGGGCAAAGGGCTGATCTTTTGTGATTTGATGAAGTTTATGTGTCTAAGATTTCTCCCATAGGGAATAATGGAGGTTTAGGTTTCAGCAGCCCCATAATTCCACTTGGGGGGGACTGGGGTTGCCCAGAGTGAGGGGTTGTGTAGTGCACATAGGGTGCCAACCACCCCCACCCCCACAAGCCCGTGGTGTACTGTGTTTTGTTGTTTCTGAGGTGTTCATTGTAGATTCTTTGGTAGCATATGAGATTTTCCGTGAAAAACAAGAATCCACTCTCATATGCTACCAGAAAATCTACACTCAGAACACCATAGAATCAACAGAACACAGCACCCCATGGATTAGCAATCCTTCCCCTGGCCAATGTGGGGTCAGTAAAGAGTGGCAAGAAGCAAAAGAGCCAATGAGGAACAAGGGGGGAATTGTCAGCAGGTCAGCCCATGATTTAGGTCACCGATCAGAAGGCGGGAAGGGTGGGAAATTCAAAGAGATGTCAAACACAAAATGGAGACTGACTCAGAGATCACCACAAAATGGAGGTCCGAAACAACAAAACGTTTTGTAGCCGAAGCAGGGACATTTTGTTTTGTATACAAAACTTTTGGATCTGGAAGATGGGTGTTTTGTTTTGTCTACAAAACACCCGAAACAGGCTGTTTTGGGTACAAAACATTTTGTATCCAAAACGTTTCGCACATCCCTACTTCCAAGGGTGTGTGGCATTTCCGAAGGTAGCCTCAGCCTTCTGCCTACTCTTTCAGCTTTGACTTTGAGGGAAGTTGCAGTCAGGAAAAAAAAAATCCATTCCTGGCTTTGCTTAAATACCATGTAAAACTGGCTCTTTTCCTTTGGAAAGGTCCCCCTGGTACATTAAATGCCTGCAAATTAAACAGTGGCACTAAAGAAGGCAGCTTACAACTCCTCTGGGGGACTGAGCTCTTTGCTGTATGTAATACGGTGACCTACAAGCTATAGGGCAATGGCAACAAATGGCTTCATTAACGGTGACATTAATACTCAGCCACTCACTGCACAACCAGAAAATTAGTTGGGGACGAAATGGGAAAAGACTTCAAATAACACATCTTGTGTTTCTTGACTTGCATTTCTCCAAAGCTGTAGACAGTATTTCTCCCACTCCCCACACACCCACAAACATTTCTGAGGTTGTGCTAGATGCCTCGGCCCCTCTTAATACAAAATAACAAGAGAGTAAAATTAAAATCAGAATTAACGATGCTGTGGGCTTCTGTGAGTTAATGTGAACTGGCTCTCTAATTCAATGGTTTTCCTCTCTTGATTCGGGGTGAGGTGGAGAACACAAAATTAGTGAGCTAGTTCAAGGCTCACTAAACCCCTCTTTCCATGCCAGACAGGGCTAAGCAGGGCAAAACAGGTTCTTTCCATGGGTGTAACTATAATTGAGCAAAAGGGTTCAAAGAACATGGGGCCCCCAGCCCCTGAGGGCTCCCTGGCTCCACCCATCCCTATTTTCTTCATTATTTCCCTCACTCTGAGGGGTCACACAGGCCCCCCTCTCCCCTAGCTATGACCCTGGTTCTTTCTTTCAACTGTACATCACTCCCTGAAGGTGAGGGCAGCAGCTGCATGACTGTTTCTTTTACAAATACATTGGGTTTTTCCCTTCCTCCTGGAAGGCCCAGGAAAGGCCCAAGGTATTGTGGGGATTGTAGTCTTTTCAGGGTCTCTGGGCATTGCAACAAAAATGTGTTGCATAGAGAAACATAGCAGGTCAGGATAATGGCTAGACTACTGGCCAGTGCTCAGATTAAGGAGAACGAGGTAGGCCCTTAATGAAGTCCACAAGCTCCATCCCCTGGCCCCCCAATTTTGAAACAATCGTGCCCCACGTAGCTTTCTAAAAACACATGCTTTAGAATCCCAGGTGGGTAGTTTATTAGTTAAAGTCAAGCTCCGTGATCAGCAGAATAATATGTTACAGCTCTTACTGGTGATGGTTTTGCTTCAAATTGCAGGTAGCAAATATAATGTTTTCCTCCATATGTATTACAAATAAAACTCCCTGTGCATAGAAAGTTAGCATATCAGGGAAGAGGGATCTAGTGCTGGGATTACAGGGAAGTTTTGCTTTTTGTGACAGCCCCTTTAATTATTGTCTTAAACTAGTCTGGTGTGGGCATAATTTGGCTAAAATTTGGGAGAGTGGGGCTTGTGGATTTATTAAGGGCTCTCTATCTTTCCCACTGGAATTTCAGATCAGCCCTAATTACACATTAAATGGCACACATATATGGGTGTGGACACATGTGCACATATTTGTGTAAAGGTAAAGTGTGCCGTCGAGTCGGTGTTGACTCCTAGCAACCACAGAACTCTGTGGTTTTCTTTGGTAGAAGAATACAGGAGGAGTTTACCATTGCCATCTCCCGTGCAGTATGAGATGATGCCTTTCAGCATCTTCCTATATCCCTGCTGCCTGATATAGGTGTTTCCCCTAGTCTGGGGAACATACCAGCGGGGATTCAAACCAGCAACCTCTGGCTTGCTAGTCAAGTCATTTCCCTGCTGCTCCTTTAGTTGGCTTGTGAATGACTGCATATGGGCTCATTTCTAAAGTCAACATCAAGACTGAACCCCTTGAAAATCTAGAGTCCAGATCACATCTATTGCTGTGTGTGCACTGACTATAAAAAGCAAACAACTGTATTCATAGAGATCCACAGTCTTGTGTGTGCTGTACACATAGATTGTACATGCATCAGCTGTAATAAGTAAACGAGGCACTTGTCCTTACCTCTTCTGTACTTCACCAGTACTTTCCAAGCCACTGTATCAATGTTTTCAAACACCGTTTGAAGCACCAGAGACATACTGTTTACAGTGCTCATCTGCTTGAACAGCATGCATTCATAACATTTTCCCCTCATATGGGATAATGCACAATGATTGATAGGGTTTTAGACTCAGCAAATGTTAATGTGTGATATAGAAACTGGGCTATTATGTTCTTTCCCTGCATGCTCTTGCTCTTTTATTTCACTCTTGTCCAAATTATATTTGACATTCAATTTAAAATCCAAAAGAGGCAATCCGAGCCCATAACACAATGTCTGTGAAGCTGTTGCATATGTGACATTTAGCAGAATGGACATTTTTCATTAAAAATGCTTTTTCACTGCTCTTTGTTGCCTTTGTCCATTTGTAACAAGCACCGGTGTAAGAAATCTTCCCTCCAGTTCCCCTCCACCCACTGCCCCCCATTTCACCTGGATTAACTCCTGAATGTTTCAAATATTCTTCAGCATTTTTATTTTTTACCTTTTTGCTTTTGACAAAAGGGCTTCATGAAAAAACCTTAAGGACTCTGTTATAAGCTTGATCAAATGAGGAGCTTCTTTTCTGCTTATTGATTTGAGCAGTATTTTTTATTTCTGCAATGTTTGAGGAAAATCCTGCAGACTAGTTCACACATACATGACTGGCAACATCAGTGATAGCTGGCCTCTGTGACTGAGTCATTACAGGTAATGATGGCACAAATAAACTTTTGTTTCCCGTCACATCTCCTCAAACGTGATGCTTCTCACTGAAATCAGTCAACAGATTCAGCTACTAGTAATTAAGAATATGGTAATGAAGTGAAGAAAAACCACATGCTTTACTTGCATGTGTGAACTGTGTCCATGAACATTTTTGACCACCTCCCATTTGCCAAAATTCTGGCAATTTGGTAGGGGTTATTATTGTTATTGGCTGACATACTGTGCAAGGGACCACAGGTGGCTGGAGCACGGCCCATGCCACTGAGGAGGGCTGTGCACAAATCACCTTTTTAAATTCAATTTGTGCCCCAAACAAATCACACCTGATTTGTTTTGTGTCCAAATCTTACCCCTCATCACCCCAGATTCAATTTGTATTTGCTTTTATTCGATTTGGATTCGTACCAATTTGGACCACTTAACAAGGTCCCTGGGGCATCAAATTTGGGTCATGGATAGGTCCCCATGGGTTCCACCTATCACCCAAATTTCAAGGCAGTAGGACACTTGGTTGATTTTTAGTTTTTACTGATTTTGAACATTTCCATCATAAGAAACAATGGGGATTCGAAGTTCCCCACAGAATCCCATGTTCCAACTGCCTCCCAACCCACAAGCCACTGGGTACTCAGTTTATATTTTAGGATTTTTTGAGGTGTTTAGACTCTTTGGTGTGTAATGAATCCTCATAGGGATTCATTATGAGGAAAGGTTATTCGACACCAAAGAGCCTAAACACTTGAAAAAACTCCTAGAACATAAACTGAGTAGTATCCCACTGCCTTGCAGGTGGGAGTGGGGTGTAGTTGGCACATGAGAATTGACACTGTTGAAAAGATAGTAAAAATGAATAGAAGAAATGAAAGTGTGTAATGAATCCTCATAGGGATTCATTGAAGGAAAGTTATTATACACCAAAGAATCCAAACACTTGAAAAATAGTAACCACACATCCCCCCCCCCCGCCATAACTCCACTTCTACAAGGTCTAGAGCTTTGCTTTTTAAAAAAAAAAAAAAAATGAAAGCTGGGAATCTGGCGGAATTAATAGGAGGGATTCGAATCTTGAATCAATTCAAATCAAATCAGGCGCGATTAGATTTGGACCCGAATCTAGCTAATGGACCACAGGGGTGATTTGTTTTGTCTCCAAATCACCCAAATCAGTTAGGTTCGGGTACAAATCGATTTGTACCTGAATCAGTTTGCACATCTCTACCACTGAGCACATGTAAGTGCTCCATAAAAACAGTTTTGCAATGCCAATTGGAAATAATGGGCATCTCACAACTGTGTTCACAGAATACTGCTGCCCTGCAGCTTTGTCCCTTTGGCAGAGCTTGCGCAAGGTTTTTCTAGCTACCCATGTTCCCTTGTGTAGTATGTCAGCCACTGTTGTTGTTGTCGTCGTTTTGTAGTCATTATTAACAATATTTATTCATAGATAGAAACCTCTCTTATTTTTGTGGAAGGAAGTTCATGGGAGTGGCTTACCTTTCCTAAGTTAATGGAGGGGTCACACTGATATATTTTTCTTTCTTAAACTTATCTGCTGGCACATTCCAGGAAGTAAAATAACACTGACTGGGAGGCAGGCAGTGCTTCTAACACGCTTGTGCCTGCCACTGCTCATAGAGGCAGAAAGCACTAGTTTAGAGAAGAGAAATGCAGTGCCAGGGGCATGGGGACAATGGGGCAATGGGGGCAACAGTCTCTGGGCCTCCAGGGTCCTGGGGGACTGCCAAGCCCCTGCTGTTGATATCAGAGACTCAGGAGACTTCAAAGAAACATTGATTGTGGAGGATTGGGAGAGGGTCTGAATGGATGCTCTTCTGGGTAGTGGCCATGACATCGGCCCCTGCAGGGGGCATGGCCAGTACCAGGGATGAGGCCACTTATCCCTGCTATGGAATCCTCTCAGTCAGTAGTTCATTGAGTCACTTCCAGGGAGCTCCTTTCTCTGCCTCAAGGAAGCAGAGAAAGGTTCTCCCTGAAAGCAATTCAACGGACTGCTACCTGAAGGGACTCCTTAGTGGGGTTTAGTGGCTCTGTCCCTAGTACTAGCCATGCCCCCAGCATCTGATGTCAATGCAGGGGGGTGACCACTACTTGGAAGAACGTCTGCTCAGACCCTCTCTCAGTCCTCCCCAGTCAGTGTTTCATTGGAGTCAACTGAGTCTGATGTTGACTGCAGGGCCCTCGGCAGCCCACCCCCTCCCCCCCAGATCTTGGAAGCCTAGAGACTGTCATTGATGTCTACAGAGTCTGTTGTCAATGTAGGAGATGTGATTTGGATGTTTGTGTGCGATCCAGAATAAAGGGGTGCCACTGGCAGGATTTTGTCCCCTGGCCACCAGCGAGCATCTTATGCCCCTGTACACTACCACAGCCACTCTGCTGAATTAAGCAAGCCTCCCAAGCCCCTTGAAATCTGACACACTTTTGGGGGGGTTGCATGAGAGTGTTGAATCCCCATCCCCATTTCTGCCCCCAACAAACCTGGCAAAAAAGGGGAAGGGTGCTTGTTCTCTGCTTCATTGCAAGGACCTTCCCTACTATAGGGGGTGAAGGGAGAAAATGGAGAGCAGCCATTAAATTGTCCCTAAAGTGATATTTGAGGGGAATGTGAAAGTTTCTGCTTTACTGAAACATTTGTAGGAATTTTGATAATGGTCAAAAGAAAATATTAAGGACATTCCTCACAGGGATTTTGCATCTCCCTAAGTTCCTACCAAATTATTACCTAAACCAAAATCCAGATCTGAAGGGCCCTGCTGAGCCAAGAGAAAAAAGGGAATTTTGAAGACTGATTAAATGGTGGAAGAGGTTCACATATATCTTCTCTATTATTTTTTTTAAAGAAAATAGGAGAAGCAGGACTATGAGCTTGATTCAACTTGTTACCTGAAACTGCATGAAATTATAAAGGTCAGTGTTTTAATTTAAGGGATATTTTAGGCAAAGCCATTTCCCTTAGCATACCTTGTAATTTTCTCTCACATTTGTGCCCTCTGGTAGACAAAGCAATTATCAGAAGCTTTCATTTAAAGTTTTAACAGGTAATTATTACCTGCTTAAGTAGAATTTAATACTATCTCATTCATTGAAATAAATTCATACCACTCTTTATATGTGCAATTAGAATTAACTTTAGTGTGAATCAGAGCATTAAGAAGATCAACACTCAGAAAGTTTCTACAAAGTGTTTATTGTGCCTTCACTTGTTCCATGGAACAAACCAGCATACCTCTTAAATTATAACTAAAAGTTGCCTAAATATAAATTCAGGGTAAATTGGGAAGGTGTGGCAATCAAGTAAAACATCTGCAGGAGTTTTTTAGGCACTGCTTTTCAAACTTTCTATCTTCAGGAAATCTTTTCCACCTTAACTTGTCAGCTGAAAACCCACACACTCTGCCATGGAACCCTTGTGCACTGCAGAGGATTCTGGGGATTATTTTGGGGTGCAGGCCTGTTGGTTCTCATCATCAGTTAACATGAACTAAGAGTGTGTGCATGAATGCCCCTCCCCTTGGCCATGTGCAGAGGGGAGGGCGATTTGTCCCAGCCCCTCTGCACTCGGCCCAAAAGAGTGCCCATTGGATGGGCAGGAGCAGTGGGCGGGGTTTACGGCTGTTAGGAGGCCGGCTCCCGCCCCCTGGCCTTCAGTTCAGCCAGGCATCCCCTCCCTCCCATCCCCTTTTTCAGAGCAGGTTTAGTGACTGGTTGCCCTACCGGGAGCCGAGTAGGAATTTTTTGCTCCTAACGGATTGGCCACAGTTAGGGTTATTTTCGCCTACTCTGTTCTGTAAAGGGGAGAATTCGTTGAGCTAGGCAGGTCACAACGAGGCAGGAACAGTGTGGGCTGGGGGGGTATCTTGAGGTAAGACCTTCGGTGAGCACCTTTGGATAATTAAGAGGTGGACTGGTCAATCGCTCTCCTGTGGTTTGTGCGGCCCAGGGAGAATTCGTTGGCCAGGAAACCAGCTTCAGGACTTCGCTAACCCTTGGGCTGAGCGGTCCGGGGTGGGCAAAGGCCTAGAAGTATCCAGGCCCCCTTTTAAGGAAGGGGGTTGGCTTTGAGGGGGAGGGGCAGGTTTTATACCTGCCTGTTTCCTGAGCCAGGGTGTGTCGCCCTGTAAGGTGCGGGCAGGATAGTGGTTTCCTTACCCGGCCTTAGTAGGCCCGCACTGTTGTGGTTGGGTGGTGATTATCACTCTGTTTACAGTTCGCTATACCTTTTGTGTTGCTTAATAAAGTTGTGGCCCTTTCCCCATGAAAATAAGTCTCTGTGGCTCTTTTGGGTTGGGGTCTGGGGACAATGCATCTAGTGTCTTCCCTATAGCTACATATCTCATGGAAAGACTGATAATGATTGGGACAGATTAAGCTTGTCTACCAGTATGGGTAGAGTTCAGATATCACATCTGAGCGGGCCTTGCTCGTATTTAGGAACAATTAGAAATACACCCTGCTACCCCTCCCAGCATGATAATCCCCTTTTCCTAATAACTGGGGGGCGGGGATCTGAATCTCCCTACACATAATCTAGATACTACATTAAAGCACTATTTAAATCTTATGTGAAGAAGTGGTTCAGATGAACCATCTACCATAGCCCTCTTCAGACGTTATCAGCACAAGCATTGCTCACATTCACAGTGGCAAAAGAGGGGAGGAAATCCCGCCCCACCACTATCACTCACCTTTTGCCACTGGGCACACACACCTAAGGTGCCGTTTGTCTGAAGGAGGAGGCACCATAAGAGTGTTCACCAGTGAGTCCATGAGCAACCTCAAATGAGGTTGCAGCTCATAGAATCACCAGTGAACACGCTTACGGTGCCTCCTGCTTCAAACAAATTACACCATAAGAATGTGTCCCTGCAGGAGGAAGCGAGTGACAGCAGCAGGGCGGATCTTCCTCCCCACTTTCCCAGATCCAAGCATGAACACTGCTCACACTGATAATATCTGAAAAGGGCTCATGCGATTAAGAGAAGGGGAATGACACTCCATGGGGACATGCTTATTAAGTTCCTAATTGTATTTAGATGGTGCTGGCTCAGATACATAGCCCGAATTGGCCTACTGATGTTCTAATTGAGGAATCCCTGATAAACCTTCAAAGGAACCCAGAATTCCCAGCAGCAGAGATAGAAACCACTGTTATACAGAGAAGAATCTACAGTAGAAGTCAGGGAAAGATGGATACAATGGATGAGGAAAGAAATAATATCCAGTTTAATTGTTCCAATTGTGGTGGAGAAATTATCATTTCCTCTCCCAGTTAACAGAAGAATGGAAAACAAAACCTTTCAAACTTCTCATCAGATGGGGAGATGTAGGTTGTAGAACTTATTGCAGTTTTTGGCTACAGTGTTCTCAAGGTTATAGTTTACTGGTGGAATTAAATTCTAGGCGTTTTAGACTCCTGGAACTGCTCCTTTTTTCTCTACTGAATTAATATCTAAGTGATTATTTAAAGTTTATTCTCAGAATAACAGCTTTCCTAGGTGTTTTCATGTCTACCTAAAGATAGGCAGAAGATAGGCAGATAAAAATCAGTGGAGATACCAAAAGGACTGAGGAATAAAAACTTGTTATTCCAAGGCAGGAAGATCAGGAAGAAGTACAACCAATTCCCTTAGCAGTGGGAGTGACTGCACAGTTCATAGCAGCAACCACTATGCATTCCTAGGTGGCTTTGTTACAATCCCTCCTGCTAACACCTTGACCTGTGAAACACCACAGAAAATTTTGCACCTGCTGCAACGCTTGCTGGAGCTTGACATTCTGCTCTCCCTGAACAGCAGGTAGAAATATTTGATAACTTCACTGCCTGAAATTGTGACAGTTTCATTGTAGAATAAGAAAGTAGTTTTCAACAGCTCGTAGGAGTAGCATTAAAATAATAAAAAATTAAACCTAATCCAGGACCATCACTCATCCAGGAACATATATATCAAGGCTATTAGGATGTGATGACAGAGCAGTCAGAGAGAAATTGGATTTTCTCTCAAATATCTGCCTTGCCAACATTTTTGAATTTCTTACTCTGAAGTGACTAACATGGACTGGATGAGGGCTAATAAACGGAAAGTCGATTCCAATAAGACAGAAGCAAGCTAGAGGTTGGCGGTTCGAATCTCCGCTGTTATGTTTCCCAGATTATGGGAAACACTTAAATCAGGCAGTAGCGATATAGAGAGATGCTAAAAGGCATGATTTCATTCTGTGCGGGAGGTGGCAATGGTAAACCCCTCCTGTTTTCTACCAAAGGCACCAGGAGGCAACACCGACTTGATGGCACACTTTATCTTCACCTATTCAAATATTAGTGAGTGGAGTGGCACTCCTGGTTACAGCAGGGAAAGTGGGGAGGAAGTCCTGTCCTGTCCCTGGCACTCACCCTCTCCTGCTGGGTGCTCACGGTTACAGTCCCATTTGCCTGAAGGAGGAAGTGCCATAACCATGATGGCCAGCATTTCCGCAAGAAGCAACCTGATTGCCTGAGGTTGCTCTTAATGGAAGTGCTGCCCATCACAGTTACAGCATTCCCCCCTTCAGACAAATGGCACTATAACCTTGAGCACCCAACAGGAGGTGTGACAGCGGTGGGGCTTCCTCCCTGCTTTCTCCACTGTAACTGTGAGCATCTCTGTGCTCATGTATGTCTGAATAGGGCTAGAATTATTGATGGAGATGGTGACACTTCTCCTGAAGGATCAGGTCCACAACTTGGGGATTCTCCTAGATTTGGCTTTGGATTTAGATGGCCAGGTGGTATGAGACCAGGAGTACCCTTTCCAGCTTTAAAGGTAAAATTGGTGTCAACTCCTGGCAACTACAGAGCCATGTGGTTGTCTTTGGTAGAATACAGGAGGGGTTTACCATTGCCTCCTCCCATGTAATATGAGATGATGCCTTTCAGCATCTTCTTATATCGCTGCTACCTGGTATAGGTGTTTCCAATAGTCTGGGCAACAGATCAGCGGGGATTTGAACCAGCAACCTCTGGTTTGCTAGTCAAGTCATTATGTTTAATGCACATACAGTCTGGCTTCTGCTAATACCATGCAGCACCCTGAGGATCCAAGAGTGGGGTGAGCATGCTGCTTCCAAACCACTGGACAGCCTATGCTCACTGTTTGCGAATGCAAGGCTGTAACGTGCCTTCTAAGGAGTGCATCATCACTGCTGCATTGCTACTATATTTGTCATTGACACAAAATCATGTCATTGACACAAAATCATCTTCAGACATTTATACACGAATACAACATAATGAGGCGCTTCACACGAACAGTGTCGAGAGCAGGTTTGACCCACTTGCAGACAATCACATACCCTTCCTCGTGCAGGTGGATCACCTGCCCAGACAAGTGGTGGTTTGTCTGCGACTCTCCTGCAAGCAGCCGTGGCACAGAGACACAATCACATAGCCCGGTTTTGGGGCACACTCACGCACAAAACCGGGGTTAAGCAGTGGGCTACTTAAGAGGGCTTGCCGCCGCGCCACCACTAGGAGCCATGTGCTCCTGGCAGTTCTCATGAACAGCAAAAACCAGGCTGGGCTTCCCTAGCCCAGTTTTCACTGCTCGTGAGAACAGCTTCTATGTCTCAATAAGGCTTCAGTGTGCCACTTACTGCCCTGCCTGGAGAATGAAAATATGGCTACAATGATAGCTGCCTGTTTTATAGCTGCTTCCCTCATACACACAAGGAGATCTTGAGCCACTTCTCATGAGCAATGAGGAACGGCAATCGGGCTTGTGGGAAGGAAGCACTGAAGAGCTTACCTCCCCACAGACTTTTGGTTGTCTTTCCTTGGATGGGCAGATCGCTTGCTCAGACGAGTGCCAGTAGTTCTGAGGGTCAGGGTGCCAGGGCACATTGCCCCACGTTGCCCCACCTCTCAGTTCCAGTAATGCACCATGAGAGTGCACAGTGCATTATGGGGATCCCCCCTCCCCTCCCCAAGAGTGCCCCAGTCTGTCTCCTCCTCATGTGGATTTAGTTAAAGGTTCATTCAGCAGCAACTCAATGTATTCCTTCTCCTTTCACTTCTCCTTTTGACTACTCCCGCACACTCTCTGCAGGATCCCCCTTGGGACAAACGTCCAAACAAACAAACTGCAAAGGATAAATAGATAGGATACAACAGTGCCCCAATAACCTCAACATTATTTATCACGTGCACCACATGGGGCTACCTTGGAAAAGCTGAACTAGAATGCAGCAGTCAGTCTCCTAACCTTTCAAGTGTACATTGAAGGAATTACATAATAGCAATCCCCAAAGTGTTGCAGCAGCTACCAGCAAATTTCCAGCTTTAGTCGAAAATGCTGCTTTTGACTTTCAGTTTCTGAAGGAGCATTTTCTCCTGCATCTTATTCCTCATGTCTTCAGATCTGCTGGCGAGGCCCTGTTTAGGGAACACTTGCTTGAAGGTCACACAGATGTTTCTAGAGCTAAGGCCTTCTCAGTGGTGTGCCCTTACTGTTTGAATTCTCTCCTGGAAGTTACCCATATGGCCGATTCTTTAGTAGGGATGTGCAAACAGGTTCAGGGCTGAACCTGTTTGACATCTAACTGGTTTGGTTCGATGGCTCGGTGCTAAACCCTACCACCCCCACCCCCAGTTCAGTTCGGCATCAAACTGAACCAGTCTGAGGGTTCGAATTTTTTTAAAAAATTGTACTCACCCCTTCCAGGGGGCTTCTCTGAGGCCGTAGTGGGGGTGGGGGTCCTCCAGAGGTTAGTGTCATGACCCAGGCCACGCAGAGGCCCATTGGGAATGCATGGTGGCCTCCAAGATGGCCACTGCCACAGGGGTGAGGCCTGGAATGGGCTGAAGACCACCCAAAAAAGGCAATTTGCAACACAATGGAGGCTAGTGCGGGAGGGGGACCCTCCAGACACCCCCCCTGCAGCTTTGGAGAGCCCCCCAGAGGGGGTGAGTACAATATTTTAATTTAAAAAAAGGCCCTCAAACTCCCTGAAGCACATGGTGGGGGGGAGAGTTTTGAGGACTGGCCCTGTCCAGTTCAGGTCCAATTCCTGAACCAGGCCAGCCACTTTTGTGCACACCGCTATTCTTTAGTGCTTTTCCATTGCTTTACGATATTGAATGAATGTATGCAGGCAGAGATTGAATTTGACTTCCTCTCCCTCACCCTGCATAACTGCTATGAGCGCAAACGTAATATGTTGAGGTTCCAGGTCAAGGATTCCAAACTGATGATCCAGCAACATTGTGCTAAGGGAAGGGTTCTCAAACTTGGGTCCTCAGATGCTGGACTGCATCTTGGGGCCCAAGTTTGAAAACCCCTGGTCTAAGGTTTTGCAGCATAAGGAAAATCTGGAAGGAGAGAACAAATGCATATCCTGCAATTTGATGGCTATGGCCACTGCACAATCAATATTCTCTTTTGGCATCAGTTCTCAGCATGGCATAAGGTGGTTTATGATGAAAACTTTGCGCAGCAACTCTTGCAGATGATGTGGATATAGGCACCAATGACCCATTTGTGATCGAGGGAATCTCTGTTCAAGGTTTTTGCTTTTGTTTTCTGAACCAGACACTTAAATCACTATTTATTACCATATACTGATGCAATAGCCAGGCCTCATACTTTATTTGCTATAAAGGCTAGAATTCTCCCTTTTGATATAAACCAGACCACTTGAACCATATATTTCCCTTGCTCCACTAATAGCAGTTTGTATATCAATTGCTTCCTCAAAATGATTGCTCCCTGAATGATAGTAATGCCAGATGAAATCTATCCAAAATTTAAATTAGATTAGGCTACCAAAAGCTGTAACAGAAAGCATTTCTGACAGGAAGCTGTGATTATTTGACCCACTTCAAAGTGATAACATTTTTTCTGCCTTTTGCCATAAAACAACTTAACATATAAGAAAGCTGTTGAAGCTATAAATACAAATGTTAATGACAATGTCCATATTCACTGCAAGGTATTTCAGTCACAGTTAGTTCTGAGCTTCCTTGTGCACATAAAACACCAATAGAGGCTATTCTCACCACCAGGCAAGCAGGGGAGAAGGAAGGGTGGAACTTGCCATCCCCCCAGATGATCTCCAACATCCTTTTCGGTGTGCCACCACACACCCACACAGTCTGTGCTGCATGGAGCAGCACGGATCTCTGGAGGCCAGGACTCGTCCCAGCCTCCAGGAATCCCACAATGCACCACACAAGGAGTGTGCTGCGTTGGGGGAGTTCCCTGGGAGTTGGGCACTCTTTACTGTGCCTTTCCTTTCAAGCTCAAAACAGAATGCAAAATCCATTTTGTGCACATCCCTATTAGTGACCATGTGAGTCATTGGAGTATAGAATATACAAAAATTCTATCTTCAAATTGACTAAAACTAAACTCAACTGGAACTAGATGCTACAGGAGACACAAGGCTGTGGCTGAAAACAGCTGTGATTCCCCAAGTAATGTCTCTTAACAGAAAGTGTGTGACATGATGCCTGAACTCTGCGGGTTTCTCTGCCCCCACTCCCCAAGAATCAGCCAATGAAGTGGTACATGGGCAGGGAAGCTCAGAAAATGTTAGCATGATGCCATTTATTATGGGATGGAACAAGAAGATGGTGATGTATGACTGTGATTTTTAATGACAGTCATATTTCTCCTACAATCTCTATTTCCTGGCCTAAATACCCCTGCTAACTTGCTAAATACCCCTGCTAACTTGGCAAAGAGGCACCTTTTAACATGCTGATTCTCTTTTATTTAGCATGACCATGAATGGCATGGGGAGGGGACTGAGTGAAGCACCAGGGGACAGGACTTTCAGACCTGCTTTGAAGAATGGCAGTTCAACTCCCATTAGCAGAGCATGTGCTTCAGGGAGTTTGCGATCTTTTTTTTAAATTATGAATGCCCCAGGCTACTAAGCATGGATGTTCCCACCATGATGCTTATAATATTTGTCTCTTCAGATGAGTACCATAACTGTCGGCAGTGCGGGTGGGGGAGTGAGTGATCTGCCAGGAGGTGGGACATCCAGACCCACTTTGGATGGTATACATGAGTCAAACATCTGAAGAGGGCTTTAGAGAATTTTGAAACATGTAGCAATCTTTGGCTTATTGGAGCTTTTAAAAGTTACTTAAGTGCAGTAGCAGCCAGTGAGGGCAGCACTGGGGGCGGTGGTGGTGAGAGACACCTTTAAAAATAAATCAGCAGGTGCTTAGGGCAGCACCTGCAAGCTGCCTCACGCAGCGGTGCTCCTCCTGGAATCCCATGCAGGGTGGCGGTGCTACGCCCCGGCTCCCGCAGGGCGATGGCATGATCCTGGCCTCTGCACGTGCCCTCGCTGGCCACTACTGCTTAAGTGCAGCTAGTTGCATTCAAATGTGGATTCAATGCACATTCACCTTTAAATTACTGGAAATTGTTTTTATCTGTTTTATGAATTTTAACTGTTTTATATTGGTTTTTAACTTTGTTCACCACCTAGATATGTCTAAATCAAGTGGTTTGTTTGTTTGTTTGTTTGTTTGTTTATTTATTTGACATATTTTTACACCGTCCAAAACACATGTCTCTGGCCAGCTTACAACAAAGCAAACAACAGAAAAAGTTAAAACATTAGTTAAAATAAATGACAACAGAAGAATTAAGACATTAGTGAAAACAAAATAAATAATACAGAAAATGTTTAAAACATTACAACAATTTAAAATTTTACAACAATATTTTAAAACAACGTTAAAGCTATTACAATATTTATAAATTAATTAAAAATATTTAATTAAAAGCCTGGGTGAATAGATGCATCTTTAAAGACTTTTTAAAAGTTGTCAGAGATGGGGAGGCTCTTATTTCAGCAGGGAGAGCATTCCAAGGCTTTGGGGCAGCAGCAGCAAAGGCCCACCCCTGAGTAGCCACCAAATAAGCTAGTGGCAACTGCAGACAGACCTCTCCTAATTATCTCAATGAGTGGTGGGGTTCATGACGAAGAAAACATTATCTTAAATATAGTACAGAAATATGACTGATAAATAAATAAATTTGATTAAACATAGAATAGTGCAGATTAGATGGCAGGAGAACTGATCCAAAAATTATCTTGCAGTATAGGTCAAATGCAAAGGTTCTGAAGAGTTTCTGGATGAAACAGGCCAAGCAGGCCAGTTTCAGTGGCATTCAAAGACAATGAAGGGTTTTGAGATGAGACAGGGCAAGTTCAGGGGGAGAAAAAAACCATATCAACTATTTTGTAGAATTTTGAAGGAGTGGATTTTACTCTTAGTTGGTGACAACAGTGAATATCATTCCCCCCCCCCCCTTTAAAAATGTGTTTAATTTGCTGTGGTAGCCCTGGCTATAGGTAGTGTCATTCTGAAGGGATTTCTGAGCAGGAGAATGGCAGCTGACAATGCGCTAAGAAATTTTTCAGAACTTCTCAGAGCTGCCCGAGAGATTGCCAGAACTGGCTTCCCATTTTTGCTAGCTGAGAATACGGTGTAGATTAGAAAACAAGAAGAACATTTCAGATCAGATAAAAATGATAGGTTTTTTTTTAAAGTATCAATTTATTTCTCAATTTTCAATGTAAGAAGATGTTCAGAGCAGCTTGCAAAATAAAGTGTAAAACACCCCAAACCAATAAAACAATTACAATAATTAAAGAGCAATAAACAAACAGTAGGCTAAAAACTGATTTTTAAACTGATGCTATTAAACTGATTATTAAAAACTGAAACTGAAAGCCTGCGAAACAAAAAGGTCTTCGTCTGGCACTGAAAAGACAAGCTAATAGACTCCAGGTGAGCCTCCCCAAAGTGAGTATTCCCTAAGCAGGGTATGGCAACCAAGAAGTCCCTCTCTCCCATCACTCATCACCTTACTTTAAATGGCCAGTGCTCCTAGAGGTGGGCCTCCAAAGATTATCTTCATTGATGGACAGACTGTTGTTCAGATGATCCTAAGGAGGAGCATGCTGCTCTGGATTATATGTATATATAACAGATTTATACCCATGATTACTGATTCAGCAAGTGGAAGGCTGCTTGCATGCATGAATCTCTTTGGCTCGATGGGTGAATATGTTCACAAATTTTTATAATAAGGTATAACACTGCATGAAAAGGTCTTAGAATTTTACAGCAAGATTATTGTACTCACTTTCACGGAGTGTTGCTAAATTAATTCTCAAAAGTAATTAATGGAAATCTGAGAAAGACATTTTTGCTTTGTAAGTGACACAGTGTGAATTTCTAATACAGAGACTGGGGAGAACCACTTGGATCATGCTTGCTTAAAATAAGGTAATGGGATATGGCCACTCAGTTACTACAGAACATATGTTTATACTGCCAGTCATATCACACTGAATCACTAAAACACAGAATTAATTACTGAATGAACATAACTGAAAAAAGTAGATCCAAATATCATTAACATCCTCCTTAGTGAAGCAGAAGAACCCAATTTGTTGTGTCAGTATCTTATTCTACTCCTGGTTGCACAGGATAGAAAATAACCCCTGAAATATATCCCCTTGCCAAATATCTTATTACTAATCATATTTATGAATTTTACAACCAGAAGGGCCCATTCATTCATTTCAGTCAGTCCTCTGAAATCCTTTGAGAGAAATATATATTTATTACTACTTAGTAAAATAGTAGGACTCGGATTTCAAGTGAAGTTAAGGTCAGAAAGAGATGTTACAGCAGAATAGACAGAGAGGTGCTGCCAAAAACAGGAGCCTCATAATCCCTAGTGATATAGATACATTATGGCATGTCATCATGCTCTTGTTCCTCACTTCATGATACTTCATTGGCTGCCACTGGCAGAATCAGGGACTCTGACATGTGATGATATCTTAGCCTCTTTCAGATGTTATTACAAGTTGTTCTAATAATAAGAACTAATCTGGCTACTTTCTTTTCACTATAATCTTAATTGATAATTACCATCCTCACATGTAAGCCCACTTCAGCTTTAAACATTCACACAACCACCATCTTGAACTGGGGTGGATTACATCATCACAAACTATGTTGTTGAACTGTCCCTATGTGTCCCTACAGCTGCAGCAACTTTGGTTTGAATCGGTTAGGCATGTCACAAGTTAGCCCAATTGTGCCTCAAGCATTCATGCATCCACCATCTTCAGTTGGGGTAGATGACATCATCACAAACTATGCCACTGAGGTGTCCCTATATGTCCCTCCAACTGTGCCCAATCTGGTTCATATTGGTTCAGGCATTGTGAAGTTGATGGGGGGAGGCAGATGGGCACATAGACAGACAGAGAGAATGCTGGGTGATCTCATAAGCTTACTTTCCTTAAAGACAGAAGGCTTTAAAAGCCCTGCTGTAGCCATATACAGTGTGGAGAAGAGGGAGGAAGTCCTACCGTGATCACATCACTCATCCGTGTGCCCCGCCACTCATGGTTATGTTTCCTCTTGTCTGAAGAGAGAAGAGCCCTCCCTGTGATGGTGTGCACAGACGTGATTGGCTCAATCCCTTGAAATCACAGATGTGCCTGCGATCATGGGCAGAGTTCTTCCCTCTTCTGTCAAGCCCCTTCGAAACCATGAGTGTCAGGGTGTGCGGATGATTGACTCAGCAGGGCTGAACCTCTTCCCCCTTGGCCCTGCTGTACACAGCTACAGCAGGGCATTTTTACTGTATAAAGTCTGAAGAGGGCTCATATCATACATTACCAAGGGAGTGGGGAGGAGATGGAGATATGGGATTCCTCTTTTCACCAGCAGCCCTGTATCTGCCATAATGTAGGAGTCTGTATGAATCAAAAATCATGGTTCCGCTCAAATTCAAATCCAATTCAAGCCAAGCCGTGTGCTGTCGAACCGACTGGCTGGTCCAGTCTCTTTTACCAAAAGAGTTCAGCAGTTTGGTCAACTAATACTTGCAAAGGGGGATCCAGTAAGGATTCCCCTTTACAACTAAAGGAGTGGGGGTCCTGGGTCCTGTGAAGCAATGAGAGGCAATGGGGGAGGGGGCAGTGAGAGAGGACAAAGCAGCAGAGAGAGGACTTGAGGTGTCCCTATGTGTCCCTACACACAAGGCTTTCTAAAGGAGGCAAGATCACACATGCTTGGACTATGGGCTGCTCCATAGGAGTGAGTGGCGGCACCAGCAGCTGTGCCAGGCAAGTAAGACGACTACCTCTCTTTACCTCTCTCACCACCACCTGGCCTCCCATTCAGTGCCGAACCAGTCTACCCAAACCAGGCTTGGTTTGGTTTGAACACAGACCAAACTGCCCCAGGTTTGGTCCATAATCGAGCAGCCTAACTGGCCGAGTTCAAAGTGAACGGGTTTGGTGCCAAATTATTGGTGCACACTCCTATCATAATGTGCAGCTCTCGCATAAGTAAGCTGGGTTGGCAACTTTTAGATTACTGTGCAATTGACTCAAAATTATGTGTGCCTTCAATGCCCAGAAACAACCAGAAATAACTTAGCCACAAATTATTCATGTATTCTGAATAAACATTAACCATCACAGTTTTATACAACGAGAATTGAAAACCACTTCGCAAAAGCACTTTGCATGGTTTCATGTGGTAATCCTCAAGATGTAACCTTTGAAAGTCTGTTCATACAATCAGGGTTCCACCTACAGTTCCCACTGCATTAAGTCCTGCCTGCAGTTCATTTCAGCCTTAACAAAATAGATTTTTGAGAAATAATAAGACGGCTGGAACTGTGCCTTCTGCAAAAGTTTTCAGATTAAACAGAAGCATTCTGGGAATTAGTGATGAATGGAGGATGTTACTTATACAAGCCAAGCAGTTTTTAAGTCTGTCTCTAAACTAATCAGAAATTACTTGAAAGGGAGAAAACAGAAGTACAGAAAAATCTGGTAACCCATCTCGTCCTTATGTTTGCAAAGCTAGAGATAAAGGGCACAATCTAAATTTAACTAAAACTTTAGAATAATTAGCACATTGGTGAGCTGGGCTGTGCATCATATTCTTTAATTTTGACAAATTACCCAAGAGAATACTCATCTTATTGTCTGCCCATACTGCCTTTGTGCTTATTTGCCCACACTGCCACTGAATCTGATGACCTGTAGAAACCCATCTCATCTTATGTTGGAACTTGATCTTATTGTCCTTAGGACATCATCAACAAGCTTACATGGACTGACACAATGAAAAAATATGGAATGGGCAAATGAGGGCAGAGACAGTGGTGCCAGAAACAGTGGCTCACATACTACGCCATGCAACATGGACAGTTGAAGCATCACCCATGCTGCTGCATCTGTGTAAGCATTGTTGATGGAGCTGCCCAACAGGACGGCTCCACACCACTGGCAAGCTGTGCAAATGTGCATGACGGGATGCTCATTGGGCATTTGTGCAACTTGCTGACAGAGCAGAATTGCCCTGTTGTGTAGCTCCATCAGAATTGTTTACACAGACACAGCAGTTTGGGCGGTGCTCCAACTGCCTTTGTTGTACTGCACAGTATGTGAGCCAGTGAGGATATAAGAAAAAAGTAATGACACAGAGAAGACCAGCATCAAAACAACAAGCAATCACATGTTCACAATGGATGCCAAAAATCACTGAAAAGGGGAAGGAACTTTCAATGTTCATGTCGGTCTCATTAATTTCAATCAGTAGTTTTTGTCCTTTTCCAGAATGGTGTTGCTGTACACACTTCTCATGCATGTGAAAAACTGCAGTATCAAAGATAGCCACAGAAACGTAAATGCCTATAAAGTCTCTGCAAAATCAGCAGCTCTAGCAGCTGCAGAAATTGCTCTGGAGACAAATTGCATCCATTAAAGCAGCATACCACCTGATCATAATGCAAACAATTAGCATGTTACAAGAGAAGCTGGACATGCCAAATAAGCACATAACCCATGACATGAATCCCTGAGATGGAAAGCAGGAGACTCAACATGCCTCCTGAGTGTAGCATATCTTAAAAACACTGGAAACCGCTACATGAAAATATCAGAAATCACAAGCTGAGTATAATATAACATCTGCATTAGTTCTGCAAAGAGTTACTTAGTGGGGGAAGTCGCAGTTAGTATAACTCCATCATTACTACTAAAAGTAATTTTCAGGAAACCAATTTATTATGCCTTTTCTAGTAATTTGCAATTTGCAAAAAAGACTCCATAAGATCTTTCATGAAAACTTAGCTTTAAATGTTACATCCAAGACATTTTAGAGTTTTTATATAAATTGTTCTATTTGTTTATAGAAAAAATTGTTCTATTCGTTTTATAAGTTTTAAAAGTCTGATATCACTTAAGAATGTGTTGCCTGACTTCATCGTAACTACAAGTACCCATTTATCATGTAATAAATGCAATAATAAGGCATTATTGTAGATAATGCATTAAAGACAACTGTGTCAGCATGAACATATTTGAATGCTGTCCAAGATAGATTTTTTATGTTCAGCCATTGGTGTTATTTGGAATGGAAGTAATGAATGTATTAATGGAATAAGAAAGCCAATATCGTTCCTCAGAAGCCAGTGTATTGTCTAATTATAGAAAAGGGCTTAAAGGATGAATAAAATTAATGGCTTGAATAAGAATAAGAAAGCTTGTTATAATGTAAGGTTAGCATTCATATATTAGGGTGTCTTTTAGTCTTGCACTTCAAACTATTAAAGGGCATTTTGACATTTTGGAGGGATTCAATTCCTTTTTTGATACATAGTTTTGTTGAAGATGAACTTCCAGTGCATCGACCTTTTGCACCAACTGTCCTAATGACCACTAGGGGCATTGGGAGTAGAGACAGTGAGTCAGGGTCTCCCTATCTGTCCCTACTCTATGACCCCTGAACTGACTCTACAGCACTTCCTGTACTGAGTCACAATCCTCCCTTTCCTCCTAAAGAGCAGATGGAAACATCTCTCTCTCTCTCTCTCTCTCTCTCTCTCCCCCCCCCCTTACCTATCCACTATGTAGTCCTTTAGATTAAATATAGGTCTTTCCTATCTAAGTGTATTTAACCAATAAATATTTAGTGTTTAGTCATACAAGGATCTCCATGTGTTTTCTCTGAATAGCTGCAATATCCAAACCATCCTCTGCTACCTACTCTGTAACTGGAGTGTGTGCTCATTCCTTAGTGGTCTGCTGTTTTACCTATTGTGGGTAAAAATCAACAACCTCTAACAAGTTTTGTGTCAAGAAGCAGATACACAGATTATATTATGGATGGCCACCTGTTGCACAAATGCCATATGTAGCACATACATTGACAACTGATGGGCTTTGGGCTGCTGTAGCACAGAGTCAGGCCTATAGACCTGTCTGTTTATCTCATGCTGCATTGCTCCTTGCTCTCAGATTCAATGGACTAGTGGGCAAAAAAACACACCACAAAAAAACAAACTACTCCAAAGTACATGAGTTACATAGATACCCTAATATTCATGAGACTAGCCCTATTTCTTACTTTCGAGTTCAATTATGGCACATTTGCTAAATAGACCATCACAGCATGATATGCTCCTTTTTAAATATTCTTTCCTCTCAAACTTCAGCTGAGTACAACATATAAATTAAGAGCCATGCAGGATAAGAATGGAGTTCTATCTAGGCTAGTTGTTCTCAGCCTTGGATACCCAGATTAGACATGGACGAATATGCCTATTCTCAAATGATTCTCATGATGAGTACATGATGTGGGGAGTCAGTCAGTCCTTTATTGCGGTCATAGACCAGTACATGATGTGGGGAATTCCAAGACTATCCTATGCTTAGGAAATATTCTTAGAATGTTCTCCAAATAACTCTAATGCTATGGCTTCATTTGCAATTGAAAAGTTAATCAGCACCTTTTTGAAAATCAATTACCAATTTAGGAATTAGTGTCTCTCAGCAGGGAAGGTACAGTCATGCCTTCTTTGAAAAAGGCAATTTGTTTTAATTAATTAATTATTATTTATTTATTCAATTTCTATACTGCCCTTCCAAAAATGGCTCGGGGCAGTTTACAAAGAGAAATAATAAATAAATAAATAAATAAATAAGATGGCTTATAAATAATGTGGAAGTAAGATTTCTTTTTAAATTTATCAATTTTATTTTTGATTAATCTGAGCATGGGATTGGCACAAGGTCACCTGGTTACCTTAGTGGTTGAGAAGGAGAATTGGACATGGGTTATTGTCCCACTACTCTGAAGACAGTGGTATGACCATCTCAGATAGATAAAAACAGATTGGTACCTTACAACTCTAAAATTCTGTTATTATTTCCCATCACCCATCACCCTATCATTCATCACAGCAGGCATAATGGGAGCCAGAGCTGGGAACCTAAGCTTGAGAACCTGTCTTCTGGAATTTAAATCCTGCCCTTTCTTCCTGCAGTTCTCCAGTGTATCTACACTAGGGATGTGTAAACTGATTTGAATTCAAATCAATTTGACTTGAATCTGGGTGATTCAAGTGATTCAAATTCAAATTGAATCATTCCTTAAATGGGCAATTTGATTCAAATTTGAATTGAATTTTCAAAATTCGATTCGAATTCAGTTTGAGAGTTGTTCAGCACATTTTAAAAAACCATCCAGCCCCCCCCCCCTTGGTTTTTTAAAAAAATGGTTTAAAAAGGCACCAGAACAGGGTTGAATTCAAATTGAAATTTCAGACCAGATTTAAATTTGATTTGAATTCAAAATGAATTTGAGGTTAATTGAAAAATTTGTTAGATGCACATCTCTAATCTACACCCAAACACATATGCAAGGATTTTTAAAGCAAACTATATTAAAGCCTTGCCTCCAGCCTCCCACCTCACCTCGAACCTCCCACCTTGCCTCACCACCAGCCTCCCTCCATGGAGCCTGGAGATGAGGCTGGAGGTGAGACGGAGGGCAAGGCAGGAGAATGGAGGCAAAAGAAGGATTGAGGCAAGGTTGAGTAAGGTGGAAGGCTGGAGGTTAGGCTGGAGTTGAGGTGAGGCAGGAATCAAGGCAGGAGAGGAGGCAAGGCAAGAGGGGTGCAGTGAGGTAGGAGGCAAGGCTGGAGGTATGGCAGGAGGCACAAGGCTGGAGGTGAGGCAAGGAAGAAAGCTCAAGGCAAGGCTGGCGGTGAGGTGAGAGGCTGGAGGTCAGAGGTGAAGCTAGGCTGCAGGTGAGGTGGGAGACTGGAGGTGAGGTGGGGAGGGGTGGCAAAGTGGGAGGCTTGAGGTAAGGCAGGAGCTGAAGCGGGGCACTCAAGGTGAGAGGCAGGAGGCTTGAAATGGCTAGGCAAGGCTGGAGGCTAAGCAGGATGCTCGAGGTGAGGCCAAGTGGGAGACTGGAGGCAAGGTGAGGCAGGAGGCTGGAGGCAAGGTGAAGTGGGAGGCTGGAGGTGAGGTGAGAGGCTGGAGGCAAGGCAAAATGAGAGGTGAGGTGGGAGCCAAGGTGTGAGGCTCAAGGTGAGGCTGGAGATGAGATAAGAGGCTGGAGGAGATGTGGGGTGGGAGATGCAATGGGAGCCAGGAGGATGGAGGTTTGAGGTGAGGAGGTTTGAGGTGAGGTGAAGTTAGCAGCAAGGCAAGACTGGAGGCTGGAGGCAAGTTTGCTTTTAAAAAATAAGTGTGTGTGAGGGGGGAGAGTTCAGGGAGCTGCAAGGAGAAAGGGCATTATTTAAATTCCAGAAGGCAGAGGTTATCAAGCTTGTGTGCCCAGCTGTGGCTCCCATCATGCCCTAGACAATGGGTGCTGGATTCCAGCCATAGCTGGGGACCCACAGGGAAATAATAGAATGTTAGAGTTGTAAACTAATAATCTTTTTGAGAGACATGAATTGCTGGTGCTAAGCTGGTAACTGCTGGTAATAATCAGCTTCCATTCATATGTAAAATAAGACAGATTTAAACTTTCAAAGAACCATCTTTGTGCCCTGAAGCTGTAGGATTTTACAAATTCATATGCTGGCTGTCTTTGAAAATATCTGTGGCTGAGAATTTACTGATGCAGTTGTATTCTTTTAACAGTTCTCTCTTTCTTCAGGTGCAGTATATAAGAAAAAAAATATAATATTCATTTCTAAGTCTAACCCGGATGCTGTTGGACTATAATTTCCATCACCCCCAGCCAAAATGGCCGTCAATCATTGTGGCTGGGATTGATGGGAGTTGTAGTTTAACAACCTCGGGGGGGGGGGCAAGATTGAGAACTCCCTGATCTAGGCCAATGTCCTGTTTCTAACAGTTGTCAGTCAAATACCTCAGGGAATTTTACAAGCAGGGGACAAAGGCAGCAACCCATCCCCATAATGCTTCTGAACATGGAGGGTCCACATAGCTGTAATTGTGAGTAGACATTGGCAGATCTGCACTTATTGAATTTAAATAGTTCCACTTTAAAGCCATCTAAAACAGTAGCCACCACTGCTTTTTGTATCAGAATATTTCACAGATTTGTCATGCATGCATTATTTGGAAAATGGTACTTGATTTAGTCATTCCTAAACCTACCTTCAATCTATTTCATTAGGGACCTTACATTCTAGCTCTTTTGTTCCATGACCTTTTCTAGTCAACAGCGCAATTTAGCTCCCTCAAGAACGAAAGATCACTGGGTGTTCCAGCCTTGACACATAAATACCCTTGCCTACATGACCACCTCACTTTGACTCAAATGGAAGCTGACCCTTAAGGCACAAGTTTCAGTTGATGTTATAGTTTGCTTGAGCAGAGGGAGAAGCTGAATCTCTAACACAGAGAAAGACTGCTTGGCAAATATAGTTCTGCCCATCACGGTCAATTTCATATTATTGTTAGAGTGAATGAAATAAGGAACCGGTGTATCCTTAGCTTGAACATTATGAACAATGTGAGATATCCAGCTGAATTTTTTAAAAAAACCAAACAAACCCACGTAATGATTGGTATATTTTCAGCAATTCTCAGCATCCTCATGCTCTGCCTCTGCAGCATGCACCATTTCATTCCAACAGCTGGAAGTGCTTTTAAGTCTCCTCCTAGAGTGCTTGGCAGTCAGCTTTATTAAGTTGTGCCATGCGGTGTCATAACATCATCACATTGCATCTTCGTCGTGTGTAATTTTTCAGTGCTGTTTTTTAGATTTACGGTGAGCGGAGACAGCAGTTCACAAACTCATTATAACCTTCATCAGCGCAGGAATAAGTTATCAATGATTTATACGTTCTTGAACTCAGATGAAAATGCAGCATACAACCCATTTTGCATTGTTTATCTCAGTAAATACATGAAATATGTTTTACTTACAAAAAGTGCCTGAAAACTCCCTCTGGCATGAGAATATCTGAGTGTTCAACTAGCGAGAATTTCCCCCCCTATTCATTAATAATAGCCACAGTTGCAGTGATTTGTAGTACATATTGAGTGCTATATTGAAATCCTCCTTGATTTGTTTGTCTCACTTGCTAAACAATTTCTGAGAGAATCACAAAATATGTCCACCTTATTCCATCGGCCAATCAGACTATGAAGCTCTTCTCACGATCCATGAGAAGAGGTTCTGTTGGGCTTGCAGGGAGAGCAGGCTTAGCCCGCTCTCCCTGAAGATGAGCAGCCACTCGTAGCTGGGCGGCCAGATCAGCCACCCACACGGTTGCTGGCTCCGTCATGGAGCCGGCAGGGGCTGTGGGGATCGGTGCAATGTGCGGGGGGGGGAGCTGTGGGGATCGGGGCCGTGCAAGCGCACAGGGCATCCTGGAGAGACCCCCAAGCCCGAGAGGCTGCTTGCAGCCTCCCAGCAAGGGTCTCCGCATGTGTTGCTGTGCCACAGAGCCATGCCATGGAGCTGTGCTGCGGCAGCACATGAGCAACCAAACCGGGTTAGCTCCGCTAACCTTGTTTAAGGGGTGGGGTACTTTAGGTGGTTTGCTGCCAGGAGCCGCACAGCTCCCGTGGCAGCAGACAACCAGGACCAGAAATTGGGCTAGGTTCCCTTAGCCCAATTTCTCCTGGTCACGTGAATAGCTTCCTTATTTGGAAATAAGTCATTCACTATTAAAGTGTTCATAATAGTGAACCTGGGGCCTTCTGCATGCAAGCATGCAGATGCTCTTCCACTGAGTGATAGCCCCATAGCCTAAAGGGAATCTCTTCCAGTGCTCACATGTAGTCATCCATTCAAATGCAAACCAAGGTAGGCCCTGCTTAGCAAAGGGGAGAATTCATGCTCACTAGCACAAGACAAATTTGTCTTCCTGTGCCTCCCAGAAGACTTTGTGCCTGTCGAGCACAGTGTTGTAATTAAGGATCCACCAAGCTAAATGAGAATTGCCATCCATGCATGGCAGCCCGCCAAGAGTTTCCTCATTTTTCTGCCTGCATGGGATGGCAAAAGCAAGGGGTAGGTTGTCAAACACATGGTTGGTGGGTTATGTGCAGTTTGGTGTTTCACAAGTTAAGAACAGAACAGCCTTGCTGGATCAGGTCTAAGTACAACATCCTGTTACACACAGTGGCCCACTGGCTATCAATTGCATAATCACATCTGCACAAATTCTTGTGATTTCCGCAGTAGCCCTTTTGTGCAATTGCATGAACATTGCACAGTATGCCAGCCACTGTTCTCTGTTATTTCATGTGTGTGTGTATTGTATTCTTCTGCAAAGTTTAGGGGATGGGGAGCGAGGAGGAGGGGGGTGGGGGAAGATGTCTTCCACAAATGCACATTGCACACTCAATACTGCAAAGGCTACCCAACAATTTTTACCTCAGCTCACTGATTCAAGTGAGCATAGGATTGGGCTGAATATTTCCTTCTCTAGCTTTTTGTAAGGAGAATAATTTGTCATCTTATATCTCAAAAGATTCTCTCAGGGGTGTGCACTAAGATGAGGAAACACTATTTGGTTTCTTTCTTTGTTTTCCATTATATCCAGCCTTTCATTTTTCAACAAATCTTGTCTTCTTTTTCAATAAATCACCAATTCAATCCTACCTGGAAGAAGATAAAGGAAGGAGAGTCACTTTCACTTTCCTTAAGAAAAAAAATGCAATGGATATGCTACTTCTGTTTATTTCTTACCAATGTGAACATTGTCACTAGTTGTACAAATTCCTTCAATGGCTCCTAAGTTAAGAGTCCTCTATCAGAATGTCCATCTCATCACCCCAGACTCTGAGGTTTCTTCTCTTCTTCCCAGCTCACTGACCCAGGGCTTATGCCTCAGAGTTTAAATGGACACTCTCATACCTGGCAAGTGCAATATAGGTTCTCTTCTCTTCCCACTCCCTGCAGCCTTCAAGTGATCTCCTTCTGTAGTGCCCAGCCTGACTCCTCAGGCCCTCTTCCTACTGGAAACTTCACTTGCCACAGTAGCCCTACCCCACCAGCTCCACACCCCAACCCAGCTGTAGTGTTTCCAGCAGTTGCATTGGTGGATTGAAAAGCTGGTGGCACCTCTGGGTCCTAGCACATGCTGCCCACATTGGAGCTGGGCTGATGCTATGACCACTGACTCCCCTTTTGCCCGTGATTCTGCTTAGGCTGCCTTCAAGCTTTGGACAGGAGTCACACAAGGATAAGAACTGTTAATCCATCTAGTTAAATGCAGTCCATCATCCATGAATTGAGGCCTGCTGGGTGACTGATAATCCCCAAACCTCTCTTGCCATCCTATGTAGGCAGCTAAAGTAAGACGCTGATAAGCCTTTAACTGAGCCACCATACTTGGCAGGACAGGCTACATTCAGCTGGTTAGTTGAAATTTAGCCCTCTGCATAGGGCCAAACTATATATTGAGGCGATTCTCATGACTGCAGGAAAGCAGGCTAAGGGAGCCTAGCCCGCTGTCCTACAGTTGTGTGCTGCAACAGGAGCCACGCAGCTCCCACGGCAAACTGCAGAAAGTACCCCCATCCTTAAACGGGTTTAGCAGAGTGAGTGCTCCGTGAACCCCATTTATCCTATTGTGAGTCACCACAGCGTGGCTCCACGCTGCAGCAACTCATGGGTAGATCCCTGCCCGGGAGGCTACAACAAGCCTCCCAGCATGGGGGTCTCCCCAGCATGCCCCACACACTCACATGGGGCATGTTGGGACTTCTGGGGGTCAGGCAGCCCCTGATCTCTGCCACCCCTACCAGCTCCGTGATGGAGCCAGTAGCTGTGATTAGTAGCAGGTACCAATCTGGCCGCCCAGAGCACGGCATTAGATTGTCTGCAGGTCAAGCCCGCTCTTTCCACAGAAGCCCTGCAGGCTCTACACACGGATCGTGTGTAGAGCCTCATTAAGTTAAATACATCATTTAGATCTGTTTCTTTTTTAAAACCTATGAAAGATCCAACCCAAATTGAAACTGCAGCAAAGAGAAAGATTCCTTCTCCTTGTGCACTGCAGTCCTAATATGGATGAGGCCTTTTAAGCTGGTATTATTAAAAGGGGGGGGGGAGAGACAAAAGATAGAGTTACATTGACAACATTGACATCATGCATAGTTTGACCTTGAGGCAGAGGGCTGAACTTGTGACACCCCCCACTCACCACCAATATGTCAGCATCACATTATACGGGTATGCTGGAGCCTACATTTTAGTTTGATTTAGCTTGTATTGTTCTTTTAGATGCAGAGGGGGGTTTTAAATGTAGTTTCCAGTTTTATTCTTTTCTATGGAAACAGTTACTGTCCTCCTCAGTTTGAATCTGATGCTTTCCCATCCCCAAACAGTGACTGGCTCCCCATTCATTAAAGAAATGATTCGCAAAGAGTAGGCAGACAAAACAGAGAGAGATGCTAACACTGATAGCCAGCAAGACTTAAGTGAGCTTCCATTCATTGTCCTGAGAAGCACTTGTTGACAGTGGTGTGTATCTGCTGGACTGTGGATAAATGGTGGGAGAGTCAGAAAGTAAGTTAAGAGTATAATGGTCCCTGTCCTTGACCCTCACCTTTCAGTAAGAAACCATGACTCACTGCTGGAATAGGTGGAGGCAAGTGGGATCAGCAGTGAGTCTTTGACCAGTGAGTTGCTTAAGGCACTGGAAAATGCTGCTGCCTGGCCAGGCACGGTCAGTCTCCAGGGCAATATACACAGTAGAGGGAAGGCGCTTGGGTCAGTCATGTAAGCAAGAGCTAGGGCATCTCATGCAAGAGCCTGGTGGCCTCTCATGAGATCAGGCATGGGTATTTGAGCCATAGAAGCAGGAGGCTAAGGTGGAGATGGGGACAGTGGCTGATGTCTATGTTCCTCAGAAAGGGGCCTACTGAGAAGAATTAAGCAGACTGCTGAAGACAGAAATTCAAGGTGATGACAAACACCTTCCACTCTATGATCGAGGCCTTCAAGCAGACCAGGAAATCCATCAAAGAGACTTCTGTCTGATCCAGAATGCAAAAGCAACACACACACACACACCACCACCACCACCACCTTTCTCATGGTTGGTTAGCAAAATGTGGGTGTCAGGGCCATTGTCTCTCTTTCTCTTTTAGGTGGCCAGAAATTGTGGGTGTGCACATAGGCCAACATTTTCAGTTGGGCAACATCTGCATGAGGTCACAATGGCCAGCCCCCCTTCTTCAGACAGGCAGCATCAGCATGATGTCACAATGGTCAGTCTGTATTCTGCAGGTATTATGGAGGCACAATGGTCAGTGTCTCTCTCACTGAAGCAAGGAGCAGTGGTGTGTGGGCACAATGTCTCTATCACAGATATTGAAACAGACTGAAGGAAAAGTGTATAGACACAATTGTTATTGTTGTTGTTGTTACATTTATATCCAGCTCTTCCTCCAAGGAGCCCAGAGTGGTGTACTACATACTTGAGTTTCTCTTTCACAACAACCCGGTGAAGTAGGTTAGGCTGAGAGAGAAGTGACTGGTCCAGAGTCACCCAGCTAGTTTCATGGCTGAATGGCGATTTGAACTCGGGTCTTGGAGAATGATGAGGCAGGGAAGAATACCACCACTGCTACTGCTTACCTCCTTGGGAGACCTGTAAGTGAAGGGTAGTGGGGGGGGGGTGAATTGTTTAAAGTTGGTGGAGAGGATGTTTTAGAAAGGGGGAGGGTAATATTCTGAGCCTCAGTTGATTGGATCGTCATCAAGTTTTTCCTGTTTCCTAACCATTCCAAGTCTAGAGTGGGGATGCTCACCACCGCTCATTGAGGTGGGAAGCAGCATGTGGGCAGAGAAGAAGCAGACAAGGAGAAGAAGAGAGCTGGCAGGCAAGCACCACAGCTATTTCAGGGCTTCTCCTTACACCAAACACTCCTGGGTGGTAGTTTGGCACCACAAGAGGGAAAGATGATGTACAGGTATAGCAGTATTGGCAGCAGCCATGATATAACCCCAATATAACTCCTACATAGGATTTCCCAGTGTTACAGGATGATGTGTAGAGTCTGGCAGAACTGAATACAGTTTGAGAGAGAAACTAGAGGCCCTGGGGCAGGCAGAATGAAGAAGAAGAAGAAGAAGAAGAAGAAGAAGAAGAAGAAGAAGAAGAAGAAGAAGAAGAAGAAGAAGAAGAAGAAGAAGAAGAAGAAGAAGAAGAAGAAGAAACCCTCAGATACAGTAGGACTTCAAATGTCAGCATTTGTCCCATGTGGGGCAGATTGGGAGAGAGACCCAAAGCCAGGAGGCATTAGGTGGAGCAACAGTAATAGGCAGAGACAAGGATTTTCTAGCAATCTAGATTCAGTGGGGTTTCAACCTGAAGTATGTACCCAGAGTGGCAAATTCAGCAAAAGCTGAAAATAAGAGTGATTCTTTCTGATGGAGGGTGCAGTGGGGGGAGTGCTCTTCCTGGTCGCCACCATTTTTCCTAGAACCCCCTGCCAAATAATGTTACATCATGACATGGGTGGTATGTGTATATACGAATAGGACAACGAATATTTATATACCGCTTTTCAACCAAAATTCCCAAAGCAGTTTACATACATACATGCATACATACATAAAATGGCTCCCTGTACCCAAAGGTCTCACAGTCTAAAAAAGAAACATAAGGAAGACACTAGCAACAACCACTGGAGGGATGCTGTGCTGGGGTTGGATAGGGCCAGTCACTCTCTCCCTGCTAAATAAAGAAAATCACCACTTTTAAAAGGTGCCTCTTTGCTCAGTTAGCAGGGACATATATGTATATGCCATATGGCCATGTATATGGAAGTCTGTGGTTGGCCCTTTTTTTTTGCACTGCATTTTTTTTACACCATACACCCGAGGGGTGAGTGTGATCCAAATCTTTACATCACTGATACGTAGAATATTCTCATAGTCAATATTATTCAACATAGGTTGTTTTTTGCATTATGTTTCTTATGTGCGTATGTTGTATTTTCATTGTGTTTGGACACACTCCTGTTTCTACATTTGTTAATACATCATCATCATCCCATTTGAGAGGTTTCCAGATGCCCCACCCCCCACATCTATTTTGCTTCCCTAACCAAGTTTCCATCTGACCACAAAATTCCATTTACCCACTAAACTGAACTGTAGAAAAGGCAATTCTATTTCAGGATGTGGCTTCATCAGTAAACCTGTCCTCTTTTTTTGCATCCTGATTCAATTTATCTTCAGCTGGCTAGAAGAAAAGAACTGAATAAGAATGAGAAAGGCACTTAGTTCTGATAAGAAAAAGAATGATATACTGGGAGACTTTTTCAGTTGAGAATTGGAGAAGGCAATGTTCTACTCTAACCCCATTGCTTCAATATCCTCTCACTCTGCATCTAAAGCCAACATAATGAGCAGCAGCCAGACTAACTCGGTTCTCTTGTTACAATGCTCACACAAAAATGTTCGCCTATCCCTCTGCCCTGTTGCCCCTGATATATGTTCCTGTGGGTCCCTCAGCCCTTAGGGACATATTTTTGGGAGTATCGGGGCCAGTAGAGGGAAGAGGGGATTGGAAAAACTCTTTCTGCAGGTAAAACATTCTAATGTAAGGGCTGCGTTAGTCTGGATACTGCCATTGTATATAGGTTTCCAATTAGTGTTAGATCTTCATGATGGACACTTTTTTCAAGTGTTGGTATTTACTTATAATGCTTCATAGTTTTTCAACTTCTAAAGTTGCTAGTGCATTTTAAAAACTGATACATATCTCATCGGTGTCATACATGGTGTAGTGGTTAGAGTGCTGGACTAGGACCAGGGAGACCTGAGTTCAAATCCCCATTCAGCCATGATACTTGCTGGGTGACTCTGGGCCAGTCACTTATCTCTCAGCCTTCACAACGTTGTTGAGAGGAGAAACCGAAGTATGTAGTACACCACTCTGGGCTCCTTGGAGGAAGAATGGGATGGATATAAAATGTAAAAATAAAAATAAAATTCAGATCAATTGTAGCCTTTTAATGGGAAACTGCTGTAAGAGTAGGACATAATAGAGCTCTTCTCATGGTCAAGTGAGAAGGGCTCCAGCTCCGTCTGTGGGGAGAGCGGGTTTGCCCGACACTCCTTTCAAATGAACAACTGACCCCTCTCACCTCCTCCCTGGGTGAGTGGATCAGCTTCCCAGACGAGCGGCAGCTCAGCTGTGGCACTCCTTTGCCTTGTCTGACAGCTCTGGGGGTCAAGTGCAGGGAAGCGCCACCATGTGGTGCCCTGCCCCTCGGAGTCCCAGTAATGGTGCATTTCTGGGACACCCCTTCCTGAGTGTGCCTTCCATGGCTGCAAGCAGCCATGGCAGACACATTTCTAATTAAAGAACCTTTTTATTCATATATTTTCAAAGCTTAATATTATTTTCTATTCACTTAAATGTTTTTGAATGATACCTATGGCTCATTGTCACCTGTTCTTCCACGGTGATGTTAGATCTACCAAGCACAGGAAAGACATATCCCATGTCTCATTTTCCTTTTTCTTTCTCAACAGTTCACTCCAACTGCCCTCAATTTGGCATGAATCTCTAGAACAGGAATGCTGTGAGCGGGAGTTTTTGCTTTACTGCCAGAGTGACCCAGAGCAGTAGCACCAGAAGTTCTGGGCAGACGTCCAATATCAGCATATGATAACAGGGTACAGGTCTTAGCAGAATGCTGATGCTGTAGTTCATGACATGGGCAAATCTTGGTTTAGGATATGTTCAGATTTATAGACCCTAGTTTCACCCTGTGACTCGCCTGTGCTCTGCCCCTCTGGTATATACTATTTTTGCCATAGCCAGTTTCTAGCAACAATGTCAATATCTGCAGCTAAATACACAAAAGCAACATATAGAGCCCTTTCTCATGATTGGGGAGAAAAGGCTCAAGGGAGAGCGGGGAGGAAGGCTGCTTGCACTTACCTCCCTTCCACACACCCATACAGGCAGCCCTGCTCGAAGTTGCACGGAGCAGGGCAGAGGGATCCGGGGCTGGAACTTGTTCTGGCCTCCATGCATCCCACAATGCAACACATGACATGCATGTTGCAATGGGGGTTTCCCCCATCAGACAGGTGCTCTATGAGCCCATCTCTGTGTCTCCTCGGGCTGAATTCAGATATTTCTATACTAGGCGGTATATTGAATGAATGAATGAATGAATGAATTCAGCCCAAGGAGACATATGATACACATGAAACCTGGTAGCCAGGGTAACCCTTAGCCTTGGCTCACAGCCACATTCATTAAGAGGGTTAGGCAGGTGGAGAGCAGCAGGATCTGTGAGGATCCTGCTCCTTCTCACGACCAGCCTAATCCTGCCTGGGCTGCCCACACAGGGTTAGGCTGGTCATGAGAACAGCCTCATAGATGTTTAGTCAGGCCCTTAATTTGGCAAGGGCTGTTGGGCAAGATAACAGAGTCATAGGGCCCTGACAGACAAAATGAGGAGCCAAAGAAGCTTCTAACCAAGCTTCCCCAAACAAGCAGATAATTCATCCGCAGACAACCCAATGGCAGCATGGTTTGTTTTGCTGTCAGTGGTTTCTTTGGCCCCTCCCTCTGCCATTCGACCAATCCACAGCTGTTTCTCAGCTGCTCTGTGCCAAGCCTCTTTCAACAAGCTGAGAATAAAGCCTGTGGTTTGGTTCGGACTCAACCCAATGGCAAATTCAACCATGCTTTAAACAAACAAGCCAACCCAAACTGTAGTTGATTGTACAATAACTTTTTCAGAGTAAATAATGTGGTTACTTTTTTGCCCTTTTCTACAAGTTTATTCATTAAGTATTTGCTGTATGCAGAAAAAAGCGACACCAAAAAGCTTATTAGGCAGTCATTACATGGGCCCTAATTGTTATCATTTTTGAATACTGGAAAAACAATGCTCTGTTTCCACTCAGCAGGAAGCACATATGTCCTAGTGGCTCAAATGAACAATTTGGACAGTACTGGATTCCACCAATCAAGGGATGGTTTATATAAGTCTGAAAACATTATGTTTTCCTCCAGAGCCCTACTGGGCAAATGTAAGACCATTTTGGACAGTTAACTGAGCAAAGAGACACATTTCAAAGTGGCAATTCTCTTATATTTAGCAGGAGGAGACCAACTGGCCCTATCAAACCCCAGCACAACATCCCTCCAGTGGCTCTTGCAGGAGTCTACCTTATGTTTCTTTTTATAGTGTGAGCCCTTTGGGGGACAGGGGACCATCTCATTTATGTATTATTGATTTTTTAAATGTAAACTGTTTTGAGAACTTTGGTTGAAGAGCAGTATATAAATAGGTGGTGGTGGAGGAGGAGGAGGAGGTCATTTCCAGGTCTCAAAAGATTGGCTCATAAGAATGCTCTGAGATTTTCCAAATGTTTCAGGTGGTGATGACAGCAGAATAAAGAGACACCAGAATCAAGACTGACACAGGCCAGACCTGGTGAGAGGAAGCAAGAAAGGCACAAATCGTGGAAGAGAAGGTGGAGAGAAAGATCTTAGCTTTCTCTAATCCAGGCAGGCATAACTCGTTATCTAACAAGCCAAACACAGCACACCTGCCATGTCTTGTGGCCTGCCAGGTACTTGAAATGTTCAACCTCCTTGTTTATGCAGTCTCAAGCACATACAAAAAGCAGGAAATTGATCAAGCTGCTCTCTGGCCACAATACATGGATGGTTGGCTGCATTTGGCTAAGTGGGACACAAGTTGTACAAGTTGTTCTGCCATGAAATGCCACCAATATCTTACTATTGTTGGAAAAGGAGAGGTACAATTTTTCATTCTGAATACATGAGGATTCTGTTCCTGGGACCTCTGTTCCAATAATCTGACTGATCTTATAGGGATCATTTAATGCATGGACTAAAACTCCAGAACTCAACAAACCAAAAAATTGCTCAAAGAAATTTCCAGTTTCTGCCATGCTAAAGAGCAGCCATCCCAAACAAGATGAATGTTTCATTAGAATTAGTAGTTGACATACTGCACAACATTCCATCTGTCCTGTAACAGAATGTACATGCAGTTGCACAAGAGCGCTCTTGCGCAGATTCAGGAACTTGTGCAAATGTAGTTGCATGACCGGTCATGGGAAATAATGGCCATAGACTGTGCAACTGCATTTTCACAAATCCCTGCATTTGTGCAAGAGCGCTCTTGCACAACTGTGCATATATTGCATTACAAAGGAGATGGAACATTGTGCAGTATGTTAGCCAGTTTCACTTTCAAGCAGCATCCTTCTTCACAACACAGCCTCATATTTCATCACATGAAAAGATGAGTGGGTTTTTTTCTTAACAGTTACAAGAAAAAGGCAAACCAAATGTCCAGGAAAAGTTCACTAAGTAGTTGCCAACATGAGTTATTTCAGTATCTCTAAATAATTAGTTAAGATACGCTTGTCTCTATCATTAAAAACACAATTAGACAGGGAGATTTTTTAAAATGACAGTAGAAAATGGTTTTTCAGGTAATTTCTGATAGTATTAAATGTGGTTGTCATTTCAATTAATAACCGGGCATCTTTCATTGAATATTATCCATCCCTCTGTTTGACCTGTCTGCTCAATATTGTGCATGTGAAATGATTAGGGCAATTAAAAAAAAAAAGTTACTAGAAAGAGCTCACAAGTGTATGTGAATACTTGTTCATTGTCTCTGAGAATGCTTAACACTGCAAATTAGAGGCCATTTTCTCTCATTGTTTCTCAGCACATTTCTTTCCACTTCATTGGTAATACTTAATCTGTTCACAGATTTCAGGATTTCTTGACATCCTTGATTGCATTGAGAGTTTTGGCTTTATTTCAGTGCTTTACTTTTCTCAAGCTGTCATGAATGTCTGAATGTCTTATTAATGTTTCCACCAATGGTGATTGGCCAAATGGCTAGAAGAGGCCGGATAGGCCAGAAAATTTTATCCCCACCACGAAGCCTGAAAATTCTGTTTGGTTATATATGTTGTCTTACTGTATTTGGCTATATATATTGTCTTACTGTATATTACTTCACTGACTGACTTACTAAGAGAAACATCAAAATGATCAAGGTAATTTTAAAATGCACAAAAGTTGTTCACACGACCAGTAAGGATGGTGCAAGGAGAAAGATGGGGAAGAGGGCTCCTGCCTGCCCGCATGATCAGATTTCTTTTCAAGGCTCTGCTGCTTGCACAGCACATGAGCCACACCACCTCAGTGAGCCAGACAAGGATGACTTTATGCTGGCAGAGTGTGTTTGCCTGTGTGTGTGTGTGTGTGTTTGTGTGTGTGTGTGTGTGAGAGAGAGAGAGAGAGAGAGAGAGAGAGCGTGCGCTTCAGAAAATGGAAGACATTATGCGTGATTCTGGCTACTAGAAGAATACAGCCTTGGGGGCCTCAAGAATTATTTTGTTTCTTTCTCTCACACACAAAATGACTGCCTTGCAGAATCCTAATGGAGGCCACAGACTCTACTATGTAGTGTGCTATAATTATGTACCATTGTAGTAATACTTTAATTCAAACCCTCTTGCAAATTATGCTCTTCCAGATGGGAAGGACTAATGCAAATCAGAATATAAAAGCTTCCTGAAGAGGTGTCCCATTATTCATATTTTCAAAGCAGCCAGTGTTTTGAACACCTGCCGCACACCCTTCATTTTTTGCACTAGTGACTAGAGATTTCTTTGCAAGAAGCTGTGGGTGACTGAAACTTCAGTTTCAATTCAAATCTAACGGGGGGAGATGAATAAATGATTGCAGTCTCGAAGGTAAGTGGCTGCTAATTAAACTTCAATCAAAATGAACTATGCCCATTCATAAGCTCGATTCACATTTTGAACTCACAGATAATGCTGCCCCAGTGTAATGAAAGCCTTGACAATAAGAGGCAGAGGGTGGTTACGTGTTTAAAAGCTACAAGGACAGGAGACACAGGGCCAGAGCATATCTTGTGGTCACCAAGATAGTGCTGCTGAAAATGGCCTCCCTGTGAAGATTGATAACTGTCCAGCCTCTAACAGCATGTGGAACCTGGTCATCACAATGGGGATCTCCATGCCCCCTCCAGTGGCCATTAAGAATGTGGAATGGAGCTGTAGAAAGACACAACATAGTGACCGGCCTCCATTTTGTAAGTCATTCTAAACATCAAGGGCCAAGCAGGGATGACTCAGCATGCAGAGACCATTTGATGACTGTCATGTTTACTGTGAGTGTGACTCAAAGTCTTCTATCAATTCCAGTCTTGCAAGCCTCCAGCTCTAGTGTGCTGTATTTCCATGGTGTGGAAGTAGCATGTATCTATGCCCATACACATTTCAGGTCATACAGCATGCAAGTACAGCCGGAGAAACTAATTACGCTAACTTGGCAGGAAGAAGGCTAAGATGGAAATCTTCTCCTAGGACTGGTTCACACAGGCATGAGCACCATCACTTCATTTCTTGATACTTGATTAATGGACACAATAGCCCTATTCACACATCAGTTCAATGTGTATGCAATCTATGTATAGAGTACACATGTGTATTGATCTGTACACACCTACAGTTATTCACGTGTTATGTTCAACACATGTACAACAGTTCATGCAATCTGTACTTTACATTTTTGAGGGGTCCAGTTCCCATGTTGACTTTCAAAATTAATACATGTAGTCACATGAAAACCCATATGAATATATAGGTGGTTGTAAATGCATACAATACAATGGGGCCATTCACAAGACAGGGCAGGTGGGGGGAAGGCTGCTCCAACCCACGTTCCCCCCCCCCCAGATGTTCGCTAAAGTGTTGTTGGGAGCACGGGTTGCACTCCCAGATGATCCTCTCTGTGTGGCGCTGTATGGAGCTCCCGAGGCCAGGACAGTGCATCCTGGCCTCCCACAATGCAATTGACATGTGCAGTGCATTGGGGGATTCCCCCAGAAGATGGGCACTCTAGGCACCCATCTCTGTGTCCTCTGGGGCTGAATGCAGCCCCAGAGAACAAATGATACTGGAGCCCGTGTTAAAGGCTTGCTTGAGCCCTTAACCTCAGCTAAAAGCCGGATTAATGAGCTGGGCTAAGTGGCGCTGCCCGGCTGGGATCGGGCCTGATCCCAGCAGTTTTCACATACAGCCTAACCCAGGCTGGGCTTCCCTAGCCAAGGTTAGTGTGTGTGTGTGAGAACAGCCTCATAATGTGAATAGTCCTGAAGTCTGTAGAAAGTTGCATTTGAGGTGACATTGAGGTGAGATGAAAGTTCTGTCTGTGGTGGTGAGATCTATGATAGGTCATTCACAATGCAACTATTTGCTTTGCTGTGGCATGATTTTCACTGTAAATCAAGAGAAAATTGTGTATCTTCAATGTTCATGCACATTTTATTTGATTCAAAGTTATATTGCAATGGCATTTCCCTCTGAAGATGCACGTTTTCTTCTTGTAAGGCAAGGAACATAAATATTTGTAATTATTCTGGATGCAAGAGATAAAAAATATTGTAAATGAGGTATGGATTTCCTCTCATCTTTATTGATTCATGTGCTAGTCCTCCCCTTGCATCTCATCGGAGCAGTTCTTCCATATATCATTTGGCACTGCATAGATTCATATCGTCACAAACTGGAATAATAGTAAAATAGATATCCTTATCTTTCACACCAAACAACTGTACATCTCTAGCAACTGACAATGTAATTCTTTTAGGCTGTTTTTCAGATTCTTCAAAAGAACTCTATCTAAAACCTATTAGCTCTCCCTGCCTCTCACTGTCTCAAATTCAAAACTGTGTGAGCTGTTTTTGTGCTTCCTCCCTCCCAGCTGAAGGGTATTGCTTTCCAAAGCCTTCAAAGAGATTCTGCAACATGAAGAAAATACCCACAGTCATCAAGGAACATCAAGGTTCTTCTGTTAGGTCCTTAATCATCTATTAGTTTCTCTAGACACCGTAGAACAGCCATAGGGTACTCCACAGAATAGGCCATTCACAGTAATCCAACAGCTATACTCATAACAGTATGTTTACATAAGTGTATTCTTGCTGCTGCAAATTGTATAAATGGTGTAACTGAAGACTAAGTTGGTTAACAAAGTGCTTCTCTTACATCGATAATGAAATAGCTGTTACTGTTTGTTTCCATTTCTTACTTGTAAATCCTAGCAATTATTTCCCTACCTACAACCAGTTGTGGAATGGTTTGGTTACTGCAAAACAGCAGGATAGGAGGGGAAGAGGAGAAGAGACCTTCCAAATACCCTCCTGCCCATCATGTCCCTCTATGGCATTAGGATAGCTCAGTCAATCACTGCAAAAGGATGCTTCAGTGCCATCAAAAATGTTTTGACACATTATGAAGCTATTCTCACAATGGGGGAAAACCGGGCTAAAGAAGCCCAGCCCGGTATTTCCCCATCGTGAGAACCAGTGGGCTCACGGGTGAGCCCAGTGGTTCTCTTGTGGCTAGCCCGCCAAAGTAGCCCTCCCCTTAGCCCAGGTTAGCAGGGTGAGCGCTCCGCTAACCCGGGTTTTCAGATTGTGTGCTGCCATGGCACGGCTCTGCGCCATGGCGACACACAAGGAGACCCCCACCGGGAGGCTGCAAGCAGCCTCCCAGACTTGGGTGTCTCTCCAGGATGCCCTGCATGCTTGTGTGGGATGTCCTGGAACTTCCAGAGGCCACGCGCCCCTGATACCTGCTGCCCCTGTCAGCTCCGTGACAGAGCCGGCAGTCGTGTGGGTGGCCGATTCGGCTGCCCAGCTACAAGCAACTGCTCATTTGCGGGGGCCCGCACTCCCCACAAGAACCCTCTCAGGTGCTTCACACCGATCGTGTGAAGCGCCTCACTATTTCAACCCTGTATTGAAACTTACTAAATCAATAGGATAAGCCCCTAGGAAACTAAAAAAATCTGCCAGAAGGCCTTTGTAGTAAAATATTATGGAATCCCCATCATATTTAACAAATAAATAAATAATATAGCACCCCAAGACATTTTTGTAAGGGCAATATAGAAATCAAATAAATAAATAAATAAATATGAGGATATTCAAACGTGCAGCCTAACCCAGGGTAGGGCAGACCAGCCTGGTTAGGCTCTGCATGTGAAGCGCTGGATCCACGTGGAACCTGGCACTGCCTGCCCACCTGACCCAGCTTTTTACCCTGGTCTTAAGCAGAGATTAAGGGTGTGAGTGTGACCTTAAAACCCCAGCGAGGTCATGTGTCTGCTCGGGCTGCTTGCAACCCGAGCAGACACAAATTTGGGCACCTGTTGTGCCTGTTGCAAAATGGGTATCCCTCATTGTATCGTTGGATATGTGGGGACTGGGAGAATGAGTCCTGACCTCCACTGATCCACGCTGGGTGGCCGGCGGCATGCTGAAGATGCAGCAGATGATCTTCTGGGGGAAGAGTAGATTACACCCTGACTTCCCCACTATCACACTCCCCATGCTTGTGGGAAGCATGTGAATAGCCTTTATATTTTCTCTATATACATTGAGGATTTTTCATGACCTCACTGGGGAAGGAGGACGGGCTGCAGAGAAGGAAGGAGCAGCCACCATCCTCCCCTCCACCACACCACGCACCCACATGAGCAGTGGTTCAACGGAGGGAGACACTGGGAGTGGGAGGACTTCCCCCCTCCCAAATCTCAGGGTGCCCCAGGACACAAGCGTGGTGGCTGCTCTCATTAGAGCAGCCACCATGCTCAGCACAGCCACTCCTTCCCACCAGCTCGCTGCCAGAAACAGCGGCAGGTTGGGGAGAAGCTGTTTAACCCGGTCAACCAGATGATCACCAGCTGAGGTTAAGCAAACCACAGGACCGCTTAACGGCAACTAAACGTCAACTATTTTTAAAACAGATTTACTTTGCTGGTTTCCCATTTCCTAAAGCAAGTTTCCATTTAACTGAGAAAAAGAGATAGTATTGCCATTCCTTACTTTCCAAAGCACTCAGCATTTGTTTCCTCTGAGTACTGCTGTTAAACATAAAATCAACAATATTTTCTGATTGCCTAAATATGTATTATTAGTTATGCATAAAGACCAGTAGTCAAATTGCATTTGCTGCATGCCATAAATCATAGAATGACATGCAAATAGTGTTGTTGAAGCTTGATACTTATCTTAAAAAAAACAACCCACCATCAGATTTTTACAAAATGCTTCTGAAAATAGAATGAGTGTTAATTGCAATTCACTGAGTAATTAGGGGGAAAGAGTACAAACTGCATACCTTTCAGAGGCAATTAGGTGCTGCTGAACATGACAACTCTAACCATTGGGTCAATTATACTATTATGCAGCTATAATCTAGAATAATTCCACAAATGTCAATTTTTTGCCAGAGTAATTGAGATTAGAATATGGTTCACTGTGTTTGTTTGTTTTTTTTAAAAAGACTTGATTATGGTAAACACTGCTGCTAACTATCCTGGGTTAGAATTGATCCCACTGATAGGTTTTGTGGAAAGCAATCTGACTGAGTTATAACTTTGTTAGAGAGCTATAGAGTTTATTACTCTATGCCGGCAGGAGGAGTGGGGCTGGTGGTAGCAAGAGTGTGGCCTGTGGCAAGCACGGCAGCAAGAGGGGAGGCAAGAGCGGTGGCAAGATGAGTCAGCAGGTGAGAGAGCAAGGAAGTGGGTGGAGGAGAAGCAGCAGTGCTAAAGCGCCACAATGGAGTTTGCGCGCAGGGGAGGTGCTACAAAAATAATGGGTGAAAAAATTGTGCACCAGGGGAAAAAATGACAGGAGGCCATTGTTCATTTATTGAATGCTCCCCCACCACTGAACTTGTTACCAGGGACGTAGCTAGGGGAGAAGGGGCCTACGTTCACCCCTCTCCCCTGCAGCCCCTTGGAGTGAGGGAGATAATGAAGAATATAGGGAAGGGTGGAGTTCGGGAGCTGGGTTCTTTGAACCCACCCCCTCAATTATAGCTACACTCCTGCTTGTCACAGTACTGTGGCATCCTTTGTTTTAAAAAGCAAGGAAATTTAATTAAAGCACACAAAAATCTCCATGTTACAGGGATAGTTATGGGTGTGGCAGCACCAGCTGAGCTTCAAAAAAAGAGGAAATTTGATGGCCCATGATGTTCACACCATGAGGGCATGAGATCTGATGTTGAGCCTGAGATATTGTATCAAAATACAATATTACAAAATTAATGCGGTAACACTAATTCCCAGCCTGTTGCCACCAGCCTATGCAGATAATGCACTGGAGCATGGAGGACCTCATCAAATAATGTATCCATGATTATGATTTTGGAGGCCAGTACAATATCTCAGACTGGACATCAGATCTCATGCCATTATGGTGTGAACATCATTGGTTATCAAATGTCCTCAGATTTTGGAACTCAGTTATTGCTGACCCACCCTTAATATCCCACTGAAGGTTTTTTTCCCTTTAATTGAATGTATATATGGGTTGACATGTTGAGAAGCAGTAGATGGGAAAGCAGCATTTCCGCAGGTTTCCCACTGTCATGAATGGGGAAACCTTCAGTGACACTGCTTCCACATCTACTGCTTCTGAATTGTGTCAGGGCTTGCTTTGAAGTCCGCAACAGCCTTGGGACAGACCATTACAGCAATGATATACTGCTCATCACATCAGACATGGCACTTAGGTGTTGATATTTGGACATTTAAACAATGTAATCTGGTTTGCCATATATGTGTGTTTGTGTATGTGTATATATGTATGTGTATGCATCAGGGGCATAGCTAGGCGATAGGGTTCCCGTGTTCACTCCTCTCCCTGGTGGCCCCTTGGAGTCCCTGAGTACCTTAAGGTGTTCATTAACCCTATTGGATAAAATGTTCCCATTTGCACTGTACTTGTCATTGTGATCGGGAAGAACCTAGCTATCTAAGGGAACATTGTCTGAAGTAGGCAAAAAAGATTCCAGGATGGGGCTAAAAAATTTCTACTCAGGCCCCAAAAGGACAATTAGTGAGGAGGGTCACTCTCCAAGCATGAACTGCCAGCTATAGCAGCTGAGACCCTCAATGGCTGTTTGGCTCCACCCCTTTCCCTGCCAGCAGCCAATCGCTATTGCCCCTTTGCCTTGTATTCCATTCAGTTGGGGCTGGGGCACACAAGCCACGCCCAAAACAAGCTGCATGATAGGCTCCATTTCAAACTGCTCTGTTGTGCTATTGCACAAAATTCCCTTGAAATATGAGGCATGGCACAGGTTGCACAATTGTGAAAGCACAAACATGTTTATGCTAGTGCGACACTAGTCTGAAGTGCAAGCTCCAAACTTAGCAGAAGAAGCTAGCATAACAGCCTTGCACTAATGCAATACCCTTGCACAAGTGCAGTGATAGTCAGGATGTTGGCCATTATTTTCTTCTCAGTTCAAAAGGGTTTATTATTTATTGCTTTTGGACACAATTCTCCACATTAACCTGAATGAACTGTGTGAGCTGTGCAAGAGCATAATAGTGCACTCACACTTCTCTCTGAGGTTGGTCTGTCCACTAGGCAGACCGAGGGCACCAATTCTTGGAGGGATGGGTGCTTCCGCTCCCACTGTGGTGCTTCCACTCCCTCTGCATGGCAGTTGGAGCAGTTGTGGCTGGGGCAGGGAGGGCAGTGAAGAAGGACATTATATCATTTAAAATCCTGCCACTGCTGCCACCCCCACACCACTGCCCAGCTCGGTGTGGAGTCCACACTGACCACACACCCAGCCTCCGCTACTCACCTGGCCCTTTAGTATAACTAACTCTAATAGCGTCTGATGAAGAGCCAGTTGTAAGTAGTAATGGGGGTGAGTTTGCAAGTATGGTGTTAGAAATACAAACACTAACCACTCAGAATGTCTCCCCTCAGGCCCAGACCATTTTGAATGCAGAAGGTTCCAAGTTCCCTTCCTGGCATCTCCAGACAGAGAGACTCCTGCCTGTAACCTTGGAGAAGCCACTGCCAATCAGAGTAGACAATACTCAGCTAAATGGGCCAATGGTCTGACTCAGTGTAAGGCAGCTTCCTATGTTCCTATGGATTCATTCCTATCCCATTAGTAGTTAGCCCTCCATGCCAATTCCCCCCTTCCCAAGCCAAAAAGCTTACCATTGAGAAAAGGGAGATTTTTTAATTTAATTTAATTTATTTTTTTTACATTTTATATCCCACTCTTCCTCCAAGGAGCCCAGAGCGGTGTACTACATACTTAGGTTTCTCCTCACAACAACCCTGTGAAGTAGGTTAGGCTGAGAGAAGTGACTGGCCCAGAGTCACCCAGCTAGTATCATGGTTGAATGGTGATTTGAACTTGGGTCTCCGCGGTCCTAGTCCAGCCCTCTAACCACTACACCACACTGGCTGGTGTAATGATAATCAGCAGCAGGAAGGGCTCACTAGAGATGGGAGTGGTCGTTGCAGATTCTCTTTCAGTGGAAATGATGTCATTTTCTGCCTGGGAACATGGAATCTGTAGTGTTCTTTGCCTCTCAAATTGAATCAGGAGGCAAAGCAAACCATATAACCTCATGCTCCCCACAGGAAATTATTACCAGGGAGGGAGCACAGGAGTTTTACTTTTCAAGACTAAATCAGGAGGGACAGAAAAATACACAGCCCATGCTCCCCAGCAAGCTCAGCAGTGGCATTCACACTTTAAGTCGAGGAATCACCAGAAAAGGCTTCTGTTATCTCTTGTGAGCCTTTCTCAAGGCTGCTTATTTCTTCCCTCTTCTCAACTGCCAGTTTTTTGCTTGGGAAGAGGTGGGAGGATCTGGAAGGAGAGGAGGTATCTCACCACCACCAACCCCTCAAACGTTCTGTAAAAATATTCTGTAAGGATATCCAACAAGTACTTTTAAGAAATGGGGGGTGGGGGAGAAATCCCAATTTTTTTTGTGGCAAGCCAGTGAGCGTTTGTACATCATGATAACTTGAAATGAAAACAGGTTCTATATACAGGCCCATGTAGTGTGCAGTGCTCTCTGAACAGTTTCTGCAATGCCTGTGCTGCTGTAGACATGTAAAATTGACAGACTTGCACAAGAGCACTGTTGCCTACACTTGTGCGGCAACAGTTGTACAACACTACAAACATTATTTCCAATTAGGGATGTGCACGAACCGGTTCGCAGGCCATGATGGAGGCCTGCAAACCGGTTCGCATGGTGGCCGGTCTGACAAACCATCGGTGGGTGGTGGGGTTGCTTTAAGGGCGGGGGGGGGGGTTGTACTCACCCCTCCCACCACTTTTCCCCCTCCGGCGCTATCGTTTTTGTTAAAATCTTCAGGGCGGCAGGAGTCCTCCCTGCCACCCCTACCCTCTTGTTGGTGCAAGTTCAGTGAGGGGGTGCTCATGCACCTGCCGCCAACATGCGCGCACCGCCAACATGCACACACACGTCACACATGTTACTATGATGTGTGCGGCGTGCGGGCATCGGCAGGCGCAGGTGTGCCTGTTACTTCTGGGTATGTGCACCAACAAGGGTGTAGGGGCGGCAGGGAGGACTGCTGCCGCCCCAAAGATTTTAACAAAAACGACAGCGCCAGTGGGGGGAAAGTGGGGGGAGGGGTGAGTACACCCCCCCCCGCCCTTAAAGCAACTCCCCTGCCTGGCATCAGACCGCGCTTCTGCGGTCCGTGCACACCACTGTTTCCAATGGCAGTAATGCTGGATAACTGGGTTTGCGCCATTTTAGGCATTTGCAGAACAGTGCTCTTACATGATGCCATCCATTTTAAATAAATAAATAAATGCCTGCAGTAGCATGAACAGTGTTGAAATGCTCTAGGACACTCCATGATATGAGGACCATGGTTTGTATATAATCAGTTTCTCTTCACAAGGGATCCAATGCAGCTGACAACTAAACAGTAAAACTATCAATAAAGAAAACAGCAGTCATAAAACAAGATGAAAAACATCAACAGGGAGGGAGAAGGCTCAAGAGACAAAGTCAAAGAAGATGAGAGCAGCCCCGCTGAAGAAAGAGGGTTTGCATGCTTTCAGCTTGCACTGGCAAACTGGCAAGGAAGGAACAAAGAGAAACTCATATGGCAAGGAGTTCCTTCCACATGGTGGAAGCCACCATGCAGATGACCCACTCATATGTCATCACCAATACCAACTGAGCTTTAGAAGGCACTGGAACCCACAAGAGGGCTCTTCCAGATGATGCAGAGGACAGGCAGACTCATGTTGAAGAAGATGGTTCTTAAGATACCTTGGCTTTAAGCTGACAAGGGCAGCTTAATAATAATCACCAGCGGCTTGAATCATGACCACACTAACAGCATTCAAAGGCCTTTCAGAGAGTCAAAGCAGCCCCACTTGGATCATCTGTTTGAGAGAAGGGAAAAGGGAGAAGTGGGGGCTGGGTTTTATTCCCTCTCCCTCGAACACAGCAGTGAGATCACCAATTATCTGAGTGGGGCTGCAGGCATGTCACTACCGAGATGCTGAAAGAGCTTTTAAATAATGGGCAGATTCAGATGAATGTGAGCCCCAATGCATGAACAGAATGGGGTGCACCCAGAGTGTGCCTGTGTTGTGTTCCAGGCCTCCTAGGGCAGTCTGCACATGCTCTGTAGCACACCCAGCATAAGCACCAGGAGTCTGACACAGTCTCGCTTGGGTTCCATATTTGTGTTGGCTATTAGGGAGAGAAAAGCAAGAAACACACACCAAATTCCTTTATTTAGAAGAAAAAGAGAAAAGTAAGGCAATTATATCCAGAACTAGGATAGGGGTGGGGAGAAGGAAACAGGGATGAGGACAGATTAGAGCAGAGTTCATTTTGCAGAGCATACCAGAGGCAGACAGCTGTCAGCTGGACAAAGTTTTTGAGTATACAGTTCCAAAATAAGGGATAGGTGCTCCTTAGAAGCCCATGGCTAGACAAAAAAGCAAGGAGTCTATTTCCCCTGGATCTTCACCCAGAGTTTGTCTGAATCTCCCCACCTTTTGCAGCCATTCACTTCTTGTACCCTCTTTCTTCTTTGAACACATTATAATTAATTGATAAAATTCAATATACTGTGGGGGGTGATCGGAGCCTGATTTCTACGATCCGATACACAAGTCTTATCATAGCCAGCAGATGTTTTCATGGTGTAAAGCTGTTAGCCTTGGAGTGTAAATTGCAGTGTCCTTGAAAAACAGCCCCTGGCATGTCCATTTTAGAGTGATCTTTGGACAATTACGGGGGAGAAAGGGGAGGGAGAGAGGAAGTGGATTCTAGGAGTTAGTGAGCTAGTAAGATTATTCTGATACACATCTAAGGGCAATAAACATAAAGAAGAGGAGAAAATGGCCAGATGGCCCTGAGGCAATTAGGCAGTCAAAGAGGTATTTGCAACTATAGCTTTCTCAGCTCATCTGCCTCCCACAATTTCCCCTTCTAGCCATAGCCACAATGGTACTGTTCACTTGTGGGTTGAAAATAAGAGGCAAATGGATGGGCCAGCCCATGGTCCATAACGCCTGTCCTGATGGCACTGCAGGATGCCCTGAAGTGCTGTCTGGACATTACATCATTATTAATCATCATTAAACTATGCAAGAGGGACATTAATCTCAATTGCCCCTCTACATGCACTCCAGGGTTTTGGAGTGTGTGTAGAGGGACACTTTGGCTGCCGCCTCTCTCACACAATTAAAGGATATACCAACCACATGTCGGAACATTCTGCAGTGGCATCAGAATGGACACACTCCGAGCACAACTCTGTCCTTCTTATGCACTGGGGCTCACATTCATCTGAACTGGCCCACTGAAAATGATACATATCTCAGCCTAGCACTATTCACCTGTATTGGCTAATCAGGGAATGTGATTTGTTCTTATCAATACATTCTTCTCTGTGCCCTTATAAAATGTAGCATTTTAGAAGTAACCTTTTTTTCTAAGGGAGGAACGTATGGAGAATAGAGAAAGGAAGGAGAACATCTTGAATACCATGCTCAGTGTATATACTCTACAGATATCCGTTTATACAGCTGTAATGGCTTCTCTCAAAGAGGCTTCACCCATTGTCTGCTGTATGATGGAATCTCCTTTACCCAGCCTACCTGAGAATGCAGAGTCCGGCCTCAGAGTAGGGGCAGAGAGGGGTTAAATGTCACCCTGAGTCTCCTCCATCCCAGGCTGTTTGCCCCTGGTGTTGGCCTCTCTCCGGAGGACCCAGAACTCACCATCTTCCAGCCACTCATGAGCCAACACCCCTCTTTATTAGCCCAGTATTGCTGGCAGCTGTGTTCCCCTTTGTCCCCGTTCCGTCCTCCTTCCCTTCGTGCCCCCTCCCTTTGGGAGGCACACTGATGATGTCACTCCCATGCACCTCCCCTAGAGTTCTCCCCAGCTGTCTGCAGTGCTGCTTGGCTGGGTGGCTGGGAGGCAGGCCGGGCCTGGACCCATCAACATGCCACCCTTCTTCCTCACCTGCCTGTTGCCTGTTTCCATGGCATCAGACCACCACCCATCCTCATCCTCACCAGTAAGGGTGGCCAGTGCATCTGGACACCGATTTGCAACTGATGAGAGTGCTGATAATACTCCATTAGAGATTGCTAGCTCTCATCACAAAAAATCCACAACTCTCAGGTTTCTGGGGGGTGTGTGTGTAGGGGGAGGGGGAAGACTGCTGAACCAGTTTTAAGTCTGTAGTGCAGATGAATATGCCCAATGTCTCCAAAAGATCCTTTGTCCTGCTTTAACTCAAACCAGCTGGCAATCAATAATGCTATCTTGTCAGGAACATTGGAAAATAAAATACACGTGAAATTCCTGTGGTGCTTCATTTTAATCTCAATGGGAATGGGTACCAAAAAAATCATTGGTGCATTGGGACAGAACAAAATAAGGGTCATGCTGAGATGTAAGGTGCCCCCCTGAATTCGGGGTTATACCACCACAAGGGTACATCTAAAAAACAGCATGGAATGCAAAGTTATTTACCTGCTTTTATTATACCTATAAACCTTAAACAGCATGGAATTTAAGATTATCTGTAGCTAGAATGAAAATCCATATGAAACTCATAGGAATTGTATTCTTTTGCTTTCCTCTCCTCCATTTCACAATTCTGAAAAACTTCCTGCTGGCTTCTTAGATGTGATGAGGTTTTCTGTTACTTTTTTCAAAGACCATTGGCAGTTAGTTCTACAGCTGCCACCTCCTGCCATGCTGAAGTCTTCCCTTGGCTCTTGTCTTCCCTGAGCTGTATGCAGCTTACATATATATTAAGGAGTGGGGAGTCTGCTTCACAATAGCATGCAGAATACAACATTCTTTTGAACAGCATAAACAATGTTTTTCATCACAGGTGTAATCTTCCTTCCTTCCACTTCCTTCCTTCCCTTCCTTCCTTCCTTCCGTCCCTCCCAAGGAACATCTATAAAATATAGATTAGTGAGACTAGAGTGAATAGTCCATTTACAGTGTCAATTTGTGCAAAGCCTTGGTCTGGAAATAGGCTGAGTTAGGAATATGGTACAATCAGATTTATTGAAGGATTATTGGGGTGCAGGAAATGAAAAAGAAGGTTAGGCAATTGATGAAGGCAATAAGACTTTAAATTGCAATGTAAAGCAGAGACTCACAAAGAGGCGTTTTTAGCTTAAAAGTCCAAATTGTGATTAAATCAGTTTAAGGCTTGCCAGAGAGAGAAGGCCCGGTATGCAGAGTTTATAGTTAGGACTAGCAATAGCAATAGCAATAGCAATAGCACTTACATTTATATACCGCTCTATAGCCGGAGCTCTCTAAGCGGTTTACAATGATTTAGCATATTGCCCCCAACATTCTGGGTACTCATTTTACCGACCTCAGAAGGATGGAAGGCTGAGTCAACCTTGAGCCCCTGGTCAGGATCGAACTTGTAACCTTCTGGTTACAGGGCAGCAGTTTTACCACTGCACCACCAGGGGCTCATGGGAAGGGAGAGAGAGGGAGAGAGAGAGGAAGGGAGAGAGAGAGAGGGAGGAAGGAAGGGAAGGAGGGAGGGATTGTTAGTAAACTTTCTGCCAATTCCAAAAGAAAGTCTGTCACCCTTGCAGGATAGGGAACACTGGGGTCTTTCTTCCCAGGGGCCCAATAGGAGAACAAGGTAGAAGGGAGGCAAGCATGCTGCTCGCAAGCCAGGGTTCCAGGAAAGTGGCTGGTTCCAGGGAAAATCCAGGGGAGGCTGGCAAGCATAGTGACAGCCAAGCATAGTGCAAGGGGAAAATCCAGGGGAGGTCAGCGCTCTAAGGCAGCCAAGCATAGTGCATGGTTTCGATCAGGAGATGGGTCCAAACCAGGAGCTGGAAGCGAGGCTGGAGCAATGGCCAGATGGAATGAGTAGATGGAATTGACAGAGCCAAGGCACACGTGGGGGGTGGGTCTGAAGAAGGAGCACACCATTGAGTGAGGCACAGGGTTAAACTAGGCACAAGCATGCCTTCAGGCCAAACACGGGTCACACCTCCAGGTTGCAGAAGATGATATCCATGGTTAACAAAAGAATGCATGCTGTATGATTCAATCATGGGTGTGTGGAGTCTTGAAAGACAATAGAGTGAACTGGTTTGAAAAACCTGCATGGGACGGAGTAAATGGGTGAGCTAAAAGCTTATCTCATGGGTCAGGAAGACCTTCTAGGTGTGGAGACTGGAATGCTTTTCATGCTAACAAGCCTCTTCTCTGGTCAAAGCCAGACCATAATGCTTTGATAGTGAGGAGGGAGTGATACAGCCTTCTCTAAGCTCCTTTTGAGGTGATTAGTTCCACTAATCCTTTGTGCCAACAATAAAAGGAGTTTGACTATTATCTTGGGAAATAGTCCTTCTCCTTAACTGTTGTCTTACACAGCTAGCATCCTTCTCTGTATTGCAAGACAGAGGGGCATGGGGGATACCTTTCAGTCATATGATCTGGGGTAAAATTGCCCCATGGGCATGTGGAGGGCTCATGGTCCCGTGAGTCCAGATTGTCAAGATGGAGACGGCAAGCCTGCAGTTCCAAACCATATAGAAGAGTGTTTTTTGTAGCCCTCCAACAGGCTGTTCTGGTAACAAGCCAGCATGGTGTAGTGGTTAGAGTGCTGGACTAGGACCAGGGAGACCTGAGTTCAAATCCCCATTCAGCCATAAAACTAGCTGGGTGACTCTGGGCCAGTCCCTTCTCTCTCACCCTAACCTGCTTCACAGGGTTGCTGTGAAAGAGAAACTCAAGTATATAGTACACCACTCTGGGCTCCATGGAGGAAGAGCGGGATATAAATGTAATAATAATAATAATAATATCTATTTATTTGAGCAAAAAGCTCACATATGAAGTGCCTTTTCAAGTCCCTTGAGAGATTGTTTTGACAATAATGCCTTTCTTAGGTGCACACTGGACACTAGGCATAATAGTATCAAATGAATGGGTGAAATGTCTAATGGCTTGTGACCGTCTTCTCTCACATAACCATTTCTCTTCTCCATTTGGGTTTTTAAAAACACCTCAAATTCAGCTTATGCATAGTGGACAACCATTTAAGAAGGGATACGGTCCCAGAAGAAGAAGACAACCAGCAGCAAAGTGGATGGACTCAATTACGACAGCAATGAATGCACCACTGAGAGACCTTAAAGGCCAAGTTGAGGACAGATCATCCTGGAGAGAATCTATCTATGTGGTTGCTAAGAGTCAATACCAATTTGACGGCACTTAATCAATCAGTCATGGTCCCATAAGGGACAATCCCATAGAGTCTAAACTGATGCAGCTTTTCTGTTGTTCTGCTCCGCTGTTATTGTAATATCTTCACCTGGGGGAAGGTTAACAATATACAAATTGCCCATCTGTTATACCCAGTTACTGTTAAATGATGTTGTACTGGGAAAATTAAAAATCATAATAGAGATGGCAAAATGCCTTAGAACACACAGTTTGTCAGGAAAGGAAAACTCACCCTCATGAAGTTCATGGCATCTCTGTGCACTTGCAGCCTTGACAGTGGTCCCATGTACTCCTGAAGTGTTCACTTAGGAAAAGGTGTAATGTGCAGTTGTTTCCTTAGTTCGAAAGTCATTACAGCACACAATGAAATTTTTTAAAAGTGAGAACTGAAGCAGAGGTTGGATTCTATGAAATACGTGAGAATTTTCAGGGGAAGTGAAATGTTTTCTGTAAAACAAATAATAAAGCAACAACTTTAAATTCACCCCAAATAATAATGTGATACAACAGAATCATAAGACAATAAAGCACAATACAATAATTTATAGCAAAGGGGGGGGGGAATGAAGGCGTTAGTAAAGCCACCGTAGAAACCTACTGCAAAACAACCACAACAATGAACAGCTAAAATAGAATGCTGCTAAAAGATAATCTGACTCGGAATGATTTCTGATTTTTTTAAAAGCAGGTTCTTAACAATGGCAGAACAGGAAAAGGTTTAGAAGGGGAATTCCAAAAACTGGGAGACACCACCAGAAAGGTTGTGTCCTGAGCCCCCTGTCAGATCAACTAACAGTAAAAGAAGGAACATGAAGTAAGGATACACCAGCTGACTGTAACAGTTGAAGGAATATATGGGAGGAGATGATAATCAAGATAAGTAGAGCCGAAGACCTATGTACATTAAACACTATGCAGAAGTGTTCCATCTTCCACTGACTGAGCACAGAAGACTTCACATTTACACCTATAACTTTACTGAGAATAGGAATGTCCAATTTATGAAAGGTATCATATTGCATCTTCAGTGTACTCATTCTAAAAGCCATAGGAGTTCAGCAACTCATTGGAAAACTTTAGAATAGGCCACACTGTAGTAGATGTATATTTAACACATTTAAATAAATGCAAAAAAAAATTCAGATGGCAAATTGCATAGATGAACATTGGCACAATATTGAAAAAACTGATGTGAGATTTCTGAGATCAAATGTAGGCATCTATGAAGGCATCTATTTTTGAAATCTTTTGTTCAAATATATATGCATTCTCTCACAGGTATGTTTTTATATTTAACTGTTCATCGTAAGTCAAACTAAAAATATCTGCTATCCCAGAAATCATTTATGGAACAATAATTTTGCTCACAAAATGAGTTCTTTACTCTTCATGCTTGCTCTATTCACCTTTCTCACAGTGGTACTTTATGCTGGAAAATCTAATTTATGAAAGCAGTTTGAGGTACATCTGGATAGTACTTGTCAAACAAGTTACAAGAAAATACCAGCTGAGACATTCTTCATATAGTTCTTAATGGTTTCGGTTCACGGCATGATCCATACGTCTAGCCCCACAGGAATACCTGGTGTTCATGGCTTGCCACAGTTTCCTTTAAGAATTTCATATAAGGCCACAGTGAATCTAGCCATTATTTTCTGAGAAAAGTTTGTTTGCAAGTATTCCTCAGAATGTTCCACACCAAAACACACACTTCTGTTCTCATAATAAATTAAACTAAAGTAAAGTGTGCCGTCAAGTCGATTTTGATTCCTGGTGCCCATAGAGCCTTGTGGGTTTTCTTTGGTAGAATACAGGAGGGGTTTAGCATGGTCTCCTCTGGTGCAATATGATATCACTGCTGCCCGATATAGGTGTTTCCCATCATCTGGGAAACATACCAGCAGGGATTCAAACTGGCAACCTTCTGCTTGTTAGTCAAGCATTTCCCTGCTGCCCCACTTAAGGTGGTCATAATGGATATGACATAATGGTGGATATTCAGGAAGTGCATCTCAGCACTTTTCAAAATGGAAAGGAAAGGAAATATTGCCTCTATTAGGGGTGTGCACGGAACCGCCAACTGCGGTCCGGCACTGGGGTGGGGGGTATCTTTAAGAGCGGTGGGAGGGTTTACTTACCCCTCCTGCTGCTTTCCCGCTCTGGCGCCGTAATTGCAAGAGTAATTGGGGTGGCAGGATACCTCCCTGCCGCCCTTTCCCCGTGGTTACTGTAAAAAACTCCCAGTAGTCCTTTGCACGCGCACATTGTGCACGTGCTTCACATTTCTGTGACGTGCGCACGCGCAAAGGACTACTGGGAGTTTTTTACAGTGACAGTGGGGAAGGGGCGGCAGGGAGGTATCCTGCCACCACAATTACTCTTGCAATTACGGCGCCAGAGCGGGAAAGCGGCAGGAGGGGTAAGTAAACCCTCCCGCCGCTCTTAAAGCTACCCCCTCCACCCGAACCGGACCGCCCAGGTCCGGACCGGTCCGGACAATCCGGAGGCCTTTGCAATGGCCTCCAGACCGGTCCGGGCCCATCCCTAGCCTCTATTGGAAATGTAAGAAAGCAGCACACACCAGACTTCTTTTAGTAGCATAACTAAAATTGCTGACAACTCACTGGAAAAACCCACTGCCTATAACTAAGACTGCTGAAAAACAAGTAGAAATTATTTGAGGACAGTCTCTAGTTTCTATTGCATTGACTGTTTAGGTCCAATCATTCACCTGGGCTTCTGCTGCTCCCTTAGCCCGGTTTTCCCCATCGTGAGAATAGCCTCATGGAGTTTCTCATTATGAAGCCTTCTGGGCTTGGCTCACGGGCAATATGCCACTAAGTTCTTCTCTGGTTAGTATTTTAATATGAGCCAGAGAAAAACGTCAGTTCTTTTCTTTCCCTCCCACCTGCCAGTCAGCTTCTCAATGCCTCTCCCTTCATCAGCTTACCTGACTGCTCCAGTTGTGGGAAGGAGTGGGGAGGTCTTTCTGTCCCCTCTCCCCACATCATGGAACATTTCGTTTGTTTGTTTGTTTGTTAGCTTTATATCCCACTCTTGACAGGCTCAGAGCAACTTACAGCATGTTTTAAAATGAATAATCCTGACCCAAAGGGGCTCACAACCTTGTTTTTTAAAAAAAAAATCAGAAAAAAATTAAGAAGCCTCCCTCCTTTTCTGCCTCCCTCCTCCTCCTTCTGCTGCTGAGGCCACCAGAGCAGACAGGTAAGGAAGTGGAAGGGAGAAGGAAGCGGGTTTGGAGGTTTATGGGTAGAGTTCAACTCAGGACTTTCATAAAAGCCATGAGACCATTTAGGGGACCAGATAACATTTTTTGCTGTGATGTCTGAAGTTCTGGGGGCAGCTGGAACATTTTATTCCTTAAGAACACTTTTTTTTCCTCATGAGCAGCTGCTCTTCCTCTGTCTCCTTCCCCTGCTGGCATCCTACTGACCATCCGTCTAATGGGAAAACCAGAGGGGAGGTTCTGCTTCAGTAACAGGTTGCAAAACCACATGATGCAGGAGCACGGATAGGTGGGCCCGGCAGGTGCAGCTTGCTGCCTTCATTTGGTGATGGCAGTGTAAAGAAGTTAGCAGTTACCTAACTAACTTTACTCAGTTAGCAGTTGCCACCGCATTTATTCTCAAATTATCCCATTTTTATCAAAATATGCATATACCATGCCAATAACCATATGCAAATTTTATACAACAAGGAGACTTTTTGGAGTGTGTGTGTGTATGTCTGTGTGAAAAGCGTCCTCTGTTGCCACTTTTTTGGTGATGGCGGACCTGGTGATATTTTCACCATCTGGACATTTTCACCTTCTGGACCTGGCAACCCAACTTATGGGTGGGAGGATGGAGTTTGCAAACCCCTGGGAGTTAGGGGCAGGATCAGACTCTGTTCTGTTCCCAATGATATCAGATGGGTTATTTTGAATATAACAAGAAGTCATGCTATTTCCTGATTTGGGGGAGGAATATCTTTGATTTGCTGAGTTCAATTATGAAGTGAACCACAGTGGTTGTGACAAAACCGCCCTGAGCCATTTTTGGAAGGGCAGTATAGAAATCAAATCAGTCAATCAATCTAATAAACAAATAAAATATTTTACTCCCCTTCTGCTAAATCCACATCCTCATAAATCGGCTCCCCTATGCCAAGCATTTATGTTTGAATTGGGCAGGTGTCTTTTTACACATGGGCTGGATTGTGGCCCAAATTTTAAAGGTGAGGATTTCCATGCATTTACTATGTAAGAATTAAACTAATAACTAAAACTGCAACTAAAATTTACCTAAAACAAACTGAGGTCATGCATATAACCATAATAGGGGTGGAGAGGGCAGGGGGAGGGAAGGCAGAGATGGACCTATATTCCCCCCAGACAAACTTCACCCACCTCTTCAGCATGCTGTCGTGCACCCACACAATCCACACTGCTTCGTGCAGCATAGATCTCTGGCTGGGACTCATTTTCCCATTCAAGAACACACTCATGCAAAATATCTGCAGTGATGTCTAAGGAAGGTAAAGTGATTTTGGTAAGACTGAAGACATTTATTAGAGTGGGAGTAGTCCCAAATGTTTTATATTGAACTACCCCCCGTAGTTTGTTTCAAGTTCATCTCTACTTGTAAACCAGATCTCCTGTGTCCCAATCAGTAAACCATCTTTCCCCCCTCATACCTGGAATTATACAAATCAGCATAACCAATATATAATGGGATGGATTCTTGGTTTTCAAAAAAGCTTATTTTTGCCTTTTGTAACCCAGAAGGAATATCACCTGATCCACAGTGGTTGCATTGCATATGCAGGATGAGCTTTTATTCAAAAAATCATCTTGACTCTTACTGTGCAAGTGTTTTGGTTTTTTTAAAAGAGGACAGATCCAAACATATGCCCTCCACATGTATAGGCTATAACTGTCTGCTGCTGCATGTTGGCAAACACTGTAACCCACACAGATAGGAACATAGGAAGCTGCCATATACTGAGTCAGACCATTGGTCTATCTACTAGCTCAGTATCGCCTTCACAGACTGGCAGCAGCGTCTCCAAGGTTGCAGGCAGGAATCTCTCAGCCCTATCTTGGAGAAGCCAGGGAGGGAAATTGAAACCTTCTGCTCTTCCCAGAGTGGCTCCATCCCCTGAGGGGAATATCTTCCAGTGCTCACACTTTTAGTCTCCCTTTCATATGCAACCAGGGTGGACCCTGCTTAGCTAAGGGGACAAGTCATGCTTTCTACCACAAGACCAGCTCTCCTCTCTGAAGACGGGTTACGGATTGTATGCACAACCCATTCTACCCATACCACTAATCCTAGAAGCCAGTGGTGGCTCAAGACCTGTGCGCCTGCGCAATGGTGTCAAATGTTGCTCCCTTTGTGCACACTCCCTCTTTTTCAGAGGCGCCATTAGGCCCAAACCTTAGGGTGCAGGTCCATGGCCTGGTGGCCTCCCTTCCTGGAGGGCCCCAGAACACCTGCCTCCCTGCCCTACAGCCAGTGATGTTCATTTAATTTGAAGTAGATCAATCAATCTGTTGATTTTCAATGTTTTTAATTTATTTTTTAAAACAAAATCCTATAAGTTTCATGACAGAAAATCACAAAAACTTCTGGAACTGAAGCCTCCCCTTGGACCATTGTTCCACCCCCATGTGGAGGAATCTGCCCTTTGCCTTAATAGAAAAGAGTAAAGCACCCTCCTTTTGCTCTACCCTTTAGATCTCCTGGAATACCTTGGCATAGGGCTCTGCTATTGAGCACAGATGTAGGACAGGGTGAGAGAACTCTGTGTATTTTATTTGAAGCACATTGGTCAATCCATTGATTTTTCATCATTTCCCCCTACTACATTAAAGCTGCCAAAGAGAGTTATTTCTATCCATAGAGTATTTCACAACTAGTGAAAATGGAGCTAACTATTAACATCTGAATAAATAAACTTGCGTTTTGGGCTGTATAAAATGTGTTAAATAAAAAAAATAAAAATAAATAAATGCACTATGCTCAAGTTGGTTTGCAATCCAGAAGGTCTGGGTGAGAACTGTGAAACCAAGGGCACGTGTTGTGGTTTTAACTTGTTTCCTTTAAAATGCATTATATGTCCAAGCTGGTCTGTGATAGACCTGTGGATTTGTGGTGAATGATCAAGGAGGTGTGTGAATTCTTGGGTGTGTGTGTGTTGTGTAGTCTTTCCCCCTCCCAATGCACTCTAGCACACACTTGTGGGTTTGTGATGAATGATCAAGAAGGTGTGTGGATCCTTCAGCTGTTCAGCAGATGGGAGGAGCTAGCTGAGGCAGAGTGCTCTGTGAGCTGCAGCCTCATTCTGTGCCTGCTTTCCTGTTCCTACCTGCCCATGCCAATGGGAAGCTGTGTGAAACCATGGTGTGTGTGTGTGTGTGTGTGTGTGTGTAGAGGATGCTTGTTTTGCAAGAGGGGCCAGGCTCCAAAATTAAATAGCTGCACCTCTTCCCTTTCTCTCTCTTTTTAAAGTGGGGGCAGAAAGACATCATACTGGCACCGCAATAATCTGTTGCTTGGGGTTTCTGCCCCACCTTGCCTTATGGAAGGGCCACCCTTGCCAGCAGCCCTACATGGAATGGATAAGGTTGCACCTTCCCATCTGTCATTTAGTGTGGATGCAAATATCCATATCTGATATTTATGCAACTGAATACATTCTATCTCTATCTCTATCTCTGTCTCTGTCTCTGTCTCTGTCTCTGTCTATCAATCAATCAATCCTTTATTATGATCAGAGACCAGCATATATCTATATCTATCTTAGGCATACCCGTCGCTAATCCTATGTGTGGCAGCTCTCGCAAGAGTTCATGAGCAGCTGCCTGGATAGTGACGGGGATGTGGGGGGAAATGGTGGTGGCAGGCAGCCAGCAGGCAAAGATAACAGCGGCAAATGGCGGTGGATGGCTGAGCAGCCAAAGAAAACAGTGGCAGTGGCAGCAGGCGGGTGGAAGGAGCACTTAGTTAATGCACAGAATGGGAAAAGTGCCCCACTTTTGCACATATGTCCCTCAGACCAAGCAAAGGAACTCGATAAAACAAGCAAAACCCTATCTGGCCTTTTTCATGTTGAACACAGCAACCGGCACAACAAGGTTTTTATTTTTACACGTTATCCCAACAAAAATAGATTAGGAATTTATCTCAGGTTTGGCAATTTGCTTCAAAAATGTCTGTCTCCTCAGAAGTGTGGGAAACAGAATATACAATTATTAACATTTACTATATTATTTATTTAAAATATTTATACCCCGCCCCTCCAGTGCTCTACTGCTCAGGGCGGCTCATAACAATAGGATAGACACAGATACAATAAAAATAATAAAATTAACTATTTTTTTAAAAAAGTCAGATTAAAAACCACAATTATTAGGTTCAAATGAAAACTGAAAATTATCAAAAGCTAAAGAAACTTAAGAACCTACCAGATATAACTAAACAATAACGGAGCATTAAAAAGCCTCCTTTAAAAGGTGCATTTTGAGATTTTTTTTTTAAACACTGAGGGAGGGAGCATGGCGAAGCTCTTCAGGGAGGGCATTCCAAACCTGAGGGGCCACAACCAAAAAGGCCCTGTCTCTAGTCCCTGCCAACTGGATCTCTGTTAGTGGTGGGGTCGTGAGCAGGGCCTGAGGTGATGAGCAGAGGGCCCTGGCAGAGTCATATGGGTGAATTCGGTCTGACAGGTACCCCGGCCCCAAGCTGTATATGTTACCCTCCAGGCTACATCTAATTTACCTGATAATATAGTCCTCTTTACTACTGAATTTGTCAAAGATTATATACCTTCTGTGGTGAGGGTGCCCAGGAATAGAAGCCTGTTGGACACAGGTTTTACAAACATGTAGTGTGATATTACATTGTCAACTGACAGCTCAGTGTCTTTACATAAAGATCTCTAAGGATGTGCACAGATCGATTTTTGTGATCAAATAAGCCTGATTCAATTTGAGCTCGAATCTCCTACCTTGAATCTGGGGTCTATTTGAATTGAATTTGATTAGATTCCATTTGAATTTGAATCAATTCAGCCTAATTTTTAAGTGCTAGTGGGCACCAAAGTGAGTTGGGTTGTAGGGCCCCATGGGTGCCAACTACCACCCAACCCTCAAAGGAAGGCAAACGGGTGAATTTTTAAGAATTTTTATGTGTGGTGGATTCTTGGTTGTGAAATAGCTTCATCATAGGGAATACCTATGAAGAAGTTATTTCAAACCAAGAATCCACACCAAGAAGCAAGGGAGATCACCAGCCAACCAGAGTGGCAGAGAAATTTGGAGGGCTAACACTGCGGGGACAAAATGAATCAATTTGTGCTCAAATCCAGGGTGATTCTATTCGATCTTGAATCTGGTCAGTGCTCCCAAGGGTGATTCGATTTGAGGTTGAATTACTCAAATCAAGCAGATTTGAATCGAATTGATTCAGCCATGAATCAATTCACACATCCTAAAGATCTCCTCTTTACTCTAAAGCAGCCAAAGTAGCTTTAATGTGTATACAGAAATCCATTCTTCCTCCTAATTTTGACCTATAGAGAGATAAACTGGAGGACAGAATGTTCATGCAGAAATTAACTTGCCAGGCTTGACCAGCTGAATAACAGAGAAAGCCAAATGCCATCTCTGAATTCTGGCTCAATTCCTTATCTGGAAGCTCAAGGAAGCAATACATATGTGCTCCTTATAGATTGAAATGTATTTCTTTACACCAATCTCTTTCTTAATTAACTGCTAACGTAATTATAATGGCTGGCACCCCAAAACTCTGCATGTGTGGCCAAAAGAAGCATGTTTACTACAGAAGCGCTCCCACTTCTGCAGTGTGGGTGCTTGTGTGTGATGGTGTTGGGGGTGATTTTAGCCTCTCTCCCCTGGAAGTGCTCTGTCATGCAACCCTGAGAGACATATTAGCAGGTTACACAGAACACTTCTGGGGGGTCAGCAGAAGCGGAGGTCAGCAAAAATCACCTTGAGCACTGTTGCTGAAGAAGCAAGAGTGGATCCACTGAATGCCTATTTTCCCCAGCTGCATGTGCACAGCATTAATTAGGATGGCAGCCACTGTATTTGATAGCCTTGGATCGTACTAGTAAAGTATCCTTTGTCTTCTCTCGAGGAAACATCTTTTGCTTGTGCTTTGACTGCCCTTGTATTGTGTGTGTGTGTGTCTATATATCTATATCTATATCTATATATGAGACTTTTTGTCAAGTTACAGGAAATCACTTACTTGGTGTTTTTCCTGTCCTTGTTTGTTTCCTATTGTTGCACTGCACTCTTTTCTTGTTCTTTTTCTGTATAAACAGGAACAAATCTTTTCAGCGAAAAACTCTGACAAAAACAAACAAACCCCAGTTTGGTACAAACATGGATTGCTGATATAGATTTCAGTGGTAGCGACATCACAGCAAGATACAATGACAATATTCAAAGGGATTTTTGGTCTTCTAGAATACCTGATGCAAATAACTCTGCTCTTCTGCATGTGGTGAATGCATTATCTTGTTTCTTAAATTTCCGGGGGGGGGGGATGTGAATATCTTTCAATTAAGTAACCTCTGAAGCATTAGGCTTGGGATTTTTTATTGACTATTCCCCCCACCCAGAAGCAAGCTTCCAAATCTATTTTCCCACAGCAAACAGCTTGTTTTTCACAAACTCAACCCTTTCCCTCATTAATTCACATAAAAAACCTGCAAAGGCTGCCAGAAGGGTTGTAGATAAAACACTGATAAAAAATATGAATGAGCCTCCCTCCAAAAAAGAGACTCCACTAAAGGGATATACACATTCTGATATGAAGATTCACATGCAGAGTAATTTTTAAAAAAGAAAGAAAGAAATAGAAGTACAAGGGATTGAGTTAAGTGAAAAGAAGGAGGAATTCCTGATTTGTTATCTGTCTCTGTGCCTTGCAAATGGCAACTTTTGTTTCCATTCTTTACACTGGGAATACTTCCTACTTTGCCAGAGTATTATATGAATTAAACATAATAGAATAGTATCTAGCAATAGTCTTTTCAACCTTTCTCATTTCATTCCAGCATTTGTTATTAGTCTAAGTCATTAGCAGTTTATTATAGTTTGTTCAATTCCACCCACAGCTAAAATACACAATCAGGAAAATCATATAGGGCAGGTCTTTTGCTGGGCTGAACCACTTCAAACTGAAGGTGGTTTGCAAATTTTAATGACCCCTAGTGCAATGCAAAATACATGCATACAGAAAGCCAGTATGTCAGGAGCAGGCTAGATTAGAGTTCTCCTCCTTGATATGCTAGTTTTGAATGTGTGGGATTATTATTTTTCCTGTAGGGGAGATATTTAACATGCATGGTCTTCTCTTGACACCTGAAGTGGTTCAGTCTAGCAGGAGCTGCACCATGTGATTCTCCTAATTGTGCAGTTTCGCTGTGAGTAGAATTTAACTAACTATAATAAACTACAAATGATTTGGTCCAATAACAATTATTGGAATAAAAGGAGAAAGGTCAGAAGGTACTGTGTCTTGATGCCATGTTTAATTCATACAATCCTTCTATTAAATCACTAGATTTCTCTTGCATACAATCACATATCGAAGCAGTTAATGAACATAAAAATTAAATGCAACTTTAAAGTAATATGTACTAGCTGCTGCCTATTAGCAATGTGCTTGTTGAGGCTAAAGGAACAACACTGCTGCAATTATTCATAGTGCACAGTTATTGACAAGCAGTGCTTCAGACCTAATTACAATTTCCCAGGGTATTACGTACATGTAACCCCATGGGCACAAGCTATAAATCATGATGATCTACAAAGGGCATTGAAAAGGACATGACCCTAGTGGGAGTCTGTACAGGAGTCACATGGCTCTTGTCGACAATGCAAACTCTCACGTTGCAGTGGCAACTTTCCTTGGCTGGTTAATGAATACAAAAGAGGTCTTGAACAGAGTTGTCACTGGATTTTATCCCAGCCATGTCAGTATGCACTGCTGTCACTTAACTCCACTATACACTCCAAGGGTGACCTTAGGCAAGCCACTATTTCTGCCTCAGCTCCCCATCAATCTGTAACAGGGATATTTTCTCTAAATTTCAGATTTCAGTGTCAATTATTGATTGGTCAAAAAGTAGAGGACCCTTTCGCTCAATTATAGCTACGTCCCTGGGAATAATAATCATTGCTATAGCTGTTATAGGTTTTATGAAAATGAAAACAACTTTGCTCTGATTCAGTGTAACCTATCATATATTCAGGAGCCCAGCCACCTAATGGCGCAGCGGGGAAGCAACCTGCCTAGAGAACAGAAGGCTGTTGGTCCCAATCCCCGCTGGTGTGTTTCCCAGAATATGGGGAAATTCCTATATCAGGCAGCTGCATTATAGGAAGGTGCTGAAAGGCATCATCTCACACTGTGTGGGAGAAGGCAATGGTAAACCTCTCCTGTATTCTGCCAAGAAAACCACATGGCTCTGTGGTCACCAGGAGTCGACACTAACTCGACGGCACAACCTTTCATGAAACATAATTTAAAATACCCATCCATAGAAAGCAAGAAGCATAGTGGTCACTCTGCGCTTGCTTCATGACTTCATTAAGTAGCCAGATCTGGTTGGCTACGTGGAATTTTCACTGAAGCCTCTCCAGAGTGAGGGCAGTGCTTCATATTACCAAACCTCATGTAACCAAATCTTATTGGCTGTATGGATAGTGTGATGTCATGACATTGCCTAAGTGATTCCTCATGGGCTGGGATTACTTATGCTTCCTGCCCCCCGCCCTTTAATTAACATTATAGCAGCAGATCAGAGAAAGAAGCACGTACGAACAGAGAGTGAACAGCACACAAAAATAGTAAGCAAGCGAGGATTTTTTTTAAAAAAAAAAAAATGCTGGAGCCTTCATTGGTACCCTGAAATGTTAATAGAAGACAATCCTGCACAACCCCTCAATGAGCTTCACATGTCCTTGACTTTCATATTGAAAAAAGGAGACTTGAAGGCACTTTGCTTTGGCTGGATTGTACTCATTATTGTTACTACTTTTATTACTAAATCAGGTATGCCTCACTGAATTTGCTACTCTTTGGTTGCTATAAAATGGTGTCCTAGTTTTGAAGTGCCTATCAAAAAAGGACACACAATTGAGCCAAATTATACTCTTTTAAATCTCATTGATTTGATAGCTTCAGTCTCTCAGTTGAAACCAATGGGAATTACAAGTGCTTTCCCCCACTTTGGATCATGACAGGAGTGGGAAATGGTTGTGATGGCTTTCTCTACCTTACCCTTTCCTCTTTTCATTCTCATGGGAGTATTCTTGGTCTCCAACATTATTAGAATATTTTGAAATTCAAGTCACTGCTAATGTGCTAAGAGGTTTCATGCCCCCTGGGATAAGTTTTTTTAAAAAACACCATTAAAATGAAGTCAGTAAAAATCTAATTCTCCTGTTTAATTTGTGGGAGGATGGTGGTGGAGTGACTTCATACCACCCATCCTATTCCCTTCCCTTCAGCAGTCCTCTTCCTTTCAAGTTTAATAACAGTGGTTGAAATCCATGCTGAATTAAGATATTTAAATAGGGCCAATGGGTTTTATCCTTGAATATGTATTGCCATGAATATTACATTTCCCCACACAGGGTAAAAAAACACACAAAAAAGCACCCTAGAACTCTATAATACATTTAAGAAAAAAACAGGTGTTCTTGTTGCAACTGAAGTATTAGTAAGAAAGCAACGTGTGAAGTTTTTCAGTCCCTTTTGTAACAAAATCATTTGAGGCAGAATTTCTCTTAATGATGACTATTTTATTCAACACTATGTAGTAATGAATCAATAGCACATGCAGTCATTGGCAGGAAGATAGTATATCTAGGAGGAAATGTACATGAATTCCTGAAGGAAGCAGGAGTGCAAATCACCAAACTATGCTGCATTCTAGCTGAGAAATGTAAATTTCATTCCCTGTCAGAATCCAAATGAACATCCCTCTGTTTTCTAGTCAGGAATCAAAATCACAGTGAGTCAAAATCTGAAGCAAGACCACAAGCAGTGCAGAAGCGAGGGTGGGTGGTGGTGGTGGTGGTAGCATTACTTAGGCCCAGTATCATTTGAATAGTTAGGATTGTGTCAACAATTCTGTGAGGATACTAAAAATAATGTGTTCAAAATTACATGAAACGTTCTAGGAGACTTTCCAAGGTTTCTTAATACAGTTTCAGTTAAATACCTTGCTTGGTATGTTCCAACTAGCTTAGTTTTTCACAAGAAATTATGCCACCTCTTTTCAGCTGTTTTTAGTTCTCCTTGCTAAAATGTTAGCTTATTCATTTACACTATCCAGTTCCTCACTTGCCATTGTTCTCACTTGCCCTTAGCAATGTCATCATATTTCTAAGTAAAAATGAAAGTGCAGCGTTGTTACATCATTCCATTCACTGTTTGTGTGCCTATATTCTGCAATGATATCTATAATAATAACAGCAACAAGATTGATAATAAAATGTAGCCATCCCAGGTCCTCGGGAAGGACTCACTGTCTAGATAAAACAAACCAGTCAATGACACCAGTCAATGTAGAGTTAGAAAAATCCTCAGGTCCAAACTTAATGGTGGGAACACCATACAAGCCATAAACAGCTGGGCTATACCTGTTATCAGATACACTGCAGGAATAATAGACTGGACCCAGGCAGAGCTAGAGACGCTAGATCGTAAGAACAGGAAAATCATGACCATCAATCATGCTTTGCACCCCCGCAGTGATGTAGATAGGCTATACCTCCCTCACAGCTCAGGTGGAAGAGGAATGCTGTAAGTCCATCAAACAGTAGAGGAGGAGAAAAGAGGCCTTGAAGAATATATAAAGGACAGTGAAGAAGATGCACTTAAAATGATCAATAACGAGAAACTATTCAACACCAATGAAACAAAGCAGGCCTACAAAAAAGAACAAGTCAAGAACCGAGCAGAAAAATGGAAAAATAACCCACTGCATGTACCTCAAAAAAATTGTACCCCCAAAAATTGAAAATGGAGAAGATTCATCACATATACCTTTGCAACACTGAGCAATTACCTAATCCTGGCAATCTGAATCACAGGCCATTCAATAATTCATGCCTATATTTTCTGGCATTTTGAGTCATTGTATCCTGAAAGATCAAAGCTGGCAACAATACATATATGTAAAGTATAAATGTTTCTTTATATTTCAATGCAGTCTGAAAATGCCTTCTTGAACTTTGCTAACAGGGTAACATTTGTACCACAAGGGAAGATAGAAAGTTGTAGAGGTATGCAGAAAACTGGCTGGGACTGGCAGCCCTTGACCCCCCCCCCCGGTTTGGTTCGATCCGGGGGGTCCGTGAACTTTTCCAAGGGTGTGTGTGTGTTGTTGTTTTTTAAAATTACCTTAAAAGTGATAGTCAAGGCAGAGGGAGTGAGCAGAGGTTCCCCCTCCCCCTGCTGACCTTCAGAATGCCCCCCTCTGGCCTTTTAGGCCCATTTTTGGGGCCAAAATGGTGGACACCACCCATGTGCAAATGGCCTCTGCAAGGCCTGGCATGGCCCACAGCCTTGCAGAGGCCATTTGCACATGCGCAGCGGCCATATTTTGGCAGCCATTTAAAAATAAATAAATAAAAATTGCCGCCACACATGCGCAAATGGCCTCTGTTAGGCCATGGGCCATGCCAAGCCTCTCAGAGGCCATTTGTGTATGCGCATTTGTGCATGCACAGTCCAGGAAGAATTTGGCCGGGGGGTGGGGGTTTCACACAATTCCTGCCAAGATAATAAGGTGGGAACTGCAGGTTCCAAATGAATGTCCCACTCCAGTAGGTGTGTTGCGTGCACTTCTCAGCTGACAGTTCCCAACTCATCTGCCAGAGATTCTACCAACTTTCCACACCCAAATTCAAATCTTTTTTCTCAGGTGGCTGCATGACAAAAGATTAGTTTCAGGGCATCTTGAGGCCACAATTGGGCTCTTTTCCTTTACCACTGGGCTCCACCCTCTTACTGTGGGCTCTCCCATGTACAATATTTTGTTCCAAAGGTTGGCAGTCTTATGATATCACCAGGCCCTGATTTAATATCCTCAGGGTTTTGGATGCATTCAACCTAGCATCTCTAGTTTCAACCTCTTTACCTCCTCTTTGTGAATTGGATCAGCCCTCCTTCCCACTTATTTGCTTTTCTTTTCATACTTGTTTGTCTAGGCTTCCTCCTCCATCTTTACAGCAAAACCCTATGCAATGCTTATGGTATTCCCAACATTAACTTTGAGACTAGGGGAATGTTGTGTGCAAAATGCTTCCACGTAGGCCATGTTACATTGTACTGTGGGAGACCTTTGTTACCTAAACAAAGGTGCTGGCTTGATACCTCAACTATACTTTTGGCTTAGAATGGGGGAATTAGCTTGGCTTGGGGAGCAGTTTGGCTTCAATATCAGTTTGAGCAAGTCCCCATAAGGGCATATGGGGAAGGCAAAGGTTCAGTTAGGCAAAGCAATAAATCTTGGTTGATATTCTAGGCAAGAGTATGGCTAGCAATAATTTAGCTTGAAGTCCTAATTAGAGATCGATCATCTTGGCTGAGGTGCTTGACCAGAGCCTGGCTTAAGGCTTGCTGTGAAAAGTGCTTGAAAATGGGGAGGCAGGAAAGGGGGCGGGGTGTTAGGAGGCTTAGAAGGGCAAGAGGTTAGTTCAGTTATCCTTCCTGGTTTAAGTTGGTCCATTCGTTCACGTTGGTTGGCTGCCAGTAGAAGTGGGGAGAAACAGAAAAGGAAGTGAGGAGCGAGGCCTACCACTCACATGTATGAGAGTCCATAGTGATCCAAACATATTCTGAGGCCATGTGCTTTGGCTAGAGGTATATATACCTTAAGATGTGCCCTGAGGCAGTTACCTAGCCATTCTGCTTACCCAGAGGGCAAGACAAAGAAATTGATTGCCACTCAAACCTAATCATGCTGAGGGGAGCTTGCCTGCCAAAGGTATGGGTAAAGTTATGTAACTGTGTTGGACCTGTCAAATAGAGCTACTGAACTGACTATCTGAAGAACAGGATGCTTCCTTCCAGGTGTATAGATTACACATCTCCAACTTTACGAGCTCATTTCCCTGAGTCCTTGCCAGCTAAATTGTTAATTTAGAATGGGTCGGGAAATGCACCGACTATCTGTATGCCTCTCGAGGAGTGCTTTGCCTTTATCTCTTAATCAAGAAAGGGAGGCTTCTTTTCTTGATTAATTCACCTTCTGATATGGATTCTGCTGGCTGGCTACTGCCTGCTCTTGTGAAAGAGAGAGGTGGGGGCATTCCATGCAGTCTTCATTATTCTGACCTTGGGGCACGTTGCACTACACTTTGCTCACACTGAGCAACTAGCTGTGGGTCTTGCCAAACCCAGGCAGGTGAAGAGTTCATCAAAGGGAATATAATCCCATAGTCTTGAGATGTATAGCTTTCCGATGTAATATAGATAGAGGGGTGCTCCCTGGCTACCCTAAAATCCGGCTGTCTGGCAACACCTTATAAGAACATATAAGAAATGATAGCAACAGGTGTTGTCAATTGGCTTTATTCCCCCACTCCCTAATTCAGGTCTGACACTTGTCCTGGAGATCTCCTTGTGTCAAAGCATCATTACTTTATTTTACCACTGTGCAGCACAGTGAATTCAACAACTGGACAAGCAAAAGTCAGTTTCCATACTTGCATCTCCTTCCTTCCCTGACTTCCAAAGTTTGGATTGGAACTCCTCCCTGGCCCAGGAATATTTTCACAGAGGATTTCCCCCCTTTTATAACCCTTATCCACCCAAACCCTTGTCCACACCCAAAGCCTATCCATGTGATGCTTTTGTAGGTCAGCTGACAAGAAGGCTGAATCCTATAGGTCAGGATTCACATCATGTGAATTCCCCACATGGCAGCTTCTTATTGACCAAGGGGCTGGACTGGATGGCTCACAAGGCCTCCCTCCAGTACTGTGATTCTAAGATTCTGTTATTACAACACCACAGCTCTATATAGGAAATATAATCCAGTTCAAAGGAGCATGAGTATATATGTTCTATGTTAGACTTATTTCGATGTTATCCCAAAATTCTTACCTCCGACACACAGACTATCATTCTCTGCACTACTCACCTCACAGTGAAAACAGCTTCTTGTTGTTGTTTACTTTGAGTATATCCCTAATATCCCATGTGCCCCATAGATTTATGATTTAACCTACATCTTAAACATTGTCACCTGTTTGAAACAAGGTTTCTAGCACAAAAGGCTGAACAAGGTTAGAGCTTCCCAGCAACCAGATGATAAAATCAATTTATAGTCCATCATTGCAGAAGTCATGGAGTTTTACAAGTTATTAGACTGAAGGCAGTGCTCTGGGCACCAGCAAAAGAGCGTCTCCTGATAAAATTATTATCGTGGTTGGCAAAGCTGCTGTACAGCTGTCAGAATGGTTTGGCTGCTGGGGAAGGTGTGTTACTCAAGGTGAAAACATATAATTCCTTACCACATCATTTTCACTTCCAGTGTTGGATGTGACACTATAATAGCGGGCTTGTTCACATATGCATATTCATGACCATGGCAATTTGCATGTGTGAATGAGCCATCACAGATCTACCACAGACAGAACATTCACCCAACATTCAAAGAGTTGAATGTCAAGTGATAAGAAGCCAAGTATCTGCAAATATATGTGTGTGAACCAACCTCATGTGAGGCACCAACCATCTGTAGATGAAGCTCTTGACAAACAGTGAGTTGCATGTTGTTCTTTATTCCTCTTAGTTGTGGAAGCATAGAAATGCTCATTTCATAACTCGACCCTTCAGATAACCAGGGATAATGTGCAAATCTTAACTGTTCTGCTCCACAAACAAAAACTGCATATTTTCTGTTGCATATAGGTGTCCTGAACAGGCAGCAGATTTGCAAATATTGCTGGATCCTTTTAAAAGTGTCAGCTTAACTGCTCGTGCAATGTGCAACAATGATTTAGATCTGTAACTGGTAATGCATTCTAATCTCTTTGCTTCTGAATGGGGGACATGATGCACAGTTAAGCCAATTGCACATAGAATGTGCAAACATGATTTAAATCTGTGTTTTTGAATAGGGAACATGGTGCCCAGTTGCAGATAACAATTCATGTGCTATGCACAAAGAGTTAGTATTTAGAGTCGCTTCCTTAGTTTTAGAGTCACTTTAAAAAAATCATATATTCAATTTACCAAAAGGTGCCTAATAAGTAATGCCAGGGAGCACATGAAGGCAGATATATTCATGAAAATAAGGAGACAGGTTTGCACATCTCTTCTCTGTATCATTGTTTTGATTTGGTTGGGCATAGGTTCACAGGCTGAGAAGCTATTGCTTTATTTCAAGACATATCTGCTTAATTTATTCATCAAAATTAGCAGGTGTGAAATGCATAAGTATTACAATCCTTCAAAGTAACTTCAATATATTCTATTTTCATAAGTCAAAACCCATTTAGCTTAATATGCGTCTTAACAAATTTTGGCTCTTCAGATGAAACATAACAGGCTAGACTAAATTTTAGCCTGAAGGATATCTTAATTACATCTGACTATCCACATAATACCCATTTAGTGCAAATTAGCATAAGTGCATAGCCATTTGTAGCCTTCCATGGATTTATACCATCTAAAAAGTTGGTCCTTTACAATCTTTCAGTCCTAGGAGAATACAAACAATTCTTAAACCTTGAAAGTCAAGTTATCTTTAAAGAAATCTGTTTACTTTGACAAAATATAACTTTATCATATCTGAAATGGGATATGATAAAGTTATATCTGAAATAACTTTTTATATAACTTTATCATATCTGAAATAGGAGAGAAGAGCTGATCTTGTGGTAGCAAGCATGACTTGTCCCCATAGCTAAGCAGGGTCTGCCCTGGTTGCATATGAATGGGAGACTAGAAGTGTGAGCACTGCAAGGTATTCCCCTCAGGGGATGAAGCCGCTCTGGGAAGAGCAAAAGGTTTCAAGTTCCTTCTCTGGCTTCTCCAAGATAGGGCTGAGAGAGATTCCTGCCTGCAACCTTGGAGAAGCCGCTGCCAGTCTGTGAAGACAATACTGAGCTAGATGGACCAATGGTCTGACTCAGTATATGGCAGCTTCCTATGTTCCTATGAAATTTCCAATGTCTGAACATATTCATCTCCAATACACTGGAAGAAAACAAATGTACTCAAAAGCTGTCAGCACATATTAAAATAATGCTTACATTTCTGACATGAGTCTACTTAACAATATGAGGCTTGCTCAAACACTATTCAGAAATTAATTACTCTTAAGGGAGAATGCTTTATTAAAGTCTTCGTATTAATACAGGGGGCCTCAGTCTGCTTGGCTATGTGTATTCCTATACAGTTAATCAGATAACATCCTGACAGTTCCCAAGCTTTTGCCTGTATATGCGGCCATCCTATTATGTCCTCAGATTATCATATTTATGTAGCAGCAGCAGAGAAACTTCACATAATCCACCTTTTCAGCTCATGAGCATCAGTGTTCTCTCTAACAGGGATTCCCAGATGTTGTTGACTACAACTCCCAGAATCCCCACCTGCAATGGCTTTTGCTTGGGGATTCTGGGTAATCCACAACATCTGGGGATCCCTGTTAGAAGGAACGCTGATGAGCACCTGTGGTGATTAACAGTATTAAATCAATGAAGATGATGCTAAGCATCATCTACACCAGGCATCCCCAAACTGCGGCCCTCCAGATGTTGCTGAACTGCAACTCACAGCATCCCTAGACAATTCTTTGTGGCTGGGTATGCTGGAAGTTGTAGTTCAGCAACATCTGGAGGGCCGCAGTTTGGGGATGCCTGATCTACACGTTCCTCAATCCACAGATTCCTGGCAGAATAGAAAAGCCCTTACCTGTTGAAACAGGTGTAACCAAGTGGGCTCCATAAGGGAGAGCAGGCCACAGAACAGAAAAGTCCCTAGTAAATGGCAAGCTGTATTCCACAAATGATGGAACCTGGAAAAGGGCATCATCTGACATTGTAAATCCTTAGAATCTTTCACAAGGAAGAAGATGCTTTCTAATGTATCCAGGATCTAAACCAGGCATCCCCAAACTACGGCCCTCCAGATGTTGCTGAACTACAACTCCCAGCATCCCTAGACACAATTCTTTGTGGCTGGGTATGCTGGAAGTTGTAGTTCAGCAACATCTGGAGGGCCGCAGTTTGGGGATGCCTGATCTAAACCATGAAGGGCACAACATTTAGCACCAGCTCCGTAAATGGAACTTGATGGAATGCCTGACCCACATGGGCTACCAGCAATTTCAGGGCTAGCATATGATCAGAAAAATAGGAAGCTGTCATTTTCTGAGTCAGACCATCGGTCTGTCTAGCTCAGTATTGTCTGCACAAACTGGCAGCAGGTTCTCCAAGGTTGCAGTCAGGGATCTCTCTCAGCCCTATCTTGGAGATGCTGCCAGGGAGGGAACTTGGAACCTTTTGCTCTTCCCAGACTGGCTCCATCCCCTAAAGGGAATATCTCACAGTGCTCACACTTCTAGTCTCCCTGTCACATGCAACCAGGGTGGACCCTGCTTAGCTAAGGGGACAAGTCATGCTTGCTACCACAAGACCAGCTCTCTTCTCCTTAACCCCATTTATGAGGCAGAGCTCTTGGGTGGGCATCCCCTCAGCTGCCATGGGCTCACATGAACAGGCAAGAGTGGGCTTGGCTGCCTTAGCCCGCTCTTGGCTGCACATGTGAACCGACTCTCAGTCTACCCATTCGAACAGCAGACATGGCTGGTGCAAAACATCAGGCTGGAGCATAGAAATGATGCTGGGTTTCGTTACTGCATCTGGAGCATGTGCTCAATTCATTCTCTGTTTCCTTTATTGCACAGGTACTAGAATCCTGTAAGTGCAGACCTAGCAGGTGGGAAACTCTAAGCTTCTCTCCCTCCTTACAGCCTAAACAGGATTTCTGAAGCATAAACTATATTTTAATCTTCTGAAGTGAAGATGCTAATCTGAAACCTGCTGTTGGCTTGCTACCAGGCTCCTGCCAGTGCTGATAACAGCTCATGACTTATGATGATTTAGGGGGGATTGAGATGTCAGCTTCAGACTCAGGCTTCAGGTTTCCTTGGCTAATGGAAACTAGATGAGGGTTTATACTTTGCTGAAGCTTGCGCTCATAAAACTTAACTATGTGGTTCATGGAGGCCTCACCTTTCAGCAGCAATCTTTCTTCATTGTCTCCTGGCATTGCTGTGGAAGAGGTGGGTGATTATATAGGTCTTGACCACAGCCTACTCCCTTCCATTTTCTCTTAGTTTTCATTACAGACTTCTAACAGATTATTTGGTGTTGTACTTTCAAAGCACAATTAATCAGAGCCACTTGATATGTTGACAGGGCATATACTCTGAAATCTAGTTCTAAAAGTGCTCTGTGAACCAGCCTCTGCATATTCAGAGTCCTCTAGATGACTGTGGCAGCAGCTGTCACAACATATAACTACAGCACCCATTGAGTGCTCTTTTCCAGTCTTCTCTGTGCAATCCACTCACTGCCTCCCCCCACTTGTTCACCCTCTGGAAATTCCTGTTTTTTTTCCCCCCAGAAGCACACAAGACTTCATCAGGAAATGGTGTAACTTCCCTAAATGCTTGCTTGGCAGCGGTAATGGGCAGGATGAGGGATAACAAACTTATGTTGAGTACAAACAAGATGGAGGTACTGAGTGTGGGGGGTCGGTAACCAAGAGATGGTTTAGATCCGCTTGTTACATTCCCCCTGAAAGATCAGGTACGTAGCTTGGGAGTTGTCCTGGATCCAAAACTGTTTCTGGTTTCTAAGGTTGAGGCAGTAGCCATGAGCACTTTTTATCAGCTTCAGTTCAACCACGTCCATTTGTGGTGGTAAATGACCTTAAAACAGTAGTGCATATGCTGTTAATCTCCAGATTTGACTACTGTAATGCACTCTGTGTGAAACATAGGGAACATAGGAAACTGCCATATACTGAGTCAGGCCAGTGGTCTATCTAGCTCAGTATTGTCTTCACAGACTGGCAGCGGCTTCTCCAAGGTTGCAGGCAGGAATCTCTCTCAGCCCTACCTTGGAGAAGCCAGGAAGGGAACTTGAAACCTTTTGCTCTTCCCAGAGCGGCTTCATCACCCGAGGGGAATATCTTGCAATGCTCACACATCAAGTCTCCCATTCAGATGTGACCAGGGCAGACCCTGCTTAGCTATGGGGACAAGTCATGCTTGCTACCACAAGACCAGCTCTCCTCTCCTTCATACATAGTCCAGAAACTACAATTGGTACAGAATGCAGAAGCCAGACTGGTCTCTGAGACAACTCAAAGAGACCGTATGACACTGATTTTAAAAGAACTGCACTGACTGCCAATATGTTTCCAAAAGGAATACAAAGTGCTGATTATTACCTATAAAGCCCTCAACAGCTTGGGTCCAGGGTACTTAAGAGAGTGACTATCTTAAGTGACTCTCTTAAGTAACCTGGACCCAAGCTGTTAAGGGCTATATAGGTCATGAACCCTGTTGCCTATTCAGATCATCTGGAGAGGTCCGGGTTACACTTGCCACCAGCTCATTTGGTGGCTATCCGAGGCCTTCTCTGTCACTGCACTGGGGCTTTAGAATATGTCAAAATAATATAATCTTTACCTCTCTTTGCTTTTAGAAAGATCCTCAATATACACCTGCTATCTCAGGCTTTTAATTGAAATCTATTTTAAACTGCTTAATTGTTTTTATCCCATGAAATTGTTTTCATTTTTTATTATGTGAAATTGTTGTTACTCTCTTATATTTGTTGTGTTTTAAATTGTGTACATGGCCTAGAGATACACGTATCAGGCAGAATATAAACACATATCAGGCGGTATATAAACATATCAGGTGGTATATAAGCGCTAAGGCGATGCATGGCATATGCATCCGTGGCATGCTGGAGGTTCCTGGTGCTCAGAGCTGTGCGGGTGTCAAGCCCAGTCAGAGGTAGTGGTGGTGGCAATGCTGCTGCTCCTGACCTGCCTGCAAGGAAGAGGAGGAAGGAGGAGGAGCAGCAGGAGAGGAGGAATCTGGGGCACATGTGAGGGTGGGGAGGTCTCTGGGGTGAGGGGGCTGTGGCGGAGGGTGAGGAGATGTTCTGCGCCGGTCAAGCCAGTAAATAAAAAAACTGGAAATTGGTCACCCAATAAAACTAATGGTGAGTATATTCAGGACAGACAAAAGTACTTCTTTATGTAACTCATAATCTAAATATGAAATTCACTGCCACAAGTGGCGGTGGCCACTAGCTTAGATAGCTTTAAAAATGAATAGACAAATTCATGGATCTCTTGGTCCCTAGGCGCTTAGCCAGGATACTAGAATGGAATCTCCATGTTGAAAGACAGTGGCCAACATGATGTACAATATCAGTGCCAGTGTCATTGATTGGTTAGCACTACTGAACAAGTAAAAGTCAGTCTTGGCAATATTGTGTAAGAGCACAGTTGCACAACTAATTAAAACAGTGTGTGCACACTTATGGAATGGAATTTACATTGTTTCCAATGTAAGTTCCATTGTGCATGTGCACACACACTGCTTTAAGTGGTTGCACAACTGCACTCTTGCACAACATTAGGCATGTGCCCAAACTGGTTCGGCACCTCCTTTGAGAAGCGCCGAACCGGTTCAGGCACCGGCATTCGAACCAGTTCAGCAGGGCAGGAGCGGTTCCTTTGTGGAACTTGCTCTTCAAAAGGCCATGCACAGGTGCAGCTGTGCTCCCAGCAGTCTACACATACAGTAGTGTCTGCATGCACATGGCCACCATGCATGTGCAGCTGCACAGGGCTCTGAGGTCACCAGGAGTTGACACCAACTCAACGGCACACTTTACCTTTACTATGGTGTTGCTGACCACACACATGGCCATGCATAGCTGCAGTGGTGCTCCCAGAAGCCAGTGCATGGCGTAGGCATGCACACGGCCGCCATGCATGTGCGGCTCCCATTTGCATAGTCAGCATGGTGTTACTGACCACACACATGGCCGACACCACCACACACAGGCTGCTGGGAGGAGTGCTGCATGTGGCCTTTTGAAGAGTGAGCACTGTGCCCAGAAAAATGGTGGGGCAGCGAAGGAGCAGGTAAGGTCCTGCTTACCTGCCATAACAACAACAACAATAATAATCCCAGTGGTAATTGGCACCCTGGGAGCAGTTCCAAAAGACCTTGAAGAGCACCTCCACACCATAGGGGCCACAGAAATCACCATCAGCCAATTACAAAAAGCAGCTTTACTGGGAACAGCCTATATTCTGCAACGATATCTATAACAACAGCAACAACACTGACAATAAAATTCTGGCATCCCAGGTCCTTGGGAAGGAATCGATGTCTGGATAAAACAAACCAGTCAATAACACCTGTCTGTGTGAATAAATAATAATAATAATAAGTTTATTGTTTCCTTTTTACTTTATTGAAATAAAGTTACAATACATAGACATAATCAAGGATGATAATGATATGTGTAAATGTAACTAAAAAGAAAAGAAAAGAAAAGAAAAAGATAGGGGGAAACCCCCTTAGCACAGTTTAACATAATAGGATACAACCTAAGCGGTGGGGGGAGTGAGGGATTTTTTTTAAACCCACCTTCTACAAGGATATTTGAATTATATTTCAAAGAATAAACAATTCATTCAAGTTCAACCAAATTGTTAAGAATTCCTCTTCTTACCTTGCTTACGGGTGGAAAAACCAGTTCAAATGCTGACAAAGAACACATATCAGTAATCCAAAGTTGTAATTCAGGAGTAAATTTGTCCTTCCACGGTTGTATTATAATCCTTTGGCAACACCACAAGCATGAAGATTCCTTAGTACTTGATGTAGTGCTCAAATCCATATGCTAGTCATGTACCCCCAAAAAAACATTAACATCCTTAATGGACAATAATAAGTGCAACTGAAGAGGTTTTAAATTTTAAGAGGTCTTCCAATTCTTATACCTTCATCATATTTTAAGCAAGTTTATAAATTAGTCAGTGATTTCTTATGGCAAGGACAGATTTTCAGTTTGTAAACTTCAATTATCTATTGAAGAAGATGGATTTAATTTCCCACATGTTCAGGCTTATCATTGGGCATTTATTTTATCTTCAGTCTTAGGCTGGAACAATGAGGCCCAGGTCTCGGCTATACAGGGTGGTGCAGTGGTTAAAGTGCTGGACTTGGACCGGGGAAACCCGAGTTCAAATCCCCATTCAGCCATGATACGAGCTGGGTGACTCTGGGCCAGTTACTTCTCTCTCAGCCTAACCTACTTCACAGGGTTGTTGTGAAGAGAAACTCAAGTATGTAGTACACCGCTCTGGGCTCCTTGGAGGAAGAGCGGGATATAAATGTAATAATAATAATAATAATAATAAGTATTATTATTATCTCTTGTTTACACAGTAAGACAGGTGTTATTGACTGGTTTGTTTTATCCAGACATCGAGTCCTTCCCAAGGACCTGGGATGCCAGAATTTTATTGTCAGTTGTTATAGATATCGTCGCAGAATATAGGCTGTTCCCAGTAAAGCTGCTTTTTGTAATTGGCTGATGGTGATTTCAATTACAAAAAGCAGCTTTACTGGGAACAGCCTATAATAATAATAATAATAATAATAATAATAATAATAATAATAATAATAATAATAATAATATATATATAAAAATATAATAATTATTATTATTATTATTTGACCCGACTTAAATCTTGGCAGCTGCTCGATTCATTATTTGTTTGTGGATATGGGTCATTACCTGTGGTTAAAACCGCAAGGGATCTAGATATGGTTTTGATCCCTTTCAGCATGAAAAGCTTACATTGTGAGTGAATCCCAGTTTGAAGATTGCTTGTAAGTCTTTTTATTGGGCTAACTGGGCCTCCAGCAACATAATTACATTAGATCAATTGATATCTTCTGAAGCTGTTTTTAATTCTTTTGAAACATTGAGTGCTGAGTTTGATGTATCTTCAAATGCCAGATGGCAGTTTATTCAACTAAAGCATTTATTGTCATGGCTTTTCGGTCGTGATGCAATTGCAGCCTCTGAAATTCCATCTTTAATATTAGATTTGGAACATTTATTAGATGCACCTAGACTTGTAGCCTTGCTCTATCAGAAACTTAAAGATATTGATAAGATTGATATCAGTTATATCCGAGATATTTGGAATAATGACATTGAATACCCTATATTATTGAATCAATGGTGGGTCGCATTGAAGGCAATAGGAACATAGGAAGCTGCCATATACTGAGTCAGATCATTGGTCTATCTAGCTCAGTATTGTCTTCACAGACTGGCAGCAGCTACTCCAAGGTTTCAGGCAGGAATCTCCCTCAGCCTTATCTTGGAGAAGCCAGGGAGGGAGCTTGAAACCTTCTGCTCTTCCCAGAGCAGCTCCATCCCCTAAGGGGAATATCTTACAGCGTTCACACTTCTAGTCTCCCATTCAACCGCCCTGAGCTATTTTGGAAGGGTGGTATACAAATCAAATCAAATCAAATCAAATCAATCAATCAATCAATATGCAACCAGGGCAGACTTAGCTAAGGAGACACGTCATGCTTGCTACCACAAGACCAGCTCTCCTCAATGAAACATGCCTTTTAAGATTTTAAAATGCAGCTAATACTGGTTACCTGCTTTTTAAAGGAACTGACCCCTGCCCCATCTGCAGCTGCATGAGCCATTCATGCACATCCCTACATAACATGGCTGACTTTTATGTGCACAGCAGCACTGGCCATCAGTAATGCTGGCCTTGCATTGTGCATCATGTCAGCCATTTTGTCTGTGGATATCAGATGTAAAGAGCAAACAGTGGGCAAAGGTGTTGATTCCATATCCTGTTTGTGTGATCCCTATAAGCACCAGGCAGGTCATTGGAATGGAACATGATGCTGACCTAGAAGGACCCTTGGTCTGATTCACCAGAGCTGCTCTTATGTTCTCAAGTATATTGTTTTCTAAATAAAACTTAGGAATATGCTGTCAACCAAAACAGAGTTTTGTTTGTTTGTTTGTTTGTTTATTACATTCTATATCACCTCATACCAATGTCTTATGATGGTTTACAATGCACACAATAAAACCAGAATTAAAACCCAATTAAAAGTTATAAAAATTTAAAACAATGTAAAACATTGACAGTTTGATATTATGATGATTAATGTATTCCATGACTGATGCTTCTATAATTTAGTTGATATTTTATTATTTGAAATGAAACCATTTCAAACAGAAGCCTAGAATTTATATTCCTTTTAAGATTTAAATTTTTTACCCAATGAGGATAGCAATTATTTAGGTTTACAAAAGATCCCCCCCCCAAGTGTCCCTGAGAGAGGTTTTTTATTGATCTGGAGAGGGGGTGTGTGTGTGTGTGTGTGGTGTTTTTTTAAAGAGAGCCAAGGCCATCTTTCTCCAGTTTCTTCAATCAAGAAGTTGCAAGTTGATTTGTTCCTTCATTTACATCATGGTGCACTCACAGCATGGACCAGGGAGGGAAAGATATGTTTCAAAACCTGGCAGACAACATGGCTAGTTCAGATTTTATTTTGAAGGACACAAGCCTTGTGAATCTCACTGTCTACTCACTGGAGTGAGGAAACTGATTCTGTCAGCTGATGACTCCATAGATCAATTTAAAAGGTGCAGGAGAAGTTAACTCAGAACACTGCATTTCCAGTGGTAGCATTGGTAAAAAAACCAATAACATGGCACTAATTTCCTGTCAAATCCAGTGATGTGTTAGGGTAGCCACGTAAAACATGCTGACTGGATTTCAGTACTGGGAAATATTATGTGACATGTCACCTCATTACTTTACAGAGGCAGTACATAGTTATTTTCTGTAAATTAAGACAGCAAATCTGCAGACTAAAGATGTGGATCATGCTGCTAGGAATTGCAGCTGCTGTTCTTAGATGTATGTTATGTAGTAGCAAGTTATGTCAATCACAGTTGAATTGGGCTAGAAACGTGACACTGAATTTTATGATCTGACAACTGAGGTTTGTCCTAGAATGTTCTTATATGCTTTAATGGAGATAGTTCTACTGTAACATTCATTCATAGAACAACAAACTACAGGATTTTGGCTTATGTGGTCTAGTGGTTCATGTACTGGCTAAGGGCTGCGGAGACCTGAGTTAAGTCCCCATGTAGCCAAGAAACTTATTGGATGATTCTGGGCCAGTCACTTCTCTTTCAGACTAACCTACCTCACAGGGTTGTTGTGAGAATAATCATAACCACATACACAGCTCTCGGCTCCTTAGAGAAAGATTGGGATATAAATGTAAAAATAAATTTTAAAAATGATCTTCAATGAGCATTTTGTAATTGCCCGTCTGGTCAGTGTCTAAATGAGTGATATATGCTGCTTTGGGTTCCATGAGGGAAGAAATAAGAAATCACAGATATATATGTTGTAATGTCTTCATTGGCTGTGACTGTTTCCCATGTTGCTTTTTAGAAAAAAACAGGGGACCTTTTCAGAAGTTCATTGAATGCTGGAGAGGAAGCAGGAGCCAGCTGTGTCCTGGTATGCTTTTAATTTCCATGGGACTTCCTTGAGTAATTTAGTCAGGATACCCACTAGTATTTATCAATCTCAAAGGAATCTCAAAGAGATACATTTTTCTCGCACAAAGTCTACTCCTGACACCCCAAACTTCCCTTTGTCATTGGAGGACAACTGGAATAGAACCCAAGGAGAGGTCACAGGGCATGGTTCAAGAGGCACATCATGCCACAACCTTGTAGAACCCAAGAAGATGCCCGTGTGGGAAACCATTTTTGGTTTCCAACACTATACATGCTGCCTTGAGTTCTATGGTGGAAAGTAAGATAAACATAGGATAGATGAAATCATTAAATAAAATGGCAGAACAACAAAATAATAAAGCAGCAGAACTGAGGAGATCTGCTCATCCTTCCTCTGTGTGTCCAATCAGAAACCCTGCAAAAGGCAAGCTCTTCAAAAGACAAGGCTTACATGTATGCAAGTGTATGAACAGAGGGCCTATTCATGTTTTTGTCTGAATGGATGGACAACAGGAGTAGGGACAAGATGTACTATTTAGTCCCCCCTCTGTGTATTCACTTAAGATCTGGAGAGAGCTTTAATTATGAGCAAGGCAAGTTTACATCACATGTTTTTAATATTCCTGTGTGTCTGCAAAGGAGAGCGGTTTAATGTTAGACAGTATCATCAATGACATTTTTATTTCACTTGGCCTCCAACACATTCAAGGGGGTATATGTGATTCTCTGCCTCCTGTATTATCTTCCCAGTTTGAGTGTTGGTGACTGACCTAAGATCGCTGAATGGGGATTTGAAAATGCATCTCCCTGGTCCAAGTCTGATTCTTTAACCCTAAGAGCAAGATCATGGAAGTCGCCAACCATTTTCAAAGCAATTGCCAACATATAATGCACAGACAGGGCAAGGAGCTACTTAATCATCAGAATGGAGCTTAACTCAAAGTAGTTGTGTTCGAAGTAGTAGTGATTGAAACACTCCGAAGTGCTTCAACACACTTTAGAAGGAAGTCAAAGTTGCATAGCAGCATATTGGTTTTTTGAAAACGGGATACAACCATAACATTATTTGATATTTTTGTTATAATTGTTGATGAGATTTATTGTTTTAAGGCATTTAGTATATGCATTATTAATATTTATTAGTATAAACATTATTATTTCTTACACTGGTGGGCAAGGATTTATCATTCTTTCAGCTTGTTAATATCTTTGTTTATTTACACTAAATTGTTAACATACTATGTTTTTACTAGAGTCAGATTCATAAGGATTTTTTGCTTCAGTGACTAATGGTATCAATATTTTGTTTAATGTATAGTGTCAAAGTATATATTGCATACCTAGATACAATAAATACACAATTGAAATATATAGAAATATGTTATAGAAATATGTTAAATGAATGAATGAATAAATAAATATTGTATATTTATTGCGTATTTATTGTATATAGACTTCGTGAACTTGTCATTTTAGTATATCCCCTGAAGACGAGTCATTCTAGCTTCCAGCATATCAGAATATAAATTATCATCATCATATTAAAGATTTTCAAACCTTGGTAGTTTACCACTCCTTGTTTGTTGGCGGATTGGCACAATCCTCTTTTTGAATAATTGTACAATATTTGAACATCTGAAATTGCCATGGACTGAGTCAGACTAAGGGTCTATCTAACCCAGTATTGTCTATTCTGCCTGGCAGTGGCCCCTTCCAGAATCTCAGGCCAAAGTCTTTTCCCAGCCTTACTACCTGAGATTCTTTAACTGGAGATATGAATGCACATATCAGATTCACCAGTACCTAACCGCAAATATCATGCGACCTGGCTCATAGCATGTTGAACAATGGAGTAAGTAATGTGGAATAAATGTGAAGCTGCCAATTCATATCAGTGTTATACTTCATACACTGTCTAGAGCTGATGATGCATGCATTTCTGAGGAACGTAGCAGAATTAATCTGCTTCTGGAACAGACAGTTGGAAGCTTGTCACCCAATTTCTTGTCACAGAACAGAACCGCAAAATGGTGTGGAAGCTAGTGACAAAACAACACATTCAGTCAGAACTTTTGAACAGTCTTCCTGTGGAGCACAGCTCACTGTTTTGCAACAACAACAACTTCTCCTTCTCATTATTATCATCATTTTTCACTGAGAACAAAGAATGTCAACAGAAACAAAGAAAGCAACAACAAAACACAGTGACCCACCAGATATCCCTGAAAAGCCCACAGGCAAGAGCTGAGGGCATGCCCTCTGTCTTGCTGTTGCTCCTCTGCAACTGGGGAGGCAAGCAACTGTATCTTGCCTCTGAGGCTGGTTATGGCCTATAGTAACCAGACTAGTAGCCATTGATAGACCTGTTCTCCATGAATTTGTCTACGCCCCTTTTAAAGCCATCCAAGCTAATGGTCATCACCACATCCCATGGCAGAGAATTCCATAGATTAATTACACGCTGTGTGAAAAAGTACTTCCTTTCGTTGGTCCTAAATTTCCTGGCCTTAAGTTTCATGGGATAACCCCTGATTCTAGTGTTGTGGACAAAAGTTTCTCTCTGTCCACTCTCTCTACTCCATGCATAATTGTATACACCTCTGTCATGTCTCCCTGTAGTTGCCTCTTTTCCAGACAAAAAGCCCCAGATGCTGTAGCCTTGCCTCATAAGGAAGGTGCTCCAGGCCCCGATCATCTTGCTTTGCCCTCTTCTGCCCTCTTCTGCACCACATCACATCTCAGTCTCATGTGGCCACCATATTTCAGCTGACCATGTTGAAGCAGCAAATGTTCTGGTAATGTAAAGTTTATTTTACATGCATGTTTAATGGAGTGGCTGTCACTGTTGTTGCCTCACATTGGTCAGAAGAATAAGGGGGTCAGCTCTCAACAATATCATGACTTCACAAAAGCTGCACATGCCCTTTGTCCTGCCTTTTTCTATTATGAACACAATATAAAAATACATCTAAATCAAGAAAGTGGTAACCATTTTGTGTTGAATTTCCCAGCAAACAACCCCTGCCCTCCCTAAATGAAACATATGAAACATATGGGGTGGGAAATGGCACTCACCAGGCTACAATTTACCACTCCGAGAGGATTGGTTTTTAGACTGCCATATGGAAAAGAGGACAGGTCTCCTATATCTTTAAGAGATGCGCAGAAGAAGAAATTTGGTTTTATGAATACAGGGTACTTAACCATTATATTAAGCTTTGTAAGATTTTGATCTTGATTTTTCTTTATTGTTGATGACATTCATTATAAAATGGAGTTTTGTGTAATGTGACCTCTATGCACTCACTCTATTGCCCTCCATGAACAGAAAGGCTTCAAATGGGTCATTCCTTGTACATCTGTGGTTCTCAGTTTTGGGGGGGTTGTTGTTGTTTTGGTATCACGTATCATCCAAGACCATCCTTCTTGGTTTGGGGATGCCTGGTGTAACCCTTCCTAAAATTTGTCCCACCATTCCAAACAATAGGGGGCTTGGAAATGACTCCTGCTAGGACACCATTTCCACCCTTACATTAGATTGCTATTTGTATACCAAGTGATTCCTTTACAGATCCCTTCAGCTGCTCTTGGCCAATAGGAACCATTTTAGGTGTCTCCTCCAGAGTCATTCCCAAAGAACCATGTTAATTGCTGGAATGCCTAATCATAGAGAGAATATTTCCCTGAGCACAGTGTTGTCTCCATAGACTAAGGAGAGGGGGGTGGGGTGGGGGGCTGATAGCATGCTTGCATGAGGCAATTGTTTCATCCGGTAAGAAACCAGGAGCAGTCAGCTCCTTACAAAAAGGGGGGAAAAAGTGGTGGTGGGTGGGGAATATAACATTCAACAATATGAATATGTTATAGGACACATGAATGTCTTTGTTTCCATCTATGAAGGGGATGCATTTGAAAAATGTCACATGAAAAATAGTGTGGTTATTCTTGTGTGCTGAATATGGCCACTCTTTGTTAGTTGGGGGATGGGACAAGTGTTTTATGTGTGATTTGATTGCTGAAAGAAAAACATTGCCATTGTATGTGATGATGTGCAGATGTGCACAGCATCCTAGTTATTAAAGCCACTGGGGGCTACAAGCAAGAAAAAGGAAAATGCACGGGGGGGGGGGGAGTTCAAAGCAGCACCCAGTCAAAGCCACTGAGGGTGCTTGTACAATTTAAAACAAAAATAGATAAAAATCAGCATGGCACCCCAGTTATTAAAGTCACTGAGGGCTGGGTACAAGCAAGAATAAGAAATCCAAAGGGGTGGGGGACATTCCAAGCAGCACCCAGTTAAAGCCACTGGGACTGGTACAATAAAAAAGAAAAAGAAGAAGAAGAAGAAAAGCAGTTGTTGGCCCTGCAAATGCCATTTTGCCCCTGCTAACTTGGCAAAGAGGCACCTTTTAACGTGGTGACTCTCTTTATTTAGCTGGGGGAGAGTAACTGGCCCTGACGTCTCCCCCACCCAGCACAGTACCTCCACTGACTGTTGCTGGTGTCTATCTTATGTTTCTTTTTCGATTGTGAGCCCTCTGGGGACAGGGATCCATCTTATTTATTTATTATGTCTCTGTATAAACTGCCCTGAGCCATTTTTGGAAGGGCGGTATAGAAATCGAACAAACAAACAAACAACAAACAAATTAAAAAGAGGAAAAAATAGAGAGACAGATAAGCCCAGCAGGTACTCTCTCTGTCTCTCTCCAGTCACCAGGCAAAGTAGGCAGGCCCATACCACCACTACTAGTCTCTCCTCTCACTGCTGCTACTGCTGCTGCAGTAGTTTCCCTCTGTTCCTTCTCTCCAGAAGCACAAATGGTTCTCTGTATCTCTGCAACAGCCCCTTAAGCCTCCTTTGGCTCCCCCCCTTATCCCCTCCCCAGCTGATGGGGGCACAGTTGCCCATGATAACACTTGATTTGAATGATAACAAGCCAACCAAGAAGTAAGTAGATCTCAAGCCAATCAGAGGTCAGTGGCACAAAAACAATCAGCAGGACAAAAACAGCCCTCCAAAATGGTGCTTGCCTCTCGAATCAAATTCGAATCAGGGCTGACTCAATTTGAACTTAAACCAGGTCCATTATTCTAGGGGTGGTTCAGTCTGAATCACTCAAATCAACCTGATTTGAGCTCAAATCTATTCTACTCAAATCAATTTACACATCTCTAGCTCACATGGATGTTAATTTGACTTTGCATAAATGCTTTAGTCCAACTGAGAGATCAGAAACTCTAGCACACTTGCTATCGCCACTGAATAGTTATTAAAAGTATACCCAGTCATTATATCATGTACCTTTAGACTATTGTTTGGTGAGGAAGGAAACTGAATATGTATGATCATTTTTATTCTTTCATTCCTGCCCATTATTGAGAGCACCCACATGATTTTTCCATACTTCACAGATAATTTTTTTCTATTAATCATGTTACATTTTCAATTAAACCTTGGCTATGCATTTGCTTCACCAGGGTTCTTGCGGAAATTAGGAAATGTGTTTTATAATTAAGTGCTTAAGAATTAGGATTTAATAGTTCATAATTAGGGGACTTTAAAATGAGAAATTGATCTTCCTATACAATTTTAGCAGCTAAAATCTAATTTATATATCCACCTTCAGGGAAGCCAAAGAAATGAACAGAACCTAAAGCAACACAATATATTTTAGAGGTGGATAAAAAATAGTCGCTAATGAAAGGCCATTTAGGCATATAAGTCAGAAACCCAAATGTACTACATGGTGTAATCTCTCAATACTGCAAACTGTAATGAAGATATTTGGAAGCATAGAATCCATCTGTGGAGAAACCATTTGAGAAAATTCTCTGATGTGTCTGGGAGGAACCCTTTAATTCTCTTTTGAAGTTCACCTCATATAATTTTGGCTCCAGCTCTACTTTAAATAGTCATGTAAATTTCACTTACATTTCTTTATAAGAATGGCTTCACATAATCCACTGCAAGTAGGGAAGGCAGAGAAATGTTAGGGAAATATTGGGGACAGCCAGCTCACACTTCAGGCGAGTGGTTTGTATGAATCTACTCAAGTCTGGTTCCTCAGACCTCCACCCAATATTTTCCTGAGGTTCTCTGCATGACTTCATATCTTGGTGTTATGAACGGTCCATAACATATCAGAACAGAGATACCAACTCAGAAGTATGTGAAATATTGGCCTGTGTCTGATTTCATGTTATATTAAGAAATGAAATAATAACTGAACTCGAGGTGAACTGGCATACTGCTCCCTGCTCTGTGAAGGGAGGAGACAACCCAGCATTGTGTTGTTAAAATGGATATGCAAGGAATACAATGGCTTGGCCTGGGCCACTCATATGCAAAAATGCAACTGACTGTGAAAGAGGCCAGGGAGTGTTAAAATCTTGTCAGTGATTAACTGAACTGTTCTCCATGGAAGTTCAACATAGCCAAATGCATACAGAGATCCGTCTGTAGACTTTAATCTCACCTCACTGATGCTACAAATGTATTGGACGTCTGACACATATATGTTCTTTCAATTACAAGAAAAACACTAGATAGAGATATACAAGAAATAATATAATTGCTGTCTCACAACTAATTTTCTTACTAACTCCTGAGACTTTTAACACCTATTGGGGGAAGATGCAATTTGCAGCATCTTAGATGCAGATTTGCTGTGGGCAATGTCCCCCCTCCCTTCTCAGCACAGAGTTTACAGAAGACGAGATTCAGAGATCTCTCTGGACTGGCCAATATCCTGAATAATTAAGACATTGTCCAGAAGGTAGCAGCGAATTGTCACCTTTTTGGGAGACCTGGGAGAAGATTAGATTTTGAATAGATCTATGAGAGATCAAAGAGAAATACACTATAAGAATGAGGCTTTTAGACAGAGAGTTTAGCAATCTTTTGCCTACAGCAATAGCTGCTCACGAGGATCCCAGTTTTGCTGCTACGCCGCGGGGCAAAGCAGGAACTCTGTCCATGAACAGGAACTGCCTCCTACAAGCTATCTTGTGCCTACAACAAGATTTGCTCACAGCAATGCCTGAGTTTTGCTGCCCAAGCTGCCTGATCTGAGCACTGCAACAACTCCTGTCTCCGCCAAAGACCTCAGCTGAAAAGATCTCCGCTCAAGTCTCTGGTCCTGGGTAAATATGCTGCTCCTTTACAGGCCTTGGGTCCCTCCATCCTTTCCCCCTCTTGGGCAGAAGTCAGGAGAATGTCAGGCAGTGGATTCAGAAACCGAACTTAGGTGGGTTCACACAACATGCCTACCAGCAGCCTGCATTGCCAGTTCCTGACATTGCACTGAGATTTCCCTCCCTTACTTGTGGCAGATCATGTGAAGCTGCCCTAAAGTAAAGGTAAAGTGTGCCGTTGAGTTGGTGTCAACTCCTGGTGACCACAGAGCCCTGTGGTTGTCTTTAGAAGAATACAGGAGGGATTAACCATTGCCTCCTCCCATGATGATGAGGAAGCATCATGATGATGCCTTTCAGCGTCTTCCTATATCTCTGCTACCCTAAAGAACCTAAAATGGCCTCATCTTGGTTTAGATTCATTTTGTGCTAGATAATAGAGGTATATCATGAACAGTGGAGTAGGGATACTTTATCAGATTTATTTCTGATCAGATGCCATGAAGTGAGTTTTATGTGTCACTCTGGAGTGTTCAGTTTTATTCCTGAATGCATGCGTCTATGTAGCAAGATGATATCAGATGTACTACATTGTGGAGATCAGTTGCAATGGCATCAATAGCCCTTTTCAGACATTATTTTGTACACGTGTACAGATGTATGTACACTTGTACATGTGTTTGTGTGAATGACCGTACCTGTAATTATTTATTTTTTTAAAAATGAACCTGGGTATAGGCCCTTCAAATGCATGGTACGGATAGGCAGTGTACTGCTGTACCTGTGTTCAACATAATGTGAATAACTGCACCTGTGTACAGTTCTGTACCTATGTACACTGTACACTCTTTCTACGATGTTGTACACTCAGTGTTGAACATGTGAATAGGGCTCATGGTGACTGCTTTTGTGGAATTCTGTGAAAGAGGAATGCCTCTCATATTCTAAACACAAGATAATCTAGGATGTGATAAACTTAGTTCCAGTTCACACATTCATTTGGCCAGGGATTGTGTCTGCATGGAACAGAAGCAGATGCACTCACTACTTGCTGAGTACAAGATAATATGATATATGGAAGTAGATATGCACAGTCATACATCAAGTGTGCTGTCAAGTCGATTTTGACTCCTGGCGCCCACAGAGCCCTGTGGTTTTCTTTTGGTAGAATACAGGAGGGGTTTACTATTGCAGTATGAGATGATGCCTTTCAGCATCTTCCTATATCGCTGCTGCCCCGATTTAGTACCAGCGGGGATTTGAACCGGCAACCTTCTGCTTGTTAGTCAAGCATTTCCCCGCTGCGCCACTTTAAGGTGACACAGTCATACATTTGTAGGCCTAATCCTATACACACATGAAATAATGTGGGATGTGGGTCCTAGTCACATTTGCTCAATTAATGCAATACTTCCTCAACAGATTGCATTGAAGAGAGGAGGGAGATGGTGTGAATTAGTCATACATATGTAGCCCTAATTCACACCATCTCCCACCCCTCCTCAATACCATTTGTTGAGGAAGCATTGCATTAATTGAGAAAATATGACTAGGACCCATATCCCACATTATTTCATGTGTGTAGGATATGTACCTCTCACCAAGGATATTGGATGTCTAGCAGGATGTGTGTGTGAACCAACCCTAAAATCTCAGAATGTAAAGTTGCATTCATTTTGTTAGAAATGCTGAGCCTACATATACAAATGTTAAAAATCTGCCTGAAGTCCTTGCCATCTATGTCATAGGTATGAATAGATGTTGATAATAAACATTTAGCCTCCCTGCTTTAGCTTTTCCTGTGTCCTCTGTCCATATATATCCTCTACTATAAGATACAGTATCCAAAGGTTTCATTTACTGTAGGCTGCTTAGATATGCACGTTTTCATTTATTTTTGGAACTGATTTTACAAAAATGGTTATCCCACGTTTTCTCTGTGCTCAAAACAATGTGCAATTATAATAAGATCAGTACCATAACATTCCTAAAAATGATAGTTAACACAAAGAAAATAATCAATGGAAAAGCATCAATAATTAAAAGGTAAGTTGCACCTTGAAGACAAGGGTTGCCAGATCCTCACCTGGAAATGATAGATCAGAGATTCTCAACATTTGGTCCCCAGATGTTATTGGACTTCAGCTCCCATAATCCCCAACCAAAGGCCGCTGGGGATTATGGGAGTTGAAGTCCAATAACATCTGGGGACCCAATGTTGAGAATCCCTGTGATAGATAAACTCTAAATGTTCTGAGCCTAGTTCTGATGTTCTAAAGTTTTCCATATGGAGCAGCCTTGTGACTCCAGTTGTGCAGCATCAACTAGGGGGCTTCCATCATTCAAGGCAAAACCAAGGAACTGCCAGGCCCACCCCTGGCTCTGAACTTGCCTCCTGATGCCAACACCAGACCTGCCTCCCTTCTCCATCTCCCAGCTGCTTTACATTCTGGGCACACAGGCGTTTTATTACAAATTAACTGCAAAGGCAGCAGAGGCAGCTTTTAGCATAGAACAGGGATGTCTGTTTGTGGCAGCTTCTTTGCTAGCTGAATCGCATTCTTCCCTTCAAAAGAAGAAAGTGCAGCACACAAGTCTGTTGGTAGAAAGTCCCCAGAGAAGATTCTGTCTTCTTTTAGTGATTCTGCTAACAAAGTCCCTACAATGAAAAGAGGGCTCAGATCCATTAAATTGTAGGAATTCTATCCTCACTTCTGTCACCAACGCTAGGGATGTGCACAAAATGGATTTTGTGTTTTGTCTCAAGCTCGAAACAAAATGCAGACAGCTGAAACATTTTGTTGAAAAAGCCGGTCTGACCAGTTGTTTCAATGAAACAAACTCAAAATGTTTCAAGAATTTTGGCCATAGGGAACAATGGGGAAAGTTAAAATGCCCTATTGTTTCCCATGGGTAGTTCCAAGGGACACCAAAGTGGGTTATGCATTAGGACATGCTGGATGCTTCGTACCACCCAACTCAAAAAATACATACTTTTGGGAGGTATACAAATCTGCTAAATAAATAAAGTGGGCAAGTGGGCAACTGCAGTGAGTGCACAAGTTAGTCTCAAGGCCAGACATGAAGCTCATCACAGCAGTCACCAAGGTATATGACAGAGAGAGAGAGAGAGAGAGATGCCACTGTCTATTTCACCACAACACTATCTCACAAACAAAACAAACCACAACTCAAGGAAGGAAGGCACCCAGGTTCTGCCCCTGTCAATATGAGATCCAGCAAAATCAGATAGTTATAGCAGCCATAGCACCGGGGTGAAGCCACCATTTTGTGAACAGGTTCAAAGAACCCGGGCCGCCAATGAAAAAGCCTGCTGAAGCTCACGGGGGGGCATGGCTCAGGCTCTGGAAGAGCCCTGAGTGAACTCTTCTCCACCCATGCCTGGGCTCCAGAGAAAATTTGCTGACTGACACCCTTTATTTCTCTTTCTCTCCCTGCAGTGATGGAGAGAAAGAGAAATAAATGCTGTCAGGCAGCAAGCGCTGCCTGAAATGGATGGGGGAGAACTCGCTCGGGCTATCCCAAGCCCAGGCCATGCTCCCTTTGTGCATGACATCACATGCACAGGGGCGTGGCTCAGGCTCCAGAGAGCCTGAGCAAGCTCTCCCCTGAGCTCGTTCGGGCTCTCCGGAGTCCGAGCCATGCCCCCATGTTCAGGACATCACGTGCATGGGACGTCACTAGAGGGGCTGCCAGGTGGGGCCAGACACTGGCTGGCTCCATGCCTGAATAACACAGCATATTATACTCAGTGCTGAGAAAACCACAAAACCTTGATTCCTTCCTCTTCTCCCCCGATGTATCCTCTTCAAGAGAGACACACTATAAGGGCTTTCTCTGCCTCCCAATCCCTTTGAATACATTTTGAAATGCCCTCCTTTTGTGTTCCCCCTCTCTCCTCCCTCCCCTCAACCAAAGGGGGCACAGTTGCCCATGACAACACTTAATTGGTATGATAACAAGGCAACCAAGAAGCAAGGTGATTGCAAGCCAATCAAAAGCCAGTGTCAGAAAACCAATCAGTAAGGGAAAAACAGGCCTTCTAAATGACGCTCAAAACATTGAAAGTTTCAGTTGAAACAACGTTGTTTTGTTCCACGCTCAAAATAGGCCCCCCCTTTTTTAAAAGTGTGTTTTGTTTTGAGCTCGAAACGCTCAAAACAGACCATGTTGATGTTGAAACATTTTGCGCATCTTTAACTACCAGCTCCACTGCTAATTTGCATGTTAAAACACTGGTGTGTGCAGAAGATAAGGCAGCTGGGAGATTTGAAAAGAAGGTAGGGTTGACGTTGTCATCAGGGATAGCTCAGGATACAAGGTCAGGGGTGGGGGAGAAGGATGGCAGGGTAGCAGGGAACTGGAGGGTGGGTGGCAGGCAGGTGAGGCAATGCCCATGGCAGCTGGGGGGCTATATAAGATGCCCACTTTTGCTACCCCATGGTGCAGAAGCCGCCTAAGGCATCACCCCACCTTTCCTCATGGGGGGGGGCGCCCCTGAGCTGTGTGAGGAAGTAACATTCAGAACCGACCAAACTACATCAGTAGGCAATTGGGTACCACTTCCAAGTGATGATTTGCACTGCAGCACATTTTACAGCAACCCTTTCCTGTATGAATCTCTGCTGGGAGATGATGCCTTTCAAGTTGGTCACACTAGCTCATACATTATTTCATCCATTGGACCGCTCCACATCGAAAGCTTGGAACATTTGAACTGTGTTGTTGGGAAGGGCTGCAGTTGGTGTAGCCAGTACAGCTCCTTTTCTATTCCTCCACTGCTACACTCTTCCATCCTCCTTTTTTTACCTGCTGAAGTTCATTATTAGATCCCTCTTGGCCACAACAGGTGGGGAAAGTGTTTGGGCAAGAGAAGTAGTGGAGGAGCAGAGTGGGAGGTACAGTGCTTTGTAGCATCTAAGGGTGCACTGCAAGAACCTGGCAATCCCAATTAAATTTCCCTTTGCCCCATGTGCCTAATCCTTCACCTACCTTGAAAACAGACAAAACAGACTGTGGCAATGTCATTTCAAATACTGAGAGATGTGATTGGCTAGCACCTATTATGCCATTGCCATTAGAATGTTCACATTTATTTCAAAAACTTATAATATAAAGTAAAAAGCAAAACCAGTGAATATAAACAATGGCAGGCCTATATAAGAATAAGAGATAAGTCTATTTTCTCCAGCTAAAATCTTGTTAAAGATGAATATTATTAACAGATCAAAGAGGAGAAAAGAAGAGAGCATAAAGCTATTCAAGCACAATAATTCAACAGGAGAGTTTCTGTTCTAAATGAAAATGGGCACAACCTTTAGTCACTTTGTGTTCAGATTTCCTTTTAATTTATTTATTTGCATTTCACTCACATTATAATTCACTGTAATAAAAACCAACCAAGCACTAATAAAAGTTAGTTTCCTTCAGCGTTATAAAGAACTACAACAACCAAAGTTGATGTTTTGCCATATATAGCTAACCTATAGTCAGGAGAATCAAGTATATATGAGTCACTATTTTTATCTGTGAAAAATTGGAAGGTGATTGAGAATATGTAGATTACAATATAAATTACAGGAAATATCCAGTATTTGATCATTGACATTCATATGTACAATCTCAAATTTGTGAATGCCCCCAAACTACATTTGATTTCCAGTGTTCACCATTATGTGTCTGAACAATAGGGAAAAACTGTAGGCATTAGAAAAATTCTTCTGTGGTTTTCAGTCTTGTCTTAACAATAGTTCAACTTGTCTTAACAATAGTTTAACTTTAAAATAGGAATCCTTTCCTGCCTTATTGAACAGATGAACACTGATCAATCAAATTGTTCAAATGCTTTGTAACTGATTAATCTAACCAAATGATATCACAGCCTCTTTATCGATACAGATCAGAGTATGTTTCTACATTTAATTCCAGGAGGGGAGATGGGGGAGCCTGCATCCCAGATATGAAAAAGTTTGGAAATACTTTTGCTAGAATGAATTGGTTTGGGGCTTGAAGGCTGTCGCTTCAGGCTGTTATCCAATCAGAAGCAGCTAGCCACAGTCACAGCACCAGGCTGTTCGCCTTTAAAGTATACTACAGTAGGCTGTACCCTTAACCTTTAAAGCAGCAGGTCTTTGCCATACCTGCTGTTTCCTACCCCATAAAAAGGACAGCATAGTACAGAAGCTTAGATAAACCCAGTCTGTTTAAAAATCCTCCTAGACAGGAGTTTTAATGTCTCATGATTCATTATAGTTGGGGCCAGTAAGTGTACCATATCAGCTATTTTTGGTCAAACTCATTTTTAACTCATAACATGAATTTTGTTAGAGTTTTGATCTGATTCTGGTTCAATGAAGACTTTCAAGTCAAAGTTCCAATTCTGGAATAAAAACAAAAGTTCAGTACAGTTTGGAGTTCAAGTTCATTTTGACTCCCTGGGTTTTGGAAAAAATCAATATTGGGCTTCCAATGCCTTTCCTTGCAGCAGTATGTATAAAATCTCTAGGAGAAGATAAAAAAGTACCTCTTGGTACTAGCAATGTTAGCAAAATGTTCAATTGTCTTGTTCATTAAAAAAATATTGCCTAAATTTTAATGCTTAGATGCAGTAAGAATGGATTTGTGGGGAGTTCACCCAGTACCATCACTAGTTGGTACTAGGCTGTGTAGTGGCTGCCTGTGTGAGAAATGGAATAAAAAATGTGGGGATAAAAAAATTCTAGATATAGAGTTTTAAATTATCCAGGTTTCTCTTTGAATATTTGGGGATGCTTGCTGAGATCATGGAAGTTCACAATGGCAGAAATGTCACCAGAACAAATGTAATTCACCAGAACAAATGTCTGAGGTAGCAACAGAAAAGGGGACTGGATTAGGTATGGAATATACCTTCTTTTTTGGCAAGGAACCGGTGCTTTTGGCAGCTTCACAACAGGCAGAAATTTAAATAGGTGAAGCTTTGGAGGTGCAGTGATGTGAAAAGCTTCACCTGTTATATTTTCATTTGCCATGCAGCTATTAAAGCTGAAAAAGCTGCTGTACTACTATCCTTCTTTTCAATGCCATTAGCTTACAATTCTTGGCCAGAATATATCTTTCTTCTCCCCTTGCTCATCTCTGACTTTCTCATTTTAAATTCCCCTTCTTGAAAATCTTATGAGCCAATCTCTATCAGATTCATGTTTATGACTGAACTATCTTTGACTCCTTCCCATTCCCTATTTGTAATTATCCCACGAGGTTTTAAGGGCATTCTGGTGGAAAAACAGAAAAATAAACCTATTACCATTAGCCTACATTCATACCAGATAAAATTTAAATACATGCCTGTACGAGCATTCAGGCAGAGAAGGTAATAGCAATGCAGCTACTTCATTTTCTAGATGCATGAAATAAATCCAAAGGAATTTTGTTCTGAGTCCTGAGGTGCATTTAAAATTCTGTGATCTTCCCATCTATGCTGCTTGCTTAAGAGATCTTGTTCAGTGTCTATAAGACATGGAGAATGGTGGCCCCGGTCCACCTCTGCATATTATTATTATTATTATTATTATTATTATTATTATTATTATTATTATTATTAATTTGATTTCTATACCACCCTTTCAAAAATGGCTCAGGGTGGTTTACACAGAGAAATAACAAATAAATAAGATGGATCCCTGTCCCCAGAGGGCTCACATCTAAAAGAAACATAAGATAGACACCAGCAACAGTCACTGGAGGTACTGTGCTGGGGCTGGATAGGGCCAGTTACTCTCCCCCTGCTAAATAAAAAGAATCATGCACTGCTGCCAAATATTGCGCTCCTTTGGCACAACTACCTGATCCCAACACCCTACCATAACTAAGCCCAAGTATGTGTAACTGAAATAATAACATAGTCTTCTTGTTTACTTCACCTCTACATTCTTCCCCTTTCTCTGTTGTCTCCCTAGTTGTGTTGATACCAAGATTATAAGTCCTTTGGGGAAGGGTCCTGTCTTCTCATCCTTGGAAACACACTATTTAAATGGATGGTGATATATAAATAAGGATGCCTCTGAGTACCGGTTTCAGGAGAGAAACAGCAGGAGAGAGGGCATGCCCTCAGCTCCTGCCTGTAGGCTTCCAGCGGCATCTGGTGGGCCACTGTGTGAAACAGGATGCTGGACTAGATGAGCCTTGGGCCTGATCCAGCAGGGCTGTTCTTATGTTCAAAGCCCTTGAAATGCAATAATCATGCTGATCAGGGAAGGGAAGGATTACATCCAGTCGCCGTTACCTCTCTGAATAGCTGATAGGTGTGATTCCTGCTTTCTGAAGAAGGCTGTATCTGTGCTGCCTCTGCAGTTGGAATTGGCAAAAGGGAGGGAGGCAACATATGGGAAGTTCCTCATACAGCTGGAAACGTGTGTGCCTGCATCCTTGATATATGGGCCCTAGCTGGACCAGAGTAGTTGTGATTAATTAGATTCACATTAGTTTTGCAGCAGTTGGGTTTAACAGAATATTAATTTATTTCATCATATTACATCCTGCTCTTCCATGAGAAAGCTCAGAACAGCTTGTGAGAGGCTCCTAGGAGTCTCCCCTGTACACTCACTTAAATTCAATAATACTGGTGCTCCCAGATTATTCACTAAGCCCATTGTGAAGGTCTACAATTTACACAATGTGTAATATGTTGGTTTGTTGTCTGGAGGGCAAACAGTTTTCTCATAAGAAATCAGCTGCACCAGGAAGCCATTTTGGTGGTTTAATCAAAGTTTGGTGGTTTAACAGCCTTGTGAGAGTTGATTCTGTTACAGGAGATTATATATAGCAATAGCAATAGCAATAGCACTTACATTTATATACCGCTCTATAGCCGAAGCTCTCTAAGCGGTTTACAATGATTTAGCATATTGCCCCCAACATTCTGGGTACTCATTTTACCGACCTTGGAAGGATGGAAGGCTGAGTCAACCTTGAGCCCCTGGTCAGGATCGAACTTGTAACCTTCTGGTTACAGGGTGGCAGTTTTACCACTGCGCCACCAGGGGCTCCAGTCTCCGTTAATACCACTGCGCCACCAGGGGCTCCAGTCTCCGTTATAATTCAGGCAACAAAAGTTTTCATGTTGCATTCTGATTAGTCCAGTTTCTTTTTAAAAATGACAGCTTCACCACTTATGTCTGATATAGCATGGAACTGTATTTTATAATCAACACTTTTAATAATCAAGGTACATTTATCTGTACACATATAGATACTTTTTGTGAATGACTGCACAGTTAACCTGGGTACAAGCACACTCAAATGCTGGTTACAGATTGGAAATATATCACTCTAAATGTACTGAACATGTGTGAACAAATGTGTGTATGGATCTGTGCATGTGTACACTGTATACAAGTTGCACCTGCATGGACATACATGTAAATAGGGCTATAGGAGCTATGGAGAATCTTGACTTTTATTGTTTACAATCTGAAATCATAGAAAAAAGGCATGTAGAACTTTTGCAGTGTAAGGAATAATCCATAATTTGCTCCTGACACACATTGCTAAATCTAGTTCAAGTTCTTTTCATGAGGAAATTAAAGCTCTTGAAAAATTCTAATTGCACCTCTCAAAATGGTGTTTGCTTGAAACAAACAGCAGCCTACAAACACAGCCTGAAAAAGTTTATTCAGGGAATGAAGCATAACATTTACAGAGCAAAGAGGCTAGTATTAGAATTGAGAGAGCTGACCTTTGGCAAGTACTGCAAATTTCTAAGTCAGAATATTCCATTCCAAAAGATTAGTTTCCAGAACAGTTAATTCCACATGAAAGAGAAGGTTAGACAGAGCATATGAAGGAATCTTGTTCTGATGAATTTAGTACATTACAGGAAACATACCAAATTTGTGTTTATTTTGGTGTCCTGGGGAGGGGACTGGTTGGGCAACAATGTCAACTTTTCACAATTCTAGCATGTTTGTAGTTAAAACATGCTAGAATTGTGAAAAGCTAACATTTTCACCTAACCAGCCACCTCTCCAGACACCCAAATAAACACAAATTTTGCATTTTAAGAAGTACAGGAAACCAGGACATAAACACATGCAAACCACCCCCCCCCCATAAAATTAAAGTACAAACACCCAGTCACTGGAAAAGCACAATCCAATTACAACATTAACTCTAATGAAATAAATATTAAACTTAGTTCTAGAGATGCAAAACAAACATACAATAAAACCTTGTTTAAGAAGTTTCATCAGGTATTTCAAAATTTTGTGATCATTGTTGTTTTTTTAAAAAACGTTTCCTTCCTCAGGGATACACATATAAACAGTTATATAAATTACTTAGTTTAAAGAACCATGCCTAGAGGATATTTATTTTAAAATTCCTCCTGGGTCCATTCTACTGGGATACTCAAAGTAGCATGAAATTTAAAAGTAAGAAAAATAAAAATAACACTACTATAAAATCAGTGTTTAAAAACAAACACATTTCAAAACAAGGGCAGAGAAAGAACATTTAAACTTCTTCAGATATTTAAGTGCTAAAGCTCTGGGTACTGATGGATGAATTCCTCTCAGCATGGTTTGGAAATGGATTGCTAGTTATAAGTTACCAGTGACCTCTATCCAAGAAGTCAGACAACCACAGATTACAGGCGGGTGCATGTCACTTCAAGAGCATCATACCTATCCTGTGGCAACTTCATTGGTTACCAGTCTACTTCTGGGATAGATTCAAGGTGCTGATCTTGATCTTTAAAGCTCTACATGGCTTGGGGCTAGGGTACTGTTGGGCCACATTCACCCCTATGAACCTGCCAGGGACCTCTTTAAAGTTCACTTTGGAATACTATAAATTGTTGCCCCTGAAGAAAGCCTCTTGAGGCTGAAGTGCATTAAGCTCCAATAAATTATTCACAGCACCTTAAGATTTTGTCTCTTGTTTTGCTTCATGCTCATGGCCCCACCACTAACAGAGATTCAGTTGGCTGGGACAAGAGACAGGGCCTTTTTGGTTGTGGCCCCTTGGCTTTGGAATTCCATCCCCAAAGAGCTTTGCCATGCTCCCTCACTCAATGTTTTTAAAAACAATTTAAAATGCATATTTTAAAAGAGGGTTTTTAATGTTTTATCTGCTGCTTATATCTGGTAGGTGTTTTTAAAGTTTTTAGCTTTCATTTTTTAGCTTTCTATTATTAACTTTTAATGCAAAACTTTTAAAATTGGTAATTTTAAATGTGGTTTTAGCATGGCCTTTTAACTTGTTTGCCTTTATTAATCTTTTACTTTACATTGTATCTGTTTTGTTGATGTTGTGAGATGCCCTGAGCAGTAGTGTCCTGGAGGGGTGGGGTATAAATATTTTAAATAATTTTATTATTTTTTTTTGAGAGAGAGAATTTTAAGGGGAAAAATCTTGGGGTTTGTCTGAGAATTCTCCAAAGCTCAGAAACATCCAGCTTGAGGGAGTTCCTTCATCTCTGACAGTTCTCTCATCAACCTGTGTCCCTTCCTTGCCCCACACTTTCCCAAATAGGAAAAGAGCAGCTGAGACATCAGACTAAAGCTGTCCCTAAACCCTCAGCTCTCTACAATGGAACTTTTGAACATGCTCAGACCTCCATTACATTGCTAAAAGGAAACTGGGGAACTGTCCATTTTTCATTCCTCCAGGAGCATTTCCAGACAGGGCTTTTAGCTTGGAATGGAGGGTGTGCGTTCACACATCGGCCGGATTCGCGCTGAAGTCCATGCGAGATTTCAGAAAGCACTTCACACACGATTCAGGTTTTTCATTCCATGTTAGAGCCTAGCTCAATTTATGTCCAGGGTAAAATCAATTCCACTTTTTGCATCAGCTTCTTGGGGCAAATTCAAACTTGCAGTAAGCCCTCGGTAAAGCCTGCTGTCTGGGAAAGCTCCTGGTAAATTAATCAGGAAGAATAACATAAAATAAACTTCCAGGAGTCTGCAGTGCTGAATCCAAACACCTACAAAATCTTAATTGCAGAGTGAAGAATAGCTAAACGCTGAATTCTTTTTTTATTCTGATTTTTTTAAAAAAAAAATCATCCTGGTCTATGTGTCAGGACTCAGGAGGAATAAAAGCTATACTTCCTAAAGTTCATTTCAACAAAATAAGAAACAGTTTAGAAGTAGCTCTTGACTTTATCCTGTGCTACATTTTCTTACCTCATCCCCTCGCATATTGTACATTTGGGAAAGCATGGGAAGCCGGGAGAAGAGGGCAAATGGCATATCAGAGGGCTGGCCCCAAGTCACTGCAACTTCTGCAAGTGAGGCAAAATTCAGAGGAGGGCTTAGACTCAATCCAGGGATTTTTGAACTCCAAGACTGTGAATCTTTCAGGCTATGAACTTCCTTAAGACCCTTAAGAACAAGTGAATGTATTTTCCCTGCATCACCAGCTCTGAATCTTTTGCCTTGTCTGGCTTTAACTTCAGTTTGCTTACCATCATCCAGCTCATCATTACCTCCAGGCATGGCACCAGTTTAACACAGTCACTGCAGCTTTTGTATCCAATGAAAAAGAAGAAATATAGTTGCGTCTCATCAGTATCCTGTAAAAAGAGAGAGAAATGCCACCATAGCTACACATGCGAACCGGATCCACGGTAGCATCAGCACCCAGCAAAATATGTCAGATGGTTAACTATTGCTCTGTAACAAACATTCATCAGCTGTTATATTTAAATGCAATATAAATATAATTCCAGTTTTGAAGAGAGAGAGAACTCTGATCAGCTGGGTGCACATGGCTTGCCAGCCATTCAAGCATTTCTTTGCTCTCCAGTCACCACTACAAACACTATGCCAGGGCAGCAGCCATCATACTAAGTGGATACATCAAATCTCACTAGTGTAATGCATCTAAAGAGCAGCCCTGGCACAACCTTCCTCTTGGCATTTACAGAGCAGCAGGAGTCTGTTGTCTCGTGATGAGTTCCTTCGCCAGTATAATTCAACCTTAATGAATAAACACAATTGCATATGACAATGGCATCCAAACCAGAAAAGGTGGTGAGGAATCTCTTTCTTCCTCCTGTCTTCCCTAGACAGACACACAGGAAAGCATGCATGCACACACACACGTACACACCATACTGTATATAAAGACATCTGGGACTGACTCATCCACTTACTGACTCACCAAGGTACCTGGTAGATTATTTCCCCATCGGCTAAAACTTGAATATTTGATGCACATATAATGTAACTAAGACCTTTTTCTTATTTCAAAAATAATCTGAAAATGGGAGATTTGTACATCTCACTCTCAAAATCAGAGACATGGTGAAGCACGTCCAAAAGGGTTTCAGGTCTTTGTGCACTAGTTGAACATGGCAGTCATAATAATAGTTCAAGGCACCAGCTGCTTACAACTAACTGACTGACTGAAACAGCTTCAGATGAAAAGGAAGGATTGGCTGTGGCAGCTCAGAAGGGTTATCTATCTATCTATCTATCTATCTATCTATCTATCACATTTATATGCCATCCCTTCATCAACAAGATCAGGGTGATGCACAAAAATAAAATCACCAAAAATACTATATACAACACTATAAAAACAACACAGCAGAATGCCACAAATGTTAAAAGTGAAGTAAGAGGAGCAGCATTTAAAAACACAAAGAGGAGCATTTTTTTAAAAAAGTCTAAGGAAATATGTACTTTCAGCATGGACCTCCAATGCCCTCCAAATGACATTGAGATGGGCAAGACTCAGGTGATTAACTACTAATAGACACCACCATGGGACAAGATGGCAGTTCTGCTATGGCACTTCTTCTCCCCTTTGCACACTAGAATTTCTTAGAAATAGCAACCGGGAATATTTAACTATGCACCTCATGCACATACTCACAGACTGAGATTTTAGGTAAGAGACAATCATGGCTGTTCAATGATTATCTAACCCAGCAGTAGCAAGTGGGGAAGAACAGCTGTTTTATTAAACTATCTCTCACCAGGGCAATTTCCCCTGATTTCTCTCTTTTTTCTTAGAAAGATGGCCTTGACACTCAAACATATCCCTCACTGTATCTGACTTATCTTCATTTTCTTGCATCTGCCAGTAGATCTAGGTTGCTTTCAGCAAAACAACTCTCTGGGTTAATCAAAATAAAGACTATGAGACACCACTTTCAGTAATGTGCAGCAGTTTTAAAAGAGAGCCATTCATTTTTTAAAGTGCCTGCTTGTATAAACTGTCAGTCACTTTTCAGTGAACAAAGTTGATTAAATGATATTTTATTGGCAGCCATGGAGTCTAAAAGCATGCAGCATTTGCATGTAGGATCACTGAACGGGGCTGCCTTGCTTGATCGATCTCTGAGAGCCAATGTAAACAAGCGGAGAAAGCTCTGGAGAGAAAATCCCTCCTCAGCCATTCAAACTCTTTGGCCAGCCTTGGGTAATTCTCCCCTTTTCAGCCAAAGTTGCCCCATCTGTGAGATTATCCACTCCACAGGGTTATTATAAACAAAAAAATTGTCAAGAACTTTGCATATCAAAAGTACCACAGTTCTACAAAGAACAGCAACATTCCAGAAGTCTACAAGTTTGTGTCCAGTTCTTGCAGGTTGTCACTGTATTTCATCTGGGGTTTAGTCACCTGGGCGCTTTCTAGATTAGCACAATGCTTCTGTTCAGGCAAATCGCATTCAAAACATAAATCGCAAAGTGCCCAGAAGAGGGAGCAGTCTTGCAAAAACTAACAACTCAGAAGGGGGATAAAAACTTTTTTACGCTGGATATACGACGTTATAGCAGTATATCACAGTGATTAAATTTGAAACAAGGCATTGGAAATATGAACGGCACCCTGCTGTCAGCGTAGGAACTGCAGTGTCACAGGAAGTGCGGAAGCACACTTCAGAGATCTGCCGTGACCCCGTTGCAGGGTATAATCTGGAAAGCGCCCTGGATGGGTTCCTGTCTCTTTTCCTTCTACTTTTTTAGTGCCCAAGCCAATGGAAGTACAAACCCCACAACAGCTGAGTTGCCTACCTACTGGCAAACTCTCCTCCTTTCCTTACTTGTCACTCTCCTGCCCACACCCTACTGCTACTTACCTCAAAGAGAATGGGACCACGCTCACATGCTCCTGTTTCTGCCTGCCTCGTGTATGTGAGACACATTGTTTCCCCAATCCACTGCTTTAGCCTCCTTCAGTGGGACACAGCCATTGTGACCTCATGTTTGTGGTGCCTGCCTGAAGAAGAGACATTGTGACATCATGATGATGATGCCTATGTGGAGAAAGAAACTGGCCAATGTTCCTTCCCACAGCTGCTGTCCACCTGGAGGAAAGAGAGATACATTTTTCTTCATGCCTGCATACTGTCAGCTCACAGTAAAGGTATTTTAACATCCTAAAGGAGATGGGGCTTCTTCTGATCTTTCTTGTTCACTCTTCTTTCAAATGAAAATTTCACATCTCCTCTAGCCAGCAGCATGAACATGAGGTCACAATGACAGCATCTCTCTCTCTCTCTCTCCCCTCCCCCCCATGTCTGCCTGCTGTCTATAAGTCATTTCTCTAATGAATGGGAGCCACGGAAGAATAGTATTCATTCTCATACAGAATGTTTTCTCCTGACACCCTTTCAATTTATTCAACAAAATATTTAAATTCCGTTTTTTAAGAACGCTATGGGGAGACAACCATCTATTACACTGCTGACCCTTTTGGAGTTTATGTTATTACAAATCTTTGATAAAAGTATAGCTAAATTAATAAGTTTGGCTGTTAAACGATGTGGAACTGACTTCCCAGAAAAATGCTGGATATTTTCCAGTTTAAACACACACACACACACACACACACACACACATGCATAGTGCAATCAAGTAAGCTTACTCTGGACTAAGTCCTATTGGATTTGATGAAACTGTTTCCCAGATAAGCATGGGATTATAGCAATAGCAATAGCAATAGCAATAGCACTTACATTTATATACCGCTCTATAGCCGAAGCTCTCTAAGCGGTTTACAATGATTTAGCATATTGCCCCCAACATTCTGGGTACTCATTTTACCGACCTCGGAAGGATGGAAGGCTGAGTCAACCTTGAGCCCCTGGTCAGGATCGAACTTGTAACCTTCTGGTTACAGGGCGGCAGTTTTACCACTGCGCCACCAGGGGCTCTTTTTCATAGCTTCATACTCTTAAAAAAAAAAAAAAACCTTTAGACAATTTCTAACTACCTTCCTGTTTCTCCAGCTTTGGGGATTTATCTAGCTAGTATGAGCTTCAAAAAGCATTGTTATTTTTATTGTTTAACAGGTTGTTATTCTTATATTTGGTTGTTTACTGCATTGGGTATTTTTGAATATAAGCTTTGGGCACAAATAAGCCCAAGGTAAGCGTTTTAAATCACAGAGCTTCCTACAGCATCACTTAAATCTAGCCCACTGGAATAAATGGACTTCAAGTACTTGTCTTTGGTTCATGCCCAAAGTTCATACATGATATTTAATTGCTATAAAGCACATAGGAAAAAATCAATAAATCATTAAACCTTTCTAAGAATTAGTTATGATAGCTACAATTTCAACATTAAAAAACTCTGTGTTGAGCCTTGAATAGGATGGTATGAAGACAGCTAGCTATATATTATCCTAATTCCATGTGTGCCAACCTCAACAGTGGCTGATTGTGTTGTTCAAGAGGGTCCTGAAAATGTCTCCATATATTGTATTATTTATGTATGCTCATAACTGTATATGGAGCTTTACAAAACACCCATAAAAAGACAAGGTCCCATTCAGAGGATGTTGTACCAGAGGATGTTGAACAGATTAAAAAATGGCAACATAAAAATGGACAATGAAAGTATGCCTCAAAATCATCATTGATCATTTGAAGGCCAAAGTACACTTATACTACTGTATGACCATCATGTTGTTCACATAGGTCAAATTCACCACTCAGCAGAATAAAATGAAGTTTTACAAGGGATTATGAATATCTTTCTACTTTATGGAAAATCCTGGAAAACTCTGTCACAGAACACGAGAAGTAGATTTTAATTCCACCAGGGACTATTTCACATTTTACATAAGGCATACCTGGATTTGCTACAAGCAGGGGTGTAGCAAGGTTGGAGTGGGCCCAGAGACAAGATTTTAAAATGCCTCCCCTCACTGAAGTTCAGCTCATGAAGTAAAGAAATCTTAAATGAGGCTGGATAGTGGTAACAAAAAGCACACACACACACACACACACACACACACACACACACACACACACACACACATCCTATGTGCCACAATAGAACATCATCCTAAATTATATTTTAAAAGGTTTTGTAAATTGTGGACAATGAAAGTCATTTAATGGTACTAGAGAAAGACATGCTGTTCTGGTAGCTCCAGGTCTTAACACTCACATCAATTTTGGAGGATGAATACAACTGAAGGAAGCCTAGGCGAGGGCGCGGCTGGAGGAGTCAGTCATGTGACTTGCCTCTGGGGGCTCCCCAAGGCAGTGGGCCCCTAGAAAACTGTCTCCCCTTGCCCTATTACAGTTACGCCCTTGGCCACAAGGTATGCAGTACATTCTATAATGAGCTACTGCCAATTGTGTTTCTCTGATGAGTGTACTAGATACACATATTTAAAAACAAGTTTGCTACATTCACTTGTTCTGGGGCATATAAAACACAATTCAAGCAAGCACTTCAATAAAATCGATCCTAGAAGTGTCCCCATGTAAGGCAGCTTTCATTGTTGGTGAGTGAAGAATTGGGGCTACCCTATAAAGAGAGTTCTGATGAGACTAGTGACATTTGGTGGGTTGGGACACGGTGAGGATGGACATCCACACGACAACTTTAATTATAGCGAGAAAACGCTGGGCTGGCCTCCCTGAGGTGATTATTCCAGAGATGTACTATACAGAAAAGTCTGCTCTGTACAGCCACAGATTATGCGACATGGCAGGACCTCCTCAGACAGAGCAGGGCAAATCTTCCTATGATCCAAGCTGAAATAAATAACCCTTCAAATTTATGTTTCAACATAGCATTTATCTTTATTTTCCCTCTCAAGCCAGATGTTCCCAACTGTTGGCACAATATCCCAGCAGATACCTCTGTACCCAAAATACAATATTTCTTTCTCGTATTTCTCACCCACAGGAGTACAGAGGCATTGTATTCCTGTCAGGTTTGCTGTATGACTTATCTGACTCAAGTGCAGTTATGACTGGAGGAAAAATGGAAAGAAACAAAAGAAATTCTGCTAAAAATGATTGTCTCTTTCAGCTTATTTCTAAGGCTGCTTGTTATAGTCCAAAATCTAATATATTTCTTTTTCATTGCATTCCTTCCTTGAAATTCCTTTATTTCAAATGTTTTCCCCCTAATATAATCTCAGGAGGGAATTTCAGAATCTGCTGCAGCAGGGAGTTGCCAGATACATTCATACTTTGTTATCAGTCAGCAATCTCTGATAGGTCATTAAGCAACAGGTTATCAGTCAGCAGTCTTTGATAGGTCACCATAGACTTCTCTCTAGCAGCCATTTTATTCTGATTCATGGAGTGGATGAATTCTTTTAAACTGGTGGAAGGTTTTCTTTCCATGGTAGCAACTTGAAACACAACACACTTGGGTGTTAGCACACGCAGGCACATACAAATGTAGCTGGATTTCTCCTAAGGAATATCAGGTTCTAGAAACTCTTTGGCAAAGGGCAGCTTTTAACAATGAAATTGTCAGATTCTATAATATTTATGTTTTGAAGCTTAAATAAAGTCCAATTTCAAATTGTAAAAGGAAGTTGCTACCATCCTTCTAAACTGAACTTTAATAATAAATCAATGTGTAATCTTCTTTACATATTTAAATAATGTTTCAATTCTTTTATTCCAAAAGTATTAATTGGGATGACCAGTTCCTGGCTATCCAGATATATGGGTCCTGAAGACAGTTTGTCTAGTTCCAGATGTTCTACAATGTTTTAATACAAGGAAAAAGGTGTCTTCTGATTTCAGTTGCAAAAAGAAAGAAAGAAAAATGTCTTCTAAATAGGCCTATGATTAATGTGTTTTGCCAAGTAAGTATGTTATTGCCATCAGTAGACCAGATTGAACACAAGACAGAAATATTTAAACTTTACAGGAAGCAATGCTACTTACAAAAACATCCCCCCACCACCAGTACCTCCCCGCCACCAGTCCCCCATTCCAAGTTCCTGATTTTCTTTTATTTTCTTCTGATGGACACGCAGTGGAAAGCTCAGAACCGCAGCACTTCCAAACTGACTACAATGGTGCAAAGATGATTTTTGACAACCCTCCCTTCCCCAGGAAGTCCTCTGTGGTCAGCCAAACGTTGCTGGGATGGAGATATTATTTTTATTCACCCTAGGGATACTCAAGTTAAGACATGACATCCCTGTCAGACAGGACACTCACTGAGTGGCTTTAGGCAAGCCACTACCTCTCAGTCTAGCTCACAGGGTTGTTGTGAAGATAACATGGGAGAATCCCATCTTTGTTTCAGCTCCTTGGGCCATATCCTTTTCAGGGTACACATGTGATAAATGATTAGTAAAAATCTATAATTACCTACCAAGACTAGCACTTGGTAGGGTTGCAATGAAGGCCTTGGAAAGGATATCTAGATGCCGTGACATGTCTATACCTACAAAGATTAGAATTGTTCAGACAATGGTTTTCCCTGTGACACTCTATGGATGTGAAAGCTGGACTTTGAAGAAGCAAGATATTTTGAGGATAGCATGGACAGCCAGGAAAGCAAACAAATTGATCATAGAACAAATCAATCCAGAATTTTCACTCGAGGCACAAATGACCAGGCTCAAACTATCATACTTCAGACACATTATGCAAAGACCCAGCTCCCTTGAGAAGTCTATAATGCTGGGGAAAGTTGAAGGAAAGAGAAGAAGAGGACGACCAGCAGCAAGGTGGATGGACTTGATTATGACAGCAATGAATGCACCACTGAGAGATCTTAAAGGCCAAGTTCAGATCATCCTGGAGAGAATCTATCTGTGTGGTCACTAAGAGTCGACACTGACTTGATGGCACTTAATCAATCAATTAATCAATAATTGCCTATTCCTTAATGGAGAAGTTGCCCACATCCACTTACTCAGCGTCTCCTTACTTATGGCCATTTGCAAAATCAAGGAATGTTAATAAGACTCTACACTCCCTCTGCTCCCCCCACCCCAGACCTGCTCTCTCCAGGGAGAAGAGCTGGTCTATGGGAGGAGAGCTGGTCTTGTGGTAGCAAACATGAATTGTCCCCTTTGCTAAGCAGGGCCCACCCTGGTTTGCATTTGAATGGAAGATATGTGAGCACTGTAAGATATTGCCCTCAGGGAATGGAGCCACTCTGGGAAGAGCACCTGCATGCTTGAATCCAGATGGTTCCAAGTTCTCTCCTTGGCATCTCCAAGATAGGGCTGAGAGCGACTCCTGCCTGCAATCTTGGAGAAGCCGCTGCCAGTCTGTGTAGTCAGTATTGAGCTAGATGGACCACTGGTCTGACTTGAATAAGGCAGCTTCCTATGTACCTTGGCATACCAGAAACAACCACCCTGAAGTTACTTATATGCTCACACACAGCCTTCCCATTGGGGGTAGGGACTGAGAGAGAGGCAGCTACCCACACTACCCCCATGTGATTCAGCTGCCTTCTTCCCTCTGCATGTGCTTTCCCCAATCACTACCTTGACAGCTGTGCTGTACTTCATTCTCTCTCTACACCCCAATTTTCTCTTTCCCGGCATTACATGCCTCCAAGCAATAACCGATTACTACCACCCCCCCCACCCCCCGCTTTTTTGGCATCCTTTGTTCTATCCTCTACCCACACTTCCTTTCCATTGCTGCATATGTGTGCTAGTGGTATGAAGCAATTACAACTCCAAGAGTGAATGTCTGCTATACTCAATTTTTTAAAAAATGAGGGAGATTTTATTCTGTATCCTACAATTCCCACAATTTTGCTAAACCCCTAATGACCACTCATTTGCCTCCAACAAATATAACAAAAACCAAGAGTCGACACAATTCTGGATGTTACTTGTGTGATTAGGTTTTTAAAATCTTCTGCTGACATGCTGTTTAAATGTAATGAAGTGGGTCATTTATAACCAGACTCCCCCACCCCACCCCACATTTTAGAAGATGTTATTCAGCAAGCAAACCATCCCTCTATATTTGTACTTCTCTAACAACATAAGCAGCCATGTATCACCATTGGGAATCTGAATACAATTCAAACAAGCACATAGGTTTAAACAAGTCTATTGTTAGTACAAGCATGACCTCCTGCTGATAAAAGCTCAAAAGATTTCTTCCACTTTATATATTGTGTAGCTCTCACCTGCTGCTCTCTGTGGTTTCCAATTTGAGCTGCATTTGTTGTGTTTTTGCTTAGAGAAAATATTGTGAGTACTTGAAGGGAGATGTTTCACTAGCATACCTTTGTAGAGGGTGCATAATTTTCATGTATGAAGCATCCCTTCACTTCACATTAGGTTTGCTCTGAAGTGTGGTAGTTGCCACCCTTCAGGACTATGCTTTGGCTTAATGTGGGGAATTTTACTCATTTTAGTGCAAACCTGCATACAGCCAAATTATACACTGAGGTACTGAGAAAGCTGACCGTGGATAGGACACAGCCCCGTTAGAGCACTCAAAGGGCACCACAGAGCACAGACACATCTCTTGAAAGCAAGGTTAGGTTTTATTGAAGAGCAAAGATTTACAGTAAAGGCAGTGGTTAGCACTTCAGCAAGGTTCCTGGTAAGGATAATCCTCTAAGGGGTTAATGCTCTGAGAATGGAACAGAATGGCCTCCCACACACATTTACAGGTTAGCACCTAGGGACAAGGAGAGAGCAGAGTTACTAGCAGAGTTAGTAGGGAATGGAGATACAGAAAGAGAGAGAGAAAGAGAGAAACTGATCTATAGTTTCCTATCCCAGGCCAGGTATGTGGATTCCAGGGGCTGCAGTTGCAGGCTTCTTCCAAGGAAGGAGGTTGAGAGACCTTTTGTTACTGGGGGCTGAGCAGGAGAAACTCTGGGTCACAAGGCAAGGCAGCTGTGCCTAGCAAGGACTGAGCTCTGACTGCCCAGGGGGGTTCCAAAGAATCTCCCAGGAAAGGGAAACAAAAGAAAATGCTCTAATGCAAGAGGTAAGTATGTGCACAGGGAAAAAAGGTGAGATGCCTTTGGGGATGGCAAAGCAAGCAGCATCAGTATAGTGTCCATCACCTCCACCATTGGTTCTACTGTCACCTCCATCATGGGGTGACAAGAGGAAATCTTTTATAACTTCAAAGTAGTCCGCAGATACCGGGTGAGTCCATTGTTCTGTTCTGTGGACAGTGAGATACTTCGATAAAAGGTGTGGATTATGGCCCTGCTGTTTGCTCTCTTAGACATTTCTCTTAAAACAAAAGGCTGAACAGGTGTCCTTCCAAGGGAGGCAACCTGGAGGGGGATGGAGGGCACTGATTTCCAGCATCTCACTTGATTGAATCCAAGAGTCTTTTCTGTGGGAGAGAATTTGTCCTTGGTTCCTTGGTTTATCTGGGTGATTGCTCGTTAAACGAGAGAAATTGCATTCCATTCTCAGTACTTTGACACTTTGTCTATTCTGGCACCTTCTGTGCATGCTCAGGGGGCTATCAGAGTCGCATTTCCTAGTCCCCTATGATTGCGATAATGACCTGAGGGCACTTATGAAAAGCCTGGCCAGAATGACCCATTTTCTCGAATCAGAGCAATGAACTCAGGCAGAAGCTTCTTCGTGACTAGAAACAGTGATGCAACCAAGATTCAGTCTAGGGGAGCACTGAGGTGCAATGGAGGACAGGCAGGTATGGCAACCATGGACCAGTGGTCTGACTCAATATAGGGCAGCTTCACATGCTATTCATATATCCCTGTAGCAGAAAAGCACTACCGAGTTTCTGGTCATCAGGTTTTGCTTTAACTTCTTGCTGAGGCTGCGTTATCTTCTTTGGTTTCCATTTTCATTTCATAAATATATTTTTATCGGTAGCAGAGACCCTTATTCCTTTCAGCAACGGCCACCTGCTTCTCTAAAGTCATTATATTATTTATTTACTTATTTACTTACAATTGCCTTTCACATCATCCTAAGGTGCTGTATACTGTAAAAGTTACAGCAAAAATATAAATAGCAATATAAAGCCCACAATATACAATAAAACAGCGAGAATAAAAGCAGCAGTTAATATTCAAAGTACATAACTGAGCCAGTTTTAAAAAGCAGATGTTCCCAAGCACCAGTCCATTAAAAACCCTGGGTAAAAAGCAAGGTAGGGGTGTGTAAGCTGGCCATTCAGCCAGATCAGTTCGAATCTGGCCCAGATTTGTACTGGCCTGGCTCAGACGAGCTGGGTCCAGCCCAGCCATTTTCCTGCCGGTGGGGATGGCGGAGGCAGCCACGGTGGTGACATTAGAGGTGGCGGCGTGGCCTCCTCTAACCCACCTGCCAGCCTCCCAAATGAGGGAGCCGGCCCAGCTTGTCATTTGGGAGGCAAGCCGGGGGGTGGGGTTGAAGAAGGTACCACCGCCACCTGCGGTGTCATCACAGCCACCTTCGCTGAGAGTAAACTAATAGTAAAGATTCCCTTTTCGTCCCCCGCCCCAATTAGGCTAGGGAATCACCCTTTACTTGTAAAGGGGAATCCCAGCTGGATTCCCCTTTACAAGTGTGAGCCAGCCCATGAGCCAGTTCTTAGAACTGGTGGTAGTCTGGTTTGAACCCAGACTGCCCAATTTGGACTGGTTCAGTGTCGAGCCCGGCTTGAAGACTGCCAACCCGCATATCCCTTTAGCAAAGTCATTATGCAGTGGTGGAAAATGGAGAGAGTTGGAAGGGTATGAAAATGCTTGGGAAGAGCATTCCAGAGCTTAGGGGCAATCACCAAGAAGGCCCTGTCCTATGTGCACAACAAACCAGCCTCAGTTGGTTATGGCACACAGAGCAGGCCTCCGCACAGCCAATCGTGTGGTGGGGAGATTCTGTTGGGAGCAGACAGTCCTCCATGTATACTTGTCCCAAGCCCCCCTTTTTATTTTATGGATAAAGTGTCTCAGTTGTGTGAAGCCATATGATAGATTAATAGTAGGAGTGAGTCCGAACCGGTCCGGCGGCCATTCTAAAGAATGGCCGAACTGCCGGACCGGTTCGGCGCTTGCTGGTCCGGGTCCGGGTGGGGGGTTTTGCTTTAAGGGCGGGAGGGCTTGCTTACCCCTCCCGCCTCTTTACCCCCTCCAGCGCCCATATTTAATAGACTAACGGGGCGCTGGAAACAAGCCGCCCCCGCCGCCGCCCCCCCCGCCGCGAGCAGATTTCTCCAAGAAGTACCCATACCCCTGCCGCTGCCGTAGCCCGCCAGCCAGCCAGCCCTTCCTCCCTCCCTCCCAGCTGCCCGCCCGCCCGCCCGAGTCCTCACCGGAATGCTTTATTAACAAACGAGAGGAGCTCTCGGACAGAGCTCCTCTCGTTATGAAGGCCTGCTGCAGAATGAAGGCAATTTGCGCGCGCATGCATGCGCGCGCCGCAAAGGACGCCGATCGCCGGAGGCCCGGTCTACCCGGCCCTTTCCCGGCCGGGTAGAGCGGGCCTCTGATCACCGGAGGCCCGGTCTACCCGGCCCTTTCCCGGCCGGGTAGAGCGGGCCTCTGGCGATCGGTGTCCTTTGCGGCGCGCGCATGCGCGCGCGCAAAGCGCCTTCATTCTGCAGCAGGCCTTCATAACGAGAGGAGCTCTGTCCGAGAGCTCCTCTCGTTTGTTAACAAAGCATTCTGGTGAGGACTCGGGCGGGCGGGCGGGCGGGCAGCTGGAAGGGAGGGAGGAAGGGCTGGCTGGCTGGTGGGCTACGGCGGCGGCAGGGGTATGGGTACCTCTTGGAGAAATCTGCTCGTGGCGGTGGGGGCGGCAGCGGGGGCGGCTGGTTTCCAGCGCCCCATTAGTCTATTAAATACGGGCGCTGGACAGGGCAAAGAGGCGGGAGGGGTAAGTAAGCCCTCCCTGCCCTAAAAGTAAGGCCCCCCACTTCGGTGCCGGTCCGGACTGCTCCGGACCGTGCACATCCCTAATTAATAGTAGTTCTTCAAAGTAATCCAATTATGCAAAATAGGAATTGCAGTACTTGTAACCTACCTAGCTGAATGAGACTGACTAGCCTGATACTATAGCCTGCCAATGCTATACACTACCCCTTTCCTCTCCCACCTCTGGGCTTGAAATCCCTAACTGACTGCAACAAAGAGAGGGAGGGAGGGAGAGGGAGAGAAGTTTGAGTTCCCAGTTCACCACCATGGATGACTGGCAGACTGTGTTCAGCTTGGTGGGCCACAAGTTGTGCAGCCCTGTTAGGAGACAACATAAGCTATATGGGAGCACTGGGGTGGGGCGGGTGGGGCGGGGAGGGGAATGAAATATGTCTGTAGCATGAGTCAAATTACAACAGCCCTTTCTTACCTATCATAAGGCTACTGTACTCAGAGGTTTAGTAAGATTGATTGATTGAGTAGACCCTGGGAGAAAAGGGCCCACTCCAATCATGCTATGCCCCTGTTTCAGCTGCAACCCTGAGAAGACATTCAAGCAATGGTCAGTTACTAATGTCAATTAGATAACGACTCTCTTTCCTCCCTCAGCATTTTTCATCATGGAACATCATCAGATTAAATATATATATTGGCCAGTACTGTACAAGATGGAGCTCACTATTAAGAAATTTGCATCAGGGAATTTATGAATATGTCTGTGCACTGCAGAAAGTTTTGAATCCAAAATGAAACAACATTTTCTAATCTGATTATTTAAAAATCGGATTTAGGGACCCCCAAGGATACAGAATATAATTTTGTTGTTGAATTTCCAATAGGAAACCGGAAATAATTCAGAAATTTTTAAGATTAAGATCAGTGGGGAAATGGGGAAAAAAAATCAGGAACCAGGAATGGCTGGGCAGAAATGAAATTACAATTTTAGTTATTAGATGTGTGTGATTTTTGAGGAATGACATGACTGCACCTCTGCAGAAATGAGGAGCAGGCAGGCAGAATACCAGATAGAGACACAGCCAGATACAGAAGAGAGTATGAAAGAAAGCAGGAATAAAGAAAGGTGTTTTTAAAAAATTATTATTAGTATTTTAGAGAGGGGTATGGGAGGTATATAAGAAGAAGTGGTTGGTTGGGTAGGGACAGAGACAAACAAACACACAAACAGGCCTGAACTAATGGGATGGAGGATGGCAATCATTAACACTAAACCACCCGCACCCCCCACTATGGAAAACCACACAAAGTACACACAAGCAGCAGAAGCTAGGGGTGTGCACGGAACCAGCTGGCCTGGTTCAGTTCGAGTCTGGACCAGACTTGAACCAGACTGGGCCAGTTTGGTCCAGCACCCCCTCTAACCACCCCCACCACCCCCGGTTCAGTTCGGTCAGGGGGGGGATTCACAGAGATTTTTTTTTTAAGTAAAAAAAATTTTTTTACTTACGCCCTTCGGGGGAGTTGTTGGATGCGGCAGTGGCGGGGTCCACAGAGGTTCCCCCTTCCCCCTGCCAGCCTCCCTTCATGCCTCTACCGGCCATTCGGCCATCTCTTCAGCCCATTCGGGCCTTCCCACAGTGGTGCAGTGGCCATTTTGGAGGCCACCGTGCCTGCGCAATTGGCCTCTGCATGGTCACACAGAGGCCAATTGTGCAGGTGCGGCGGCCTCCAAAATGGCCACCACATCAGAGGGCTATAGGCCACCTCCAGCTTCACAGGCAAGATGCCTCTAAATCCCAGATCTAGGGGAGCAATAGCAGGAGAGAGGGCATGCCATCAGCTCTTCCCTGAGGGCTTCCCAGAGGCATCTGGTGGGCCACCATGTGAAACAGGATGCTGGACTAGACAGACCTTGGGCCTAATCCAGCAGGGCTTTTCTTACGTTCTTATAAGCAGAGAATGGCCAAAATATTTTGCTAAAAATCTGAACAAAAAATGGTTCTCCAACCTTCCCACCCACCCCACCCCCAACCATTTTAGGAACTGTATAATGATTTTTCACTGTACCTGGATATATTTGAATGCTACAGCGAAAACATGTTGTGGGTGCCATTTTAAGAATTCTAACATTCTGATAGGAATTCTGAAATTAATTCCAACAATTCCCAAATTTTCAAAAATTCTGATATTGGAGCAATTCCAATATCAGAATTCTGAAAATGCACAGGCTTAATTATGATGCAAAATCCATATGATATGGACTGTATTGATTCAGAAACAATTACTGATGAGATTCAATACACAACCCTAATCTCTACTCACAGGTATATTCAGTCCACATATCTTCCTTTTGCTATTTTAACTGGTTGCAATTCAGATACCATGTGTTTATGAAGTTGACATGCTTTCATCAGAGTGATGAACATGTCTCTTGAGGGGCTTACACATTTTGCCTGGTCTTGGTAGGCCACCATTTTTGTGGTTACCACCAACTGTGCCCTTCAGCCAAGTCCTCTGCCACATACTGAGGCTCTCCACATGAGCAGAACCCTAAGAGGGTTCTGCAAGGAGAGTGGGCTTGACCTGCTCTCCCCGCAGATGAGCAGGCAGCTCACCCTGGGTGGCTGGATCGGCCTCCCACATGATTACCAGCTTCATCAAGGAGCTGGTTGGAGTGGTGGGAATGGGGGCTTCCTGGCCCACAGGAATCCTAAAATGCCCTGCGCAAGTCTGCAGGGCATTTTGGGGAGCCCCCGATGCCGGGAGGCTTGTTGTAGCCTCCCAGTCAGGGCTCTCTCTGTGAGTCGTCATGCCACAGCAGCACATGATCAGACAAGCGGGGTTAGCGGAGCGCTCGCTCACTCCACTAACCTCATGGGGGGGGGGATTAAGTGTAGTTCACAAATGCACTGGAACCCAGGCTGGGTTCCCTTAGCCCCGTTTCCAGTGTGTGTGAGAATTGCCTCGAGATCTTCAAAATTGTGAACCGCCCAGAGATGTGAGTTTTGGGCGGTATAAAAATATGTTAAATCAATCAATCAACCAATCAATAAAAGCAGGATGGTCAGTCTTCATTTTGCACTGGGCTTTTGAGACATTAAGAAGCAGTAGCAGAGATTCTTTTTACTGCCAAGTATCACCAGTGCAGAGTAAGATAAATGCCTCCCTTGAATTCTCTGCATGTTCTAGATATCTCAGGAGAAGAGACTTCCCCCCCACCCACCCACCTGATATGCGAGACCCCACCCTCTCCGAGTTGTAGAGAAAGCCCATATAACTTGGGGAAAGGTTCTCACTTTGTGCTGGTTATCAAGGAGGAAATTATCACTAGAACAAAAATTACCCTTTCTGTTGGTGATTGGGCAACTGCATTTGCAAACTCTTGTGTCTTTTGTAAGCAGGGCTTTCAATTTAGAAAGAGATATATCACAACACTTCAGAAACTTCTCTTGTATTTAAGTATGCAAAGTGAATTTGTGTGTAAACATCCAGGTCTTCTGCAGAAAGGTATTTTGGCAGAGGGGCAAATGAAATATGGAGCATACTAGTGAGCCGAATGTCCAGTGGAGAAGTTCAGCATGTGCAAAATACAGTTTGGTAGATGAGCTTTGCATTGCAAAATACACTTCAGAATACATTTGCATCCAACTTCAGATTTTAATCACTAACTGAGGCCTAAGGCATTCTTGGCAAAAAGCAAAGCTGCAGTGCTCGTTGGAAGACCCATTAACAATGCCAGTCTGACTTGAATGCGTAATACTTATATGGATTTCTTTCACTTGCAATAAGTCTCCATAGGTACCATCTAAATGAAAGTTGATTGTAATATATTCGTGTGGAGTAGATAATGTAGGAGACCTGCTGGTAAAAGCTCTTAAGAAAATAAATAGGGATGCTTTTGTTTCTTTATCACTCTCCTTGAGCATCTTTCCCATTATTGTGTTTATTAAAGTTAAGGCCATATTAATCCCCCCCATGTGAATGCCACAAAGAGGTTCTTCCCGTGGTGGTGCTTCATCTTGAAGCTGTAAAGTGATTTTTTTTTCTTCCTTTATGCAATCTTATGCATTCCTTCTGCACTATTGCAGTGCTGCTGCTGCTGCTGGACCTGACATAAGACTCCATATGTTTGGGCAATGTTCAAGGCGAGAGAACTGTATTATTTATTAGTCACAAGTGTATCTCATACTCCTCCAAAGAGCTCAAGCTTCATACATGGAGTTAGCCCCCAACAACCCTGTAACAGATTAGCTTAAGAGCTGGTGATTGGCTTGGGGTCACCAAGTGAGCCTCATGGCTGAGGAGGGATATGGACAAAGGTTTCCCTGCTCCCTCTTTAACATTCTATCCACTACAGCACATTGCTTGTCTTTACACTTCTATCAATTTTATGTAGGCTTGCACGCAGTTAAAAAAAAATCCTGGGTTTTAGTAGGTTAATCAATTAAACTTGCATATATTTACATAATAAAATAATAAAACAAAAGAATACTGTTAGATGAGGCACACATGTGCCATAGCAGGCATCAGCTTGAAATACACGTTCCCTCCAATGTGTGGAAGAATGAATTCGATATTTGCTGTGGGCCAGATTCCAAGTCACTACTCAGGGCAGGGATCATGACAGTCACAAGCATGGCTTCCTGATTAATATACCTATGCGATACTTGTGTTAGCTAATACATATTTCATTGCATTCACACTATTGCCACACCCCCAGTTCATCCTGGATGCATTGGCTTGCCCCACCTTGGCTTTTGATAAGGTTTGAGGCCTTGAGTATGATTGGGGATTTGTGTTTTGGTGTGCCTGCTTTTGTGCTAAGTGCCTCTTTCAGTGGGTCAGCATCTCCATCCCCCCCCCCCCGTTGCATGGTGCATAATAGGCTATACTGCTATGCTTTTGGGGTCAACCAGGAATTTTTTTGTTTTTTAATTATTATTTGTTTTATTATTTATTTAATTTATATACTGCCCTTCCAAAAATGGCTCCGGGCGGTTTACAACAAAATAAAAACAATTAAAAACAATTAACAATTAAAATCTAAACTAAATCAATTGAAGAATTAAAATCATTAATCGTTTTCTGATTGATTGGCTTTAATTGGAATTTTTTTGTTGCCTACTCCAATCTGTCAGGTTGATTTAGGTCACAACTGACAGGGTGAGTTTAGGCAGGGAATAGGAGGAGGGTGCTTGATTGGTAAGCAGCACTCTTGGGCATGTTTGATCAAAGGAGAGAGAGAGAGGTCAGTTTTGCCTTGGAGGCTTGGCAGCATAACTATAATAGGGATTGTTTTCTATTTTGGAGACACCAACAACCTCAAAATCTGAACAGCTTGCAGGGAGTGAGGCCTCCAAAATTATCCTGACTCACTTTTAGGTTTTGCAAATATGAGCAGGGATCCAAATTGGTCTGATCCACTTCTTTGAGTCAGGGTGTGATCACTCAAACAGGTTAAGGTGAAGGATGTAATTGTCGGACCTTCTGCCCAGGTGTAATGCCTGCATAACTTGCAGTGTGTATGTGCTTGTAGAGAGTTCTCCTGCTGCAGTTAACCTGAAATTTTGTTATTTAATAACGTTGTGCCCCTGTCACCCAAAATGAATTGTTCATGTTATTATTGCCTCATGTCTTTCGGGGTATGAGGGCAAATGACATGTTTAGGAGTACACAATCCATTTTAGGTTATCACCTTTAAAAAAACAACCTGAAAGTGTGAAGCAATGCTTAGGGGAAGAGAGCTGGCACAGATGCATAATGCCACCTTTTCAGTGATTCTCCTGTAACTGTGAAACACACCTGCCTACACTGGGCTGCACAATAAGATTAACTCTTGGCCATCTAGTAGCAGCAGCAGCAGCCTTTCTACATTTATGATGAGGGGAAGTTGCTTCCAGGTAAAAGGGTGTGATTTGTAGAAAGATGATTCCAGCACCTTACATTTTAGATATTAAACACTAGTCCTAACCTTCCAATTGATGCAGAATTTACAGGAGGATAAATGTAATGCATGCACAATTTGTATAACCAGCACTTTGAATTGGATCTGGAAGTGAACTGGCAGCCAATGTAGTGACCTCAACAAAGGTGAAACATGATCATATTTTCTGCTGCCCATAAGTAGCTGGGCCACAGCATTTTGAGCCAGCTGAAGCTTCTGAGTCTTCAAAGACAACACCAGGTAGAGTGCATTGCAATAGTCCAACCAAGAGGTGACAAGGGCATGAGTTGCGGTCGGTTGAGGTAAGGCTGCAATTGGTGCACCAGACAAAGCTGGGCAAAGGCTCTCCTGGCCATGGCTTCCACCTGCTGTTCCAGCAGGAGCCGTGAATCCAAGATGACCCCCAAATTAGGGGTCTACATTTCTAATTATTTGAGCTAAGCCAAACGCTGTCTCAAAATAACCAGAAATTTCACATTAAATTGACTACCTGATCCATTTAGGGAAGAGGGCAGTTGCTTCCTACTCCATGTTTAAGATCATATATGGAGCATCTGTGTCACTGGATAGCAGGTTCATTTCATTTATTTAACATATGCTGCTATTCCGTTTTAAGAAAGTTCAGAGTGCATTACATGGTGATCTCAGTGGTCTTCTATTCATGTCCACACTCAACAATGCTTTAAAAATGCTAAAACATCAGCGCTCCTGATCATTCAAAAAACACACTGAAAATTATAGATAGATTTCCCATAGTTCATCAGGGGGGAAAATCATAAAGCCACAATCTTTACTGCAATAAACCCAAATGATACCACATCTTAAACAAGCTTTTGAGTTCTCCAGAACTCTCCATCAGGCTGGATGTTGAGAAGAGAAAAATCAGGAGGGTGGGAGTGATGGTATCTAGGCATGGCATAATAACCCTAAAATTCTTAAGATGGAGTGTAGGAGGAGTTTAACAGACTCATGTTAATTAGCCTCACTGGCCAATGATGCGCAGCTCTAATGGAAATGGAAGGACTTGTGGCACCGCTGCTGCAGATTCAGAAGCAGCAGTGCCACTGTAAAGAAATAGTCTGCTGGCCTTGGGCCGAAATAAACAAATAAACAATAAACTGTAAAGAAATAGTGATAATACACCAGCATATTTACTCCCTGTCCAGGGCACACTCATTCGCCACACTGGATGAGCGGAGGGAGTGCTGCCCGATGGTGCCAGCAGTAACATGAGATCCAGGCTGGAGAGGGCTTTCCTCCCCTGTGTCATCAGGCAATGTGAGACCCATCACACTGGGATGTGCTTGCCTGATTGGCAGCTGCAGAAGCAGGAGTCAGGGCTGGCTGGAAACAGAGCAGAGCCACTAAGAGACAGCTGGCTTATTGACTGAGCAGCCATCGAGAGAGAGAGAGAGAGAGAGAGAGAGAGAGAGAGAGAGAGAGAGAGAGAGAGAGAGAGAGAGAGAAGGGTGGGCGGGCAATAATCTGACTCGGATATTACCGGCCACCAGGGATGTGGGTATCAGAGAGGGATGGAGGTCAGTGCCACTGACCACGGGGGATGAGAGGTTAATCAACCAGGAAGAGGAGGGATTATAGAGGGAGGAAAGGTGGCTTGTATGTAGGGGCTATGAAGCATGCTCAGGGCTATTTAAGGGAGGTTTTGCCTCCACTGATCAGGTGGTTGATGGTGCAGGTGAAAGGAACATAAGACCATAAGAACAGCCGTGCTGGATCGGGCCATAGGCCCATCTAGTCCACCATCCTGTTTCACACAGTGGCCCACCAGATGCCACTGGAAGCCTACAGCAGGAGTTGAGGGCATGCCCTCTCTCCTGCTGTTACTCCCCTGCAACCAGTACTCAGAGGCATCCTGCCTTTGAGGCTGGAGACCTCTCCTCCATGTTGTTCTCCAAACCCCTCTTAAAGCCATCCAGGTTGTTGGCTGTCACCACATCTTGTGGCAGAGAATTCCACAAGTTGTTTATGCATTGTGTGAAAAAGTACTTCTGTTTGCTGGTCCTAAATTTCCCAGCAATCAGTTTCATAGGATGATCCCTGGTTTTAGTGTTATGTGAGAGGGAGAAGGATTTCTCTCTATCCACTTTCTCCACACCATGCATGATTTTATAGAACTCTATCATGTCTCCCCGCAGTCATCTTTTTTCTAAACTAAATAGCCCCAGGTGTTGTAGCCTTGCCTCATAAAGAAGGTGCTCTAGGCCCCTGATGATATTGGTTGCCCTCTTCTGCTCCTTTTCCAGTTCTACAATGTCCTTTTTTAGATGTGGTGACCAGAATTGTACACAGTACTTCAAGTGTGGTCACACCATAGTTTTGTATAAGGGCATTATAAGATTAGCCGTTTTATTTTCAATCCCCTTCCTAATAATCCCTAGCATGGAATTGGCCTTTTTCCACAGCTGCTAGACATTGAGTTGACACTTTCAGCGAGCTGTCCACCATGACCCAAAGATCCCTCTCTTGATCAGTCACCAACAGCTCAGATCCCATCAACATATACTTGAAGTTGGGGGTTTTGTGCATCACTTTACACTTGCCAACACTGAACCACATTTGACATTATGTTGCCCACTCCTCTAGTTTGGGGAGATCCTTTTGGAGCTCCTTGCAATCCGTTTTGGATTTCACTACCCGAAAGAGTTTGGTATCATCTGCAAATTTGGCCACCTTGCTGCTTACCCCTACTTCTAGATCATTTATTAATAAATTAAAAAGCACCGGTCCCAGTACAGATCCCTGGGGGACCCTACTTCTTTCTTCCCTCCATTGTGAAAACTCTCCATTTATCCCTATCCTCTGTTTCCTTGTCTTTCAATCAGTTAGCAATCCACATATGTACTTGTTGTCCCCTTATCCCAAAACTCTCTTTTTGCCTCCCTTATTGTCACCTTGCATTTCTTTTGGCAGAGTTTATGTTCCTTTCTGTTCTCCTCATTTGGGCAGGCCTTACAATTTCGGAAGGAAATCTTCCCTTTTATGGCTTTCTTGACTTCACTTGTTATCCATGCTGGCATCCTCCTGGACTTAATGGTACCTTTCCTCCTTTTGGGTATACAATCTAACTTGGCATTTAGTATTGTGGTTTTGAGTAAACTCCATGCACTCTGGAGCAAAGTGACTCTCCTGATTTTCCCTTTCAGCTTTCTTTTCACCATACTCCTCATTTTGGAGACGTTTCAAACACAGGAAACTCAGGACTCCCAGAGAGAAACTGAGTTTGAGCATGGATCACAACCTGAGGGAGGAATCGGAGACTTAACCTCCTCTTCAGAACTCTGAGACACAGGGGCACTGTGGGACTGATACCTTTATACTCCCATTGTAACGAATTGGAAAAACTGTGCTAGCTGCTTCCAGGTCCACAGCAGTGGTGTCACAAGTCTCCTATCTAAGTTAGAACTGTGCATTATGTTGGCTACTAGGTGTTAGACTCAATCTCAGACTGCACCCATGACTTCTGGTATGAAAAAGATAAAATAATGACTGTTTCTCCATCTTTAGAAAATATAAAACGTTCCTTTGTATTTGGTGTGCATGCTAATAGTACAAATCCCATTACATTTTTAAAGCAACTGCTTGATCTGTATTGACAATATTACTATACTTTTTATATGTTAAAAACAGAAAATGATCACAAATCCTCTTGCAAATACCATCACATCTTTGCTTGTTTTTGAACACTTGATAGTAAAATAGTTGACCCAGATTTCTCTTACTTGTGTCTGTAAAACTTTCATTGGTGGCTTGAGGAGTAAACTCCTGTCTTTAAAAGGGAGGGATCGAAAATCCATGGAGGGTAGTTCTAACAATAGCTATTAGGATGATGGCTGTAGGTATCCTTTATAATAAAGTAACATTATGCGACTGCATATCAGTTCTGGGGAGCAACAGCGGGGTAGGATTTTTACATACCTGCCCAGCTTGTGGGCTTCCTGGCAGTTTCTGGATCGCCACTTTGTAAATGGGATACTGGAATGAGGGATCCTTGGTTTGCTCTTCAGATGTGCAGAACGTTGTGAGCTCGGGATGTTCCAATTTGAAATCAACCATTTTGAGTGTTCCAAACTCAAAACAGAACACCCTTCAAATGAAGGATAAGTTTCAAGCTCAGAATGAAATAACCCCATTCTGATTTGGAACATTCTGAGCATTTTGAGCACCATTTTTGGTTTGTTTTTTTAACCTTTGCTGATACGGGCTTCTGATTGGCTTGTGAGTTCCTTGCTTCTTGGTTGGCTTCTTACCATACATTCAAGTTGATTTGTATGATAACAAGCCAACCAAGAAGCAAGGAGACCACAAGCCAATTGAAAGCAAGTGTAAGGAAGGGAAAAACAACCTCCAAAATGGTGCTCAGAATGCTCAAAACACTCTAAACATTCTGAGCTTGTTTCATTGGAACCAGCTCACCTGGTTGTACCGACGGAACATTCCTCAGATTTGTGTTCTGTTCCGAGCTTGGAACGCAACACAAATCCTGTTCTGTACACATCCCTAGTTTGCTCTAACAGAGCTATCCTTGTGTTGACTCAAGCATAAGAAAGGATGATCACTCAAATAGGTTGCTGACCTTGTGACACTTCTATGGAGTGAATTCTCATGTTGCTTGACCTGTATCAAGTACTTCATTTCCAAATGCCACATCTGAGTTTGAAGATGCATGAACTTTAATGATAGAGGGATAGTAAATGTTCCCATTTGTAAGAGAAGATCCATGAACTCTCTCAGGAACCATAAGCACCACAAACTATATTATCATTCAGGAATTCTCAGATTAGGGATCATTTAGTATATTAAAGCTTTTGATGACAGCAGGTTTTTCTGGGCAGGAGCAGGAGGGCATAGATGCTTGCTTCAAGGAGAGTCAAATCTGAACTTCTGCCAGACTCTTCTCTGTGACACTTGCTTTCGGCTCTCCAGCTCAGTAGAGGCAAAATCACACAGAGGCACTGGGGACTGCTTATAAACTATAACATGCTTTAGAGCTGCGTTATTTCATTGTTACAATTTAATTTGTGGCACACTTGCTACTAGGAGTGGCCACCACTCTTATGTTCCTAAGACTTTCTCCCCCAACCCCTAAAAAAATAAGGGACTGTCCATCCTGGTTTTGTTCCTTCTCTTCTTCTAAGCTCAAATTTCCAATGTTACTTTTTAATAAAATCAACACAAGGACATTTTATCACATAAATTACATCTGTCATATATTTTGCCTGCAGACACTGAGAAATGTGTGACATGGCCAATCAAGACTTGGAAGTATCCAGATGGAGATTAATAGTGATGGACAAGCTTTTTAGGGGAGGCTTGTTCATCTGATCTTCTTATCTAGGAACCTCTAATAATTTTTCAGGCTTTAAAAACGAAACAAAACCTGGAATATCATGCATGGCAGTATTTGATAGATGATATGCATGCAATCACATATAATATTCGGCAATATCTAATCACTGATGGATTTTTTAAAAATCAAACAGCATTTGATTGATAACATGTAATAGTAATTAGCAGAGCTGTACAATCATATCAGCAACAGGATTTCAGACCGATATGGCCACTTTTGGGCACTATCAGTGGAAGGGTTTCCGATAGGTCAGAGAGGGAGCCCTGATAGTTGGAATTCTGACTAAATTCTCTGCTGTCCTATTGGAAATCCTTCCACTCTTGATAGTAGTGTCAGGGGAGGAGGGGAACAGCCCCACTGCATAAGGATTATTAGGTTAACGCCAACCTGATACTGATAATAATAGTGTTGGTATGTTTTTCCATATTGTTATCATATCAGCATTGATCCGACATTTCTTCTGATGCACAGGCCAAGTAATTAGTACTTGACATTTGATGCAGGTGGCCAATATCAAAACAATCCAGAGATGTAAACAAGTCTAGAGTAACGAAACAACTAGCACCGTTACATTGAAAATGCAAATTTTAAAACTTCTCATTCAAGGTTTGAAGGTTGCAGTTACAAAATTTGGCAGATTTTGAGTACTTGGGAATATTCATTCTGCATCAGCAAGAAATGAAGGTGATAGCCCTCCACTTGTGAGAAGAGCCAAGATCCAAGCTCAGGGGTAGTGCCTGTTTCCTACTTCACCCCAGGAGTCATACACTGGGACAACTCGCATATACAAGTACAAATTTACTTCTGTGTTAATACAGATAAGTGATCCTAACACAGAACTCTAAACTGGCCAGCAGAGCTGTGCAAAAACCTAGCCCAGGTGTTTCCAACCTGTGGTACTCCAGATGTTGCTGAAATACAACTCCCATCATCCTCATCCATAATAAAGTCCAGCTTTTGCATCCTAGAGTATCACAGGAAAAACCATTGTCCGAACGATTCTAATCTTTGTAGGTGTAGACACGTCACAACATCTAAATATCTTTTCCAAGGCCTCCATTGCAACCCTACCAAGAGCTAGTCTGTGGCGCCCCTTTAGTCATCTCTTTTTCCAAACTGAAAAACCTGGAATGCTTTAAGCCTTTCCTTGGAGAGAAGGTTCTCCTGCCCGTTGATGAAGTTGGTTGCCTTTTTCTGCATTTAATCTGGTACTTAGCCAGAAAATTGCTAAGAAAAAATCCTGTCAGACCAATACTATCTCATTTTAGATGGAAGGTTTAAGAATGCAGGGGTTGATGAGAACTGGGGGGGGGGGACTCTTCTTTAGATTGATCAGTGTCTGTGACAATTAGGCATCCAAATGATAGCCACTTTGTGCAAATGTGGCAATTTCCTGCTGTGTTTCTAATTCTGCCTGTGTCAGAGAGATCTGTTAAGTTGTGTGAAATTGTGTGAAGTGCAGAAAGCACCAGGGGTTGTGAGAGATTACTGAAAGTGCTTTGTCACATTAGCTGTATTTGTATTTATTGGTTTGCCAACTTAGAGCAGGAACACTTTCATCACGTGCTATTTCCTCATGTGGCAGGAACTTCATTTGGGTAGGAAAGGCTGCCAAATCTTGGGTATTTTTATGAATAGGTGCTGACACACTTCTCTAGTTTCAATCTAAAATCTATGGGAAGCATATTTAAGAATTTGGATGATCATATTACAAAAGCTACTAATTCAGGGGGGAAATCTGAAATAACCTCCCAACAAGTCTGGTTGAAAGAAAATGCCAGCTGGTCCCAGGCTTTGGAGGCAGGTCCTTGGGGCTTAAGAAATACTCTATTTATTGTGTAGTAAACATTCAGCCTGCAAACAGAAGCCCCCCCCTCCCACCACCCAATAATATGGGATCACAGGGATGGATGGAGGTCTCTTTCCATTCTGGACTCTCCCCACCCAGGAGAGACCATATTAGACCCGTATAGAAAGAGTTACACTGGCTGCCAATATGTTTCCGGGCAAAATACAAGGTGTTGGTCATAACGTATAAAGCCCTAAACAGCTTGGGCCTTGGGTTTTTAAGAGAACGTCTTCTTCGTTATGAACCCCACCGCCCATTGAGATCATCAGGAGAGGTCAGTCTGCTTTTGCCACCAGCTTGTCTGGTGGCTACTCAGGGACGGGCCTTCTCTGTTGCTGCCCCGAGGCTTTGGAATGCGCTCCCTAGTGAAATAAGACCCTCCCCATCTCTGACATCTTTTAAAAAGTCTCTAAAGATGCATTTCTTCACCCAGACTTTTAACTGATATTGTTTTGATTGTTTTAATGTTGTTTTTAGAATATTGTTTTAAAATTTTAAACTGTGTTTTAAATTTCTTGCTTTTAAATTTTTTGTTTTTGTTTTTAATTAATGTTTTATTTTTAATCTTCTTGTAAACGGCCCAGAGACATAAGTTTTGAGCGGTGTAAAAATATGATAGATAGATAGATAGATAGATAGATAGATATAGATGGTGACTCACAAGGGGCTTAACAAATTTCTTCAATTTGATGCCTGCCTAGAACAAGAGGGGAGCTTCAAGCACCAAGTAGGAGAGGTTCAAGCCACAATACTTGACTAATACATTACCATAAAGCCCTAACAGCTCTTAGATCCCTCTTGAGGAAGGCCATCTGTGCTGTCAATTTTAAGTTGAGGTGCACTTATCACTGGGTATAGACACTGAAGCTATTCTCATGATCCGTGAGAAGAGCTTCTGGCGGGTCTGCGGGGAGAAGGGGTTAATTTACTCCTCCCCTCCCCACAGATGATCACCAAGCTGTCCCTTGGCATCCGATTGGCCACCCACATGATTACCGGCTCTGTCACAGAGCTGGTTGGAGTGGTGGGGATTGGGGGCCACCTGGCCTCCGGAAGTCACAGGATGCCCCGTGCAAGTGCGTGCGGCATCCTAGGGAGACCCCTTGGACTAGGAGGCCTATTTGAGTCTCCCGGCAGGGGTCTCCTTGTGTGCCATTATGGCGCAGAGCTGCATTACGCTGACACACAATCAAAAAACCTGGGTTAGCAGAGCACTTGCACTGCTATCCTGGGTTAAGGGGAGGGCTACTTTGGTGGGATAGCCACCAGAGAACCACTGGGCTTGCCCGCAAGCCCAGTGGTTCTCACAATGGGTGGAAAACGGGCTGGGCTCTTTTAGCCCTGTTTCCCCCCGACATGAGAATAGCCTCACTATAAGGCCAAGGAAGTCCAGCAACTAGCAGCCGGAAGGTTGGGAGGCGGAGTGGTGGCTGAACTTCCATGAAGCTCCCCTGGTCATCATTTTCTGAAGCTGACAGTATCAAGAACTCAATACTCAAGAAAGAGTTGATTTTATTTTTTATTGATTGTGTCAGTTCTGTATTTTATTTTTGTTGCTGCTGTGAACTTGGGTATCCCAAGGGTAGAAGGTAGTCTACCAATTGTTATATATATATATATATATATATATATATATATATATATATATATATATGAAAAACACAAAGTTGAAATCATGAGATGCAAAACACCTGATCTTCTTTTCCTATCTTACACATATTGGCAGGCTATGTATTGCACAAGCCTGTTTGTACAAGTAGCAGCTGATGGGCAGCACAAGAATACCACACAAAATGGATTTTGATCAGTTCTGGTAAGGCAGTTCCTTTGGTTATGTAGCTACGATCCTCACACGATCCCTGGTGGCGCAGTGGTAAAACTGCCGCTCTGTAACCACAAGGTTACAAGTTCGATCCTAACCAGGGGCTCAAGGTTGACTCAGCCTTCCATCCTTCCGAGGTCGGTAAAATGAGTACCCAGAATGTTGGGGGGCAATATGCTAAATCATTGTAAAACCGCTTAGAGAGCTCCGGCTATAGAGCGGTATATAAATGTAAGTGCTATTGCTATTGCTATTGCTATGTGGCTGGACATATGAAGTTGCATTATACTGAATCAGACCATTGATCCATGTAGCTCAGTGTTATCTACACTGGCAGTGATTCTCCAGAGTTTTAGCAGGTGCCCTTCAAACCCTTACCTGGTGCCAGGGCCAGGACTGACCCTGAGATCTGTGCATGTAAAAACATGTGCTCTATCACTGAGCCACAGTCTCTTGAGCATCAATACATGCATTTTTACCTGATCATTGTAGCTGTTGCTGTCACAGATCACTTTCCTATATGTCCATCAGTTCCCTGATAACAGACGGCAAGCTGGGTGGAAATAGGGCTATCGGTTGCTTTGCTTTGTCATCACTTGAACTGATGTTGTGAACTCATCCTCAGGAAAACAATTTTTCAGCCTCTCATCCACGTATGGCAGCAGTAAAGACTTTAAACTTTGTTGACAGGCCATCCATAATCCACTTCCCAGGTTATTTGATGGTGATCAAAGCAAGAAGATAGTGCTTTGACCTGTGCATACAAAACCTTTCTATCCCAAGAACAGATTTTGCTTTAGCTGGTGTGATTTCTGCTGTAGAAATTCCCTTGACATCTTATCTTAAAGTGCAATCTTATAATTAAGTAAATACTGCCTTTGGCTCTTTGCTGAAGTTAAAAAAGGAAGAACCAAGGGTTTCACTAGAAGTAAACATTCTGCTGATTGCCATGTAAGCTTGTTGTTCACTGTGCATGTCTATCAGATCTGGTTGCATGCACTTTTGTTTGCTTTCGGAGAACCTGAGTACATTTTTATTTGAAAAAATAATAATCCACTGCTTGTTGGAGAGGATGGCCACATTCACATGATCCTTCAAGCCATGCTTTTGAGCATCAAGAACTCTGTGTGCAAACACTTCTGCCTCCACCACCTATTCCTTTCCTTCCCTACACAGGGCTTAATTTCTTGCTTCTCCTTTGCATTCAACCATAGATTGCCTTGAAATCTGAACCAGCAAACTAATTTGGGAGATGCCTCCAATCCAGGATTGTGAGCTATTAAATGATGATGATGATGATGATGATGATGATGATGATGATGATGATGATGTAACCAACAAATGCAAGATCTAATAATAACACCAGAATTAATAAGTGAAAGAGCAAAGAAAATTAAAAATTGGACTGCTCCAGGCAACTATGAACTGCATGGCATTTGGCTTAAACACCTAACAAGCCTTCATAAACAACTATCAAAACAGTTCAATCACATTTTGCAAGGAGGTGATATTGAACAATGGCTAACAACTGGGAAAACTCATCTCATCATGAAAGACCCAGCAAAAGGTGCAGTTCCGAGTAATTATAGACCGATAACCTGCCTGCCAACCATGTTCAAATTATTAACTGGAATAATAGCAGATGAAGTAATGCAACACTTATTAACTAACAAACAGCTTCCAGTTGAACAGAAAGGAAATTGCGCGAGCACCAGAGGCACAAAAGCTGCTGATTGACAAAATGATTTTAGAAAATTGCAAGAGAAGAAAAAGAAATCTAAGTGTTGCATGGATTGACTACAAGAAGACCTTCAACTCATTGCCTCACACATGGATATGAACAACTGGTGTCAGCAAAAACATTCAGATATTTATTTAAAAAGCAATGAGCATGTGGAGTACACAGTTAACAATCAATGGCGAGACACTTGGACAGGTTAGCATTAGAAGAGGCATTTTCCAAGGGGATTCACTATCCTCTCTGTTGTTTGTAATCGCTATGACTCCACTTTCACAAATACTAAACAGAACAGGCCTCGGATACCAAACATCTAAAACATCAAGTAAAATAAACCATCTGCTGTATATGGACAATCTGAAGTTGTATGGAAAGTCCCAGTCAGAAATCGAATCACTGCTAAACACTGTCCGTATATTCAGTAGCGATAGAGCAATAGAGTATGGAGTAGACAAGTGTGCTGCATTAATAATGAACAGAGGAAAAATAAGAAAAACAGAAGGAATAGAACTGCCCAATGGGAGCAACATCAAGAACCTGGAAGAGAAAGAACACTACACATACTTGGGCATTCTCCAGGTTGATAACTTTGCACACACTGAAGTTAAAAGAAAAATGGGAAGTGAATACATCAGGAGAGTTAGAAAAATCCTCAAGTCCAAACTCAATGGCGAGAACACCATACAAGCCATAAACACCTGGGCTATACCTGTTATCAGATACACCGCAGGAATAATAGACTGGACCCAGGCAGAGCTAGAGACGCTAGATCGTAAGACCAGGAAAATCATGACCATCAATCATGCTCGGCACCCCCACAGTGATGTAGATAGGCTCTACCTCCCTCACAGCTCAGGTGGAAGAGGAATGCTGCAAGTCCATCAAACAGCAGAGGAGGAGAAAAGAGGCCTTGAAGAATATATAAAGGACAGTGAAGAAGATGCACTTCAATAATGGTCAATAACGAGAAACTATTCAACACCAATGAAACAAAGCAGGCCTACAAGAAAGAACAAGTCAAGAACTGAGCAGAAAAATGGAAAAAGAAGCCCCTGCATGGTCAATATTTGCACAATATAAGTGGAAAATCAGACATCACCAAGACCTGGCAATGGCTTAAGAATGGCAACTTGAAGAAAGAAAGAGAGGGTTTAATAATACTTGCTGCACAAGAACAGGCACTAAGAACAAATGCAATAAGAGCAAAAGTTGAAAAGTCAACAACAAACAGCAACTGCCGCCTTTGTAAAGAAGCAGATGAAACAGTGGACCACCTGATCAGCTGTTGTAAGAAGATCGCACAGACTGACTACAAACAAAGGCATGACAAGGTAGCAGGGATGATACACTGGAACGCCTGCAAAAAATGCAAGCTACCTGTAGCCAAACATTGGTGGGACCATACAATTGAAAAAGTTGTAGAAAATGAAGATGCAAAAATATTATGGAACTTCCAACTACAAACAGACAAACATCTGCCACACAATACACCAGATATAACTGTAGTTGAGAAGAAAGAAAAACAAGTTAAAATAATTGACATAGCAATACCAGGGGATAGCAGAATAGAAGAAAAAGAAATAGAAAAAATCACAAAATACAAAGATCTACAAATTGAAATTGAAATTGAAAGGCTGTGGCAGAAGAAGACCAAAATAATCCCAGTGGTAACTGGCGCTCTAGGTGCAATTCCAAAACAACTTGAAGAGCACCTCAACACCATAGGGGCCACAGAAATCACCACCAGCTAATTACAAAAAGCAGCATTACTGGGAACAGCCTATATTTTGTGACAATATCTATAATAACAACAGCAACAACATTGATAATAAAATTCAGCCATCCCAGGTCCTTGGGAAGGACTCGATGTTTGGATAAAACAAACCAGTCAATAACACCTGTCCGACTGTGTAAATAAATAACAACAACAACAACAACAACAACAATAAGTTAATATAATCTTTATTTATTAACCGCCCCATAACATGAAAGCCAGTGTGGTGTAGTGGTTAGAGTGCTGGACTAGGACCGGGGAGACCCGAGTTCAAATCCCCATTCAGCCATAAAACTAGCTGGGTGACTCTGGGCCAGTCATTTCTCTCTCAGCCTAACCTACTTCACAGGGCTGTTGTGAAACAGAAACTCAAGTATGTAGTGCACCGCTCTGGGCTCTTTGGAGGAAGAGCGGGATATAAATGTAAAAAATAATAATAATAACAAATTGCTCACTGAGTGGCTCACAACACATTAAAACATCCAATAAAGACACACAACGCATTAAATCATAACAGACTAAAGAGGAAAAACAAAAATATGATACAAAGTAATTTTAAAATCATTAAAAATTAGTTCAAAATCAAATTTAAAAATCAAAATGTAAAAGGTCTGAATGAACAAAAAGTTATTTACCTGGTGTCTAAAAGAACAAAGTAATGAAGCCAGGTGAACCTCACTGGGGAGTGTATTCCATAAGTAGGGTAAAACCACTGAAAAGGTCATCTCCCTAATAGCCACCCACCTGACCGCGTTTGGCAGGGGCACCTCTGAAGATGATCTTAAGGTCCAGGTTGGGACATATGAGGCAAGGGGCTTTCTCTCAGGTAATCAAATCACAAGCCACTGAGGGCTTTAAAGGTTAAAAGCAGCACTTTGAATTGGGCCTGGAAAAGGACTGTGAGCCAGTGCATCTGATGAAGCACTGATGTGATATGCTAAAAAATGTTTAGTCCCAGTTAATAATCTTGCAGCCTTATTTTTTACCAGCTGCAGTTTCTGGACCGTTTCAAAGGCACCCCCACATATAATGCATTGCAGTAATCTAAACAAGAGATTATCAGAGCATGAGTAACTGCGGCCAAGCTATCTCTGTCCAGGTAACCCGCAATTGGAGTATCAGTCGAAGCTGATCAAAGGTGCTCCAAGCCACTGAGGCCACTTGAGCCTCTAGAGACAGAAAGGCTAGAGGCTAAAGGCTAGTTGTAGGTAGTTAATGATGACAGAAATGTCCTGCACATGCTTCATGACCTGGAGATGAGCTCCGGCAGTGAAAATAGGTTCCAGGGCTAAGTCTCAGTGAGTCTTCTAAGATGCATGGATGTGAAAGGCAAATATCTGTAGCCCTATTCATTTCAGATGAAATTTCTCTGTAGATATTACATATAGGGGGAGATGATTACTACTACTACTACTACTACTACAACATATATTTATATACCAATTTTCAACCAAAGTTTTCAAAGAGGTTTACATAGATAGATAGATAGATAGATAGATAGATAGATAAGAAAGATGGTTCCCTGTCTCCAAAGGGCTCCAAATTTAAAAATAAACATAAGGAACAGTTGCTCTCCCCTTGCTAAATCTAAGAGAATGACCTTTATCCGTTTCCTTCCCCACCACCTTCTTTCTCTCTCAATAAGTTGCTTAGCTTATTGTTTTATGTTATGTTTTCCATGAATTTATTATTTATTTCACACATGCTTATACTGCCCTGTATAGAAATCTCTGGGTGGCTTACAAATGTAAAATACAATTAAAAACATTATTTTACAAATGTAAAATACAATTAAAAACATTAAATCACCAAAAAAAACATTTTTAAAAAATCTAAGCCCTGATAACCAATTGTTATCACCTATAAAACCCTTCAGGGCTTGGCGCCTGTGTACCTTCAGGACCGCTTCTCCCGTCCAATTTCAACCCACCCTGTGAGGTCGTCTCAGGTGGGCCTTCTCATAGTTCCAGGCCCCTCCCTTCTGCCCCTCCCTTCTGTCCTTTAAGAAGAAACTTATCTGTTTTGCCAGGCTTTTAGTTTTTATTGTCTTTGGCAGGGGTGTGTGTGTCTGTGTGTCTTTACTGTTGTTGTTTTAATTTATGTAAACCGCCTCGAGTCTAAGGAAATCAGGTGGTCAATAAATTTAATAAATAAATGAATGAATGACTAAATAAATACATATCTGAAAGGCATTGTGAAACCAACAGTAGACTGTTCCTTTGACAATATCATCACATTGCCTCAAAATGACTGTTTCCATAAATATCGTTATGCCCTCTTTCCCATGCATATAATTAAGAACCAGGTGGTAAACAACCAAAGGGAAAGTTTGCAGTGTCAGAAGGATGGCTTCTTATGCACCGTCTATTATTTTGTGTAAGGAATGGTTAATGGCAATGACTTTCAATAATCCTAGCTATAGCAGTTTGACATAAATGGAGAGTGCATTATCTTTTAATTCCATTCATTCACACTCCTCCTCTGGGGATGAATTAAACCTATCTAATAGAATGAAATGCTATCTTGCTAACTAGTGCTTTAGAAGGGTGGGAGCAATTTTAGGGGTCCAGATAAGGTTATTTCAGCCTATGTGATTGAGAAAAATTGACTGAGCTGAAGAGCGCAGAGTCTGAACTAAAGACAACTTATTACCTACTCAGATAGGTTAAGTGCCCACTGTACTCTCTTCTGAGGCTACTGTCAGTTCTGCCACTGCTGTCTCTTTAAACTTCTTGAGGGATTGAAGGGTCGTGAGATACTAAATGAAGCATACCTCACCTACAGCCATTTTCTTCAAACAAATAGGCACATAGTATGGAGCAGAGAAATGTCTCTCTACAACTACAGTATCTGCATCACCACAAGGTGCTGATACACCTGTGTAGCAAGGCCTAGTCATACTCTGCCCCCCCAAACCACAAATTCAATACCTAAGGGCCAAACTAGATTCTATTTTATGCAAATTTTTCTTTAAAAAAATAATTAAATAGCACCACGTGGATCAGAACTGTGTAGAGGGGCAGTGGGGCTTTACCCCTACTTTTTGCAGTGGTTCCAGCCCAGATTGGAAGCTCCATAGTTGAGGGGGGAAATGTTTTCAATTGTATCAATGGCAGCTTTTCCCTTGGCAAATAGCAGGCAAGGAAGGATGATCCAAGTCAGGACTATGGAAGAGGTAGGGTTAAAAACCATCTTTCTCAGCCATAATGCTAGTCCACAGGAAATTTAACTCATTTACAATTTAACATTTTAAAAAGGTATGCATTTGCAAAGTACCTCTTAATGTTATGTCTAGTTTGACCCCTAAGTATTTCCAGCTTTACATCAAGGAAAAAACAAATTATGCACTTGAAAGAAAGGTGCAAAACCTATTCTGGCTGCAATATTTTTGCAGTTTTGCCAGAGTATAAATAGTAGCAACAAAGAACTAGAGATGTAGACCAGAAGGATGATATGGTTATGATATCCAGGGTTCGCTGTCATCCTGAGCCCTGGCATACCAAGCAAAAAGCTTGAAATGTGTCCTGAGCCTTCAGCAGATACCGTCTCTTACTAATAATCATGACATTATTTGTGAATGAATATTCAATAGAGTTACCCAATTAATCTTATTTGGCAGTCCAATGCATCGCAAGGAATCAACTATATACCCATTTTTAAAAAATTACAGCTTTAGTTTACATGTTTCTGTACTGTTCAAAGACTGTAATGAAGTTTATCTATATCTCTAACTTAAGTGAGGGATAAATGGAGAAATCATATAGCATTTTTTAAAAAGAGTAATAATTTATACCAGCTGACCCGGCACAGAGCATCTGAGCCCCTACTTCTCCCTCCTCCCCTCACAGCAACCAATCCGGATCCCTGCCCCATCTTAATTTCATCTCCACCCCTTCAGCCACTTCATTCCCCACTCCCGCCGCAACATCCCTTTAGCCAGTTCTGCTGCCACTGCTGCTTTCTCTCAGCCAGCCAGCCGCCGCTTTCTGGCATTCCTCTCCCTCTCCCGGCAACTGCTTGCGAACTCTCGCGAGAGCTGCCACGCACAGGATTGGCCACAGGTACTCCTTAGAGAATTCAATATATACAGATAACTTTGGAATTAATCTGCAAATACTAGGGATCTAAATCTTACCATTATGTCAGAGAATGGAATTTAGATTTAGGCCACGCATGAGAAAAGGAAAAATGAATTGGAACTAGAACTCACAAACCTTTAATTATGAATCCTTGAATGTTAGAGAACTGTCCTCTGAACTAACCACTAGATGGTACAGAATGCTTATGATTATCAGGAATAAATGGTAAATATTTTCCACAATGTTGGAAGAGTTGTGAAAACATTGGCACCTATTTACATATGTGGTGGCAATACCCCAAATTGGGGGGAGGGGGGGATTGGCAGAGGGGTTTTTTTTTAGTGTAAGGGATAACGACTATTAGCATTCAGGCTTATCCAAAACTAGTATTACTAAATGTACAACTAACTGAGATGAACAAAACTTTTTAGAGAATTTATTTATTTATTTATTTAAAATATTTCTATACTGCCCCAAACCTCTGTGTGATTTACAATTAAAATAATTTAAAACATCAAAACAATGAACAATTAAAATCATTTTTAAAATGGAAAACATTTAAAACCCAATATTAAAAATACTAAAACTATAAATCTAATTAAAAGCCTGGGTGAATAAATGTGTCTTCAGTGCCTTTTAAAAAGTTGCCAGGGATGGGGAGGCTCTTATTTCAATAGGGAGCACATTCCAAAGACCAGAGGCAGCAATGGAGAAGGCCCGTTCCCAGGTAACCACCAAACAAGTTGGTGGCAACCGCAGATGAACCTCTCCAGATGATCTTAGCAGGCGGTGGGGCTTGTGGTAAAGAAGACGTTCTCTTAAATACCCAGGGCCGAAACTGTTTAGGGCTTTATAGGTAATAACCAGCACCTTGTATTTTGCCCAGAAACGTATCAGCAGCCAGTGTAGTTCCTTCAACACAGGAGTAATATAGTCTCCCCTGGATGACACAAAGACCAACCTGGCTGCCACATTCTGAAACTGCAGTTTCTGGACTGCAAACAAAGGCAGCCCCACATAGAATGCATTGCAGTAATCCAGCCTAGAGGTTACCAGCATATATACCACCGTTTTGAGGTTGTTTATCTCAAGAAATGGATGCAGCTGGCATATCAGCCGAAGCTGATAAAAAGCACTTCTGGCCACTGCCTCAACCTGGGACACCAGGGAGAGGTTCGGATCCAGAAGCAGCCCCAGACTGCGTACCTGTTCCTTCCAGGGGAGTGTGATCCCATCCAGAACCGGCGGATCAAAATTGTCTCCCGACCATACAATAAGTACCTCTATCTTATCTGGATTCAGTCTCTGTTCATTATCCCTCATCCAGTCCATTACTACCTCTAGGCAGGCATTTAAGAAGATTATGCCTTCTCCCAATGAAGCTGACATGAAGAAATAGATTTGGGTGTCATCAGCATATTGATAACACCCTGCACCAAATCTCCTGATGATCTCTCCCAGCGGTTTCATGTAGATGTTAAACAACATCGGAGAAAATATGGAGCCCTGAGGGCCACCATAGAAAAGTTCAGACTTTGAAGAACAGTCTCCAAGGGACACCCTCTGGAATCTGCCCGTGATGTAGGAGCGGAACCACTGCAAAGTAGTGCCTCCCAACCCCAATCTCCTCAAACATTCCAGAAGAATACTATGGTCAATAGTGTTGAAAGTCGCCTAGAGATCCAAAAGGACCAACAGAGTCACACTCCCTCTGTCAATTCCCAATCGGAGATCATCCATCAGGCTGACCAAGGCAGTCTCCACCCCATGTTATCTTTTGTTAGTAACAAAAAATGTCATTGCACAAAAATGGAAACAAAGAGAGCAGTCTTCAGTTAAAGCATGGTTTGAAAAATTTGTTAAGCTAGGATCAGTTGTTGAAAGAATTCAGAGGATCATAGAATCCAAAATACAAAGGCACCTTCAGTTTAGTGAGCCTGCTTCTGAAGCATAAATGCCAGTGGAATCCCTTTGCTTACAAAAGGAGGGGGCTGTTAACCCTGGGTTGTATGCTAGAGCTCCTTCCATCCAGGAAAAAGCTCAATTTGCATAAGGGCCATCATTTTTGCCTTCCTTCCTTTCCCTCTGCACCCCCTTCAGCTCCCAAATGCCTGCTCTAGGGAGTTGTGCGGTTGGGGAGATATTAATGAATATCACTGCTCCCCCTTGTGCAAGTGAAGAAAGCTCTCAAGATACAATCCATTCTTCTCTTTTTGCAATTTAGTACTGGATATATTCAAAGTGGCCTACAAAACTAGCCAAGAATTGGCAGAAGTTTAAAATTGCAACCCCATTTGGTTTTCCTGAAAATATAAATATATTTGTTACACTGAACACTCACACAAGTGACTCGATGATAAATATCCTAGGATAAATGCACCCGAATTCTGCTTGTAATGTGTGTTTCATTCCCTTCCATTTCTGCATTGATTTGAAAGCCACCAGGTTTTTAAAAAAGTGTTATAAAGCAACTGCAAAAAGTAACTTTTTTAAAAAATGAGGCAACAGTGCTCCATTGTTTTTGGGAATGAGGCCCATGAGATCTTCTCTAATTTACATGTATGTTTTGCATTTGATTGTGTACCTACGCATCTCTAGTTATGTTGGTTGTAAAAACTGCCATTCTGCAGAGCTGGGACTAGATTTAGTAACATTCCTATTCATCTGTTTGCATAATATTGAGCAGTCAAATATCCCAGAGCGCCTTAACGTTAAAATGCATTCTCTGAAAGTTGTGTCCCTTGGGTAATGAGGTACCTTTCCTGAACCTCGAGCGCTACAGTGTGTTTATATATTAATTTTGGCAGTACCTTGCCCACTTTAGAATGGAAGCAAGTCTATTAATGCAAATGGAAGACTCAGAACTGAAGGAATTACTATCGGGGAGTTGGAACATTTGGAAAGCACTGTGCATATGGATGCAGAATTGCAAATAAACATGTTAATGTTCCGGCAGAGCATTAAGCTGAATGCAGAAAATTGTAAGTAAAGTTGTATGCTTATCTTCAAAGGTTAAAAAAATCACAAAAATCTTGCAATCTTTCTACTGGGGCTATCTGCTAGAAGCAGCAATACTCCCCCGCCACACACACACACTCACACACTTCCCTAAGTGGTGGGGGGCAGCTCTTTACAAGGTCAGTTTTCTTATTAAGAAAGAGTTATGCTATTTTTGTGGCATCTATTTATTTACAGATATACAAATTGAGCATGTGGGAGCAGGCAAAGAAGGACCTGAACAGTGCTAGTCTGGAAAGCAATATCAGTCCCTCCCCCGCAAAAGCAAAAGGAAACCATATACCCCTTAAGCCCCCAATCCAGCTGCCAAAACTAAACATGGGGTGGAGAGAGGTGAAGAGATTAGCAGGATGTGGAGGCAGTCCACACTTCCCTCTGCTCCGTTACTACTCTCTGCCTATTAAAAAGGCAGATCAGAATGATAACAAAAACCCACGAATATTTATATACCACTTTTCAACAAAAGTTCCCAAAGCAGTTTACACAGAGAAAACAATAATAAAGTAATAAGATGGATCCCTGTCCCCAAAGGGCTAACAGTCTACAACATAAGAAGCCACCAGAAACAACCATGGGAGGGATGCTGTGCTGGGGTTGGGTTGGGCCAGTTGCTCTCCCCCTGATAAATAAAAGGGTATCACCACTTTAAAAAAGTGCCTCTTTGTTCAGTTAACAGGGGACAGCCACTCAGTTAAGAGACAAGCCACTTTTCTGGGAATGCTCTCCATATTTCCTGCCACTCAAAGGAAGTCTGCCTTTTTAAAAGGCAGAGCAAGAGGAGGAGGAGGAGGAGGAGCAGGAGGAGGAGCAGTAGTAACAGTGGCTTTCCCTGCTGCCCAGCAAAATATTACTAGAGGGATAGGGGGAGAAAATGGGGGGAGAAGATGATGCACTGCATGGTCTGCATATCATGGGGAAGGCAGTGGCTTGCTAAGCAGCCTCAGGTGCTGGGGAGCCTTGAGCCAGGTATGCCTCCTTTACTGTTAGATTGTGACCAGGCACATTCAATTTCAGACAGTACAGGAGGCCCTTTTTATTCGCAGGAGTTCCATTCTCACCTATAGGCACAAATACAGTCGTCCCTCGCCAACCGCGAGGGATCTGTTCCTGGAAATCCTCATGGTTGGCGAATTCATGGTAGACGAGCCATTGGTTCAATGGCAAGCGGGGGAATTGCGGGGATCATGGTCATGAAGCAACTGAAAACAATGTAAAAAACTGAAAAAATCACCCCTAGAAATGTCCCCCAAACTCCTCCCAAATCACCCCGGGCCCCCAGAAATCATCCCCGGACCCCCAGAAATGACCCTCTGACCCCAGAAATGACCCTGGGGCCCTGGAGATGACCCCAAAACACCCGAGAATTTTTTTTTTGGCCCAACCACAGATACTCAGGTAACGGTTGGTGAGGGCAGTCACAATTTCCCAGTCACAGATACTCAAATCCACGATTGGGGGAACTGTGATAGGCAAGGGATGACTGTAAAGAAACTGAATAAAGAAACCTTACCCCTATGGGAATCCAGGGGTTAGGCTCCTATACTCACAAAAAGGCTGAAAAAGCAGGCAGGGCAGAAATAAGATAAATAAAGTAACTAAATAGACAAATAAACTGGATTGGTGTTGGGTGAATATTCACCACAACTTTTTTTAAAGAGCTACACAATGGCTCTGCACTGTAAAATGGCAGCTGAAAATGACATCAGAAGTCATTTCCAGGTCACTTCCAGGCACTCAAAACTGAATAGATGAATTTCACATATTTTTAATACTGAGGATAAAGAAACTGGGTCTCTAAGTCCAATCCACAGATATGTTAAACTGTGATTGTTGAAACCACAGATAATGAACATCTCCTGTATTTTCTAGGGATGTGCAAACTGATTTGAATTGGAACTGGTTCGGTTCAACAGTTCGAATTCGAACCAAACCAGGCATTGGGTTCGATCTGCTGGTTTGAATTTGAACCAAACTGAGCCTGGTTTGATTCAAACTTATTAAAACCAGTTCAAACAGGTTCAAGCCTCCAAAACTGGGTTGAGTGGTAGGCACCCATGGGTGTCAACTACCACCCAAACCCCAAAGCAATCGGACATTCCTATGATTTTTAATTATTTATTATTATTTACATTTTATATCCCGCTCTTCCTCCAAGGAGCCCAGAGCGGTGTACTACATACTTAAGTTTTTCCTCACAACAACCCTGTGAAGTAGGTTAGGCTGAGAGAAAAGTGGCTGGCCCAGAGTCACCCAGCAAGTATCATGGCTGAATGAGGGTGTGAAAAAAACTGGGGTGGGTGGTAGGCACACAGGTTAATTTTTGAAGTATTTTTCAATTTCTCATAGGGAATAATGGGGATTTGAGGCAGCCACAACCCCCATTTGGGGGAGTGCCAGGGCACCCCACAGTGGGTCTGGGGCACAGCAGGGCTGGCCTCATCTCCCCCCAGGCACCCCCAAGTTGATAGGAATTATTATTTATTTATGAATTTTCAAAGAATTAATTTTTGGCTCCATAGACATGTATTGGTTCCATAGGAAATAGCAGAGTGCCTTTTCACCTACTGACCTTAATTGCTTATTGCTCTGAACTCTGAGTTCCGGTCAAAGCTATTAAGCTATTAAGGTGAAAGGGAACTGTTTTTTCTGAATGGAAAGGCTCAGGCAATGGTTTCCTATGGAGCCAATGCACGTCTTTGGAGCCAAAAATTAATTAATTTTTTAAAAATTCCTGATTAATCAACAATAAATCCTATCAACTTGGGGGTGCCTGGGGGGGGTGGAGGCCAGCCATGCCATGCCCCCAGACCCACTTTGGGGTGCTCTGGCACCCCCCCAAAGGTGGGGAATGGGGCATCCTCAAATCCCCATTATTCCTATGGGAGGAATATAAGAATTGAAAAATACTTCAAAAATTCACCAATTATCAGATAAATGTCTGATTGCCTTGGGGTTTCCCCTGGGTGCCTACCACCCACCCCAGTTTTTTGCCCCTAGGTACTCCACATAGGAAACAATGGGCAATTAAAAAATCATTAAATATCATAGGAGTGTCCGATTGCTTTTGGGTTTGGATGGTAGTTGGTATCGATGGGTGCCTACCACCCAACCCAGCTTAGGAGGCTCAAACAAATTTGAACCAGTTCAAACCAGTTTGAACCAGGTTCGAATTTGAACCGAACCAAAGGGGGGTTCAAGCAAAACCAAAACCAAACCTCCCCACCCTGATTTGAACCCGGTTTGAATGTGAACCAAACTAGACAAACCAGTTTTGCGCACATCCCTAGTATTTTCTAGAGTCACCTCTGTCCAGGAAGTGCCCTGGAATAACTGGTCTGCGATCTAACCTCAGAACTGGCCTGGTTCGAGGTGAACCGGTTCAGCACCAAACCATTTGTGCACACACCCTAACATAAGTCTTAACTTCGAATAGGCATATATTCACGTCAGCTGATATATTTGCTTGATATCCACATTGTACGCATCAAGGAAACTCAAATGTGAAGATTCAGGAACCTTGTGGCATATGGCTTCAGGAGCCATGAAAGTCCTTCCCCTACACACAGACACACACACATTTTTCACTTCACAACTGAAGTCATATACATTCCTGTCAAGGGGTGGTTAGTCAGGTGAAGTTAATCAGATGGAAGTTTTCTCCAGCTTGGAGACATTGGCTGCATTCGCACATAAGATGCAATTGACTGGGCCAGAGGTCCCACGGGCATTACGTCCAAATGTGGGGAAATCTGGTTTGGCACAGCAACAAAACCAAGGGTTCAGATTTGGATTTCCAGTCTGAACCCTCAGGCTGTAGTGAGTTTCATCGCCACAACCTGAGGTTGGATTCAGCCTGCATGTCGTCCGGAACCACAGGCTGTGTCCCCTGGAACCAGAGTGAGGCGAAAAGCTCCTCCCTCAACTCCAGCATGATTGGCTGTCCTTCATGGAAGAAGGAAGCCCACATAGCCAGTTCCCTTTCCTCTCTGCAGTCTTGCTGACTGCAGAGCAGACGCTCTCCCTATCATCTGAATGCAGACAGGAAAGCAGAGGCAGACACATGTACGCAGCCACAGTATCATGGAAGGCATGAACAAATACCAAGGACAAGAGGGCCTCTGAGCATGTGCAAAGACTTCTTAGCAGAAGCAGCAGCGTGCACACCTTCATGTGCCCTGGGCCCCATAACAAACTCCAGTAGGTCCAGACCATGAAATTACCTAGCTGCACCCCTCACACGGAGGAGCACAACTCCCAGCACAAAGTATATGCATTATCCCTCCTACTTTCTCTGCTTCCTTCCAAAATTTCTCATCCTTTCCAGTTCCCTGATGGTGCTTCCGGAGGGAAACAGCCTGCAGAACATCTCAAACTGTGAGGGGAAACAAGCTTTTCCCTCCCCACATACTTTGCTGTTGTTTTTTTAGCTGCTACTGCAAGAGGAAATGACATGTAACTAGAACAGCAAATCACTTTTCTTTGGGGAAGCAACAGCAGCAGAGAAAGAGCACCCCCTAGCCATGCAGCATACTGCCCACAAATCCCAAATTCTTGTGTAAATGTTTTCATATAGAAGTCACTGATTCTCACACACTGCCAACAAACATTGGACAACTCTTGGCCTACACTGGGCCAGTTCAGACTACATCGTCTGTCAGCTACCCACAGGCAAGGTGGACATCTGTGTGTGGTGAGCACACACATTCTTCCCTGCCTTCAGTGCACAGGGGTGCCTTTTCCTAATTTCATCCCAACCACTCTTATACATATAGCCCAAGCGCTAGTTTAAATTAGCTTTTGGGTCACATTTATTTATTTATTTATTTATTTATTTATTTATTTAATCATATTTCTATACCGCCTGATATGTACATGCAGGGAAGTGGGTCATATGAAATGTCCTCCCAAAATAATTAGGGAAAGGCACCCCTGTACACTGGGAGTGGGGGAGGATATGGATGCTCATGGTTTGCATTCATCCTTATTGTGTGTAGTTGGGCCAGTGAACAAAGTATCGTCTGGACTGACCCATTGTGCTTACAAGCTTGTACGCTGTACCCAGTTACCACCACCTGTGCTACTAGGTCCTGTGATGTTCATAGAATATTTTTCATTCACATCGACAGAATAGATTTCTTCTTCAGTGGCTTCAATGAAAGTGAATCCCTGAAGCATGTCAGTACTGATGATGTCATCAACTAGAATTTGTATTCTTCCTCATCAGAGCTCCAGAGGTCCCACACAAACCCTTATCAGACTATGAAACACAATGAATTGGGTTTGAAGGAAATAACCAGAATGCTCTTACATTTTGTAGTGTTATGAATATATGATGGAGGAGGGAGGAGTAATAGCAGCTGATGAGAGGAGAAAATATGTAATTCAACACAGCTAATCGTGGCACAGTTAAGTATTTGATCCACAAAAGCTTTTTTGTTTTATTTTTATTACTCTAGCTCTGGGTTATTATTTTGAGAATTAATTATTGTCAAAATTAATTTCTTTGTCATCTCAAAGGTACTGCTGTTCTGATTCGTTTTCCTGTGCAAGAAAGTTATTTATTTATTTATTTATTTGAGAAGCTATACTTTTAAAATAGCAGTGTATCGTATTCTATCTAGTAATCTTTTATGTTGTGTTGTTGAGAAATTTGTCCCAGTGGGGATCCCATAGAGAGAATGGAGGGTGGAGTCAGAAAGGGAGGGGAAGGAGAAGGAAAAAATAGAATTGTTTCTGAATAAACCTTTAGCTAAATCAACATGAGATTTCTATGTGTCTATGAGGGAAGCAGTTATAAAACACAAGAGAACTTTGGTTTGGGGTTTTTTGCGGGGTGGAGTTTGGCTGTGCTGAAAAAGCCGTGATGCACTAATTGCCAAGAAATTGCTTAGCTTTGTCTTTCCCCACTATATTGTTTGATGGCAGAACTCTCCATCTTGTAATCTGCAGCCCCTGGTTGAAAAGTGAATGCTTTGGAGTTCTACGAAAAATCTCGCAAACAAATAGAGGTGAAGACCCAGATAGAGTGTCATGGGTTTGCGAGAATCTATTTCAACTGTGCAGGCACACTGGAGCACCTTGCAGTTCTCAAGAGCCTCTGGGCTGGATAGACAGGCCCAGAGGTAGCTCCATCTTCTGCCGCCGTGGGTGGGTGGGGAGGTCTGTTCAGCTCACCCCTCAGCCGCCTCCCCTTGGCCACGCACATGGTGGCTGAAATGAAGGGGGGGAAAATGGAGGTTCAGCACGGTGGGGCGCAGGGTGGTGGCAGGAGGCCCCCCAAAGCAGGTTTCAAGGGGGCCTTCATGGTGGGGGCAGTCTGGGTGCTAAAATTACCTAGGTGCACCACTGGATAGATAGGTGTAGAAGCACATAATGGTATAAGGCATATGTTCAGAAATCCCCTTGTATTTCCCTTGAACTAAGAAATGACTATCTAGAGACAAGGCAACTTGTTGATTAGTGAATATGTGATATAATTAGCATACTTCAGTTGCCTGGATGAGAGATAATGTTTTGATGGCCTGGAGTTTTCTTAATTTCAGAGATCATACCTTTCAGATGGCTCTGTTGCTTTTACAGTGGAATAAAGGAAATCAGCAGGTGAATTCCACCTGCCCCCATCTATACACATCAGTGCCAGAAAAAGCTTCACCTCTTGATTTCAATCTGTTACACAGCTTTTACAGGCACAGAGCCTCTGTAGACTTTCTTTTAGAGTTGGCAACACTAGCCAGATGGTATAGAATAAAAATTCCTCAGATGGCATAAGAAAGATGCACAAGAAATGTGACACACAACCTGGCTTCATTGATGAAATGAACTGAGCTTCTTACTCGGTGAATGCATAACTCTTTTCTTTCTCATTTCAATACTAGATTCAATGTGCTTCATGCCAGGTCCTACTCCAAGTGGAACCACCAATAAGTATGAAACTAGGGTTTGGTTTGAGGCAAAATAGCCCCTCAGAGTGACTGATACTGGCATTCACTGAGAATGCTGTAATTGTACTTTCCACATCATTTCACCAATTTGCAAAACCTCACTCATTATGGTTTACAAGCTCATTCCCACTGCTTGCAGAGAACAAGGTGCAGGAAAGAGGGGCACCAAAGCTGCTCCAACCAGATCTCTATATAGAAAGCCCACTTTTAAACTAACATATAAGAAAAATAAATATTTGAAATTAATATTAATGAGTTTTAATGTTTCTTTAATAGAGGGTTGTAGCTAATCATAAAATGCATAAAACACATCAGGGGAGAGCCAATTTTGAGTTTTTATCATCATCACCCTGTCTCTCTACAGCACTAAGATTAGCCCCCAAGCTTACACAACAGAGGTGGGGTTACTACTCAGTGCCTCTTTTTTCAAATCAAGGGGTAATGGCAATAGCAGTATAATTGTTCATTTGATTCCATGTCCAGCAACCACTCAAGTGATTCCACTTATTTACTTTCTGCTCTGATAAAATGTTAACTAATTCTGAGCCAGTCCACACAGATGCAACTGAAATGTTATGCTGCTGTTGCCATTGCCCCTTAATTTATCTTGTGGTAATGAGATCAAAATCTCCTTCTTTTTGTGGTCAGCAATCATCCAGTGAACTGTGGCTGATGTTCTACGCACCCCTGCACTGCGGGCATTTTCATGGGGGCCACTGCAGTGCAGCACCTACCAGGAGAAAGCTTGCCAGTGCTGACTCCCAGGCTAATAACACAACACACACAAGATTCACCCTGGATCCATGGCAATCAGCTCTTGGCATGCCACAGCGAACATTGCTATTCCAAAAGAAGAGGCTACAGTTGTCAGCATAAGGGCCCTTTTCACATGGTGCAGCCATGTGCAGAATGAATGCATAGAGGAGGAAGTTGGATCACTCCCACTGTCCTCCTCACCCCAATGGCCACACAGGCTGTTGCAGGACAATCAGGACACATTTTCAGGAGGTATAGATGGCTGCAGAGGAAAAGGGAGATTGCCAAAATCACATACACACACTCCACACACATATGAGCAGAAGCCATGTGTCCATTGCTTAGTCTGGGTGTAGGCCAATCAATTTAAACATATCATGCTGCCTACTTTGGCTGTTTTACACTTATTGCTCATCAGAAAATGTTTGGCTATGGACCTAGTGCAAGGAATTGTAGTGTGTTTGGTTACTCCATTCCTTGATCTAGGCCAGCTTTTGAATGGGGCTTTAGTTACTTGTATTCCAGTCCTGGAGTAGCTAACAAACAACTAGCAGCAAGAGCACAGAAAAGCAGTCTGCACTTGCCTCTCTCTACATAATATCGATTTCATTAAACTATTAATATTCCTGATTCTACCCCACTGCCTGTCCCTGCAGACCACAACTCTTTCCCTTGGATTTTACAAGACTCTAAAAGATCATGATCCATTAGCCGACATGCAGAAAGCGGCCATTAATGTAGAATTTTTAAAACCACTGTGTTACATGAAAAGTATTTGCTGCTGTTGGGGTTCCATTACATAATGACATAATATTACATTTAAAAAGAAGGGGCAAAGGTATTTCAATATTGATTGATTAATTAAGTGCCATTAAGTTGGTGTTGACTCTTAGTGAACACATAGATTGATTCTCTCAGTATGTTTCCATTGCTACCTTCTTGTAGTTACCAGTAAGGCAAGTTTTTCTGCCTGCACTAGACTGTACCACAGTCGTGGTTGCTCCCACCACTAAAGAACCACCTCACTTGCCTTTACTGGGCACCAACCAGTTATTCTTCCACCAGTTTGGCTGTTGCTCCTGCATTTCCCTATTCTGGGAATAAGGCAGGTAGGTGAGGGCACATATCTACAATTTAATTCTGGTTGGCATGAATAGGAAGCCTTTCATCATAGCACTATTTAGGTGTTATGTACTGGAATGAGCTTGCTGGCTAGCCTTGCCCCGTACCAGTGTGCACAGTATCCAGACACACAGCCTCTCTGAGTACAACATTTGTCTATGATGGCAAATGCTGTACCCAAGGAGAGCTTCTCCATGTGATTGGGTATGCCGAGCGCTCCACTGCAGACCAATACTGTACTTAGGGAGAGCAGAGGTGTGTGGATATGGAACATGCTGACATTGGGGGTGGAGCTAGCCAGTGTGGTCACATTAGCCCTGTACAAAGCTAGACTGTACCCAGTTACATAGTACCAGAAGAGGGCTAAAGTGCCTTTATCATTTTGGGATGGCAACCTCAGCATTCTTGCAGCCTATTTACTCAGAAGTAAGCCAGACTGACTTCACTGGGATTTCCTCCCAAGACAGTGAGCACAGGAGTGCAATCATTCAGCACAAAGCCAATTCCTAGGCATGTTTACTCATAAGTTGCACTAAATTCAATGGGGCTTTGTGCTAAAATGAGTTGCCACTTAATTTCACCTGGAATGAAACATTTCTAGAAAACAATTGGAGGTTTCTCTCATAAACATCTGGGGAAATAATTTCTATATTTATTTATTTGATTCATTCATTCATTCATTCAGTTTAGATATATAGTAAACTTTATTATGATCATAGATCAGACAATACAACAAAAAACATTACATAAGACTAGAACGTGTAATACCAACAAAGTAGCAAAACCTAGCCTGTTTATATACCGCCCTTCCAAAATGGCTCAGGGCGGTTTACAACAGAATTAAAACAATTAATATCAAAACTATAAAAACAGAATAAAAACCAATTAAACATTCAAACAGTTAAAAACCCTGGAAAACCTGGGCAAACTTTAAATGTTTAAACATTTAAAACTGCCTCCGTGCAGCGGCGTGCTGGCGGAGAGGGTGTTGATACCCCTCCTAACCCAAGGCCGCCTACCTCCCAAATGAGAGCTATCGCCCAATATCAGGCCTTTGTGTGTACATGTGTGTGTGCGTAGAAAGGCCCAAAATTGGGCAGTAGCTCTCATTTGGGAGGTAGGCAGGCTTGTGTTAGGAGGGGTATTGCCACCCTCTCTGCTGCCAATGCGGCAAAGAGGGCAGTAATATCTCTCCTAACCCAAGCCCGCCTACCTCCCAAATGATAGCAGTCACCCAAAATTCGGTCTTCCTGTGCATGCACTCGTGCTCAGAAAGGCCCGATTAGGGGGTGATTGCTGTCATTTGGGAGGTGGGTGGGCTTGGGTTAGGGGGGGTATTGCTGCCTGCCTGTCTGCTTTCTCCGCCGTCTGTGCCCGCCACAGTCAAAATTTGGGAGACGGGCGGGCGGGTGCACGAAGAGCTCGCACTGCTGCTTGGCAGCAGTGTTAAAGTTACATTCCCCCCCTATATGACCGAAATTTGCCGCTGGGGGAATTTTGCTGCCATAGGCAGTCGCCTCTACTGCCTCTCCTTTAATCCTCCAGTGCCCCTGTATGTCACGAAAAGTAATACAGTTCCATGTATTGAGCAACATTTCCAGTTTACTTGGAGTACATTTTTGAGGCAATTGTGGAGGCTCATTTTGGGCAAAACATCTGATGAATTTTGAGAAAAGCATGAAGTCATCAATAAAACCAGGGATACAGTATTTCACAACTGGATAGTCCACCTTCATATCCATGGAGTTGCAGCATGCAGTTCTGTCATATAAGAATTTGATTTGCTTATACTCTCCTGAACCAAGAAAAGATTAATTCAGTCTCAAAATGGAAAACCATCCTCATTTCCAAAGTGCAAGTGAATGCAAAAGAAAGCCAAAATAACTAATAAAGGGAAGGAAAGGGTAATTATCTAGATGTCAATGAGCCAAAAAAGCTTGGGGAATTGAAACAAACAAATCTGTAACAAAAGCTGATTTAAGATGAATCTCATAAGTAATTCAGCCCCACACTATCAGATCCTATTGCACTCAATCCGCTGACACATAATTCATTCTCCTCTCATTACTATAGCGGGTGGGGGATGGGAACTCCAGGATGCTAACTAAAGTCTGAAAACTGTGAAAGAATCCTATATTTTTTAGCTCCAGTGCTGTTCTCCTATCTTCCATGTCGCATATTAAATGGTCACACTAGTTCTCTCTCTCTCTCTCTCTCTCCTCTTAAAAAAAAATTCCCCCCCCCAAGCCACCGGTTTTCAAAGCTTCCAGATTAAGGCCTTGTTCCTTTCCAGTCTGCAGCAAGGAAGCAATAGCTTATCTGATAGCAGCACTACAATTTAACAAATCCATTCTGAGTTTGCAATCACCTAGAAAAAGTCAGAGAGGCTGTTCTCACACGCAGCCTAACCCATGCTAGGGACGCCCAGCCATGGTTAGGCTGTATGTGAGAACAGCCAAGATTTGGCCTGAATCCGGTGGGGCAATGCCACCTAGCCCGATACTTAGCCCGGCTGTTAGCTGAAGTTAAGGGAGTGAGTGCTCCCTTAACCCAAGGTACAGACTTGTGGGTGAGCCGGGCTACTACTAGCCTGGCTGCACACAGAGATGGGCACCCAGAGTGCCCATCTCTTGAGGGAATCCCCCAATTCTTGGTGAGTCCCAGCCTCTGTTTACCAGCACTGCCGGGAGCAGCATGGAGATTAATCCACGCTGCTCTTGGCGGTGCTGGTCATGTGGGTTTGCAGCTTACACACCACCCAGGCTGTGAGCGGTCATCTGGGGGGAAGTAGGTTGAGCATAAGAGGATCCCAGGAATTTCTGAAGAGCTCCATTTCTCAGGACTGTCAAGGAACAATCATTTTCCTTTTCATTTCCTATTACTTTACTGCAACATGTCAGCACTAGAATCAGCTCAACAAACAAACAAGTGTGCCTTCTTTCAGTGTCACTCATTCAGATTTGTACTCACCAATTACCTGTAAAAGAGGTCTCTACCAATTAATCAACAACAAAGATTCTGCAAACAAACAAACCACTGACAGAAATTCAGCAAGTGAAACAAGGATTCTGTCCCTTAAGCACCTGAATAACTAGCAGAAATTCACCAGGTACCATTTCCCCCACTGCTCCATCTCCAAAGAGCCAAGCTAGAATAAACTTCAATCATCATGAAAGTCATAGATCATCATGCAACTGAAGAGGCTCACACCTGAATGCTGCAGGTGTACATCCAACAGCAGCCTCCCATGCACACTGAGGATGTGGCCAGAGAGCCATGTAACCATAGGAAGCCATTTTAGTGAGGAGTGAATTTCCCTCACTGCATTCCTTTATTGCTCCCTGGGTTTACTCTGCCATTCTACTACTCCTGAATTCCATTAACAAGGTGGATTTCTAAATTCAGTTCTGGAATTAGAGTTTGCCCACTTTGCCACTGCTTTCATTTCCTTCAGGTCTTCCTCTTTGCTCTATATCAGAGTTTCTTAATTTGGGCCCGCAGATGTTGTTGGATTACAACTCCTAGAATCCTCAGCTGCAATGGCTTTTGCTTGGGGATTATAGGAATTGTAGTCCAACAACATCTGGGGGCCCAAGATTTAGAAACCCTGCTCTACATTACTAATTCACGTCATGTGTGCTAATATAAAGTGTTGCAAAAAAGAAATGTCAATGTGATTGTGCACTTTGATATGGTTGTAGTATGTAGAGTCACATGGTGTGCTTTTTTGTGGTGTTCCACTGACCACAGTATTCTGAAATAAAGTATCTATCTATCTATCACTGATCACAGTTCCACATGCACAAGAATCCTGATGCAATCATGGGCATGATCATATCAAGGCTTATAAAACGGCAGCATTTTATCATTGTACACATGAATTAGTAATATAGAAGTGGAAGACATGAAGGGAATGCAAACAGGAGCCAGCTGTGTGTGCACAAAATGGAAAAAAAATAAAAACACAGAACAATAAAGGATTCCATTGGAATTTCACTTTGGAAATAAGACCAGGAACTTCAGAATCCCCAAATCCAGGGGAAAATTAAATAAGGAACGTTTCAGAAACAACCTTGTGAGAGATAAATCACACAGAAAATGCTAGAAACATGAAGGCCACCTTATCCTCAGGCGAGGGTGACTTTGGGGAGTGGAAATGGGCAATCTGCAGTAAAGTCTGTGCGATGAAGTTATCCTCATAGCTAGGATGTGAGAAGTAGCCCTTTTAGTACCAGATTGATGAGGGACAGAGCAGGGTGAAGTGGTTAAAAAGCACATAATAGATACAATTTATCACATGACTTCCATTTGTCACAGGGTTATTACCAGCACAGCGGAAATATATGTCAGTTCTGCAAATATTGTGGTCAGGCAACTTCACCTAAAGCTCTCAGAAGTTACTAGAACCAGTATTAAGCAGGGATAAATTATCCATTGCTCCGGGAAGCAACAAAAACAACACATATGAATAACTTCCAGCTGTCAAACTCCTGACAGAGGACTCCAAAGTAGTGGGGTGGGTCCTCAGAAGGAGTAAAAAAATGATAATGGAACCCATAGTGATTTCAGTATCCCTTTCTTCTGTCACTGTCAGGTAAACAAGGGGGTTGTGAATTCCTTTACATTCTGTTCCTGTGCTTTAAGGCTTCAGTCCTGAACACACTCACTTGAGAGTAAGTTGCATTAGACAAAGCATGTCTTGCTTTCTAGTACATGTGCACAGTTTTAAGCTGTATAGAAGTCTGACACAGACATTTTGCTAGTAATGGGAGGTAAGTTAGTCTTGTGGTAGCAAGCATAAATTGTCTTCTTTGAGAAGCAGCCCACCTTGGTTTGCATTTGAATGGGAGGCATGTATGAACACTGTAAGACTGGGTTTCTTACCTTGGGCCCCCAGATGTTGTTGGACTACAACTCCCAGAATCCTCAGCTGCAATGACTTTTGCTTGGGGATTCTGGGAGTTGTAGTCCAACAACATCTGGGGGCCGGAGGTTATGAAACCCTGCTGAAAGATATTCCTCTCAGGGTATGGGGCTGCTCTGGGAAGTGTGCCTGCATGCTTGCATGCAGAAGGTTCCAAATTCCCTCCCTGGCATTTCCAAAATAGGGCTGAGAGAGACTCCTGACTGCAACCTTGGAGAAGCCACTGCCAGTCTGTGTAGACAAACTGAGCTAGATCTGACTTATACTGGTCTGACTCAGTATAAGGCAGCTTCCTACGTTCTGAAGTCTTCCACCACTAACTGTATGCCAGGAGAAAACATCAGCTGCTAAGTGTCCTGGCACCAGGCTGCTATTAAACCACAGGAGTAAAGCACCCATCCCTCAATCTTCATCCCCCCACCCAATGCTCGCACTTCTAAATTAACACTAGAGGACAAACATGGATTAATTTTCACCTTGCAAAATAAGAAGCATATACCAGGTTACCTCTTTTCTGTTAGTTATACTCTATTCGGTGTACACCTTTTAAAATAGTCAAATACTTTATGTAGTCAAGCAAACATTCAATTGGTACATTACTCAACTGATTACAGTTCCATTGGTTCTACCAGCTGTCCATTATTCAACAATATAATCAATTTCATAGAGCTTGCTCTGTTCATCCTGACTGTATAAGGCAGCCGTGTCAGCTGTCCTTTCTTAAAGCCCCATCGTGCTGCTATTCCCTGCAGCTATAATATGCATGTAAATACCACAATCATAAGAACAGAGCTTGTAAAAAATGAGGACACTCTATGCAAATACTGTTGGAGATGGAGTTCCAGTGCACCAACCTTTTGCACCAACTATTCTAACACCCACTAGGGGCCTTGGGAGTAGAGGTAGCTAATGAGGGTCTCCTTTACCTGTCCCTGCTTTCCTCTATTCTCCCTGCTTTGACTCCTCAGGTACTTCCTGTAGTGAGTCAGTCCTCTTCCTTTCCTGCTAGAGAGTAGGGATGTGCAAAACGTTTCGGATACAAAATGTTTTGTACCCAAAACAGCCTGTTTCGGGTGTTTTGTAGACAAAGCAAAACACCCATTTTCCAGATCCAAAAGTTTTGTATATAAAACAAAACGTCCCTGTTTCGGCTACAAAACGTTTTGTTGTTTCGGACCTCCATTTTGTGGTGATCTCTGAGTCAGTCTCCATTTTGTGTTTGACATCTCTTTGAATTTCCCACCCTTCCAGCCTTCTCATCAGTGACCTAAATCATGGGCTGACCTGCTGACAATTCCCTCCTTGTTCCCCATTGGCTCTTTTGCTTCTTGCCACTCTTTACTGACCCCACATTGGCCAGGGGAAGGGTTGCTAACCTATGGGGTGCTGGGTTTTGCTGTTTCTGTGGTGTTCTGAGTGTAGATTCTCTAGTAGCATATGAGAGTGGATTCTTGTTTTTCACTGAAAATCTCATATGCTACCAGAGAATCTACAATGAACACCTCAGAAACAACAAAACCGAGTACCCCACAGGCTTGTGGGGGTGGGGGTGGTTGGCACCCTATGTGCACTACACAACCCTTCACTCTGGGCAACCCCAGTGCCCTCCAAGTGAAATTATGGGGCTGCTGAAACCTGCATTATTCCCCATGGGAGTAATCTCAAAGACATGTAAACTTCAACAAATCACAAAAGATCAGCCCTTTGCCCAATTCCTTTGAAATAATTCTGGAAGTTTCCTTGCCCCCATTGGGCACTACCACCCACCACACTCTGCTCTGGGTCATCCCTTTCCCCTTGATGTGAAGCGATACATTTGCTGGAATCCCCATTATTCCCTATGGGAAAATTCTTAAAGATGTGTAAACTTTAAAAAAATCACAAAAAAATCAGCCCTTTGCCTAATTCCTTTGAAATTTGGGTGGTAGCTTCCACTCATTGGACACTACCACCACCCCCCACTCTTTTTGCCCTGGGACCCTTTTTAAAAATCCAAATCGATTCGGATTCGGAAAATTTGGCTACAAAACAAAACAGGGCTGATTCGGATTCAGAAAATTTGGGTACAAAACAAAACGGGGATGTTTCGATTCAGATACAAATCGAAACAAGAAAATTCCAAAATGCACACTCCTACTAGAGAGAAGATGAAAACATCCCTCTCTCTCCCTACCTCTTCATTATGTAGCTGATAGATAGGATAGGTCTTTCCTATCTCAAATGTTTTTCACCAATAAACTAGTTAAGTAACTTAGACTCTCCATGTGTGTTACTTAAATAGCTGCAACAATTAAACTCTGCATTCTGTAACTGGAGTAGTAGCTTCCTTGGTGCTTTGCTAAATCATCACAAAGCACAACAAATACAGCATCCCTGAGAGTGCTCTCTGAAGCCCGCCCCTACATGGACACACTCAGAAACCCCACCTCACTTCTGTTCATGGTCACAGTGTTTATCTGCAGGAATAAATGCTTGTGTGCTCACTCATGTGGTCAGATCATCCCCATAATGCAGAATTCTGGGGCACCCCAGCCTCCCGTTCCTAGGAAAGTGCATAGTCATGCTTACAGCCTTTTCCTCTTCAGATGAAGGCTGTAAGCTCAATTGACCCAGCCAGTAGGAGAGATTGACTGACACACTGAGCAGGACTTCCATCTAATTTTTGGAGGCTGTGTGCAAGCAAGTACAGCCTCCAATGATATAATCTGAATGGGACTAAGGAAGCAGCTTGGATGCAGTTGAGTGTGGGGGAAGGAAGCTAGGGAGTGTGGTGTTTTGGGTTAAACTGTTCCTTGATCCAGGCCAGCTTTTGGATGGGGCTTTAGCTACTTGTATTCCAGTCCTGGAGTTGAGGTGGGGCTGACAAACAGCCAGCAGCAAGAGCACAGAAAAGCAGTCTGAACTTGCCTCTCTGTACACTATATCTATTTCATTAAACTGTTAATATTCCTGATTCCACTCCAATGCCTTGTCCTTGCATACCACAACACTTTCCCTCGGATTCTAGAGGGAGGAAAATAGTTTTGTTGGTTTGAAATAGATCCAGCACTGGGCGCTTTCGGATATCTATGACTTAAATGTTCTTAGAGAGCTTTCTTTATAAGCTGTGGATTTCACAAATCCTAACCATTTGAACTGATTTCTTTAAAGCCTAATACTTAACCAAAGTTCTTCTGAGCATAGCCCTGCATTTCCAACACACCTCCATTACCCGAGTCGGCAGTCTGCAGCTATTCTGGATACAGGAGGCCTCTTCGAGCAAGAAAGTAGCACACCATAAATGGCTTGAAATCAACAGTTTCTTGATTTCAAAGATAGTTGAGAGTTGAAGAAAGGTGATTGGTCTTGCAGCTGCTGATGTCACAACTAATGCAGCTCACACTATCCTGCTGACAAGAGTTTATGAGCTATGTATATTGTGACACTGCCACCTAATGGCACAGCAGGGGAATGACTTGACTAGCAAGCCAGAGGTTGCCGGTTTGAATCCCTGCTGATATGTTTCCCAGACTATAACACCTATATCAGGCAGCAATGATACAGGAAGAAGCTGAAAGGCATCATCTCATACTGCGTGGGCGATGGCAATGGTAAACCCCTCCTGTATTCGGCCAAAGACAACCACATGACTCTGTGGTTGCCAACTCAGAAGCACACTTTACCTATATTGTGACACTAACTATTGTGACAAGTGCATCCAGATCAGGAGGCCTGGGTTAAGCACACAAGAAGCCACAGTGGTTTGATCCAGCATTCAACATCCTTAACGCCCTCAATAATCTCCCTCAATAATTTATCTCGGCATGAAGATTTTCAGGTATATCTACAGTTCAAACTTTTATTTATTTATTTTTTAAAAAATAACCATCTTGGCAGGTGCTTTGAATGACTATGGTGTCTGAATACACTCAACCAACAGTGTGGTGTAGTGGTTAGAGTGCTGGATTAGGACCGGGGAGACCCGAGTTCAAATCCCTATTCAGCCATGATACTTGCTGGGTGACTCTGGGCCAGTCACTTCTCTCTCAGCCTAACCTACTTCACAGGGTTGTTATGAAGAGAAACTTAAGTATGTAGTACACCACTCTGGGCTCCTTGAAGGAAGAGCGGGATATAAAATGTAAAATAATGAACAAAAACAAACAAACACTGCATTGTATCACATCTTCATTATCCTTTATCAAGTTGGTTTATATTATGAGTAGACTTACAGCTGGTTCCCATAAAATGTCTTCATGTATGGTCTACATGTATGGTCTGGGGACCATACAACTGGGGACATTAGGTCCCCAAATGTTATTGGACTTCAGCTCCCATAATCCCCAGCCCCAGTGGCCTTTGGTTGGGGGTTACATCTGGGGACACTGGGTCCCCAGATGTTATTGGACTTCAGCTCCCATAATCCCCAGCCCCAGTGGCCTTTGGTTGGGGATTATGGGAGTTGAAGTCCAGTAACATCTGGGGACCCAACACTGAGAATCCCTGGTTAATAATAATAATAACACATGCAGAGAGGTGCAAATGCAAACTTCTGCCTTGCACTCCTTCCCATATACTTATGGATGCATGTGTACACACCAATATTTACATGGCCCTTCCTCCTTTGGTGGAATCTATCACACACTTAAGTCATACATGTATTCCCAAACATATGGGCTCTGTCTCATGTGGTCACCCAGCACTTCAGAAGTTACCTACTTACTCAAGACACACCCATTTAACAAAGCTACAACCTCAGGTTTTTCCAGACTATTCACCTGATTTGCCTCTCAGGCAATTCACCCGCTATGTGGACTGTGTTGCCAGCTATAGGTTTATCTATCTATCTATCTATCTATCTATCTATCTATCTATCTATCTATCTATATCTGAATCTCCTCAGTAGCAAGCAATTTGCTTACTAGTTTTCCTGGTTTTTTAAGAAAATAACAAGGACCTAATTTTAGCTGTTTGTTCTGTACATTTATGTTTAATACATATTTATAGAGTCTGAGAGTAGAAAAACAAAATCAGGTTTGGGATCGTTAAGGAATGATGCAGCTAAGAGTTAATTTGCTTTGTGGTCCCTTGCTGCATTTAATTTAATTTATTGGAAGCATATTAATGTGGAATGATCAAATAATTTTAAAAATGGAAATGGAAGCAAATGAACGAAACAAATCAACAGAGGGAAATAAAAAGAGGTTGATTGCCATAGTTCATAGGATAATTCCCATTTTAATTACATTAATCCTAATTGTTAGTACAGAGATAACGAAAAATGTATCTATCACTTTGTAACAGAGGAATAAGTTATGGAAGAGAAACAGATGGAGACTTAACTATTGAGTTCAAATTCAATGTCATGCTCATTCTATACGTTTGAGTCATTAGCAATGAGTGTCCCCAACTGAAGGAACTGAAATGTGTATATAAAATGCAATTATTTTTAAACAACTTTATCTAGAGAATGCACACATTGATTAAATATCATGAAGTCATGGAATGCTTCCAGTGGAGGCTAGCTGATTCAAGGAAGGAAATAAGCACTCATGAACAGCAGGTCTGTTTTTTGGAGGGGGAGCAATAGAAACAATTGTCCTGGGCTGCATATATGGAGGGGGCAACATAAACATGGCCAATAGTGCTGTGTTTCAGTATTTGAAATGATTGGATCATTTCCCGCTGATCAGTGAAAGTGTAACCCCAGGATCAGGAATAATTCCAGTACTTTGAGTTTGTCCCAAGATAGACCATTACTCGCCCATTGGCCTCAGTGGAAGGATCTGCTCTTACTGTCCAGTTATTTGACCCACAACTTTAATCAAACTATAGTCCTTTCATTTTCCTCTCCTCGTAGGAACTCCAGGCAGAGCTCTCATAGGTAGACCAATTGTTTGACTGTTAGCCTGGTCAAAGGTGGGGTGATGGAGCAATTGTTATAGCCCATAGCAGCAAGGAATGTTACCGGCTCAACCACAGACTTCAGCTTTTCCTTGGATGTTTAGATTACTTGATGACAAATGAAAAAGGGATTCCATGTGCAGAAGGAGTGCTGTACATTACCAATGAATCCAGTAGTGGTGTTCTCAGTTTTTTGTCTTTCAAGGCTTGAGAGAAAATCTTAACACGTTGCTATCTTATTTGACATTAGAATTTATTGGGTTGGAAGAGATTATATGCATGTCTATGTTTCTTTTCTCCACATACGAAAAAAACAGCATTGATATAGGATGTAGTGAAAAAGAAGAGGGGTGCGCAAATGAACACGCAGTCCCCAGGCTCCTCAGAATCTTAACAAGTTGTTCTAGAAAGAACTAATCTGCCTACTTTCATTTCACTATCCCTACACCTGGACTAAATTTGGTCCAAATCAGTTAGGCACTTCACAGGTTAGCCCACTTGTGCCTCAAACATTCGTGTGTCTGCCATTTCAAATTGGGGTGGATGACATCATCACAGACTATGTGTTTGAGGTGTCCGTATGTGTCCCTACAACTGTACCAGCTTTGGTCCAAATCAGTTCCCACTTGCACCTCAAACGTTCACACATCCACCATCTTGAGTCAGGGTGGATGACATGATCACAGGCTATGCCATTGAGGCATCTCTATGTGTCCCTGCAACTGTACCCAATTTGGTTCAAATAAGTTAGGCAGTCCACAAGTTAACCCACTTGTGCCTTAAATGTTTATGCATCCACCACCTTGAAATGGGGCAGATGACATCATCACAAACTCACCGTTGTGGTGTCCCTATGTGTCCCTACAACTGTACCCGATTTGGTTCATATTCCAGGCATTGCGAAGTTGATGGGGGACACACACACACAGACACACAGATGGATATGCACATGGAATGCCGGGTGATCTCATAAGCCTACTGGAAAGTAGGCTAAAAAGGATATGGCCAACAGTAGCTACAACAGAATGTGGATCAACTTCAGGGGCACTATAGTCTTAAGGAAGTAGCCACATACAAGGTGGGCCTTCCATGAAGTGAGGTAAGATAGTTGCCTAGCATGGTGGCTTTTGGAGGGACAAGCAGGGTGGCAAGATATTCTCCGTTGCCTCAGCTGCCTTTCTCTATGGTTCCCATCCTATGCCATTGTATAGCTCCTTGCTGAGCAAGTGCTGGGACAGCTACTGTTTTGCAAAAAACCCCACCCTGAGGTGATTCTCTGCCACCACCATCAACTCCAACTCCTCCTAGTTCAGCATGCTCTCTCCTTTCTTGATGGGCTAGTAATGAAAAGAAGGAAGCAGAAGAGAAAACTATGAAAGGGCAGTAGAGTATAGGAGGCGCTCTAGAGCAGGGGTAGGTAATGCGTGACTCTCCAGATGTTGCTGAACTACAGCTCCCATCATCCCCAGCTGTAAAATTGTGGCTGGGGGTGATGGGAGTTGTAGTTCAGCAACATCTGGAGAGCTGCACGTTGCCTACCCATGAGAATGCCTTTTCCACAGAGTACAGGAGACAAAGTGCAGAGATGCTCTTTCATAATTTCCTCTTCCTTCTTTTCATTAGGAGCCTGGTGAGGGAGGGCGGAGGGTGCACGTCAGGCTCACAGGGAAAGAGGAGAAGGCGGTGTTTGGGCACATGGCTGTGAGGCCATATTAGCTGCTTCCTTTTGATGTAAAGGAAGTGCATTCTTCAAACTCACTGGGAAGAAGTTTATTAAAGACAGAGGCAAGAGCAATACAGCACAGATGGGAATATGGTGTAGAAGGGAGTGTAACTCTAGTTACTGTCATGGTCTGTACACACATTGCTGCACACAACTGTGTCTGAATGAGGGCCAAAAATTCCTCAGTTAAGTGGTGGTGGTAGAAATGCCTGACATTCAGAAATAATGACTGGCATATTACGTAACATCACACATGCAGTAGATGTAACGTTTGTGCAGTTTCACAAGAGTTCTGTTGCACAAGTGCAAAATTGCACAAACTATATATAAGGACTGCACGGTCCCACAGCTCCATTTGTGCAATCTTTGTACTTTTCCAACAGCACAATCAAGCAAACATTTGGTTCCACGGCATGTGTAATGTTGCACAGTATGTCAACCAGTTAGCATAACTGATACTATATTGTGGAAGTAGCGTGCCCAGTTTACATTCTTCAGCAAGCATGAAGTGTTTCCAAATAGATGATGTGATGAAGAGAATGGGCATCCCAGTTCAGAATTTCACATATGTATCTCTGATATGCTTGCAAAACATTTACATGTTCAGCCTTACATAATGATTTCAATGAAGCCAGAAGATCCATCTAAGCAGCTGTATACAGGGGTCTGCTGCTTGCATCAAAACACATGGATGGAGCAGCTCTCATAGGCAGGAGGGATCCATGTATACTCTAGAACATCTGTGCCTGGAAGAAATCCCTGGATCAGAGGAAGAAGCTCTTTTAAATGCAAAGTAATCAGAGACAAATAGTCCAGGAGTGCCCTTCTATTACATGGCCTCCACACAGGGGAAAAAAAAAAATCAACAGCTGTGAAACATAATAATTAAAATTAAGAGAGCTATGAATGAACAATGGGAAGCTCTTTCTGAGCAGCATGGAGTTCCATCTTCATAGTGCAATAATACATTGCTGCTGCTGATAATTAAAAGTTCTGCTACAATTACCATTGCACATAGGGAATTCTCTCTCTCCAGGCATGCCATTTTATCTCCCTCGAGGTCATTTTGTAGTCTCAGTGAAAGTCCAAGTACATACACTTCCAGGATCTGCGGTGCATATATTACCTACCTGTGAATCTCTGTTCAAATTTAATTCATCTACAGTTACGGCTTTAGTGGATTAATTATGGAAAGGACAATGGAATATGGTGTTACTATAGAAGTACCACAGAAGATTGGAAAATGCCCAGAGAGTTGTATATGGGGAGGTAGAGAAATGTGCCAAATAACAAGGATTCCCAGATGTTGTTGACTACAACTCTCAGAATCCCCAAGCAAAAGCCATTGCAGCTGGGGATTCTGGACCTTATAGTCAGCAACGTCTGGGAATCCCTCTTAGAGGGAAAACTGTTCTCTACCCATTTTTACTGCAGGTTAAACTACTTAGAATGATGACTGATTCCACAAATGCAATGCAAATTCATGGAAAGACACAAGGACCATTTATAGATTATTGTTGATAATTTTAAGAAAATCAGAACAGCATAGCAATAGGCTGCAGAAATTATTTGCCCCCCCCCCCGCCCCCAGCACCAGTTCTTTTACAAGAATGCATAAATGCTGTAAAGAGAAGTTTAAATTCTGTCATCAGATTGCACAACAAAAGTAACTGATCATGTATATTTGTGCATTCTGACTGAAAAGGCTGAAAAGTAAAGTAAAGTTGTGCCGTCGAGTCGGTATCAACTCCTGGTGCCCACAGAGCCCTGTGGTTTTCTTTGGTAGGATACAGGAGGGATTTACCATTGCCTCCTCCCACGTGGAGACGATGCCTTTCAGCATCTTCCTATATCGCTGCTGCCCAATATGGTGCCAGCGGGGATTCAAACCAGCAACCTTCTGCTTGTTAGTCAAGCATTTCCCTGCTGTACCACTTAAGATGACTGAAAAGGCTGTCATTAAACATACTGACTAAATTACTCAGGGCTTACTTAAAGGACTACTATTACTACTCCGGGCTTACTTAAAGGACTACTATTACTACTCCGGGCTTACTTAATGGACTACTATTGTTCAATAGGACTTATTCTAGTAAATTTAGTCAGAATTCAACCATTATAATATTTCTTAACAGCAACCAACTTGGTGCCCCTGAAAGCTCAAAAGCAGAGCAAGTTAACAATTGGAAATCCCCTGTAGCTAGCTTGTTTTCAGCATCTGGTATTCAAAGCTATATTGACTTTGGACATGGAGGGTCTCTTTGGTTATCATGGCCAATTTATTAATTTGATTTCTATCCCACCTTTTCATCCAGAAGGATTTGCAAAATGGTTTTCATAAAATAATTAAATGTGCCTATCTTGGGGATGCTTCTGTCCCCTTCACCACATACTATTACTCTGGAGTTGCATCTCCTTCCCGCAGAACTCTAATACTTCGTGAGCCAGTTCATACGTACACTTTAACTGCAGTTAAAGCTGCCAGAGCTTTTAATTCTTAAGTGGCGCAGTGGAGAAATGCTTGACTAACAAGCAGAAGGCTGCTGGTTCGAATCCCTGCTGGTACCATATCGGCCAGCAGCGATATAGGAAGATGCTGAAAGGCATTATCTCATACTGCATGGGAGGAGGCAATGGTAAGCCCCTCCTGTATTCTACCAAAGAAAACCACAGGGCTCTGTGGGTACCAAGAGTTGAGGGCACACTTTACCTTTACACCTGATAACACAAAACACCTGTTAAGGCTCAAAAGCTAACTCTAGTTTGCCCTGACAAACTCCAACTGGGACCTGAGGTTTTCTCCAAAGTTCTCCGCTGATAACCACAGTTTTGCCACTGAAGCATTTTGTCTGAAGGCAGACTCGCCCATAATTGTGGTTAAGCACTTCTGTCTAACAGCAGTCACCTCTCAGAGATTCAGCACTGCCCCCACATCCTTCCCTCTCTTCCCTGTTCTGTTATGAAATTTAAAGAGATACAAACCTCCTACTAATTCCATCTGCAAGTTGCTGTAAAGTCTTTTGTTTCCCAGTAAAGTAAAATCATTCTTTCTATATCCATTGCGTTTCTTTCCGTTAGAGCGAGTTGCTGTAAAGTCTTTTGTTTCCCAATAAAGTAAAATCATTCTTTCTATATCCATTGCGTTTCTTTCCATTAGAAGTGTGGAACACACACACCTACACCTCTAAAAGCAAGCCACACTTCTACAGCTGCAATCCTAGGCACTCTTACTTAAGAAGAAGCCCACTGAACAAAACCGTTTACTTCTGAGTAATCCCAGCAAGCCTGCAAACTGTTTTGGGATTACTCAAAAGTAAATGATTTAATTCCATGGGCTTCCTCTTAAGTAAGAGGAACAGTTCTCTCTCCCTGCCCTGGATTGTTCCATTGCTTGCTTGCTTGGAAGGGAAGAGGGGGATGCAAAAGGGGTGGGGAAATGGACTATCTTGAATGACTCTCTCTGCTGCTATGCTGCTATGTCTCCTTTAAATAAACACCAAAACAGACCAAGGAAGATGGGGGAAAGATCAGAGGAAAGGTTAACTGCTTTGCAGAGAATAAGGAGGGGACTTTGCATGCCGTTTTCACCACCACCCCCTCCCCTCCCTTCTTCTCTTCACTTCGTGGAGGAAGCAGCCCTGGACTCATGTGTGATCTTCCCCACCACTGCATTAAAACCCTTTTGATTTACCCACACCTAATGGTGCAATGTTGTGTCTTCCTTCTCTTCCTTCCCCTTCTGCTCCCCTTCGCCCTCTTTCCCTTTCCCCCTATCTCTCCTATCTTTTCTCACCTCCCCCCAGCCAGCACAGTGTGCACCAACTGGCTTGGGGAGGAAAGGTTGGGCAAGGAGGTGGGGCAAGGGGTGAAGGGATGAGGGGAAACTGGTGGAAATGCCCCTCTCTTACTCCAGGATACTTCTTCAGCATTTCCTTCAGCTATTGGATTGGCTGTCTAGACATCTAAGAACATAAGAACATAAGAACAGCCCTGCTGGATCAGGCCCAAGGCCCATCTAGTCCAGCATCCTGTTTCGTACAGTGGCCCACCGGATGCCGCTGGAAGCCACAGGCCGTAGTTGAGGGCATGCCCTCTCTCCTGCTGTTACTCCCCTGCAACTGGTACTCAGAGGCATCCTGCTTTTGAGGCTGGAGGTGGCCTTCCGACTAGTAGCCATTGATAGACCACTCCTCCATGAAGTTATCCAAACCCCTCTTAAAGCCATCCAGGTTGTTGGCTGTCACCACATTTTGTGGCAGAGAATTCCACAAGTTGATTATGCATTGTGTGAAAAAATACTTCCGTTTGCTTGTCCTAAATTTCCCAGCAATCAATTTCATGGGATGACCCCTGGTTCTAGTGTTATGTGAGAGGGAGAAGAGTTTCTCTCTATCTAATTAATAAATAATATTTTAAAATATATTACTTCATAGTTGTAGTTCAGAGCACAGAACTACAATCCACGGGGCTTCGAAGAATGCGGAAATGTTTATTAAACTCTCTGACGACTGTCATGCACATGTGCCCAATGTGTTTAGGATTGGGTGTAACTCCTAATAACGATAATAGACACAATGTCATGGCAACACATGTTCATTCTCTCGAAGGAAATAGTTTGTCAGTGCTAGAAAGAAACAAGAGACCACAGATTTTGCTGTCAGGGTGCTCTCTTAACCACTGCAAGTTGGCAGCATGAAGTGGACAAATGAACTAAAATGTGTAGATCACCTGTGTTTACTCTGATGAACGTACACAGTCTTCCGAGCCTATCTCATTCCGTTGACTTGTGTAGTTTTTATCATGTTTGATAGCTCTGCCAAAAACCAACCTTTTCTATTTCATCAAAAGGGGAATTGCCCAAATGTCTTGACATAGGAGACTGAGACACGGCTGCTGTTATTTTTGGTCATTTTCTCTACCAGCTTGCAGTATCCCTTTATGGAACAGCATGGTTTATTGTCAGGAGGTCTGCAGTAGAAGCATTTCGTGGTTTCTCTCGGCTGTTATTGTTTTTGTCATATTGATTTTTATTACCTGAAATTTATGTCATTAGATTGTTGTTAAAAAAGAGAGGTGAAATAGCAGTTCTTGGGTGATGGTTTCAGATAATAAATTTTAGAGATGTTAACAGAAAATATGCTTGTGCTTTTTTGAATACACACACAGCCTATTTCCAGTATCTATGCCCTCCTCCCTGCACCCACACCAAAGCTGATTCTTATGAGCTGAGATGGTATAAGAATCTGCACATAAAACTGCCCATATTAAAAATAAAACAGAGCTGATGTAGCTGTATTTGAGAATGTGTGAGTGGGATGGGAAAAGGCGTGCAACTGAGCTTCCAAGCCATTTCATTTATAATCTCAGGGGAATGCTTCCTTCGCTGGGAGAAGAGTAAGATTTAAGGTACTGTTTCCCCTCCCTTTTAGTAAGATTCCTTTCCCTCAAACTCTGCATCACTCTTGGTATTGACCGGTCATGTACTCCAGCTCTGAAAGATGAGCTGCTACTTATGGACATATAAATTGGCATTGGCATTCAGTCTAAAGTAAAATTCAAAGCATTTTTAAAACATTACTACATGCTTTTTATTGCATGCATGTTTGAGTTCCTCCTCATACAAAAGTCTATACAATGCTGAAGGCAAAAAAAGTTGTGATAAAACTATAATGCTTACAAATTAAAAGTCTTTGTGGACTCATGGGGGGTTGACACCTCTCCTCCCCTGAAACAGCTGTTGGAGGAGAGGGGTGGAGGTGAGGAGGGGAAAGCAGCTCCCAAACTGAGTGGTATTGTCTGGAAAGGTAGACTAAAATAAAATAAAAACTTTTTGGAGGTTCACAGTGTTATGCAAAAAAGAACCCCAAATGGAAACTAAAAATCAGTGTGTGTGTGTGTGTGTGTGTGTAGAGAGAGAGAGATTGGATCATGTGATCCCACAATTTAATTAGCTGTAGACATTAAATATATCAAGATACTGATCCCAATTGCTAAAAAACCATCTAATAAACAAACACTAAAAACACATATAAAAGTCATATAAATGTATAAACAAAATCTCATTAAAAGTCCAGAAATTCCATTTGAAGGTCTATCTTGATTTATATGGTCAGAGTGTATAGATGGACCTTACTCCGATTCCATGTATCTATTCCAAATTTCCACTGTGTAGTGCCACCAAGTGTTGAAAAATGTGTTCAATGTTCTTTTATACTGGGGCGCAATCCATGTGAATACAATAACTTCTCTGATGAAAATATATTTGATGCATCTTGGAGCTATGCCAGACGCATTTTGGCACCGCTGTCTTCTGCAGTGGCTTAATATAGAGAATCCTTTCATGCGATCTACACAATAAAAAGAGTTTCTTTCAAAAACATCCAAGCCACTTCGGTTTTGGCCCTCTATGAACCCCCAACCCCTGTTAAGAAACTATTTCTGGACCTGGCCACACAGGGTCCCACTGCAAAGGCGTGGCGGCCTCCAAAATGGCTGCCTTGACAAGGAATAGGCCCAGAAAGGGCCAAAGATGCCTGAACTGGGTGATTTCTAATAGAAGGAAGGCCAGCGGGCAAAGGAGAACTTTCCCAGACCACCCACCACCACCTTGGAGATGCCCCCCGGATGAAGGCCAGCAGGGGAAGGGGAGGTGCCCCCCAGAGGGGGTAAGTTAAAAAAGAATTTTTTAAAAATGTCAGTTGAACCCCCAAACTGGGGTGTGTGCATTCAGTTTGGGGTTGACCCAAACCGAGGGTGGTTCGGCTCAACCCTGAACCTTCTAACCGAACTGGTTTGATGTCAAACAGGTTCGGATTTGAGCTGGTTTGTACACCCCTCATATGTAAAGACTGAAGAAGGCTATGGCTGTTTTATCTCAGCAGCACTGCTTCTCCTTGCAGGCCAGTGGCATGGAAAGAAGCCAAATTATCTGCCAGATTTCGACTTTCAAAAATTATCAGTGTCAAATTGGCTGTATGAGTGGCAACCATGCACAAGTAACAAGAACAGATTCTCAGATTACTTCATATTGGTAGAATGTTTAGCTGTTGCTTTAGAAACTGTTTAGTTCATCCACAGAATGGGGGGCGGGGGTAGCCTGAGACGTAGTCTGATAAAGGATGCAGTTTTCTTCAACTCCACATATTGGTCACCAAATGTATTTGCTGAGGGCCATTATCCTAGTAATACCGTACATATTTTAGTATGCTTTTGCAACACGAAAGGAAACATTCATAAACAGATGTGAACTGGATTAGCTAGAATTATTCTTTGTGGCTACACATCAAAGCCAAGATGAATATCTGCAAAAGTTTGAAACATGGAGAAATATCTCGTTTTGCTAGCCAAATTTTTAAATGAAAACTTTCAAACCCAAATTCAAATTTGCATTTTATATATGACATTTTTAAATCCAGACTATGAAATCTGGATGAGTCACACATGCCCCTATGTCTTGATCTGATTTTGGCAGGCTTCAATAAGAAATATCAAAAGCTACATTACATGTTATCCATCAAATGCTATATAAATGATATTATATATTCATTATCAAATACATTCTAATATGAATGAAGTATTCTTGCATGGAAAGCATCAAATACTGGAGTGTCATTGGTGATATACCAGTGATTTTCCAGCTATTTTCTAGAGAATATGGTGTTCTTTGAAAACTCATTCGGGGTTTCTTAATTAGAACAGTTGGAAGACACCTTGCCATCACTACTGATCTTTCCCTGGAATTTTCAGCCATCAGGGAATACTGGATGTGTTTGGGACAGGAATGTTACTGAGAATTGTTCTCTTGCCAAACTTTGCAGCTGAACACATGTTTCCCACCTCTTTTAGCTTTCCAACAGAATGCTTTTATTAGGTACGATGATTCTACAGACTTTGCTCATTCCATGTAAAAACGTGTATTTAAATGAGTAATTTGCAAGGTATTATTGTTCCAGCTGTTTGGGTAGGAAATACGTGAATATACTTGAATAAATATGCATTTAAATGTATATATTTTTCAGTGATTGAAAAAATAAGGAGATTTTAAGGGGAAAAGTGCAAAGTGAAGTTTGCTCTAAATAGAATCAGAGAAATCAATGTATCACTAGTGTGGGGATACTCTCAAAGGCGCATAGAGGTTTAGAATGAGGCCACAGTGAGCTGTGTGCACCCTGGAGTGTTGCCCACAATCTGCTGTACAGGCGAACCTCATCATTAGCAGATCCAACATCCACGGCTTCCCATATCTGCAATCAGGTAATTGAAACCTGACCCCAGCATACGTGGGGGAAGCAGGTTAATAAAGGGTTAAATTTGCATACTTGTGGGTTGGGGGTGGCTGGAAATTACCTCCAAAGTCATTTCCTGCCATCGTTTTGGGAGCAGAAGACCTTTTGTGGCTCATTTTAAATTTAAAATAAACATTTTTCATTATAATTCATGGTCATTAGGGCTGTTCCTAATTTTTCTTTTCTTGCTTATATTTGTCATCGTTGCGGTTTGTATAGTTTTTGCTAGAGAATTTGAGCTCCAATGAAGAGAAGGCCAGTTTTAAGGCAGGAGCTTGTGAACAGGTGCTGCCTGCCAGCTAATCGCCATCTTGGCCCCTCCTCAAAAAAGCAGTAACTATAGGTTGCATTTATGATGCTTGCTGCTTTGTACTTGGATCATATTTTCTTACTGAAGCATAGCTGACTCAATCATAATGACAGAGGGGATGTTACTTATTCATGCAAGCACTTTTAAATATTAAGAGCACTTTGGGCTGGACTGAATCACTGTGCATCTGATAGAGGAAAATCTCCCCAAAATGGAGTTAATTCTGGAATTAGAAAATGAAGTGCAAAAGTGAAGGGGAATGCTCCTGTTATATAAAAGGAAGGCACAGTTTCTGCCAAATAGGGTATGGACAATGGTCGGTGGTGGGGAGGGCTTCAATTCCTGCACTTTTTGTAACTTTCTGCCACAATACAAGCAGTTTATAGCCCTTTTAAAAAGTTCTAAAATCTTTTTCAAAAATTCATTAAAAATCAATGGGTTGGCCAATTACCTTCAAATTCAATGCATGTAGTGCTCTCATCATCTACTACCACCATGTGAAACTTTAAAGCTTTCTGTCAAGCCATTCCAGACTTGTTATTAAAGTTTTGCCCATTGATCCCTATTGGAGAAAATCCAATTTGTCAGATTTTCTAAATGAAAAGCTGACACAATCCAACTATATGATATTTTTAAAAATATGCTAATCCCAATTCTGACAATTTTTATGTTGGATCATATAGTATCAGATTCAATATGGTTTTTCTTGAGCACAGGCCTAATATATAGTACCTTACTGTGAGGAATTTATAGATTCTAGCTGTGACTTCTGGGGAATGGAAGGAATCCAGATTTACCAACTGTCCTATTGTTATTGGAGAGGAGAGCTGGTCTTGTGGTGACCATGACATGGTCTTGTGGTGACCATGAGGAGACCATGACATGTGCCCCTAGCTAAGCAGCATTCATCGTGGTTGCATTTGAATGAGAGACCACATGTGAGCACTGTAAGATATTCCCCTTAGGGGATGGAGCTGCTCTGTAAAGAGCAGATGGTTTCAAGTTCCCTCTCTGGCTTCTCCAAGATAGGGCTGAGAGAAATTCCTGCCTGCAACCTTGGATAAGTCGCTGCCAGTCTGTGTAGACAATAATGAGCTAGATAGATCAATGGTTTGAAGCAGTATACGGTGGTTTCCTATTTTCCTATGTTACATACAGTGCAATGCATGCATGTCTACACAGAAGTACGTCCTGTTACGTTTAATGTGGTTTACTCCCAGGAAAGTGTGTATAGGCTTGCAGCCTTGAGGTACACAATGGCCAGGATCCTGACTCCTACTAAGAGTAGACCAATTGAAGTGATAATATTTAAGTTTGTCTTAGCAAATGAATTCCTATTATTTCAATTGGTCTACTCTGAGTATGACTAAACCAGGATCCCAGCCAATTATCTCGCATTCTTATCTCTCAGGTATTTTCCAGATGGTGGCTCTAGGAGACAGTGGCTCTCTGAAACAAGAGCTATTGTATGGTGTCCCTCAGGGGCATCCTATCTCCGATGCTTGTGAACATCTACATGAAACCGCTGGATGATAGCTCTGGGTCAGGAGATTTGGAGCAGGGTGTTTTCAATACACGGATGACATCCAAATCTATTTCTCCTTGACATCATCATCATCATCATCATCATCATCATCATCATCATCAGGAAATGGCATAACTCGCCTAAATTCCTGCCTACAGGATAATAAATTGAAACTGAATTCAAACAAGACAGAGGTATTCATGGTAGGGGATCATACTTCGAGGGACATGATAGGTCTTCCTGTTCTGGATGGAGTTGCACTCCCACCGAAGGAACAGATACGTAGCTTGGGAGTGCTTCTGGACCCAGGCCTCACTCTGGTTTCTCAGGTTGAGGCTATGGCCAGGAGTGCTTTCTATCAACTTCAGTTGATATGACAGCTGTGTCAGTTCCTTGAAGACAATGATCTCAGAACTGTGGTGCACTCTCTGGTAACTTCTACACCCTCAGCCTTTTGGAAGGGCAGTAAAAAAAATTAATAATAAATAAAATAAAATAAAATAAACTTATAGGCTTGATTTCTGCAATGCACTCCATGTGGGGCTGCCTTTGTAAGCGTTTTGGAAATGCGTTGACTAGATCGGTCTCCAAGGTTTCTTGGAGAGACCATATTATGCCTGTCTTAAAACAACTGCATTGGCTGCCAATAGGTTTCCATGCAAAATACAAAGTGCTGGTAATTACTGTACCTTTAAAGCCCTAAACGGCTTTGGACCAAGTTACCTGGGAGAGCACCTTCTTCTGCATGATCCCCACCGCACATTAAGGTCATCAAGAGAGGTTCATCTCCAGATGCCACCAGCTCCTCTGGTGGAGACTTGGGAGCGGGCCTTTTCTAGAGTTACTCCTGGGCTCTGGAATGTGCTCCCTATTGCTGTTTGTGATTCAACATCTTTATCTGCCTTTAAAAGAGCCCTTAAGACACATCTTTTTAACCTGTCTTTTAGTAATCTGTGAATGTTTAAAATTGTTGCTTTAATGGTTGTTTTATTTTGCTTTTATTTGTTTACTTTTGTGAACTGTCTAGAGCAGGCGTCCCCAAACTGCAGCCCTCCAGATGTTGCTGAACTACAACTCCCAGCATCCCGAGCCACAATTTATTGTGGCTGGGTATGCTGGGGGTTGTAGTTCAGCAACACCTGGAAGGCCACAGTTTGGGGAAGCCTGGTCTAGAGCCTCGGAGTCAGGCGGTACATTAAATAAATAAATAAATAAATAAATAAATAAATAAATAAGGTTCGTTTAAAACTGATGTTAAAAATCACTCTTTCCTCTCTCTCTTTTTGGTATGTACAAAAAGGCCAAAGTATGTTTCGGTGGTAAATAAGTTCAGCCCAAGATATTATCTGAAGACATTAGGCTGAATTAAAAAAAACAAATAAAGGTTTATTAAGGAACTAATAAGGGAGGGAGACATAAAACAACATACCCAAATAGGTATTAGCCTTCAACAATAACTGAACAGTTTTGACTGACTCCAAAACAGACATATTAACATCTCATCATGCCTCTAGTGGCCAAAAGAGGTTGCTGTGGTGCTAAGAGCAATGTTTTACAATTCTCACTTCTAACAAGAGACTGAAAATGATTACCTCAGTGTTAATGATACTAAATATATAGTAGTTGAAAGTGCCAACATGTTCTTATGAGTGTTTGATGTCTTTCTTTTGGTTGATAAAATGTGAGTTTGACAGTGAGATACATATATTTTTTTTCACTTTCTATTCAAAGTGGAAATGGAAAATGTATGTAGTGTGAGATGGTGTTATTGACAACCCCATCAGCAATATAACAAATGCAAAAGATTTTTAAATCTTTAAAGGAAGATATCAGTAATTTGATTTTATCTTAACTCTCACCCCATGGAAACTAGGTACACTGTAGATTTGGAAAGCTCCTGCTAGGGGTGATCAGGGCCATATACTTCTGTAGACCTTCATACCAGTTTTTGTTGTAAACAGAAGAGGGCCCAAGTCATTTAAAACAACAACAACAACAACCAAGTTTGCTACTCTTTTCTGTATACACCAGATGCCTAAGTATACAATAAGCAAATTGCCATTAATAAATGTAGCTTGGAGGAAAGGGCTTGTTCTGTTTGGGGCTTGCGTCCTTGTTGTTTTGTTGTCCCACACGTCTCTTCGTTATTCTGGAAAGTGTCCAAGAGATGCTAGGCATTTATATATATAAATCACTTTAAAAGATGCCTCTTTGCTCAGTTAGCAGGGATAAAAGGGTTAGCTGACTTTTGCAATGCTGAGTACTACAGCCTCAAGATATACTCAGAATATAACTGTGCTGTTCTTACTATGAAACTGTAGCAACTTTCCCCTATGTATTTGTTTGAAATAAATCCTTGTGATTTATTAAATGATCTACCTTTCATACTCATCATCACAGTCTAAGATATTAAAATTCAGATGTAGCAACATTGAAATGTGATGTAGCCAGAAAGTGGCTGACATACTAACAAAGCACATTTTCAGGAGACAATGTGGAAATGAGCCAGGAGCCTGTATGCAACTTCCCCAGTCTTCCCCCACATGCACTGTTGTGCCAGATGCCCAAGACTGCCACAAAAATCTCAAATAATCCACAACTGGAGGAGGGGCTTCACTTCAGATGAAAAATTACTGGGTTTTTAATAGAAACCAAAGGGGTTTCTAAGGCTAGCTAAATTATTCAGTGGCTTTCCTAAAGCTGAATTCCCTATTTACCTAAAGCTGAATTCAAAATTTTGGATTACTCCTCAGGGGAAATCTTTTGAGACATATCTCAAAGTGAAATAAAATAGTTTTGATTAATAAGACTGCCAAGGGAGCTCATAGATGCCTAAATCCTATGGGGGGAACTCAGATATGCAAATAGGATTAGGTGGGGGACACAAACCCCATGTGGGTTTTGGAATGCAGAGGAGAATGAATAAACTAGTTGAATAAATGTGTAAAATCATTTCTGAACATCACGTTTGATTCACTCAGTGAACAAAAAAACAAGAATCTGAAGAAATAACTTTCAGACACACAACGAAGCCACTAGGGAAAGCACACTGGCAGTGCAGAGAAGCATTTTAATTTTAAAATTGTATGCTCCCCTACATTACCTTGACAATGGCCAAATTAAAACACATTAGCAGTCAATGGGAACTATATTTAGCAAAGCATCTACCTGTCTAGAGAATCAATGCACCCAGTGGAAAGATGGCTTCTTTTAGATGAAAAAAGATATAGGGCTAAAACACAGCATATTATCTAGGCTTTGGTAACCCGTCAAGGGAGTCTTAGAGTCTTTGGTGGCTCCCACAGCATTTATAATAAAAGACCCTACATAGGTCTGACAATCAAATATAAGATAACACATCTGTGGAAATGATTCAGAGACCATTCCTCCAGTGTATAGCTGCTGCTGCTGCTGCTGCTTCATTTTGTGTTGATTTTCAGGCCACAAGGTCCATGGACAGAGTTGGTTGTAGGGCATACAGAGTGCTCTGTGCTTACTGATTTTTAGCATTTCTTTCTCATATCAGCTTTTAAAATCAGATTTCTTTTTACTGATAACTGTATTCATTCATCCATCCATTCATTCATTCATTTCATATACTGCCCCATATAAAACTTCAGGGCAGTTTTTAATAGAACATAGATGCAACAGCACTATAAGCAAATAATACAGTACAAATAACAAGTCTAAGAGTCCATACACTGCACTCTACATTAATCAATTATCAATGAATATTCTGCATCTTTAGCAAACTTCTTATTTCCAGCTCTCAGCCAACTTAGGTCATAATATAAAAAACCTTATCCTGGTTTCTTATTGCATTGTTAATAATTTTTGTTTCACATTTTCCTGCACTTAACCTACTTTTTAAGAAGCCATTTAAAAATAACACTTTCCCAACTAATGATCTAGTTGTACAAGCAGTGCCTTTCCATAACCAGTTGAAATGTTGGTATATCTATAAAATGTATTTGCTGGATTCTTTTTCCACTATGGGAGTGTCATGATTTCTCTGGATTTTTTCACATGTGCCATCTTTTCGGCTGTCAGTGAATTGTCTATCAGTTCTCAATGTTCAGATTTGACACTTTTAAAAAAACCACCCTCTAATAAAACATTTAATGAAGACATAGGAGTAGCATAACCACAACTTTCTTTCACATTGTCCCTGACATGTGAAATGCAGTTTGAGGTAAATGACATCAAAGTGGTACATATGCTGGCAACATCCAGGCTAGATTTCTGTAATGTGTTATACATGGGGCTGCCTTTGTGTATAGGATCATAGGATCATAGAAAGCTTCCATATACTTAGTCAGACCATTGGTCTATCTAGCTCAATAGCAAAGGCAGAGCCTGATCACTGGCAGCTTGTGTGCGGCCTCAGCGGTGGCCCCACTGACCCCGCCCCCCACATCTGATGTCAGATGCCTTGAGGATCCATTTGGGAGTTGGAGTTTAACTCCCGAAGGGGCTGCATTGCCCCTTCGGGAGCTAAACTAAGGCTGGTGCTGCTTTTGCAGCGCCAGCCTTTTAACTCCTCAAGGGGCCATGCAGCTCCTTCAGGAGCTAGCCAGCCTTAGTTTAGCTTCCAAAGGGGCCCCACGGCCCCCGCTTGGGAGCTAAACCTGCACTCCCACATCTGAAGTCAGACGCGGCGGGGGGGGTGTGTGTGTGTCGGGGCCGCGAGGTGCAGCCCCTGATTGGGTGCTGCCTGTGTTATTTGAACCCATTAGCCCAACAGCACTTACATTTATATACCGCTCTATAGCTAGAAGCTCTCTAAGCGGTTTACAATGATTTAGCATATTGCCCCCCAACATTCTGGGTACTCATTTTACTGACCTCGGAAGGATGGAAGGCTGAGTCAACCTTGAGCCCCTTGGTCAGGATCGAACTTGTAACCTTCTGGTTACAGGGCAGCAGTTTTACCACTGTGCCACCAGGGGCAATAGTGGCTCTGCCCCTGCTCAATAGTCTTCTCAAACTAGCAGCAACTTCTCCAAGGTTGCAGGCAGGAATCTCTCTCAGCCCTATCTGAGAGATGCTGCCAGGGAGCGAACTTGGAACCTTCCGCTCTTCTTAGAGCGACTCCATCCCCTGAGGGGAATATCTTACAGTGCTCACAAATCAAGTCTCCCATTCATATGCAACCAGGGTGGACCCTGCTTAGCTAAGGGGACAAGTCATGCTTGCTCCCACAAGACCAGCTTTGTAGTTTGGGAACTACAACTGGTTCAGAATGCAGCAGCCCGGTTGGCCTCTGGGGTCTCCGAAAGAGACCACATAACACCAATTTTAAGAGAACTGCACTGGCTGCCAATATGATTCCCAGCAGGGGAAAAGGGTTTTCTGCTAGATGGACTCTCAGTTTGGGCAAGCAGGGCTCTTATATTCTGTTTGCAACACTCTTCTGTACCATGCACTCTTAGATGCCAATTTTCCCTGTATGGGGAACACTGCATTAACACATTAGCTAAACAGCCCACATTGAAATAGCCATCAACACCACTGATAGTGTGGAGGCTGCATGCAAAGTATCTCTGCAGCATTTAGTTGTGTTGTGTGCATGGGGATAGCATTTTTTGCCATTTTCTCCTCCCTTAGAAGCACTATTTAACATATAAAAAGCTGACCCTGAGAATGGCACAACCCTGAAGGAATATTTTCATGTTAAGAAGTGTGGGAGTGGAGGAGAGAGAGATGCTTAAACCCCCACCCCACCCCACCCCACGTGGAATGCATCTCGGGATTACTAAGTGCTTTGCACACAGCACCTCCGCACTGTTAAAGGAGAAGTCAGCCACTCATGAGCCCTATTCAAATGTCAAATGTAAATGATTTTAACTGTAAACTGCCAAGAGACGCAATTTTTGGGCAGTATAGAAATATGTTGAAGGAAGGAAGCAAGGTTGGTTCAACATTTGTGGTGCAGCAGGGAAATGCTTGACTAACAAGCAGAAGGTTGCCAGTCCAAATCCCCGCTGGTACTATATTGGGCAGCAGCGATATAGGAAGATGCTGAAAGGCATCATTTTATACTGCACGAGAGGAGGCAATGGTAAATCCCTCCTGGATTCTACCAAAGAAAACCATAGGGCTCTGTGGGCGCCAGGAGTCGAAATCGACTTGATGGCACACTTTACCTTTACAGTGTACAGAGTTACAGATCTGTACACAGGTCTCGTTCTTTACACATTAGGCCTGTTCACACAACCATTTGGGGATGGGATGGAGGGTTAGAGAGTGCCCACCTCAGTAGCAGCAGATGGTAGGAACCTCTGCTTGGGTCAGCAAATCCAGGAAAAATGCAAATAAGGCATGAGAGGCATCCCTTGCTGAAACCAGGAGCTGCAAGCATGGAAAGTCCTCCAAAGACCTAGTAGGCCTCTCTACTTGCTTTATGCTGTCACTAGACTGAAAAGCCTCACTACATCACCAGCTGTCCTTGGAATGGCCATGAAAAACAGGAGACAGACCCAGCCTCCTACTAAAAAGGACAAATAGGCACTTTTTAAAAGTGGCAATTCTCTTCATTTAGCAGGTGGAGAGCAACTGGCCCTATCCATCTCCAGCACAACATCCCTCCAGTAGCTGTTGCTCGTGTCTATCTTATATTTCTTCTTTTTTTAAAAGATTGTGAGCCCTTGGGGAGCAGGGAGCCAATTCATTTTTTTATATCTATGTAAACCACTTTAGGAACTTTTGTTGGAAAGGGTATATAAATATTAATCATATTCATATTCATAGCCCTGCTTTACAGCATCTCACGTCCCTGGGTGGCAGCCATAATTCCTTGTTTCTAGGCCTGCTGGGGCCTGGTAGCTGGGTAGAAAAGCTAAATGAATCCCCATGACCAGAAAAGCAAGTTAGGACAGCTCTCCTCACTTCCTGTCTTGGTTAAAAGTAGAGTACAAAAGCTTGCTCTACCAAGCTTTGAGCAACCTGGGTTGGAGGAATTTTTGTGAGTTCATACAATCATGCAAAATATGCCTCCTGATTTTGATGATTGTGTGAGCAGGCCTATTAAGGCATAGTAAGGCACTTCCTATTTGTACTATGCACTGGAGAGTCTATACCCAGGTTCAGTTTTAAAATGAATGTGGGTATTCACATAAAAGCATGTACAAGTGTACAGACTTCTGTACACTTGTAGAACATAAGGTCTGAATAGGGCTCTTGTGCAGGCCTGATTTGAACCAACCCTCTGTGTTGGTATGTTTGTGAAGGGAATTTGGAGAATGATGTGTACTCAAATGAATTTGATCCCTCTAGCATAAAAGTACTTGCTGTCTTACAAGCTGCACTCTTCATATGTATCATGTATACTCTAGAATCTCAAAAAAGATTTTTCTTTCAAAAACAATTATGTTAACACCTAATCCTTCCCTAATATGTTGCTCTCAAAGAAATATTGCTTTGCTTTTTGGGCTGACAGGAGAAAAATGAGTGCTTCAACATCAGTTCTTCCACTTTTCAAAATTTTCTGAAGCACAATCAAGTTAGAGAGCTTTTAAAGCAGTCATATTTAATGGCTTGTTCTTCTATTACTGTTTCTGCAATGGAAAGACTTGAAGAAATGATCTCAAAGGTTCCCGAATGCTTTCTTCTGCCTCTTTTCATCCTGACAGGTCACCCTAGAAAGAAATGGACTAAGAAGGGGTCAAGTGGGTAGCATGTGAATATAATTCTTTTTTTATTTTTCTTATCTATTCAGGTCATAATGAAAGATTTTCTTCTTGTAATCCTAGCAAGCATCTTCATTGGAATTTATTTTTTCTCCTTTGATATGGGGCAGGAGTAGAAAGCCCATTCTTTTTTGCTTCTCCAAACATGTTCCAGCCTTGTAATCATTCTTCGTAACTGACAATGTCTTCTAAAATAACATCTTCCTGCTGTTATTATTATTTCTTGTTTACACAGCACAGGTGTTATTGACTGGTTTGTTTTATCCAGACATCAAGTTCTTCTCAAGGACTTGGGATGGCTGAATTTTATTATCAATGCCTATATATTTAATTCTCTTAGCCGGCGCGTGTCCTGGATTTGACGGCGGAACTCTCGCGACACATTGTGAGAGTTCCTGGGCCCAGCGAGAGTTGAGGGGACAGAAAAAATGGCGGCGGTGGGGGCGGGCCGCAAGCAAAACGGCCAGAAGAGGTGGCCTTGGCTGGCTGCTGGGAGGCGGAGGCAGCGGGATGGCCTGTCCTGTCCAGGTCAGGCCATCCCAGGTATGGAAGAAGCGGCAGCGGCCTGACCTGGCGGGAGGTGGCGGGGCAGCCTGGCCTGGCCATCCAAGATATGGAAGAGGCAGAGGCCCAGCCCGGCCTGGCCGCCAGAGGTAGGAGGCATTGGAGGCTGGGATGGGAGAGAAACCTTTCAGCCCACCGCCACCCCAGTAAGAAGGACCTGGCTGTGGTGGGAGGGAGAGGGGGGCAGGAGGGAGGGGGAGGGGGCAAGAGAGAGTGAGGCTGGAGGGAGGGGGAGGGGGCAAGAAAGAGTGGGGCCAGAGGGAGGAGGGGGGCAAGAGAGAGTGTGGCAGGAGGGAGGGGAGTGGGACAAGAGAGAGTAAGGCCCAAGAAGGGGTAGGGGGCAAGAGAGAGTGGGGCAGGAGGGAGGGGGAGGGGGACAAGAGAGTGGGGCAGGAGGGAGGGGAGGGGGCAAGAGAGTGGGGCAGGAGGGGGAGGGGGACAAGAGAGAGTGGGGCAGGAGGGGGGAACAGCAGGCCCCCCAAAAGCACACAGATGCTCTGTGCAGGTCAGCTTGTTGTTGTTATTATTATTATAGAGATCATTACAAAATATAGGCTGTTCCCAGTAAAGTTGTTTTTTGTAGTTGGCTGATGGTGATTTCTGTGGCCCCTATGGTGTTGAGGTGCTCTTCAAGTTGTTTTGGAATTGCACCTAGGGTGCCAATTACCACTGGGATTATTTTGGTCTTCTTCTGCCACAGCCTTTCAATTTCAGTTTGTAGATCTTTGTATTTTGTTATTTTTTCTATTTCTTTTTCTTTGCGCATGTGCAGCAGCATCCAAAATGGCCACCGCACCAAACTGCTGGCCCCCATAGTTTGGCGCGATAGCTGTTTTGGATGCTGCTGCGCAACCAAAAAAAAAGAATTCACGAAGGCCCCCACCCCACCCGTCCCGTTTCAGATTTGTGCTTTGGGAACTCTCAGTGTAAAAATTGCTTGCTTCATTGTGCAATATTTAATGCTTCACATTCATTTGTGTACCACTGAGCTCGTGTAGAGATGGCAGAGGGAGTTAAATCTCTTCCAGATTCATGCCGCAGATCTATTTATTCATTTTCAGCTTAATAGCTCATTGCTGCCCAGGGCTGTGCAACATGGTATGATGAATTTGTTGAATATTAGAATCAAATCTCCATAACGTATTAGAAGATATGGATGGAGTGGATAGAAACAAAGACACCCTAAGGCCACCCAGGTCATGGCTTCTCATGGTTCAGCAGCAGAAATAATTTCTAATCCTTCTACTGCCTGGCACTGTTTCCTTGTCAGATGACAACAGCATATTATATCATATTATTATTATTATTATTATTATTACATGTATATCCTGCTCTTCCTCCAAGGAGCCCAGAGCGATGTACTACATAATCAAGTTTCTCTTTCACAACAACCCTGTGAAGTAGGCTAGGCTGAGAGAGAAGTGACTGGCCCAGAGTCACCCAGCATGTCTCATGGCTGAATGGGGATTTGAACTCGGGTCTCCCTGGTCCTAGTCCAGCACTCTAACCACTATACCATGCTGGCTCTCCGTAGAGTCCATAGACTCCGTTTAGAGTCCTTGGAACACTCATCCAGCGAAACCTGTCCATTTATAGACTTCTCATCTTAGAGCAGCACATATTGTAGAATTTAGCTGACAAAGTGGGCATGCGGTTTTCAGAATGCAGAAATGAAATATTGGTGTGCTGCACATGTGTATCATCTGCTGTTGCCCCCACCTCCTGAATAAAGACACAAGACACTGACATGAAACTAAATGAAAGCCACAGCTTTATTATGCTACTGATCTGTGAGTCTGTCCCTAATTAGCTGTTCCATGTACCAACCCAGTGTGGACTAAATGATGCTTAGGTGACACTTAAAATCATTACCCTCTCCTGCTAGCTCCTTGCAACTCCACCTTGGCTTAAACCTTATTCTGTGTGCCCAAAGCACATCAATCAGCACTGTGGGAAGTGCTTTAGATGTAAGTTATTTAAGAAGTATTGTGTAGTGTTATGTCTAGAGTACTGAATTGGATGTGGGAGATGGAGGTTCAAATCAGCCACAAAACCCACTATGTGGTCTTGAGCAAGTCACTTAGCCGACACTATTTTGCAGAATTGTTATAAAGATAAATGGAATAACTAGGCCTGCAAATCAATTTTGAAATTTGTCATTTAGTATTCACTTGCCTTTTAACCAGTCAGTTAATTACGTAATTATGCTTGTTCTTAAAGCTTTAACATAGATGAAATTTTGAGATTGAGAGCTGGTTCAGAGAATACTTTACTGGCCCACACGATTAGGAAGGGGACATGCTGAGAAAGCAGCCATTGTGACACTCTGCATGGATGTCCCAACACCCTCCCAGCATGTCCCTTTCTTGTACTGGGACTTGTTCATCTGAATGGGCCCTCTATTCACACTCCAGGTACTTGGAGGGACATGCAAAGAGGGTTGAAGGATATCCACAGAAGATGTCACAATTGGCATGTCCCCTTCCAAATTGCACAGGCCATTAAGGTATCATCCAAACCAGTCCATTGATTAAACTGTGATGCACAATTTAATAAACAAAAGCTACTACTCACAGTTAAGAAATGAAGCTGTGAACTCCAGTTGTCTGGAGAATGACCTCTTTTTATTTTATTATTTTATTTTATTTTATTTTATTTTTATTGTTACATTTATATACTGCCTTTCATTAAAATTATCCCAAGGCAGTTTACAGTAGAATTTAAAAACAAAATCATTAAAAAAAAAAGACAATTGAAATATCAAGCTAAAAACATAAAATAAATCTGATTAAAAATTTAAAACACAAGCATAAAAGCAGTACAAAATACAAAGAGCAACAGCAGAGACAATCATATAGAAGCCTGGGTAAAAAGCCAGGATTTAACATGCTTTCTGCAAGCTGTGATGGAGACCAAGGAGCAAATAGCCACCGGGAGAGCATTCCAGAGACTCCTGCTGGGACACCACCACACGCTCTATCACGTTGCCCAAAAAGGGCAGGTTAGGGACCGGTCTATAGTTGTCCGGGTTGGAGGGATCAAGGGAGGGCTTTTTAAAAATAATGGTCATACCATCACCTCCTTGAGGCACGATGGCATCCTGCCCTCCCTTAATGAGGCATTAATAATCACCTCCAACCATCTACCTGCCCCCTCCCTGGCAGCTGGCAGCTTTTATTAGCCATGAAGGGCAAGGGTCAAGACCACATGATGTCGCCCGCACACTGCCCAGGATCTTGTCCACATCCTCAGGCTGGACCAACTGAAAAGAATCCAACACAATAGGACCAGGTGGTACCAAAGGCATGTCTGCCAGAACTGCCAAAACTCTGGAGTCCAAATCAGCACGGATGCGAGAGACTTTATCTGCAAAGTGACATGCAAACTGATCACAGCGGGCTGTAGATGATTCCTCCCCCATTACCTGGGAGGATGTGTGCAGCAATGTCTTTGCTACACGAAACAGCTCCGCTGGTCTGCACTGAGCAAATGCAATGGAGGCGGACAAAAAGCATTTATTCGCCACCCCCACTGCCATTGAGTAGTCCCTAAAATAGGCTTTAGCCCGTGTTCTGTCGGATTCATCATGACTCTTCCTCCAGTGTTGTTCCAGCCATTGCCCGAGTTGTTTCATCACCCTAAGCGCCAAGGAAAACCAAGGAGCCGAACAGTCTCCACCAAGTTGAAGAGTGTGTTTAGGAGCAACCATGTCAACAGCCCGAGCTGTCTCTCCATTCCAGAGATCAGCCAGGGCCTCGACAGGGTCACCAGCTCTGGACACTGGAAACTCCCTGAGGGCCATCTGGAATCCAAGTGGGTCCATAAGCCTCAGGGGGCGGAGCATTCTAATCGGTCCACCACCCCTGCAGAGGGCAGACCGCGCAGTCAAACTAAACCCCACCAGATGATGATCAGTCCATGACAAGGGAGTTATCCCAAACTCCCCCACCTCCAGGTCATTTTTTCCCCATTCGCAAACACCAGATGCAAAGTATATCCTGCCATGTGGGTAGGGCTGAGACAGGCCCATGGTTGCTATAGAGGCCATGAAATCCTGAGCTGCACCCACTAGGAGGGCCTCAGCATGGACATTGAAATCTCCCAAAACAATAAGCTTGGGGGAACCTGAGACTACCCCCGCCAGCTCAGGTACGGAGACTGAAGTGCAGCGGGGTGGACAGTACACCATCAGAATCCCCAGCCTATCTCAGAAGCCCACCCTTAAGGACAGACACTCGCTATTCTAAGATTGCCTAACTGGGCACCTGGAAATGGGGAGGGTCTCTAAATAGATGACTGCAATGCCCCCTCCCCAACCCTCCAGGTGGGGCTGTTGTGTGATCTTGAAACCTGGAGGACAGAGCTGAGAGAGACCAACCCCGCCCAGCTCATCCAACCAGGTCTCCGTCACACATTCCAGGTCAGCATGCTCATCCACAATCAAATTGTGGATGGGAGATGTTTTAGCATTGACTGACCTGGCATTCAACAGTAGCATCCTAATCCTTGAGGGAGTGTTCTTAGAGCTCCCTGAGGTCAGAGAGTTGAGAGAAGACTGGAAAAAGTAACAGGCCTCAATTGCCTGGACTGTTTTCCCCTTGTAACGGCCTGCCCAACTCCCACCACTATAACTCCCTCTGCCTGCCACCTGTGATATTGCTGCCCCACACTCCATCCCCACTTTTCTGCTATCCCAGACACATCCCCTCAGCCTAACCACCACAGCTCCTTTGTCCCAACCTCACTTTGAGTGGGGCATGAGGCAATGGGGCCATTCTGATTGGTTGGTGGGCTGGAGGGGGGATTTGCTTGGTCGTTTTGGCTCCTGCACTCCTGGCCCCTTTAGTCTATGACAAGAAGTGACCCCTCCCTCTCTCCCCTGGGCATAGTGTGAACTTTGGTTGTTCACCCCTTGGGGGCCAGAAAGGAATTTTTTGGCTCCCATTGCATTTGCCTTCCACCCCCCCCCCCCCGTCTTGCACTAATGCCCCTTAGTTAGCTCGGTTTTTGGTCACAACAGCAGGTACAGTACAAAACAAAAAGTAGTTTAGGGTCGGTGAGCACCTTAAGGCATCTGTTTGATATGATGAGATGTCCTTGGCAGTCCCTAGATGCTTTATCCATCATGGAGTGCTGGCTAGGAACTTCCTCTATTCTGCAGAGGCATTGCTGACCTTAAAGGCTTTACAGCTTGGGACATCGACAGGTGCCTCGATGTTAAGTTGGGTAAGATGAGCAACATCAGCCCTAGGACCAATGCTGGTTAGGGCCAAGGTGTATCATCCTCAGTGTTTAGTTGGGACTCACAACCCAAAGTGTGAGTCTCTAGTTACTGCACTGTAGGGGTTGGAAAGCCAATCAACCTTGATTACAGCCTGATGGTTAATAAAGTTGTGGCCCACTTTTAAACTACATTTCTTGCCTTCTGTCTTCATTGATCTGAGTGCAAAAGCCCATTGTGAATATTATCTTTTCCATTTCCTGTTATATTAGCACACCAGAACCAAAATCAATAAATTTTTTCAAAAAATTAACTTAGTCACACTAATTAAAATGTTTCTTCACAAAAGCCTAAGTTGTCTAATCTACCTATTAAAATTTTTAGCCTTAGAAATAACCCCATGTGTGCCACTTCGAGCCCCTTAGAGGTAGGGCAGAATAGTAAAGTAACTAAAAGTAAAATAAAATGAACTAGCTCTCCAAATGTAAAAGGCATTATAAAGAATAAAATTAAATTGTTTTCTACTCTTCCTTTACTTTCTAGAACTTGAGGTTTTCAAAATGGTACCAGAACAGATCCCATTACATTACCAAGGCTTTCTTCAGCTATTTATCAGCTTCAGACTTCAGTTCAAAATACTCAGAATAATCTCATTCATAGTATGATCCCATTCAACCCTGGATAAAACTTGTTAATTGAAAGAGATGAAGCCACCTGAACTTTTTCAAAATACAGTTCTGCTATCCTATTTGGTGTACAGGTGTACTGGGATATCTTGAAAGCCAAGATAAGGCAAGAAATGAGAAAAGTTTCTTATCCCACACATTTTCATAGTTCTGTGATTTGTTCTTGCAATTCCTGGCCTAATCTGTTGTAGCTTGATGGAATTGTGAAATCTTTCCAACATCAGGGATAAGAGGAGGAGATGAAGGGTTGGTACACCATCACCTCTTTGTAGTGTCATCTTTTGATGTAATCTGCTTTCTTGCAGGTTTTCAAGAAATGGTGGGGCATCTGTTAGAGATGTCTTAGAGATGGAGAGTTGATGCATTGAACAAGATGATGCATTGAACAAGATGATGCATTGGGCCCTTCCAGTTCTATGAAATTGAAAACACACATTTGTCCTGTCTCAAACAACAAAAATGTTCAGCCCCAGAGCCAGAAGTCACCATAGAATGAAAAGATGTGTAGAATAAAAAGAATAACATACTAATTATAATATCCAAACATCTCTCGGTTTCACAGTAGTGTCAATTCATGAAAGGACAATTCAGAAACGTTAGGTGTGCCTAAGTGTTATTTAATTCATTTATCATCACTAGATTACCCTACATGTGTCACCACTGAAAAGCTTTGCTTCAAGTGAAGAAGTGATATTATGCTTCTATAGCCCTATTCAGACATTTTAAAGCAAGTGCTATTCACGGATACCGTGCCAGAAGTAGGTTGGAGTGACAACGCCATGGTGGAACTTTGGGGAACACCCATATTGGTAAATCTGAACATTTCCTTGAGTGCTTTGAGGGGTTCAGGGTGGCACAGATGGCCAACCTGCCCGTAAGTGGTTGGTGATAGCAGCAAAAACTCTTTTGGGAGTAATGGCAGGGTGTAAAAGCTTTAACAACCAGCATCTTGAATTCTGGATTCTCCAGATCTCATTCTTACATGCAAGACACCACTTGGTGCTTCAGCCATTGTGACACATATACTTGTGTGAACCAGCCCTAACTCCCACTGAAATCAAAGGTTACGTAGTACTTTAAGCTCTATTGAATTCAATGGATTTGGGCATACTCGAGCTTTGCTTCTACAATCCTGTTCAATACTAGGCCCACACAATTTGCAACCCACCAGGTCCTTGACAACCCCTCTCCCTACTTCCTCATTCTCAAGGAGGCAGCAAACCAGGAGATTTCTCAAACCTCTGATGCACTATTTTCATTGCTGGTGAACTGCACTATGTTTAGTGCATCAGTCACAAGCTGTGCAAACCAAACAGAGGAATTAGACGAAATGAGAAATTTTTTTGTCAGTGTGAAGTTCTCATGCACACACCCCTCTGATTTCAATAAGACTTGAGCCAAAGAAGTTCCCACTAAACTGAGCTCAAAATTTAGATTCACGTTTTTATTTTCAAATGACAAACTTTTCATTAACTCTATACAGAACAGATTTCTCAGCCATATTTAACTTTCTTTTTTTCCTTTTCTCTTTGCTTAAGATATATTATCTATGTACACAAAGCATCCTATTTCTTGATTCAACTATGGTGAAAGGTTAATATATGAGCAATTAGTGGGATGCTTTATGGGAATAATTTACAAAGGAAATGATACATGTTGCACAAAAATTGTGCTAACTCCCCAACAGATTTGTCCTTATTATAGCAATAAAAAAACCTTTCACATGCAGTGTATAAAAAGGCAAGACTATTTCATATATCATCTGCTCCACAGAATGCATTGTCATCAAGGAGACAAGCTTCTGCCAATTTGTTTTGTGGAACAGATGCTTTGGGAATATATGATGTTCAGTATGGCACTCTGGAAAATAGATCCATCTGTGAGAACTTCAAGTTTGCAAAAGCTAACTTCTAATGGGATGTCTTCATCCCGTTCATTTCCTGGAGCAAGCAGGCTGTCCAACAATCAAGTTTTTAACCAAGCTGGGTTGACCCATGTGCCAGATGGCCTGCCTTCAGCATCATTTATCCAAAGTGGCTTGGATTATCTATACATTCTTCAGATGTCTGTCCTCAGGAGGAACCCCCAAATATGCTTCAAATTTGTGCCCTGCTGACTGGGCAAAGAGACACTTTTAATGTGCTGGCTTATATTTAGCAGGGGAGTAGCAACTGATCATCCCCGCATAGTGTTCCTTCCAGTGGCTGTTGCTGGTGTGTTTCTTTTAGGACTATGCATAGGATGATCTAGTCCCATTGAATCTGCAGCATACACATACATCCTAGGTGCTGCACAACAATGGCCACTTTCAGTGCAGTCCCTCACATATCTGGCATTGCAGGGGAGGGCTCTTCTACTTTAACTGGAGCCCACAGGGCCACCTGGGACAATGTGCAGGGAAGTCAGGATGGCACGCAAGGACATCTAGTATGTATAGTTCCTCCCAGCATCTTTTCCAGGGGAAAGGCCTAGTTTCTTTGCAGATTATGAGCCCCTTTGGGACAGGGCATCATCCTTTTCCATCCTGTTGATATTTAAACCATGTTGAGAATAGTTTTTGTTGAAAATGGTATATAAATATACTACTTGTATAACTAAATAATAATAATAATAATGCTGATGATGGTGATGATAGCAACAATAACAACAAATAATAATAATAATAATAATTTCATTTTCAATTAAATTTAATGACAGCCTAGGAATGTGAAGAACACTGCCCCCCCCTCCACCCGACAAATCTGTCATCTTACCAATGCTCTTTCTTCTTCCATTATTTGATGGGAAAACCCCTTTAGTTATGCTAGCAATCTATAAAGTAAAATTTACCTCAAAGTGCCAAAAACTGCCCAAGAAAACCAGGAACCAGCATTGCTTCACACACCGAGGAAAATTGAAAATAATTATTAAAATAATGATATGGCCTTGAACGCCCAGCTTCATTCTGTGGCACAGATAGGGCGGGAAAAGACTCCTTCCTGAAATCCTGGAGAGCCACTGTTAGCGTAGACGACAGGGGTGGAGCCACCATTGGGCAAATGGGTTCAAATAACCCAGGCTGCCACTAATCAGGGGCTGCAAGCATGGCCCCAGACACGCCCCCCACATCTTGACATCAGATGTGCAGGCATTATTTCAGTCCCAAACGAGGCCACACAGCCCTGTTTGGAGACAAAATTGGCCCTCACTGCATTGGCAGCGCGGTTGGAGTAAATCTCCCTGCCTTAAATGCAGGTTGAGTCACTCCTGGTCTTGCTGCCAATGCAGTGGGGCCGATCGATCTCCCTCACAAATGGGGCTGCTCGGCCCCGTTTAGGAGAGAGATCGGCTGCACTGCATTGGCAGCACAGCCGGAATGGCTCTCCCTGCCTTTAAGGCAGGGAGAATCGCTCTGGCCCACGCTTCCCAACACAACGCGGTCTGATCTCCCTTCCAAATGGGGCCACATGGCCACGTGGGGGCATGGCTAGCCAAACCCCTTCCCTGCGTCTGATGTCAGATGCAGGGGCAGGGCCAGGGGGCACTACCGCAGCCACACATGGGCTACCGCCAGCCTCCCTACACTCCTGGTAGACAATATTGACTGAGATGTACAAGGCTGCTTCCTATGTTCCTAACATCCTCCTCATATTTGATGGGAATTTTGGGCCAAGCTATTCACAATGTAGTAGATCTTTGATCCTAATTTGGATTGGGGTCATGGTACTGGGAAGGAAGGATTACACTTTCCCCAATGCCATTTCCCTGAATTAAATCCTCCCCTAAAAATGTTGCTGTTAGTCACAGAGGGGAAAAGGTTCTCTGACAGATATGGGGACCAGTCTTTTACAAATTATTATTCTTTGTGGCAAATCAAAGCTATGCTGAGTGATTTTGTGGTGCAGAGGGAAATTATTAAAAATTCTTCTCCCAGTGCCCACTAAATATGCTTTTAGTGAAAGAAGACACAATGGGAGATTATGTTACAGATCTCTTACCTCATATGTAGTATGGTCCATTGAGATATCTTTGAAAATCTTTGCAGATGTTATCAAAATTTTCTTACAACTTTCCTCAAAGGGTTGTCAATCTCTCCCCCACCATTTCCCTTTGTAACCACTTCCTTCAGTTTTTTCCCCTCCCCTGTAAGGAAGGACAGTGTATTATACCTCAAATCTTTAAGTTTCAAGACCCACCATTTCCCAATTGACCCTAAATAGCAGGTGTCTTGCAAATTCTCATGCCTGACCATCATACAGTACACTCATTTTAGGCCTAGCTCATATTAACTTTGATGTGGGCCATGGTCATGAGTGGTGCTGGTTGGGGATGAGATCATATCTGCCTCCCATACTCTTCAGGATTGCCTTTCCTGCCCTAAGCTCAATGGACATCCATATGTTAGATATAACATTTGCATGGATCTATGTGTGTAGGTACAAATCATATGGTTCTTCGCCCATATACCGTTTGGAAAATGGAAACACAATTCAGACATATGGACTTTGAATATTATGTCCACCTCTGGATACTCAAAAGGCTCATAGGCAGGGCAAATACACCAGATGGGCTAGGCAGGCAGGTGTGGTCCCACTGCCCTACCATGTTTAACCTACACTCATAGAGGTCCACCTCTGTGAGGTATATAGAATGACTTTGTGTGAGTTCCAAAACCAACTGCTGTAACTATTTTTCTGTTAGGGGATTCTTAGCCATCCCATTTTTCTGAATCCAAAATATGTAGTGCTCTCTACGTATTAAAAATGTATAGACAGTTCTACAACTCTGCTTGATTTTGATATGGCGGCTGTTCTCATGAGCAGCCAAGACCAGGGTAGGGCAGCCAAGTCCAAGCATGGCTGCCGATGAGAACTGGCGGGAGCCAAGCAGCTCTCACTGGCGCCATGGTGGCAAACCTGCCTATAGAGCCCGCCGGTTAGCCAAGGTTAAGGGTACGAGTGTAGCCTTAACTCGGCCTAACTGCTCATGGGCATAGGAGTGGGCTCCTGTCCATTGCCAAGTGGATCTCCATAATGCACTGTGCACTCACACTGTGCATTATGGGATTTCAGGTGACCAAGCCCACACATTCCGACCCCCACACCTCTGTGCTGCCTGGGGCAGCAGTGGACCAACTGGGCGTGTGATCCGCACACCCTAACCCGGCAGCCTTCCCCACTGCCTGCCCTCAAGCCCTCTCACATGATCGCGAGAACGGGCTCATGACGTTGCTACTTCAAAGAGTCACTCCATGAATATAAACTGAATGCATTACAAGGATGACAAGCTGCCGCAGCCAGAGTTGCCAGAACCTAAGGGGTATACTCATGGGTCAAATGGGCCGTAAGCCACAATTTGGCTTTTTAAAAGCCAAATCTGGCCACCTAGCTGCCGCCCCACATCTAATTCTGCCCCTCTCCCTCCATAACATGCAGATCTACTTACCCTAAGTTCCAGGTTCCTTAATTGTGTACTCTGTGCATTTCTCTGCCCTCAATAGCAGCAGCCAGTGATTTGGAGTGAGAGAATGGAACTGCACATGATGATGGCATCAAGGCAAATTGTCCTGGGTGTTACAAAGGAGTGGGGGGGGAGGGGGGCAGTTGATAACATGAGGCTGTTGTTTGGCACTACTCTCATGTTTCTTCAAACATGTCATTCCTTCCCCCTTTGACAGGAACTGGGAAAGCGTCTTGCTGTGCTTTTGAGTGTTACATTCTGCAGTGTGGCATACAAGCTGGAGGAGTCGGGAAGTGCTCACCTAATTAAAGTTAAACACCTTCACAGTGTTAAACAGAAAAAGATTACAGAAGAAAGATGATTAAAGAGTGTGAGAGTGTTGTGGGAGGAAGTCTGCTGCCATCCTTCAGTTCCTATTTAACCTTGAACAATTTCAGTTTCACAGGGATAAATGGTAATGAACCTACTTATCTATGAAACATGCCCACCTGTTGTTAAGTTGTAATACCTCTTGAAGTGAGTGTGGGTTGATTGTTACAGGCCTGAACACCTGGGGAAATGAGGAGGCATTCTGCCAAAACCCACGGCATCTGCATTTTACATATTTCTAGCCATTAAGAGTGGTTGAAAGGTAGGCTGGAAGCTGTAATCCAGAAGGGTAAACAAATCACTAGCTTGCAAAAACAGGAAAGTTGAAGGGAATGAATCATACAAGTTTAACTTGGGCTGATGTTGAAAGGAATTCTATAAAGGTGGACTCCAGTTCATCTGCAAGTGAGAAAGATCGCCAGGGTGAAACGTGTGTGATGGTTTAGCAGGCATATGAGCAAAGTACAAGTTAAATGAGCAGGTTGTTAGCGGGAAAGAACGCACACAGCTCATGTGCTAGAAAAATAGAATCGGATATCTTTAGCATTCAGTGAAACTTCTGACATATGGCAAGTTGATCCAATTAAGAAGTTGATGTTTTGAAGTTCAGGCTTTTCTAATTTGACTCTCACCTGTCTTTTTTCCTCCTGCTTTTGGGAACTTATTTTGCAAAGATTCAGTAGTTTTGAAAGGAATTTTGAAGTTCAGGTATCAAAAGCCTGAGGGGCAATGGCCTAATAGCTACACCTGTATTTGTGCCCAGATCCTTGAAGAACAGATGAGATTATGTTGTATAGATTAAAACTTGGGCCAAACCTTGTATGAAGCAAAGTTTAAACACAGCTCTGCAATATAAATCAACCTATAGGGTGGGTACCATACGATGGCTGAAGCAGAAATACCAATGTGATTACTGCCACATAGGAAGCTGCCTTATACTGAGTCAGACTATTGGTCCATCTACCTCAGTGTTGTCTACACAGACTGGCAGCAGCTTCTCAAGGTTGCAGGCAGGAGTCTCTCTCAGCCCTATCTTGAAGATGCCAGGGAGGGAACTTGGAACCTTCTGCATGCAGGTGCTTTTCCTAGAGCGGGCTCCATTCTGCTTTCTTGGATTCATTCAACAAGGCCTGCAAAACCTCGCTTTCTTGGGTCCACCAAAGCCTGCGAACAGCTGCAGTCACTTCTCTGCCACTAGCTCTTCAAGCCACACAGCTGGCAGTCTTAAGGGAGGTTTGCACATGTCACCACCCTAAGCCTCATCATTCTGAGTGGAAGAGGCAAGCAAAGCCCCAAAGGGGGGCATTCCCAAACATCCTGGGGCCCCAAAGCCCTGAAAGGCTTTTCCATGGAAACCACCCCCTTCAGTATAACAGTGGCTCTGTTTGCTAATCAGAGCTGTTTCTGTGGTGACCCCGCTATACCTACAGATGCACCTGCTGTTGCAACCAGTAGCTATTCTAGTTAATATGCCCACAAAAGATCACAACTGCCCATCAAACCACATCAGTGTGAAGTAGGCAAAATAAAAATCCCCACATCAGGCTAATCGCAACAGAGACCGAAATTCCTCCTTGGTCTCAGTGGGTACTGGTTTTCTCATGCCGATCAGTGGATAGCCAAGTGGGTGGTGCCCAATCTCAATGAAAGAGAACTAGTGCAGGGTTGGGCTGAGTTTCAGAAGCCCCAGCTGATGCTGTTGCCATGTCTGAATGTTGTCACATGGCACAATGCAATATGTTGCATCCTGCCGGCCTCATCAGTGACTGTGTGCAACTCCATACCCCAAACCCTCCACAGCATTCATCCAGAGATGGGAGGAAGTAGCAGCCATCCATGTATACTGAGTGTCCACCCATGCAGTTACTTGAACCCTTGTTTTGTTCTTGCTAGATTACATATGCTTCTAATGTATACATCTGGATGTACAAGCCCAGGTGTCAAGACCAGACAGCATGTTTTAAGCATGGGGAAGGGGCACACACACAAACTCAGGGCTTGTTCCTGTGCCCTCCTGTGTGTGAAATCTCTGTGCTAGAATGCTGTGTGAATCACCTATAAGAAACATGGCCACCATTTTGTTAGTCAAAAGTTGAACATTTATATTGTTCAATTATTACTTTGGGCGACCAGATTTTTAGCTCGAACCCTGCTGCATACCTAAGTAATATTACATTTCCTAAATTCAAACATGCTTTATCGCTAGCGCGACTAAATGCACTTCAATCGGTGGTGCTCTATAGGAGGTTTAAGGGGGTTCTTTACCCTTCCTGGCTTTGTCCATGTGGTTCAGGTACTGTGGAGACCACTTATCATGTTATTTTATATTGTGATCTCCACAAGGATATTCGTATAAATCTTACTTTACCTTGGTTGAAGACATATCCTGGACATCCAGATGAATTCTATCTAAATGTCTTATTGTCTAATTTTAATTCTAAGTCTACTAATTCAGTGGCTAAATAATGTTATATTGTCTGTAAGCACCACTCTATGGTTTATGACTCTGTTTCTGGTCGATGACTGAAATAAACTGACTGACTGACTTAAATTATTACTAAGAGAAAGAGGACCCATGGTAGTAGAAAGAAAGAAAGAAACCATTCAGCATGATCATCAGAAATAAGTCGCACATTGTATGGGGTAAGTGAACAAAGTCTAGATAGTATTCTCTTTTTCATGGCTTCGTCTTAAACCCTTTACATTCTTTAAATGGCTTCCAGTTATTTCCACTGAATGAAATTGGCTGATTCCGTCTCTCTGACGGGAGTGCCAGCCTCTGAATGACAAATGACAGATGGGCCAGTCTTAAAATGAATTGATGCAACTTGCAATTGGAAAGAAGTGAAGGGGGCTAAGGTGGTACAGCTGGTTAATGCACTCAGTGGCCTTTACTTCTGGAGATGTGAAGTGAAAATGAGCTTAGTAATCTCATCCTGCCCCTTCATTACCATCAAACAAATTACCAGAAATGGACAGTCTTGGCTCAGAGGAAACTCAGGTGGAATATCAGACAGTGATGTGGGTCAAGAAATTAGATGTATTAGCAGAATTACATGAACAAGTTTGAAAAATTGGGTCTTTCAGTACAGCTCTAGGTGTTTCTATTCGTTCATCCTTTCTATGGCAGGAGCACTGTGAGCAATAGGAAGGAAGGAAGAGGGAGGAAAATAAGGAAAAAGAGACACGAGAGAGAAACAAACCATTTGAAGAATCTTAATTAGTATAAAGGAATAGGACAGTGTTTCCCCAGTTTTATACTCACAGCATAGACAGACAGACTCTCCCTTCCCAGTTCAGAAATCTCATCTATGTAATGTTGGTTATAAGATATTTGGGGCAGCAATTTTTGTCACCTCAAAAACAACGTGAGCCCTAAATATTAATTATATTTTCTTACATTTCATAGTGTTTGTAACATATCTTCTTTTCCCATTAGATCATTAGCACACTCTGTAACATGCTTACTCAGAAGTAATTTCCACTGAGCTCAATGGGATTTTCTTAGGGATGTGCATGAAATTGAATTTGCATTTTGTTTCGTGCTCGAAACCAAACACAGACAGCTGAAATTTTTCATCGAAACAGCAGTTGACCGGTTGTTTCGACAGAACAAAGCTCGAAACAATTTTAGTATTTCAGCCATAGGGAACAATTGAGAAGCTCAAAAGTCCCCATTGTTCCTCATGGGTTGCTCCTAGAGACACCAAAGTAGGTTGGGTGGTAGGGCATGATGTGTACTATCTACCACCCAACCCACTAAAGAAATGGCAAGCAGGCAATTTTTAACACATTTTTAATCTTTCCCCCAAATCCCCAAAGGATTGCAAGCCTGTGCCAGAAAATCAGAAACAGCCCTTCAAAATGGCACTCAAAACGCCAAAACGTTTTTAATTGAAACAGGGTTGCTTTGTTCCAAGCTCATAACAGGCCCTTTATTTGAAAAGTGTTTTGTTTTGAGCTTGAGACACTTGAAAAGGCTTGTTTCAAGTTGAAACCTTTTGCCGTTGAAATATTTCGCACATCCCTAGATTTGCTCCCAGGAAGTGTATTTAGGATGGCAGATTTATTGACCTTTACTCCAGTAGGAGTACATATCACAGGGCTCATACTTTTGACAATAGTAGATTTGGCTTAAGCAATATTCACATTAGAGTCATGACTTCATGCTATGATCTATGGAACTTCAGGGTTCTTCAGAACTTTATTTAGGGTTTCTTGTTATGAAAATCAGTAAGAGCAGTCAGACAAGCTTCCCTGCAAGAACGTTTGCCCACCACTACCAAATGTACCCCTGCAATGTGTAACAAGAAGAAGGTGTTGTGTGCATTCTAGGACACACTCTCTGTTCACATGAATGTATCTTGGAATATACACTAGGCATGTGCACTGTGAAAAATATTTGATTCAATCCAATCTGACCTGACAGGAAAACTGTAGGAGGGACAACATGGCCCCTACAAAACTGAAGTCAGAATTTGGTTGGAATTCCTGACATTTTTCTGACAGAATGTCAGTTGTTTTCAAGTACTTTGCCCTGGAAATCGAAGCGGGGGGGGGACACACCCAACGGTGACCCATAGGGCCAGAAGATCCCCCACAAGGGCTTGCCTTTGTCCCCCATCCTCCAGTTTTGAGGCTGCAGTCCCTGAGAAGCAGCCTGGCAGCTATGTTAAAATCCCTTGTGAGGGGTTGCCTTTGTCCACGCCCCTGATTTCCAGGGTGCAGTATCTAAAAGCAGCACATCCGCCATATTAAAAATAACATGGCCTGGGCAGCCTCCCAGCTGAAAGGCAGCTCACTGACCATTTAACTTGGTCCAACAGGAATATAGGAGTTCAGACACAAGAGAATGGAACTCAATCAGAGATATCGACAGTCAGGGCTACCTGCTCTCATGTCTGAACTAATTCCAATAATGCCCAACAGAGGGCATATAGAATCTGACAGGCCTGTCAGAACAACACGACCACCAGGGGTGTAGCTAGGGGTGAGGGGGCTCATGTTCTCCCCTCTCCCTGGCGGCCCCTCAGAGTAAGGGAGATAATGATGAAAATTGGAAGGGGTGGAGCTGGGGGGCCCTCAGGAGCTGGAAGCCCCAGGTTCTTTGAACCCATCTGCTCAGTTATAGCTACACCCCTGATGACCACACTACACTTTCCTACTTTACCTTTCTAATGTATTATAAGTGTGATCAGCCTATCTGTAGTGTTATAAGCAATATGTATGCTTCTTTGATTGTTTTGCCTAGTTTGATGGGCTTTCAATTAAAAAAAAAAATTCAACAAAAAAATCTAGCCATATAGTCAGATAACTGACTATATTCAAATAAAATATTTGTTGTAGTAATCGATGAGGTAGATAAAATAGATAAAGTAGTAGATAAAGGTAATGACATTTATTTTCTTCACGGAGTGAATTAGCTCTTGGCTTGCAAATCCCAAGTCAAGGCATTCATTATGAGTCTGTAGGCACTGTGCACGAGCACAACACACAACCTGACTGCTGTGCTGACTGGTACAGTCTTCTAAATTGGCATGAGATAGAAAGTAATGGAATCCTGTTTGGAAAGGCAGTCTTCAGGGATCTGCAGTTTTGTACGTTTCAATACCCTTTCAACTCCCAATGTTATGTCACAGCAGGCAGAGTGTAAGGAAGAGGAGATATGCAAGCATAGGCTCATGTAGTCTAACAAAGCTGGCTAATCTGTTTTAGACTGATAATTTTTGTATATGCGTAACAAAAGGAAAAGATGGGAAGAGAGTCCAACATTTCCCTAGCCAAGGACAAATGTCCTCCAGCACTTAAATGATAAATTAACAATGAGGCTACACTGTTGTGTACAAAAAGCTGATTGGCTAATTATTAGTTTTCAGGCTGAAAAATATAGCTTGGGAAGCAAAATATTTCCAGAGATCGCTCTCACCCATGCTTAATGGTTACATTTTCTGTGCCAATTCATTGCTGTTCATTCCCCCTCTCTTCATCAGCTTTGATGCCTTTCTCTTTTTAAGTTCTAAGCTAGAGTATCTTTCTTCTTCCATAAATGATCATAGTCACTTAGAGATCATACTTAGGGGCGTAGCTATAATTGAGCAAAAGGGTTCAAAGAACACAGGCCCCCAGCTCCTGAGGGCCCTCTGGCTCCATCCCTCCCTATTTTCTTCATTGGTCTCCCTCACTCTGGGGGGCTGCCAGAGAGAGGGATGAACACAGTCCCCCTCTCCCCTAGCTATGCCCCTGATCATATGGTAACCACTATGGCATCATGGTGCTATGTAGCCAATCAGATTCAACTATGTGACAATGTCAGTGAGAATAAATAAAGCTTAATAATAAAGGCAGTGCTTCCTGGACTAGTCACATGACCGTATGCGAATAGCTCTACTAATAGCCCTTACTCTGAATGGGTGAACCCTTTTGTCTCCTTTCAGAGACAATCTTTATATACCACTTTTCAACAAAAGTTTTAGAAGCGGTTTGAATGAATGAATGAATGAATGAATGAATAAGATGGGTCACCTGTCCAAAATGGGCTCACAGTTTTAAAAGATATACAAGGTAGATATCATCAATAGCCACTGGAAAGATGCTGTACTGTAGTTGGATAGAGACAGCTATAGGGAGAGCCCTGAAAATTATAAACCTCAGGGAACAAATCAAATGGGCACAATTCAGTATTTCTCTTGCAATTTGATCTCTATGAAAGGCCTTGGAATTAGAGTAACCTAAGCAGGCAGCAGACCCTCTGATCTTCGGAACTGAAGTGGATTTGTTATTCAATTCTCCTCACTGTGCATACCTCCTGCCCAATCCTCCCTTTAATCCTTATATAAATTAGGGATGTGCACAAGCTGTCCATGCACTCCCTTGCGGGGCAGGGAGGGGTGCCTTTAACAAACAGGAAAGGAGCTCCATACCTGCTTGCCCCCTCCCCGCCATTCTGCACCCCCTGTCAGCTCTTCATTTAGAAACAGCCAAGCGGGGCTGTAGTGTTCCTTCCTGCAGCCTCAATCAGTGTAAGCATGCAAATAACCAGTGCTCATGCGCCCCGGACATTTGCATGTTTATACCAATCAGGGATGTAGGAGGGAACACTGCAGCCCCACTTGGCTGTTTCTAAATGAAGCACCAGTGTGTGGGGGGGGGGAAGCAGTGGGGAGGGACCAAGTAGGTAAGGAGCTCCTTACCTGTTTGTTAAAGGTACCCCCCACACCACCCATTGAGCCAGCTCGAACATCAGCGTTCAAACAGGTTCAGTGCTCAGGAAAGCGAGCACCAAACTTGTTCATGCACATCCCTAATATAAATTACCCAAGCACGATTCAGAGGACATGCACCAAACCTAGTTGGCACATCTACGTCCATTTATCACTTGGGGACCACAATATTATTATGATTTGCACAAGTGAATGTGCCATCACAGACCTAACGTCATAGAAGGAAATTTTCAGAAATTACTTTTCAGTGAAGTCAGTTCACACATCCACACTCAGACCTGAGGGTTGTACCAAAGGGTGGCATAGACGTTTCCTAAATAAATAAAAAAGAATAAAGTGCAAACAAATCAAGTGATGCACATGTACATGTGAACCAGTCCAAAGTGCAGAAAAATACAAGTAATAGGCACCCCGTTTAGTATTTTAATGGAAGCACACTGACCCTGCTGGGTTTGGGCTATGCAGATTTACCCCCTTGTAATCAATCATTTTGTCCCCTTTGCTGCTAACACATGACACTTGGGTTGGTAGGGTCAATAATTTTATCTGAGTGAATGAAGCACGATGGCTCACTATATCTGGAAAATATAAATACAGACATCTTATTTAAGTATTTCCTTTTATTCTACTGACAGAATGTCTGTGATCACATTACACTGTACATGTAGAAAGATGGCAAGGGAAAAAAGGGTTGAATTGTGGAATTAACCCTTCAAAAATCACACAACTCAGCAGGCTAAATGAAATCTTGTTAAATGAAAGAGACATGAGGTTCAGGAGCAGTAGTTTCCCATTGGTTTGCTCCAAGAACAGGTAATCCAAAGTGGCACGTTGGATTATGCATGCATCAGCAGTTATGATTTATGGCACCTGTTTGCATCAGCTCACTAGCTGATGGACCAGGGAGCTAAAAATAAAACTGCAGGTTTTCACACCTGAGGTCTGTGTTGCTGTGCCATGCAAAGGAAGAGAGTAACTCTGACTACTAAGAAGACACCCAAATAACAAATACCTACACTGAGGACAGATTTGCCAAAGTTGTGTACTACTACTACTATTACTATTATTAATAATAATTTATTTATCAATAAACAGCTATTAATTATTATCATTATCATTATTATTTAAAAACAGATCTTCATACCCACCCACCCCCTGGTGAACCTGATAGGGGAGAGGCAGAACTGGAGGAGTCATGAGCAAAGTCTAGTACATTCTACCTTTATTAGCTTGTCAGTGATCAGCACTGGTTACGTTACCGAACTTTTTGTATCAGTTAGACTAGTAAAATACTGCCTGCTAGGAACCCTAAGCAAGAAGTGTTGGGGGTTGTGATTATTTATCAAAGCACCAAGGAAGTTACCACTCAGTTACAGAATGCAGAGTGTAGTTGTTGCAGCTATTTAAGTAGCACGCATGGAGATCACCGTAGAGCCTAAACTAACTAAGTTTATTAGTGAAATACATTTGGGATAGGAAAGACCTATCCTATCTATCCACTACATAATGAATAGATAGGGAAAGAGAGAGACATTTCCATCTTCTCTCTAGGAAGAAAAGAAGAGGATTGACTCACTACAGGAAGTACCTGAGTCAAAGCAGGTGTCATAGAACAGAGGAAAGCAGGGATTGGTAAAGGAGACCCTGAGGCTCTTCTCATGGTGAGAAGAACTTGAATGGGATTTGCGGGGAGAGTGGGCTCTGTTATGGAGCCGGCAGGGACTGCGGGGAAGCTCCAGCATGCCCTGCATGAGTGCGCAGGGCATACTGGAGAGACCCCCGAGCCAGAAGGCTGTTTTTTAGCCTCCCGGTCAGGGGTCTACTTGTGAGTTGCCGTGGCGTGGAGCCGCGCCAAGGCAACACACGAGCACAAAAACGGGGTTAGCAGAGTGCTTGCTCAGACTGCTAACCTCAGCTAAGGGAAGGGGCAATTAAGCGGGTTACCCGCTTGTAAACCGCCTTCTAGCCCGGTGGTTTACATGACCAGCAAAAATTGGGCTAGGCTCTTCTAGCCCGATTTTTGCTGGTCATGAGAATAGCCTCCCTTACTAGCTATGTCTACTCCCAATACCCCTAGTGGTCATTAGGATAGTTGGTGCAAAAGGTGCATGCACTGGAACTCCATATCCAACAAGAAGGGAAATGAAGCAAAACTCCATGCTAACCATATAGCCCTATAGAGAGCTGGTATAGTGTAGTGGTGTAGTGCAGGGGTTCTCAACCTTGAGCCTCCAGATGTTAGTCTCCAACTCTGGCTGAGGATGATGGTAGCAGGAGTCCAACAACATCTGGGGACCCAACATTGAGAACCCTGATGGAGACTGAACTAGGAATCAGGAAGTCCAAATCCTACCACTATTCTGAATTCACTAGGCAAACATCTCCATCCCACATATGCAATGTGGGGATTATAATGTTCAGTGATCTCATAAAGTTGTTGTAATGATTACATCATAATACTCATGAAGTGCTTTGAACACTCAAAAGTGCCATTCAAATGCTGAGTATTCGATTATATCTCTAAAGAGAAGGACAGAAGGTCAGTAACAGTCCAGCCAGTCAGCTTGTAACACTATTAGCTCTTATGGGCTGCTCTTGGTATAAAAACAGCATGCTTGTCAATGAGTTTCCTATTCATCTAAAAAGTCATAGATAACTGGTCACATTATGTTGTGTAGAGCTACGTGGGCAGCTCAGCTACAGGAACAAGTCATGTTGGTAGGCTATGTGTGGGCTCAGGATAAGGCTAGATACAAGTATAAAAAGCAGGACAACCTTGTGTGAGAGAACTGGTTGGAGCAGGGAGGAGGGAGATGCCAGTGTGCATAAATTGACTCCTATACTGAGACCCTTTGCTGCATAGCTGGCATGCGAGGAAACGAGACTTTGGAAACTCTTGAATAAGTGTCACATGAGTATCACTCCAGTTTCACCTAGAAATACTTTTCTCTACTTATTATTATTATTTGCAGATATGTACAAAAGAAAGCAAATTACAAAAAAGAGAAGATAAAACTCAGCTCAGGAACAAACAAATATATGTAACACCTCAGGGTCAAGACTTCCCTTAATGCATTGAAAATATTTGTAAATACAATTATTAATTAAATTTGTAAACTACTATTAATTTAGTATGATTACTTGGTTTGTTCTCCTTCATTTTTCCCAGCTTACCATTCCTCCCTCCTTATGTAGACATAACTTCCCAAGAAAGGAATTTTAAAAATAAATAAAAGTAATACAATTAATGTACACAACTAAAGTCTTAAGAGACAATTCATTTTATTCTTCTTCACTTACAAGAAGACTCTGAATTTTGGAAAGTACATACAACAAAAGTGCTGTGGTAATGAATTGTCATACATATCTATAGATCCAAGTCTTGGTTATGAGCCATGCTATAGCACCTAACCTGTTTCTTTTGGGGGGGAAATATCACAATATTCTTCTAATCTCTCAACAGTGTGTTTTTCTTCAGTTGTTGAGGTTACTGCTGATATAAAGCTGGTTTCCTCAGAGTGTTATCGAGAGATAAGGCTCTGTGTAGTTTTGCAGTGTGCACACTTGGGCAGTTCAAACAAAGTGATGCCAGACAGCGTGGGTTATTGGAAATTTCCAATTGAGGCAAGAGGCAATAGATTCAACGTGCCTGTCTTTCTCAATCTACTGTTTCAAAAGCATATCAAGTCACCACAAAAAGAAGACTAGTGTTAGATTAAAATGTCATGCCATTATCACACACAGCTCTAAGTGATACTGGATATTCTATTATCTGCCTCATATAGTCTTAAATTGAATTTAAATGTCGGCTGAATATGTTAATATCTCATAAGCTGCTGCTATGAATTTATTCTAAATGTTGTTGTATTTTGTTTCTTTAAAAATATACATGATCATCATCGATAGCAATAGCCCTGAGGTCTGTTCTTATGACCCATGCAATTGTAGTTAAAGAGTTAACTACAATCGTTGCGCCAGCCTGCTTTTTGTGCATTGTAAGAACAGGCCCCTGTTGTTATATTTATTACATACATTAAGTGTGCTATCAAGCATTGTGTTCTTGTGCACAGGGTGGGGAACAACTGTTTGCTGAGAATCTTCTCAACAATAATAATGGCAGTTCAAGCTTAAGTTAGAGATCCAGATCTTGTGCCTAGCTTTGACTGCCTTTGGGTATGTTTGTTTTCTTCCAATCAACTGAGGGTCAAGGTGGGAACTTAGACAGAGGGATTGTGGCTTGGGTTGCCAGGTCCAGATGGTGAAAGTGGTTGATATCCATCACCAAAAAAGTGGAAATGGAGGATGCTTTTCACACACACACACACACACACACAAGTCTTTAAAAAGTCTCCACTTTGCATATGTTTATTGGTATTATATATGCATATTTTGATAAAAATTAGAGAATAAATACAGCTCACCACTGTGAAGTTGATGACCAGGGGAGCTGTATGTTTACTCAGTCTGCTGTCTAGGTGAAGAGTTCTCAAGGCCCCTGCTTCTTAAACATAAATGTATTTCCTGGTTAGGTTTACCACACACACAGTCCTCTGTCTCCCCCATCCTCCGCAGCCTGCTTCCCCCAACCACACCAGCAACTTCATCTCTTGGACCGAGGCAGGGCAGCCGGGTAGCTACCAAGCCAGCCTCTTTGCATGCTGGAGTAGCAGTGAGTGCACTGTCTCCCATTTGCTTGTTGTTCTCTATGACTACATGTATATACTCTTTTCCAACAGAACTTTTTGGTGGTTTTCAAAGAAAGATAAATAAGAAGGCTGCCAATATGTTTTTGGGCAAAACGCAAGGTGTTGGTTATAACCTATAAAGCCCTAAACAGCTTGAACCCTTGGGATTTAAGAGAATACGAAGAAGACGTCTTCTTCGTCATGAACCCCACAGCCCACTGAGATCATCAGGAGAGGTCCATCTGCATTTGCCACCAGCTCGTCCGGTAGCCACTTAGGGACGGGCCTTCTCCGTTGCTGCCCTGAGGCTTTGAAATGCACTCCCTAGTACTTTTCAGTAGGGTTTGAAATATAGTAATAGCAGCAGATTGAGGTGGGTAAAAATCAAGCAGTATTGAATGCAGTTTGAATATTTTGAATTATTATAGCAGTGGCCTATATGTATAGTTATTGTGAACCATGCAGATAGGCGAGCTGGAAGTCAACATTTATTTACGTGTAGAGTTCGAAAATGAATGTAACTGAATGTAAAAGTTATTGTAAAATCTAATAAAAAATTAAAATGACAAAAAGGGAATGCTCTCCCTAGTGAAACAAGAGCCTCCCCATCTCTGACAGCTTTTAAAAAGTCTTTAAAGACGCATCTGTTCACCCAGGCTTTTAATTAATATTGTTTTAATTGTTCTAATGTTGTTTTAGAATATCGTTTGAAAGATTTTAAATTGTTGTATTTTAAAAAGACAATGGACATAGAGCAGGCCTCAGGGATTAGTACAAGAGCAGCCCAACAACATTGACCCCTGACACCAGGCCTGCTTAGGAGTCATGCAAAAAAAAAAAAATCAGAATTGAAAAGAGATAGTGAGGCCATTCAAACAATCAAAAACTGTGTTCTACCTGGGTTTGGGAGCTATGTGTGCTCCCAGTTTTTGGTTGTATGGAAGCAAGGTAAGAGGAAAGCCTGAGTAGAAATGATTGTGTAGAAGCAAGGTAGGAGAAAAACCTGGGTAGCTTTTCCTCCTACCTTCCTTCCACAGAATCACTTCTACCCAGATTCTCCTCTTATCTTGCTTCTATACAACCGGAAACTGGGAGTGCACACAGCTCCCAAATCCAGGTAGAACATAGTTTTTGATTGTGTGAATTACCTCAGTGTGTAGCATTTTGTCTTACATTTTTGCTGGTCCTTTTGAAAATGGGTTTATGGGTTAAACTGCAGTTTATCTTTAAGATTCAGGATGTTGTGCTGAACATGCACACCAACCTTCATTCCCAGTATCCCATATTGCATTGAGTTATATTTTGCATGTTCCTCTCCCCTTTGAAAATGGGCTGAGCTGGTATTTGAAACATAGAATTGTGTTCTGAAGATATGCACAAAATTCCTTTCCACTATCCTAATGCTAAGCATAATGATTGCATTACAAACAACTAACTTACTCATGGAATGCCAAACAGTTGTGTGAAACCAAAGGCCTTGTTATACTAAGGCAAAAATGGACATGGATGATAATGTCATAGAGGCTGCCAAAGTTCAGAATCAGTAGGCTAAGTAATGTTGTTATGTCCAGTCACTAAAAATACATTTTACCTAAGCAGATATTCAGGTAGCAAAAACATTACACCTGAACATTAGATTCAAGAATGCTTTTCAAGTAATCAAGCATCATGTTTCAACATGTACAAAAATCAATTAGACTAAAACATAAGATGGGTAGTGAGAGCAACCTGAAACTTTGGACCTAGTGGCCCACAATTCAAGTACCATTTTCAGGGACGTAGCAAGGTTGGAGTGAGCCCAGAGACAATATTTTAAAATGCCCCCCCTCACGGAAGCTCAGCTCAAGAAGTAAAGAAATCTTAAATGAGGCTGAATAGTGGTAACAAAAAGCATATCTATCTAGCTATCTGTCTATCTGTCTATCTGTCTATCTATCTATCTATCTATCTATCCTATGTGCCACAACAGAACATCATCCTAAATTATTTTTTTAAAGGTTTTGTAATTGTGGGCAATGCAAGTCATTTACTGGTACTAGAGAAAGAGATGCTGTTCGGATAGCTCCAGGTCTTAACACTCACATCAATTTTGGAGGATGAATACAACTGAAGGAAGCCCGAGTGGGTGCGTGGCTGGGGGAGTCAGTCATGCGACTTGCCACGGGGGGGGGGCAAGGCAATGGGCCCCCAGACAACTGTCTCCCCTTGCCCTATTATAGTTACGCCCCTGACCATTGTTGATTGCCTAGTGTTGCTGCATATGTTGCAGGCAGCTCCTGCTTAAAGAGGAGAAGCTAACAGAGCAAAACCAGACATCATTACAGTACACTACAGACTATGCTACTCTTCCCATAAAGAACACTGCAGAAAGATTACCTTCTCTAAAACTGACTGCTCCTTAACTCACACCGTTGTAAAGTATAGCCATTTCCTAGCCTACCCTCCCTATGCCCAATATAGCCCAATAAAATATTCCCCACACTAAAGAAATGTGACCCCTGAGTTATGATAATGGACAAATTAAAAATAATAATAAACCCCCTTATCTTCTCTCCTGCTGTGTATGCATATGTGCATCATTAAGACACTACTGGTAAGCAATTAATCTCAATGACTGTTTAAAGAAGACTTGTAGTTTAAATACGGGAGCAGTGGCTGTATCTTTGTCTTCTCCATGGAATATTTATGATATCCCAGAAAATGTACCATAGCTCTGACAACTGCAGGTTTCCATCTCTTGTAAGACTGTGAACATACCTTCCAACGTCATATGATTATTGTAAAGCTCCCATAATTCTTAACTGGATAATAAATTGATGATACTTCACATCAAGACATCAAAGAGGCAGTGTGAGCCTGGTTTCTGTTTCTTGGAAGAAACAAAATGGGTGAAGTACCACAAGGGTTGTCACAGAGTAGAGGTGAGACTGCTTGACCTGATAAAAAAAGTGCAGATTATGAGACTGGGAGTGGAGAGAAGGTGAGCCAAACAGGAAGTGAGCAGGGCGGGGCAGAATTTGGGACATTGAAGCTGAATCTTGCCCCTGAAGAAGACTTCAAGATATTTAATGGTAAAAAAGGAACAGTGGAGGGGATTGCTTTAGGAGCAAAATATTGAAGAAAAAAGAAGACTGTGTGGGTATTATGAGCTATACAGTGTAGGTGAGGTTACCTATTGGAGTTATTCTGAAAGGAAGAAAACATACCTTGGAAAGAGGCCAAGCTATTAGTGAAGAAAGTTTTGATGGGGTGAAGATGCTAGGGATGTTCATGGAACCAGTAGGGGCCGGTTCAAAGGTGGGGGGATACCTTTAAGGGTGGGTGCTCTTACCCCTCCCGCCACGTTTCCCCCACTGGAACTGGACTTTCTCAAACAGTCCAGTGGGACGGCACCATACCTCCCTGCCTCCCCGTCCCCTCATCAGACCCAGAGTGGCCATAAGTACCGCACATGCATGTGCATGTCAGCGCAAGCGAGCACAACATGCACACACACACGCCCAACGTGCACATGCGCATGTGGTACTTCCAACCACTTCCAGTCTGACAAGGGGACAGGGTGGAAGGGAGGTACGCTGCCACCCCACCGGACCATTTGAAAGTGCAGCACTGGTGGGGGGAAAGCAGCAGGAGGGGTAAGAGCAGCCTCTCCCACCTTTAAAGGTATCCCCCAAAGGACCATTGAACCGGCCAAACTGCCGGTCATTCGAACGTGTCCGGAGGCCCATAAAAGGGCCTCAGAACAGGTACAAAGACGCTTGTAGCTCACAAGCAGAATAAGGATCAGAAAGCAACAACTTTGTCAGAGCTGATGCTCAGGCCAGGAGATAAGAAATGAAATGGTAGTCCAGAAAGGAATTTCAGGAGCAATATCTGCAAAAAACTGCAGTCAGAACATAAAGACAAAGAGACAGGCCAAGCCACAGAAGATACCTGAGATTTACTGCATGAGATCGGACATAGCAGTGCAAGGTGCTCCATACCCCTTTCTGTTTTCCCCCATGTAGTTAGTGAAATAAGTCACAACTAGTAGGTACAGTGAGGGTTGGGTTCAGAAATAGCAGGGTTTGTACTGGTAAACACCTTTGCACTAGCTTAATACAGGTGAGTGATTATCTGGACCTTAAAGGCTTTGTGTGTTTATCGTTTATGCTCATACCTGCTTCTGGGACTTCACAAATCTTAAAGGCTGTGAGGCGTCTGTGTATGTGTGAAGTCCATGAAATTCATAGTAATCTGAAGCTTAAGAACTATGGGCACACTCCTCCACATGACTCAATGGAGCAAATACTCTTGAGCAGCCCTCAGCCATCTTAATGAGATGAGCACAAGAGAACTTGGCAAGGGATTGTGCCCTAGCCCAAACCCTTGAGTTCTGGCATAGGCAGGAAACATATAATAAATAAATAATAGAAACCAAACTGCTTGAGGCTCATCCATTCTAGCACAGTTTTTACTTTGTCCCCAAATTAAGGACACCGTTCAACAGATCTGGATAAGGAAGCTGTTGGATGCAGGGAGTTCATATGAATAAATTGAACTCACATCACTAGGAAAAATGGATGAGTTGAAAGCAACAAGAGGAAATCTATAAGGAAGGCAAACTGTTGATGCTCTCAGGCAGCCACGGTTATTAATTAAGATTCCACCATGTTGTACTAAATAGTCAATCAATAGCCGTGGCGCTTTGACATTTCATTTACTTGTAGCTTGCTTATTAATTTGATGTGATTCAGCACGACATGTGTTGTCCACTATGTGTCAGTCTGCCTATGATGTTTGAGCTTTGAGGTGAAAAGCTACTGCGTTCATGGTCGAGATGGAGAGAGCTGACAAAAAGAACTTGCTTTAACTTTCTTTAATTCATATGGGATAAAGAGTAGCAACCAATGCAGCAAATATTAAATGCTGAACAGCACACACAGCTAGTGCCAAAGGGTGCCCAAGCAGAGTTAATTCCTTAATTAATATTGATGCATCATGGTATTAATATATTTCTCTATTACGGTGTTTAATTAAAGCTATCTAAAGCACTTCAAAGTAAGCATTAAGCATGGCAAATGTGAGCTCAGCAGAAGAATCTTACCTAGTGTTACTTAGCTTGGGCTGAAGAGAACTTAGGCTAAAGGCACATGCAATATAAATACTTGGAAGCTCACTCCACTGTGAAGCAACTGTGAGCCTTGCCTTTTATATAAATATTGGTCTCTAGCATACGAGCAGATTAGACACTGATATCGCATTCTTGCTCTGCCCATTTGCTCACCTGCTGCTGCCTCCTTCCCCAGATGGGAAAAAAGAGCATTCTACACCCACAGTCTGAGATGGAGGTATATGAACTTGCTTCTGGCTGAAGAGGCTGGCAGCAGGACATTTGTCAGGCCTTGGCAAACTCCAAGTCAGATATGGGGGTCCATCCCACATGGGCAGATGAAGCGCTAGAAGGCCAGAGGCAAAGGATATAAGTGCCAGGAGGGAACTGCTTTGTGGGAGAAGAAACTGGAGCAGTGATCATTGGTGCCAATGAGCTAGGGGAGGGGGAGCAAGGAATGAGCCATAGGTGTGTCTCTCAATCCCTCTTCTTGCCCTGCCCCAGCTGCCTCTATCTCTTCTCTCTCTGCCTGGTTGGAGATTGAATTGTGTGGCTTGGCCCCATTGGTTTCATTCAATAGCCTTCCAAGAAGGCTTTTGGCTTTTGGCTCCCCCCCCCCACAAAAACAAAAAACACCACAATAAATAACAATATCAAACAAGTTGTGTCTGTCTGGTTGGTTGGTTGATTTATATACCACCCTTTCTAAAGTGGCTCAGGGTGGTTTACTTCTAGGACTACATATTAACTTATAAAGAGTCAAAAAGGAAGCCTAAACACATCCTGTCAAGGCAAGATTAGGCCTGAACACTCCCTGTAGCCTTTACTAAGGTAAAGTTGTGCCTTTGAGTTGGTGTCGACTCCTGGCAACCACAGAGCCATGTGGTTTTCTTCGGTAGAATACAGGAGGAATTTACCATTGCCATCTCCCATGCTATATGAGATGATGCTTTTTCAGCATCTTCCTATATCACTGCTGCCTGATATAGGTTTTCCCATAGTCTGGGAAACATACCAGAGGGGATTCAAACCAGCAACCTCTTGCAAGTTACTTCCCCGCTGTGTCATTAGGTGGCTGCAGCCTTTACAACTGTACCCTATTTTCCCCAGAATTCCCTGCAGATGAGTTGGTCCTTGTCTGAGGTTATAAACTGGGACAAATAGCAATCCTAAGCCATCCTAAGGAGGCAGGGTTAGGCCCAAAGTCTAGCACCCTGCAACCCATTCCCTGCAGATAAACTAGAGTGCTTCCTGACCTTAAATGAGATTATATAGGTTACACAGGCAGTTGCCTTATGTACTCAAGCCATTGGTCCATCTAGCCCAGTATTATCTACACTTCCTTGTAACAGCTATCCAGAGTTTCAGATGGGTATTTCCCAGTCTTTTATGAGGATGCCAGAGATTGAAACTGGGACTGCCTGCTTGTAAAGCAGATGCTATACCATGAGCTTCCCCATAAGGGTAGTACTATACGATAGGACAGCAGCAATCCTGGTCCCTAAGTGGGAAAGAGAACTAGGCCCCAGTTTCATCACACTTGACGCTCTTCAAGCTTTACTACTGCAGCCTGTTCTCTCAGTGCAGTGGAATTCCTTCCTCCCCTGCTAACTGGGCAAAGAGGCACCTTTTTATGTGGTGATTCTCTTTATTTAGCAGGGGGAGAGTAACTGGCCCTCTACACCCCCAGCACAGTACCTCCAGTGACTGTTGCTGGTGACTATCTTGTGTTTCTTTTTAGATTGTGAGCCCTTTGGGGGCAGGAATCCATCTTATTTATTTGTTATTTCTCTGTGTAAACTGCCCTGAGCCATTTTTGGAAGGACGGTATAGAAATCAAATAAATAAATAAATACAACACATAATTAACTAATGTACGTAAGGGATTGTTGTAGTGATACAAAAGGGAGAGACATCATTTCTCTTAAGATGCTAGAATTTGACCACAGCTTGGAGGATCACAACAAGCCCCACTTCTTACAGCTGCAGGTGCTCTGCAACCTGTGCAGCCCTCTTAGGAACTTACACGTAATATTGTTTCAGTTTTAGAAAATGAAAAGTGCCAACAGTGGAGCTCAAAAGAGAAAGGCTAAGAAGATCAAATTACTTGAAGCAACAGGCTCAGCTGTGATTTTAGATTTATGGCTATAGTGAATAAGAAGATAGAGACTGTAGCGTGTGGACTCTAGTGAGCTGTAAAGAGTCTTGAAAAGCACTCGCCCCAAGGTTTGCATAGGAGCTTGCACAAACCGTCTCTGGACTGGAAGTTACTTTTCTTATGCAGTGCTCTTCCACTAAGCTGGAAACAGGCCTTCCATGAGCAGCAGGGGCAGAGCTAGTGGTGTTCCAGGGCATCAAATGAACATGGGACCCCTGAGGACACTGGGGTCCTTGGGGGAAGCCATTGTGAGCTCCCACCCACCTCCACCATGTCCCTGGCAGCAGCATGCTCCAGCCACTCCCTGCCATGTTCCTACTGTGTTCTGCCCTCTGCCATGCTCTGCTGTTCTCCTGCCACCCGATGCCATGCTCCAGCCATTTGGGTTCTGAGCCCGAGCCGGCTGGGTAAGTGGTGGCAAGCAGCAGGAGTGTGGTTCCACCAGGGATGGGGTGGGGATGAGGAGTGAGCAGGCCACCAAGAGTAGCTGCCAGGGCACGGGGGGGGGGGGCGGAGGGGCCATTCTACTGCCACCACAGGGCCCACTTCTTGTATGAACATGGGCCCACTTTCCCCTTGCTATGCCACTGATGAACAGATGAGGTTTTTCCATAGTAGAAGGGAACCTTTGGACCCAAGCCTCTGTACCTGATTATGGTCAAACTTGACAATCATGACTGGAGTTGTTTGCTTGACTTTTCAAGTGCAAATAACAGCTGCAAGGCTCCCAATCTAGGTTGGGATTATGGCAGGAGGAGGTGAATTCTAATCCTTTTCTCCTGAACACTTTTAATCTGGATTAGGTCCACCTACAGCTGCTATTTGACCTGAGGGGAAAGTTCCCATTGGCTTCACTGAGGGTGATCTAGATCAGGATTGTTAGGGCAAAGACATAAACTCCTTCTACTTCACCCAGCAACCTTGATCCAGAGAGGGGGTCTACATACCTGCTATTTGAAAAATTAAGCACACTGACCCACATGTTTTGTAGCTCTACAAGAGTGGAAAAGGGGCTCTGACCTCACAGAGTGGCAGAAGCCTACCTCCATTTTCATTTGCTGAAATATGTCCCTGACAGACACACAGCCCTTGAGGACATATTCCTTGCAGCAAAAAGGGCATTTAGAAGGAGGAAGGAAAGCAAAAATAAGTTCCCTCTCCACCTGCATGGGGCTGCAGAGCAAGGCTATAATACAGCTAGGCTCCTGCACATTTAAGCTTCCAATTAAAGAGTTCTGTTTTTGTCCAGAACTGAAGGTGATCATGGAGTCTCATTTTTTTGTTGGTATAAGCAGTGTGTTTGAGATATGGACCACAGGCAAGATCCATTAGGAGAAATCTCTAAAATAATGTTTTTGTTTGTTTTTCAAAATGAAAAAGAAGGCTTTTGGGGGAATTGTTCCATATATCCATAATCATTCCATGTTATGGGATAAAAGAAACAATGCATAATATAATTGATAACTGTTTGCCCTGGGCGGCAGTCAAGCTCTTGAAACCTAAAGGAGGTGAAGGATGGCAGACAGGTCAACTCAGCAGTATAACAAGGATCTTGAATGATTAATTCAAAAACCAGTTCTGAGGAACTTACTATAAGTCTCTAGAGATCTCAGACTGGAGGCTCTAGCCACCATACCACTATATTCTCTGGCCTGCTATGCCAGTTTTCCAGAAGAGATAGCTGCTGGCCCATTCTCTGACTAGTAGCTGAGTTGTCTTGTCTGTCATCCTAACCCTCCTTTAAGCCTACAGCCCTGATACTTGTATTTTAGAGATGAACTGCCCTTATAGTGAACGTATCAGATATTTGCTCAATACTCCAAGAGCTTGCTGATCTTTTGTCATGTGTTCTCTCTCTCTCTCTCTCTCTCCTCCCCCTTCCCACTTGCTTTAATCAATGCATGCATTTAGGACTATCATTATATCTGTTCATCACTATGAGTGATTGGTGTTTTTCAAGATTTAGTTTATTTCTCTATTACAAATCGTGCTTGGTGCATCACTGTTTCTACTTACATGGGCTACTGATGATGCAGAGTTCCTATTCCCACTAAATGGGATTATTTTCTTATTTTTCATCCAGAGATAACATATTGATGGTATTAACAGATGAGAAATTCTAGAAATAGCAAGTGTATTCGGACCAACCAAATGACACAAAAACTTAAGCAAGCTTTTGAGCTCTCCAGAACTCCTCAACAGAGGAGCAAACCAGTTTTCCTAGAGCTGAGCTTGGTTCTCCAAATAATGTTGTCCAGTACTGAAACTAAAATCATTACCTCTGAAGTTATTCTAGACTCCATATTTATTATCTATTTCCAAAAGAACTATGATATGTCATGGATGCATAACTGCAGCATCTGTGAGTGAGAGGGAGGTACCAGCAGACTCAGGGTAACCTCCAGATATGTCAGTTTGTCAAAAATCTGAGGGGGGAAACCATAGGGGACAAAAAACAAAACCCTATAAAACTGCCCCAATGTAACTCAATGGAGAAGAATGTTCACAGACTCCATGGGTACTTAACAGACAACCATCTGGACAGAGCTAATGGAACTCAGTGGGAGGATGAGGGCACTTGATAAAAAAAGTGGTAATTTCTTAGCTTGGAGAATGTCCTCTCCAGACAAGCACTACTCCTTCTGAGAGGAAAGGGTGGCTAAAACTCTCACCATGCTCAAGCACTGGCTCAGGAAAAAAAACGCACACCAGGGAGATATTGCAACATTTTGTTGTGGGTACATATTTGTCTCAATTGATCTTAAACACAAGTCTTTCTTTACAAAGAGTACATATCCTTGGGGAAATAATTTTCTCAATACAAAGCCAGTTCCAAACATTTCATAATGTTAACAAAAAACAGAATAGAGCTTTGGATGCAGCTCAAGAGGTGGGGCTATGCAGATTGGAGGTTCCTTGAGCCAGAAGAAACTAGCAGTTTTACTTACTATTCCAATGGTGCCCCTGAATGCCCTCTCCCCCCTCCCACAAGTGTAAAGGGCTACCATTTGCTTGTAAGGGAGAAAGTGTTGTGCTCGGCGACACTGGCTGCATTTGCATGTAACAGGGTGCCAGAGTTATAGGGACCTGCGGTTTCCTTACTGTTATGTCCAAATCCAGCCAACTCCAATTCCATCCATAGCATGACCCAAGGTCACACTGATGACTCCAATTTGAACTCTCCGTTTGGAGTGAGGTTCTCTGCTCCAAACCAAGGGTCCAGGGAGCCTCTTTTTCATCTGAATGCAGCACTGGAGGCTGCATTTGGCCATACTGGAGTTGAGGGAGGAAGCTCCTCCTTCTCTTCCTCCCTGAATGACTGTGTGGGCTGTCTGTCAAGAAAGAAGGAAGCCCACACAGCCAGCTCCCCTGCCTCTCTGCAGTCTTGCTGAGTGCAGAGAGGACACTCTCCTGAACATCCAAATGCAGGCAGAAGAGCAAGGGGAGAGGAGCAAAGAATTTCATGTTACATGTGAATTTGGCCACTGTTATAGCAGTGAGGGTAAATCCTTCTTTCCATTCCTGATACCACGTCTCTTGGCCACCCTTGAAAGACATTTGGCAGGGGTAAATCTGTGTTTGTATACAGAGCAATATGGCAACCACATGACCTTGCAGTACACAAATCCCCCCTTTACATACACCATTACACACCACCATCTGCCACCATGGTAGGCAGTTTTCTAACCTATAATGATTTTCCCACCATTTTAGGATTTGTGTAGACTAATTTTAGACTAGAAGAAAACACTTAGTTTTCTCCATTATCTGAACCTCACATAGCTGAATCTCCTAGTATATCCAAATATAGTGTGTTCCCCACAATAGTCCCACATCCATGCAGCCCAAAGATATCAACATTCTCATTTATCTAGACTTCCAAATGGCCAAATATGTTCGATGCACAGAAGACTTGGATTAATGAGGGGCTTGTTCTCCCATTCTCCCATTTGGCTTTAAACTTCCTGATATGAACAGCTTCTCCAAAGTGCAGCTCCGTAGACACAATGCAATCAAGGTGAAACTATTTGTTATATGCCCCATGAGGATGCATCAAAATAGAATCCCATATTGAGTTCTTCTCTTCTCTGCTGTAATGTATAGGATCTCTTCCACCATGTTGTGAGATAACTGCCACCAATTCCTTCCCCCATTCATTGATGTGGAATTAGCAGATGTAGATGATCTTAACAGTGGCAGCTGCTTCTCCTTTTACCCTCAGAAAGGAGAGAGAGGAGTTACTGCCTCTCCACTGCCTCCTTATTCACGGATGGAAAATCAGCAAATGGAGGGAAGGATCTTTAGTGATAGTTCCTCCATATCCCACTCTCAGAGGATGGGAGGAAGAGTTACCACCACATCCACCCATTTACCTATGAGGAAGGTGGGAAGAAAAGGAACTGCCACCACCACTGAAGAGCTTGGTGACAGCAACAACCCATTCTCCAGGTCTCCCCATCATTGGATGAATAGGTTTCCTCTCAAAGGAGCATGTGTTATTACAGGCTTGATTGGGAGGAAACCCATTTGTCTATTGTGGGGGGTGGGGTTTGCAGGAGAAGAAAAGCAGTGTGAGTCTATTGAGATACTCTAAATAAACTTTGTGCCACTGTAGTAAGGTGGGTACTGAGGATTTAGGGATTTTCTGGGTGGGCCCTATGATGCCTGTCGGTCCTAGGTTGAAGATGCCCAACCTGACCAACCCCTGATACTGGCCCTGGTGATCCTGCCTCAGCCCAAAGTCCCTCCATAACATCATTTATGCTAGAGAAGAGTACACAGATTGGAATTTGTAGTGATTTTTCCACAATTATGGAGCGCTCTTCATGAGAAGATTCATCAAAGCTCAGGTATACACTTGTGGAAATTATAAGCTTTTTATACTAAATAGTCAGCTTCAATCATTTTTATTCTGTATGTTTAATATATTTTAAACCATGTTTTTACCTTCCCCATAAAGCTATTTGTGTAGCATGGGACACACATTGAAATTAAATTAATTCATATTCACACTGATATTGGGTTCTAAACCTCAATGGACTCCAGTGGGTAGAAAAGCAGGCCCTTAATTTCTTTCAGCCAGTTAATTGTCATTAACTTTGGTGACAATGCATATGTCCCCACATTGCTCTCTCCTTGGCGTTTAATTTATTGTTTGATCATTAATTACTTGTTACAAGTGTCTCCAAGCAGGAGAATAAAAAATGAATAAATAACAGAGACTGCCTTCTCTGAAATCTATTTTTGCTTTTGTCTTGTGCCTTTGACAGTTTCCCCCCTTAAGAAGGGGATCGCTTGGCTAGGTTAATGTATGTGGCATGGACAAGAGAGTTACATTTGTTCACTTTCCCATTCAAGTGCACTTCACTTTGTTTCCCTTACCTATTGATAAGAGAGGAATCAGCATCTTTTTTCATTCCATGAATACTATTCTTCTTGTGTGCCTACTTCCTTTTGCAAGTGCAAATAAGGTTTGTTCATGGTTCATTCCTTTAAGAGAATGTCATTATATTACGGTACTCTTCCATGGTTTGCTTAATGAAAGAGGAAGCACTACATTTAGAGGCTTTGTCAGTGTAAATAGAGCTCGGAATCTGGCTATGCAACTGAGTCTTTGCTTTGGAACCCGGCACTGAGGACCAAATGAGACATGTGGACCAGCCATGGGCATATTAAATATGTTTGCACTATTCACAGAGGAAAAATGGGGCATAGCTACACTTGAACAAGCGGGGGGAGGACAAATGTCCAACTGGTGGAGCCCTAGGGAGGAGGCCCTACCAGCTGGGTGACAGCTTGTTCTTTGCTCTTTCTCTCACACCTATCTGAAGAAGAAGGCAGGGGCACAGGGCCCATCTTCACTTTTTGTCCCAGGGCCCACTCCAACCATGCTATGCCCCTGAGCAGGAGTGAAAGTCTACTCGAAGGGGCCCAGTGTTCCCTGTAAGAGAGATTTCCATATGTTGTTGACTACAACTGCCATCATCTTCAGCTGCAATGGCCTTTGGCTGAGGATTATGGGAGTTGCAGTCAACAACATCTGGGAATCCCTCTTACACGGAACCCTGAAGGGGCCCCCTCCTTCATTTCAGCTCACAGCTTTCTGCTGCTTTTATGGAGTTCCCCCCACAGCCCAGCTCCAATAATGGAAGCAAACCAAGCAGTAACAACAATATAAACTGCATAAAGCAGTTGTGCAGGGCAAGGTAAGCAGGGGAATGAGTGTGGATTTTGTATTGTAAAAAAGACCACCCCTCCTTGATATGTAAATGGAGCAAGCAGGTGTTTAAGAGACACCCAGTTGCTCCACACATCAAGTTTTGCTCTGAGATAAATACTTCTTCCAGGAATTGTAATTATGAATATGCTCTATAGTAGGGAGTGAGTACAAAGCAAGCAGCCCACCTTAAGTGGCACAGCGGGGAAATGCTTGACTAGCAAGTAGAAGGTTGCCGGTTCAAATCCCCACGGGTACTATATCGGGCAGCAGTGATATAGGGAGATGCTGAAAGGCATCATCTCATACTGAACAAGGGGAGTCAATGGTAAACCCCTCCTGTGTTCTACCAAAGAAAACCACAGGGCTCTGTGGGTGCTAGGAGTTGAAATCACGTGACGACACACTTTACATTTACCTTTACACAGAAAACAATGCAATGGTGACAGTTCTTACACATCCTGAGCTCAGCCCTTTCCAGTTTCTCTCCACCTCAATTCCTTCTGCACCGAAGAGGGAGGCTATAGTGGGACTAGCACAGACACCACTGCCTCCATGATTCACTAAGGCCTAATTCTCACATGCATTTTCATGACTGACCACCTATTACATGTTTTGGGGGAGCTGTGATACCCCTGCGTCTTCCTAGGAACATTTAGTAAAAGAAACGTGTGCTATAATCTCTTCTTCTTCAGAGTGACTTTTTAAAATTACATTGGCTGACCATAGCAGGGGAGGGGAATGCATGTATGTTGTACTGACAGATTTTGAGCTCCACTTACACATTAAAGAGTTGATATGTGGTGCTTCCTCTTTCATTGGCCATCTTGATTGACAGTTATGCACATGTATATGCTTCAGATGATGTCAGGTAGCATGAATGCTCAAACTGTGGTGTTTGATCTGTGATGACTGTTTCATACATACATGTCCCCTTAAACTGAGCAGAGAGATACCTTTTAAAAGTGCTGATTCTTTTTATTTAGCAGGGGGAGAGCAACTGGCCCCATCCATCCCCAGCACAACATCCCTCCAGTGACTGTTGCTGGTATTTATCTTGAGTTTATTTTTAGATTGTGAGCTATTTAGGGACAGGGAGCAATTTTATTTATATATATGTAAATCACTTTGGGAAATTGTGTTGAAAATAATAATAATGATAATGATAATGATAATGATAATAATAGTAGTAGTAGTAGTAGTAGTAGTAGTAGTAATTTGATTTCTATACCGCCCTTCCAAAAATGGCTCAGGGTGCTTTACAAAGAGAAATAACAAATAAGATGGCTCCCTGTCCCCAAAGGGCTCACATTCTAAAAAGAAACATAAGACACACACCAGCAACAGTCACTGGAAGTACTGTGCTAGGGGTGTATAGGGCCAGTTACTCTCCCCCTGCTAAATAAAGAGAATCACCATGGTAAAAGGTGCCTCTTTGCCCAGTTAGCAGGGGGTATATAAATATAAATATCTTATAAATATATAAAAGTGGTATATAAATATTTGCTGTATTTGTATGTCATCACTTGATGCACACAGGCGCGTCGGATGCTTTCGGTCATATCCGGACAACGGGGGCAACAAGGCAGCAGGGAGGTACGCTGCCGCCCCAATGGGATTTGACTAAAATGGATGCCGGGGGCGGGGAAGCGGCAGGAGGGATAAGTGCACCCTCCCCTGCTCTTAAAGCAGCACCCCCCACTGCTTTCAAGCCTCCCTCGCATTGTTACGTGCACATCCCTACAAGCCGGCTCACTTCAACCCAGGCTCGGCATTGGTTCAGGGTCAAACCGTATGGCCAGTCCGAGTTCAAATTGAGCTGGTTCAGAGTTCTACTGGTAAAGGGGAATCTGGTGAGGGGCAGGGGTAAGTCTAGAGGGGCGAGAGAAAAGTCCATTAGTACTTACAACTTAGTCCGTTAGTACCCCATTTATTGTGGCGCTGGTGGCACACAAATAGGCACTGTGCATGTGCTGAGGTCATTAAAATGGCCCCTGTGTGTGTGCTGTGCAGTGGCCAGAACCGGGCCAAAGAAGGCCGAAACTGGGCTCTGCTGGCCTGGGCTACTTTGGGGGAGGCTGGCAGGGGGAGCTGCTGTCTACCCCCCCCCCATGGCCGCTGCCACAACGTATGTGACTTGTTAGTAACGGACTCCCTCCTGCCCCCTCTGGACTTAAGGGAGTCCCCTGTCTCTTTACTGGTAATGGGGAATCCTCACTGGATTCCCATTTACCAGAATAGCTCAGAACCAGTTCTAACCTGTTCAGCAGCTGAGCCGGACCAGGTCCAGTTCAACCGGAACCAAAGCCGGGCTGGGTTAGTTCGAATCTAGTTCAGATTCAATCCGAACTGGCCTTCCTGGTTTTGTACACATCTTAGCCCTCTCTTTCCATTTCCTGTATGTGTCCCTTTTTGCTTCTCATGTGTTCAGAGAGCTCTCTGTGCACCCACTTTGGCTTCTTTGGATGTCTCCCCTTGCTTTCTTCTCACAGGAATTATTTGCAATTTTGCCTTCAATATCTCACTTTTCAGAATCTCCCATCCCTCTTGGAATCTTTTCTCCTTTAGTGCTGTTTGGACTTCTAGCCATGAGAGTGAAAAAGTACTGAAATCAGAGCACAGAAAGCTCCAAGGGAGATTTACCTATGACTTGCACTAAAAGCTGGGCTGTCCAAAGATATTATCATGCATGAGGAGGAAAATCCAAATAGCACCCCGCTCACACTCTAATTAACATGAGGGTACAGTCCAAGAGGAAATTCTTCTTTTCAAGTTTCATTGAAATGAACTATCATGATCCTTTTCAGCTCCTATTAATTGTACGTGTTTTTATGTTTTGTGTATTTCATAATTTAATTCATTAAATTAATTTAATATGTAATGCATATTGTTTTACATCTTATTTTGACTTCACTTGAAATCTACCTTGTGAATTATCTGAACAAAAGTGTAGGATATAAATAAGTAAATAAATAAATTTCATTGAAGACTGTGCAGGAGCTCTTCTCAGTAGATGTTACTTCATAGTTCAGATATTTCCGCCACCAATGTGAATATCACTTTACAGAATTTCATGACCAAAACTAGAAAGGCCCATGCTCCCAAGGATATTTTCTCTCTCCTATTCTCAGTCCATGACAATACCCAAAATCTGCTTCCCAAGGCAGCTGCTTCACTTTACCTCAGGGCCACCTCTGCCTTGCAGAACTCAACACACACACACACACACACACACACACACACACACTTTTCTCCTTCATGCTGTTTTTTAAATGCCTGCTTCATTTGGATCCTTTAACCCAAACGGTGTCAAAAGTGCTGATGCAAGAAGAAGTCTAGCACCATTATTGGCTTTTTCCTGACAATTTGACATAAAAGGGGAAAGCTGAACTGGAAGTTTCCCTACAGCTAGTGATTGCTGATCAGAGAAAAATGCAAGTTTAGCAAGTCATAATTTATGTTGTGCAATGGATGTAGACTTTTAGAAAGAGTAAGGGGGGATGATGCAAAGGTATGTTACATACTGTATATATTCCTCTATGTCATTTTTCCTTTGTCATTGTTGGCTTCTTCTTCCAGGTTAATTAAAAAGTTCAGATAGAAAAGGTTTATCATAAACCAGTTTAACACTCCTCTGTTTCTTGGATGTCTGATCTAATATCTGGGGTCAAAAAGACAAATAGAGTCTGGTTTAATATGTGACAATGAATCTAATTAATGTAAAAAATAGTATGATATGTTATTGTGTGTAAACCATACAGAGATAGCTGAGGTCCGTAATGGTCCCCAACACCAGTCACTATGGAAACTCATCCAACCTCATGCACTTTTTTTCCTTCCAATAACAATTTCCTGGACCTATGAAATAACCTGAATGGTTAACACTTCCATTTTGGAGTGAATTACTATGGATATACAGGGTCCCCATTACTATGGATATGCAGGGTCCCCATTACTATGGATATGCAGGGTCCCCATTACTATGGATATGCAGGGTTTCATTGTTGTTCTGTTTAATGTAGTTGAGGTCTGACTAATCCTAATACCCTTTTGATGAACCCAACATTGAAAACAAAATGTGGGGGTTTCCCCCCAGTTTGAGGATTATATTATTATTTTATCTTGAGCTAAAGCACCATAGATTACATGCCCACTTTGTTCTAGGAGATATTGGACTATGCAGAGGAAGCAGTTAGGGGACAAATTTTTCCATATGTTTATTCCTCTTTGGAAGAGTGTTTCAGGTCTCAAGCCAGTGCTTGAAAGTAGTAATATAGTCTTTGACGATTACCCAATATCTTTCAACCAAAGCTCTTTCTCAAGGGCATTAAAACTCTGCATATATATATTTTTAAAACAGTAATATGAATGCAAAGTGCTAAATCAAATCATACATCTGCAATCTTCAAATAGAAGCAATGTATTATGTAGTATTGCATGAACAATTCAAAATATGTATTAATCAACACGCATGCAACATCATCCTACTGACAACTAATAACAGCCTCCTTTGCTCTTCCAGTTTTTCGGTGCTGCCACTCCTTCTTTTTTTCTGGTTTCTGCCCCTTTAGGTCAGTGACAACTCCAGATACATAGAATGGTTAAAATCTCTTCAACCTGAGTCTTAGAAACTTCCCTCCTTCCCTGGTTTTTGGATCACTTCTTTGAACCATACCTGGCAGTTTCCCTAAACTTGCTGCAGTTCTAATAAAGACTCTGGGGACCGAGTTAAACCTTTCCAGCCCTCTTTTTTCCCTTTAAAAATGTTTAAAGTGAATTTAGTTCAAGCAAAACGTGCAAGATTGACAGCTTCACAGCTATGATGTAGGTTCCTTACCTTAAAATACTACTGTTCCTTAGCCCTTGGGGGCTACGAGGACAGCATAGTTCAATTGCCATTACAATTCATTTCATTTCAACTTTGCTAAGTCTGCCTGGAAAGCAGGGGGAAACCAGTGCCAAACATGCTGGAGAGCATGATGAGCCTTTGTACACCATGAACAGCAGGTGAGAGGGGGGTCATTGGATCAGGGCACAGCAACACAAGGTTCCCCAGCTTTCAAGCAGTAATGATTTTAAGTTGCTATCAGTGTTACCAAAGCAGCCTCCAGTTTGAATTCAAGCATCTATTTTGGACAAGCAAGACCTTCATATTCTTGAAGCTGCTAGCGTGACAAAGGCAGCAACTGCACTCAGTACTCTTGCATTTTCGATGAAGAGGAAATGCCTGGAGAGGCAAGGAAGCATTCTAGGAGAGTAGAAGTCTGAACAGACCAAGCCAGCCCCACTCAAATGCAATCAGAACTCCTCACCGCCTTACCACTGATATCCCTTCACCTGCCTTTTCCAAATGAAAAATATTTTTTAAATCCCACCATGCTACAGCCCTGACAAAAATGGTTAAGCTTGGCACAGAAGTTTCCTTTGGAACCCACAAAAGGAGAGGAGAGCTGGTCTTGTGGTAGCAAGTGTGAATTGCCCTCTTGTATTTCACAAAGCTGATATCATTGTATTATTTGGTTCTGCTGTAGTTTACACCTTGTTGTATACACCTTGTAACTGTAGTCTCCTCTGTTAATCTGCTACACTATATGTTACATGTGTCCTTAATGTTCTTCTGCAGCAGAGACATGGGGCCAGGAGAAGGAGAGGAAGGAAGTGAAGGGCCCATTTTAAAAGCTCATCTCTGGGCCCACTCCAACTTTGGTATGTCCCTGTCTACAACCCCTCCTCTAGATATCACATCAACTTTAGCACTGTAGCTACCACCCGTCTTTGGCACCCAGGAAGCCCCTCTTCAAAAGCCTCAACTGCCTTTTGTTTTGATATTCTTCATCGCCCTTGAAACCCCAGCTGGCATCCTAACTAATGAGGTGCTCATGCTTCTAGGGGGTGTGAGGGCATGACAGGAGCACCCATGTAGCTCCCTCTGTCCTCCTGTGCGAGCAAGAGCCTTTAGACTCCAGAGCACTCCCTGTATTCCAGAAGGGCTCTGCAAGAGCAGAAACATGTCATCGAGGGTCAGCAATGTGTTTCTGCTCCTGCAGAGCCCTTCCAGAATGCAGGGAAGAATCTAAAGGCCCTTGCCAAATTGTGCAGGGGAACGGTGGGTGCTGTGTGATGGCTCCTGATGTGCCTCCACAGTCCCTGGAACAGGGCTGCTCAACTTCGGCCCTCCTGCACACATTGACCTACAACTCCCATAATCCCTGGCGATTAGACACTGTGGCTGGGGAATGTGGGAGTTGTAGTCCAAAAACAGTTGTGGGGGGGGGGAGTTGAGCAGGTCTACCCTAGAAGCAAGAGTGCTTCATTAGTTATGATGGTGGGGGGCGGGGAGGGTTTCCCAACCTGTGCTACTCCGGATGTTGCTGAACTACAAATATTATCTTCTCCGGCCACCACAAAATTGTACCTGAGGATGATGGCAGCTGCGGTTCAGCATCAGGCTGGGAACCAAGGATATCAGCCCCTGAGTTTAGCTCTGTTCCTTCTGAGAGCAGGCTTGCAGACACACATGCTGCCTAGTTTCTTTCTCTAGGACTTCCTGGGATCCCATTAGTCTGCACCCCAGCTACTCTAAACTCAGTATCCGCAAACCTTAGTTTGTGGCATATATTATCACATGTGACAGCCCCCCTTGAAATCTTGGGGTCAGGTGCTTACCTGGCGCTCCAGGAGTTGCTGGACCCCTTTAGATTGGGGGCCAGCCCAGTACCCCAGAAGGCCAGTTCAGCTCAGTGAGGGCCTTACTGAGGCATGGAAGCTGAATCTCCAGCCTGAGATCAACTGCTCTCCTTAAAAAGTTTTTCATCTCATCTCAGCAGAACAAGAGAGGTATAAACTATTCTTTTCCCCTCCCCCCTCTTTCCTCCTTCTCTTTCTCTCAAACTGCATTTTCACTTTTCTTTACAAAAGGTTCAACCCCCTCTCTCCTCACTGAAACAGCCTTTAGATCTGTTCTATTACATCAACTTTAGCAGCCAATATTCAAAACCTTGAGGGTCTCCACACGAGCAGTGTGGAGAGCCTGCAGGGGGGTTGTGGGGAGAGCAGGCTTGACCCGCTCTCCCTGCACATGAGAAGTCAGCTCGCCCTGGGCAGCTGGATCGGCCGCCCACACAATTACCAACTCTGTCATGGAACTAGTTGAGGCAGTGGGGATCGGGGCCTTCTGGTCCTCGGGAGTCCCAGAATGCCCTGTGTGTGGGGGGGTGGGGGGCATTCTGGGGAGCCCCCCAATTTCAGGAGGCTTGTTGTAGCCTCCCAGTCTGGGGTCTCATTATGAGTTGCCATGGCATGGAGCTGTACCACAGCGACACATGACCAACTAAATGGGGTTAGTGGAGCGTGCGCTCCACTAATTATTCTGTGAAATTATTCTGCGCTCCACTAGCCTCATGTAAGGGGAGGGGGAATTAAGCGGGCTTGCCGCCAGCAGCCACACAGCTCCCAGCGGCTCATACAGTGGAAATCAAGCTGCACTCCCTTAGCCTGGTTTCCACCATGCATGAGAATAGCCTCAATGTGTTCTTCAATTTTATATTAAAAAAACAAACCCCTATTTCTTTCTATCAATAAGTCCTGGCTTCCCAACTCTATTCGCCCCCATGGTTCTTTACAGTGATGCTTCACTATCTGACCCAATTTGAAGTTATGCATGATGGTTGATTTGATATTAGTTAATGTGGGTATGCTGTACCAAATGGATAGCTACCTGCTTCCCCAGCTGGTCAGAGAAGGTTGCAGTGTGTCAAATACAAGCTACAGCCCACTTGAAAACTAACCTGGGAGAAAGGATAGAACCCAAGTCAAACACTTCAGTTTTAAACAACTTTTATCAAGCTAAACAAAGAGATGACAGTAAATTAAAACAAACAGCCAAAATAATCCTATAAATGGACCTCCCTTCACAATATAGCACCAATTTAGATTAAAGGAGTTCTGTTTGTTACCATGGTGTTGCCCAGGTGGCCCAACAAGTTGAACATCCTGTGACATTGGTTTGAGTCACAGGCTGACGGATCCCCTGCTCCTCACAGCCGTCCTGCCCCATGAAGTGCAGGCAAGTGCATGAAGTATAGCCAGCATGTGGGAAACCCATGTTTACCTCTGGCATGCAGCCTGCCCCCCCCAGTGGTGGGGTCCAGAAGTGTCTCACACCATGTGTGCACCACCCACTCACCACCTGTCCTCCTTTCTCACTGCCCCCACACTGCCTCTTTCCCTCTCCTCCTCATTTTCCTTTGCCCATGTTCATTGTTTGCAAGCACTTCCCACTTCCACATGCAGGAGTTGTGGAGGAGGCAGGAGGTGGGCAGGTGCCAGTGGAGGTGGGCAGTGGACAATAGGCAGGTGCAAGCATGAAGGCACAAGAATGGCAGCAGCAGCAGTGACAGGCCACTCGGCTGGTGGTGAGAAGGGGGAGGAGGGGTACGGCCCCAAGGGGCGGAAGGGTCCCAAGGTTCACTTTGGCCTATGTTCTGGGGACACCATGGGACTCTCAAAGCTCTGCCCCTGAGTGCAGAGGTTCTCTCTTCTTCCATCTTCAGCCCCTCTGCTCCTTGCTCCTTGTTCCCACCAGCAGCACATGGCTCCATCCACTTGTCAAAGTCCTCATTGTGCTCTTTTCCCTACCCCACTGTCTATTTCATCTCCCCTTTCTTTCCTCTCCAACCATCCTACCTCCCCCAATTGCCCCCCCCCACATTCTTGTCTCCTTAGAAATATTGCCAGGAGCCTTCTTCACTCTTGATTCGCTGCCTCCAGATGTATCTGCCACAGCAGAAGGGAAGGGTTCCCCTAATATCCAAGCCAGCCCCTTAGTTTCACAGAATCATTCCCCAGGATCAATTTGATATCCCTGCCTGAGATATACAAACTAGGTGCACAGTTCTGTATGAGACACAAGTCAGAGTAACTGTGGTATCATCAATCAAATGGCATGTACATCTCACGATAGAAGGCAGAAGATCTCACATTTTCCCCAGTCAGAACCTACTTCCAGCAACACTTTTACTGAGACTGTTATTATTATTTTTTTAAAAAAAAATCCCATCACTTCATTCAAAGCTGGACTCATGCTATCAGAGACAAACTATATCTGAAACTTGATGAATGATAAACAAAGGGGCCTCCTTTTTCTAAGCATTGGCATGAATGCAAGAACTTTCTGCTGAATGGAGCTTGATAAGTATATCTCAAGATAATCATGGCCTTTGTGTCTCATTTGACTGAGACAGACAGAGTAGATCTAACCCACTATTTTAAGGATTTACAGCAGTGATTTTCATTATTTTTCAAGTGCGGTCCACTTCGACAAAAAACCTTTAGTGTGGGAGTCATTTCCCAATGTGCTGACCTATGCACAGTACTGCACTTTTCTCAATGCTGTGAGGGCCCTTTAAGAAAGAGCTCTAGGATGAAAGCACTGGAAGGGATACAGTTCCCAGCATTCCATGTACACTTTCCAAGATGGTGCACATGCTCAAAAGGGCTCCATTTACTTTAAAGGTGTCCCCCATTGCTAGGCAAAGTGCAGCACAGCAGGGTGAGAATGATCATCTCTGTGTGGTGCCAGGGTCTGTGCAGAGTATTCAGATTTGGCCAAACTTCATGCAGGCCCAATAAACAGTTAGTCGGGGAGCTGCATTTAGGGTTGAAGAGAGCTGCCACTGAACACTGGTTTACAGTCGGCTTAATCTTAAACCCATTTCCATAGAAGCAAGTCGCATCGGCAGACATGAAGCCACCAGATCAGCCTCAATGCATTTTTTAACCCAGCAGCTGTGAAAGCAATGTTACTGTGTTTATCCCCATTCTTGACAATGGGGATAAATACAGTAATGTTGCTTCCATAGCCACCAAATTGTCAGGGTTTATCTTGCAGCTTCACTGCAGGGCCACACAAAGCCTTTCAGTCTGTTAGACTGCACCGCATGTTAGCCATTGACTATAATGGTACTTACTTGCAAGCAGACTTACTTCGGCCAAATGCTTAGCACTACAGTAGATTCAATTCCCCTGTCTAAACCTATTTTATATTGAATCACTATTTAAAATCTTGCAGGCTGCTCCAGTAGATTAAATTGGTATATTCATCCTAAAAAAAATCTACATTTGTTCACAAGCCATGCCTGTCTGTCATCCATCCACCCACCCACCCATCCGCCTTAAGACCAGCTCTCTTAAACCACCCATGAAGCAAGATTATGAAGAGAGGCATTTTTGCTTAGTGTTCCACAACAGTAAATCTTTCTTCTGTAGCACTTGAGTGTAAGATAGAATACCCTCTTTCTCAGCTGGTTTTTAATGGCAAACAGCCTCCCCCCCCCTTCATTTTCGGCACAGCCAGCTCTATGCTCACCAGCACCTGGGGCACAAACTGAGACTGGACTCCCCACACGGAAAAATACAACTATTGTTTTAAAAGAAAAAAAAATAGGATACTTTGCTTCACTACTTTAAATACACTTTTTTTGCACAAAATAACAAATATATATATTTTATGTATGTATAATATATGAAATGTATTGTATTGTATTGTATTGTGTGTGTGTATTCACACACTCTCTCTATATATAGTACAATATAATATTGTACAAAATATACAATATATTTTATATACAATGCCGATGCTTATTGTGAAGGGATGCACAGGAGAGCATATCATCCTCCCTTCCTGTATAGGCGGAACAGGTCTAGCCAGGAGCAGAGCTACAATTGGGCAGACACACCAACCTCCCTCCGGAGATGCCTCCCCCTGTCTCAGTGGCCACCTTGCTCCACTCCCCCTGCCTCCACGCCCCAACTGGCTAGCTCACCAATCACTCCTGCTGCTGACTGCCACCGTGCTCCTCCCCTGCAGCCTGCTGCTGCTTCCCAGCCATTCAGGGTTCTGACCCTGAAGCAGCTGGGAATGAGAGTGTACTAGCACTCTTCATTTCCAGCTGCCTTGAATTCAGAGCCAGCTGGAGCGCAGGGAATAGGAGCATGCCTTCACCGTCACTGGGAGCAGGGAGGCTGCACAGCACCACCACCACCACCACAGGAGAGCTGCCATGAAAACACCCATGCTCTCCCTACGCCACTGGGTCTAGCCAAATCCTGCCTACATTTCTCAACCGCAGCTTATGACCAGCCTCTTCCCAGCAGCTGCCTCTTAAAGGATCCTCATATAATTATATGGAGGCCGTCATAACCCCTAATCAGATGTTCTGTCCATATGTTACATTAAACACACATATAATCTGTGTAAAGTGTACACATGTACAAATCTGTACTTGCATACAGTTTTTCACACATGTTGAACGCATGTGCAGTAGTACACTTCCTATGTTTACTATGCTTTTAGGAACCTGTACCCAGGGGCGTAGCAAGGTTGGAGTGGGCCTAGAGACAAGATTTTAAAATGGGTCCCCCCACCCCACTGAAGTTCAGCTCAAAAGTTTTGTAAATTGTGGACGATGCAAGTCATTTAATGGTACTAGAGAAAGACATGCTGTTCTGGTAGCTCCAGGTCTTAACACTCACATCAGTTTTGGAGGATGAATACAACTGAAGGAAGCCCGGGTGGGTGCGCGGCTGGGGGAGTCAGTCATGTGACTCGCCTCTGGGGCCCCCCCAGGCAGTGAGCCCCCAGACAACTGTCTCCCCTTGCCCTATTATAGTTATGCCCCTGCCTGTACCCTGGTTCACCTTAAAATGAATGAGGGAACAGTCATGCACCCAAAAACATGTGCATGTACACACACCTGAGTGTCTTGATAGGGCTATAATGTCAACATAATTAGTGTAAGAGCTAAGATATACATTGCCCCAAGTAGCATGTGTTGTGTAGCATTCTGTCCAGTTACATTTCTGAGTTCTTATGAACAAAAACTGAGAGAGTACATGCTTCATAAATCTCTCTTTTCCCATTCCTCCAGTAACCAGCATCACACAGATAGTGGGAACCTGCTCAATATGTAAATCCATCTCTCTCTAAAACTTATTCCATTTTTGTCATATCATATACCACCTTTGCATATCAACTACATCTAATCAGGCTTTAAAAAAAAAAATACTGTGTGTGGTTTTATGCTAGGAGGTGGACTCTTCTGTTAAGCGGGATTGCTCATCCCAAGGTCTTGGAATGGGTGGTTAACAAAATTCCAATATATGAGATACAACTTCCTCTAAGAAATGCCTCAGTAGTAGTAACAGAAATGGTAGTAGTAGTGATCATTGAAGAAGAAAAATTATAATTGGATGTTACTCTCACGTTCTCATAAATGGTCACTGAAACTTAAGGCCCTCATCTATCAAAATACTTTAATGAAGATCTGTGACTTTAGCCATGATGAAGGAAGCTCCTTTTTATAGCACCTTCACACATCCTTGTAAAAGAACCTTAGTAAATATATGCTCCCCTAATTTCTTTTAATACACTACACTACCCTACACACAGAGGACTATTGCTTCTTAGTGCTAAGTAATTTAATATCTTATTTCTTGGTGTGTGGGGGTGGGTAAAGGTAAAGTTGTGCCGTCAAATCGGTGTCAATTCCTGGTGACCACAGAGCCATGTGCTTTTCTTTGGTGGAATACAGGAGAGATTTACCATGGCCTTCTCCTGCGCAGTATGAGATTATGCCTTTCAGCATCTTCCTCTATTGCTGCTGCCCAATATAGGCATTTTTCATTGTCTGGGAAACATACCAGCAGGGATTCGAACCAGCAACTTCTTGCTCCCTAGGCAAGTTACTTCCCAGACCATTTAGGACAATGTATATAAGAATGAAATAATTTCCACAGTGATACACACTTGCAGTCAGTTCTACACATTGATTCCTATCTGCAGTCAATCAATACTACCACAGAAAATTGATTTTGAAATGGAGATAGAATTCACCCATTCAGTATTACTGTAACAGTTCATGGGATGGTGATATATAACTAATGACTCTCTAGGTCAGTGGTTCTGAAACTAATCTTTAGCTTCAACTGCAAGTCCAGCCTCAGAACATGCATTGTGGCCATAGGTGTAGAGCCTAGTCTTATTCTATGTAAGTCAATGGAGCAAACCAGCCTCTTGGGAGCTATAATGGCAACTGAGAAACTGAGGGATCGGTGAAAACTGCAGCACATAGGCAAATGATCAATTGCTTAACAGATAACTTTGTAATATTACCTCAACTGAGACACTATCTGAACTAGGTCCAGAGGCCTTTCACATGACCAGGTGGGCAAGGGGTGGGCAAGGGGGTGGGCGGGTGGACAGGGGGGTGGGAAGGCTGCGTCAATTTACCATCTCCCCGGACTATGCAGTAAATATTGTTGGGAGTGTGGACCACACTCCCAGACTATCCATGCCAAACAGCACAGACTTCCGGAGGCCAGGACAATGTGTATCTCCCTCCTTCATGCAGGGCTCTCTATCTGCTTAACCTTCTGGGCAGGCTGCAGACTAGATCAAGCCTACAAAGTAAGTCTCCCAACTCTTCTGAAAATTATTTTCAAATGGTGTGTGTGAGGGGGGGCACCTTCGTACATAACAGGAAACTACAGGTCCAATGGATCCACGGTTTGCCCCCATTCCCCGGCCACAATCCCAGATGATCTGATCTAGGCTGGGAGGCTGCGGGGGGTGGGGGGACTGACTGTGTGGGCTTCCTCTTTCTGATGAAGGACAGCTGTGACAGCCAATTGGGGATGGAGAGAAGGAAGAGCTTCCTATCCTCAACCCTGGTTCCAAGCAGTGGCAGCCTTCAAACAACATGGTGCTGCTTTCTAACCAGAGTTTTCACCACTTAAACAGAAGATGAACCAATCGTTCAAATTCAGGTTTGTGGTCATTAACCTCAGGTCGCTTTTCTCGCAGAACTGTGGGTTCCCGCATTCAGATGACCACTAGCCCAACCCTTTGGCATGGTTGCCTCCAGTTTGGTGTGATGTCCAATGGCAGCAAGAGAAAGATTACATACTTGATTACTGTATGGAAGATTTCATACTTGATTACTTGATTATATTATCTTTGGGCTTTTCATCTACAACTCTCAACATTCCTGACCACATGAATGTCACACATTTCAAACCTTTACTGCTCAGTGATGCTGATTTCATTATAGGGTCTGGCCAATCATGTGGGGGGAGGCTGTACAGTAAAATGCACTTCCAGCTCCCAGTCTGGCGAACAGAGAAGTCCCTGGAAGCATAGAAGTTGGCCATCCCTGGTCCTATGAAGCAATAAATCACAACCACCATACACCTAAACCAGCTCAGTGCAGATACAACACATTTCAGGAATCTTTGGGTCACTGTTCAAATCACATAGGGCAGGATCTAGATTAAGTTAGTCATGACTAAGTACACCTGAAATTAATGAGCTCAGTTAATCATGACTAACTTAGTCTCGATCCTGCCCATTGTTTACTTAGGATGGCATGCTAAATCTACTTGCTACTTCTTTGTGCCATGGAGAGTGCTTTTGCTTTTCCATTTCCTAATCATTTTCTCCTCTCTCTTTTCCCACTTCACAATTTTCATCATGGCTTCTTTCTCATAGCTTCTTTCTCATTCTCTGAAACTTGTTTGCCATATAAAAGCTAGAGTGAGCGCATTCTTCTGTGGACAGAGCATTTTAAAATGATGCCTTTTAACAATTGTATTACAGTGCTGGGGTTGTATGGATTAAATTGACTCTTGAGCAGAAGGAGTGCCTGATTTTAATTAGGGAGTCTGGGTTCAATACAGTGCAAATGTCAGGTGGCACATTGGCCTTGAAATAAATGCAGCCATTTGTGGGACAGCAGCATTTTTAATAAGCAAGATCCTAAGGGGCTTTTGCTCCCCAAGGTCACTTCACTCACTATCATTTGCAGCCATTTGCATTGACGAGCTCTTCTTTGGCTTGCAAAAACATTTTATTTGTTCTCCCAGGAAGAGAACTCCTCCATCAACTCTCACCTTTTTTCCATATTGTTTTAACAATTCAGGATAGCTGTGGCATTTACTTTCCCCAATTAAACCAGCACTCTCTGTTTCTCTCCTGCTGTCATCCATTAGGTTTGATGAGGCAACACTTCATGTCTTCAGCACCAACATTGGTTGTTGTTGTTGTTGTTTTCTTGTTAAATGTAAAGTTGGTCTGGATGCGGCTGGACTGAAGGTAGCTAAAACAAAATTACAATGTAGCCAGGAGACAGCTTTGGAGAATTTCCTGGATCCCACCCTGGAGAGGTTAAGAGGGCTATACCTTTAAGAGCCCTGTTCCATAGCTGGTGTGGTGATGTATGTGGCACTAGTCCCCTCTGTTTGTGAAGCACTGTCAGGCCTCAAGGCTGAAGTAAGCCTTGAAAAGGTAGCCCAAGCAGGAGTGTAGAGAACTTTGTGGGGACAAAGTCTGACTGGCATTTTCCCCACTCCCTGGGTGTTCATGCAAAGTTTGTGCATGCCCATGCCACACCCCCTGCATCTGACATCAGACACAAGGGGGTAGGACCAGTATAGAGAACGTGGCTGTCACAACCCCCAGCATAGTTTCATTTCCCCTGCCAGCAGTTGGTGGAATTGCTGAAAGAAGTTCCCTTTCAGCGATTCCACCAACTGCTGACAGGAGAAATGAAGAAATGAAACTGTGCCGGGCCTGTAACAGCCCCATTCTCTGTACTGGCCCTACCCCCTTGTGTCTGATGTCACATGCAGGGGATGTCAGATTGCCCAGGGGGAGAGGAGAGTCCATCCTTCCCCAGCCAACGTGAAACACTAGCTGGAGAGAAATGGAGAGGGGTGTGCCTTGTGCTCCAGCCAGCGAGCACTTTGCTTGCCGCCTGGGCTGGCCAGGGGTGAGGGGGGGTTTGTGCCCCCCCGATCTTTGGGCCCTGGGGACAATTGTCCCTCCTTGCTCAATGATTGCTAAGCCCCTAGGATGTCAGGTAGAGGTTCAATATGTGCAGCACCCCACTGCTCTGGCCAGAAGAGGAAATTGTAGGAACACTAGGCATTCCAGCAAGGACCTCTTTACACCATTAAACCAGAGGAGATCAGGTAGTTCTCTCTGCTCTCTATAAAGGTTCCAGGTCAGGCTTGTTTTCTGTTTTAAGCCAATAGAAGAGACTCTGCCCTCAGCGCTCTTTGTGGATTATGGGCTGTTCTCACCTGCTTCCTCTGCTCTGTTCTGCTTTGCCTTGCCTTGCCCAGCCTTGCCTTGCCTTGCCCCACCAAGGCTGGCCTAAACTCAACAGGAGCTGGAGCAGTCAAGCTGTGATTAAGGAAATGGTGGGCAACTGTACAAATGGAGGTGCCTCATTTGCCCATTTTCCTGTTGTGCTCAGGGGCATCTACTGGCCTGTACAAGCCCAATTGCTAGCAAAACTGCGGCAACATGATGGTCCTGCTCAGACCTCCAAATTCTTCAAATGCGGAGCCTGAATAAAAGAATAGCATTTTCTGTCTCCACAGACCCAACAACCCAATGAAATCACTGGAGCCAGTACACAAGTGTCTCCACAGAGAGCATGCAACTGGCTCTTAAGTGTTCTGGCCTGCATCCCAAGACATCTGGTGAACATGAACACAATATGAACTCAGAACTGTTGAAGGTTTCTAACATAAAGGAAAAAGTATCAAGGTTGCAAGCATTTAGTAACTTTTCCCTGCATCATCACTATAATGTCTCTGACACATATTCTGAAGAAGTGAATGATTTGGAAAACACACACACACCCCTTGCAGGGTTCAGACTAAAAATAGTCCACATAAGTGGAGACAGAGAAAGAAAAGGAGACAAGAGGGGAACTGTATGAGGGGAGATTCAGAATGTAAAAATATTGATTTCAGCCAAAAGCACACAGAGGATGATTTGTTCCTCTGAGCATGGCTGGAGGGTGGGATGAAGAATGTAGCAGAAGGTGATCCAGTGAGCAGATGCTTTGTTGTGATGGTGTCTTTGTCTGCCTCCTTCCCGAGGCTCTCTCACAAATGGCAGTTGATGCTATGTAGCATCAACATAGCAGTGTGCCGAGGGACAAATCGGAGGAGTTCTAAATCCAGCTATGGAGTGGCACTGACTTCAGAGAAAATTAGCCTGAGGAAATCAGTTCTAATATCTACAAATGGAGATATTAATCTTTCACAATGGAGATTCTTGTCATTCAGAAGAATATTTCCACCACAACACTCTTTGAAATGACACCATCAAGAAAGCAATTGTTAAATCTTGCCATGTAACACCAGTTCTTTTCAGCCCCAGTTGATAAACCTGTATATCCTTGTAGGTGACAAAAAGACATGTTCTTAACTTTTAAACTAATTGTAACCACTTATCAAACCTTAATATGGTCAAACTAGAACTTCCCAAAACAATCTGCAGTGATCCTCCCCAGCGTTCCTCAGTTCAGATCACCAGGACCAGCAGAGGGCGCTTTTAGCCGAGTGTTTGCATCTGGCTGAGAAAACCCTCCTCCCTTTATCTATGGATAGAAAAAGAAAGAAAACAGCAAATGTGTACAGTTGTCTATAATGATTAATGTATTTGCATCACATGCATATTATGAAGAATAACTTCCTTTTTCAGAACAGCTTTTAATTTATGGAAACTAATGAGCTGTAAATGTCCCCGCCCCCCATCAAATAAACTATATTTCTGAATTATCCTGATCTTGAGAGCAATAATAATAGAGTGCAATTTATTTTCTCCCTCTTCTCTTTCCCCTCCCAGCCACCACTTCTTTTTTCCTCTTTTGTAATCAGCCTGCCATTGGCACCTCTCCAATATAACACTTAGTGGAATGTATCATCCATCTGCCTCTCCTCCCTTGCCTAGCTAATTGCAAAGTTTTTACAGTGAGCACCCCCGCCGCCCTTTGTTTGGTTGCTATTGGATTTTTATGTCCTTCTATTGAAACTAAGCAGAGTTCAGTAAGTAAGCCCAGGATGGCACCAATGTATTTTCTAAAGGAAAAGGAAAAATCCTGCATTTGAAGGGTTGTGATTCAGTAATCACAATCCTTCAAATGCAGGATTTTTCCTTTTCTTTTAGGATCTTTTCTTCTTTTCTTTTCTGAAAATCTTCTTTTCTTACTGAATGTGATTTAATCATTGAGTTTTCATTTAATTAAGCAAACACACCACATCCCAGAAAATGATCAATGTCACTCAGGAATGGGCACTGAAATTGGGCATCTTTTCACACAAGAAATCCTACTCAGGTTTAATTTAGTTGGGCCACGTGCAGAGTACAAAACATACTTCATCAGCTATGGTGCATATATTTATAGATGTTCCCACTGATTTCCACAGATACTTCTTTCCACTTTGCCAAACGTTGGCATGCCATGCTAGGACACTCCTCCACAAAACTTTAAAAGCCAATAGCAATGGCAAGATATTCTGTATCATTTTTTTCACATTGGATGCACCCATGGCTTAGTTGTGTGCATCAGTCCCTATATAAAAGTGCAGACTTGGCTTAATTATGCATTGTTTCCCATTCAGTACCAGTCTGAATTGTTGTGCAGCCTATTGCATAATTGGTTAATGCTCTATAGCAGGGTTTCTCAACTGGGTCCCCAGATGTTATTGGACTTCAATTCCCATAATCCCCAGCCCCAGTAGCCTTTGGTTGGGAATTATGGGAGTTGAAGTTCAATTACATCTGGGGACCCACACGTTGAGAATCCCTGCTCTATAGGCTTTGCAGTGAGTTGCTTCTTTTTTCAGAGAGCAGACCTGACTTTTTGCAGACTTCTTGCTTCATGATCCACAGCAGTGGCATTGCAGTTTTTAAAGGGATCAGATAACACTTTTCCAGTCCATTCTATTAAAAAGGGGAATTGCCATGAGTGTTCCCATCCTACCATCTTTGCAGATGTCCTGACAGCTTCCTAGCACATTCCTTTATCACATGAGATGGTCATTTGGTATGACTGCTCTACACACCACACAAATGCTGGTTTTTGGATCACATGTAGATTGGCCATTTGGAAAAACCACCCTCCATGTGATTTAGAAATGAACTAGGAGGACACCAGGATGGGTGCACTCTCAGCACACACCCCTCTGTTTATTGATGTGGGATGGGAAAATATTATTTATTGATGTGGGATGGGAAAATATCATCTGAACAAGCTCACAACTCATGGCTCATTACATACTGTATATGCAGATATTTCCAAATTGTCCCTGTAAAATGCACGGGACACAAATACTACACAAATAACAGGTGGCTGCTCCTGTGTATGTTAAGAGGCAAAAAGCTCTGCCCTCGTGTGCCCTTCAAAACTTAATACAGTCTATTACTTTGGAACTGTACACCCTTGATCTTGTCACATTCAAGCAGATTAGGTTGTTATGTTTTGAGGCAGAAATAGATGATTTCCTTTGTACTTGGATTGTTCTAGAATTGGATATGGGAGGGTTTTTTCCTTTATAATATGTTATTGCAGGATCGAGGACATTGCTGGCACTGTTCTTAGGAGAATTTTGACTTCTCCAGGTCTTAATATCTATTTGAAGTGGGGCTGTGCTATATATATCCAGGTGAACAATTTTTTGGCATCGAAGGGGAGCTTTGGAGGTGAAATCTGCTTTTGAACACAAACACACCCATGGAATGCTTACCTTTCTCTCTACCTGTTGCTACCTGATCATTCAGCTCAGCTGCTTTTTACAGCTGGGGAGGGAGAGTGTGCAATGGTTGTGGAGAGAGGGAGAATATGGAGATGGAAGTGGGCTCAGATCTTAGCTTGCACCTCCACCAAGCAGCTTATCCACACTGCCTGCCCCTCTGCTACTGTTATTGCAAAGGCTTTGACAGCTAGCTGCTCAGGAGAGCTCATGCACTATTGGGCTACCAATATTTGGAGGAAAAGCGGGATATAAATGTAATAATAATAATAATAATAATAATAATAATAATAATAATAATAATACCACCACTGCCTGTCCTGCCTCCTGTCACTTGCCACCCCACAGCATTGTGCAGTCACAGTGTGAGGAGAAGGCAGCAAGTGCAGCCCCTAGGTATCTAGAGTTGCCATGCCCCCTGAAATTCTGGGTTACACCCAGATTTTAAGCACCTCATCCACACTGCTTAGCCCACCCAGATTTGACCAGATTTCAGCTTTCATGGTTTTTCTTTAAAGCTAAGCTCTAGCCCTTGTAGAAGCAGAGTTATGGAGCAAAATGTGCGGTCATTATTCTTTCCAGCCTATTTACTTGATATGCAAATCAGGTGCCCAGATTTGGAAAGCCAGAATATGACAACCTTCCCGGTCACAGACACTGGAAAGAGCTGTATGTCCCCCTCCTTTCCAACCTGTTTATGAGAGGGATGTTGACATAGGAGCCAAGGAGACATGAGTGGCACAAGAGAGATCACAGTACAAACAAGTAACAACAAGAAAACATGCATTCTTACTGAATAATAATTATGCTGCTTGCCCAAGCTGCCCACAGTTTGCATGCAACGTTGCCTGTGGGCTGCAACCGCAGGCAGCCACGGTGAGCAGAGAGGAAAGGAAGTGGCATTCTGATGCACGGAGGAGGGACAATTAACCCAGCTTTTCAAATGTGAAAGGCTGAGGTGTCAGCAGGAAAACATGCAAGAAACCGTAGGAAAACCTCAAGTGTTTGCACAGCCCACAGACACTTTGGATAAAATTCAGTGCACAGACCCACTGATCCTACTTCAAGAAACCCTCTCCTTTAGAGAGGCTCTAAATCACATTGGTTTTCTGCGATATTTCTTTTATTATCTCCTTATTATGTCCATTATAGCCCATGAATTTTACTTAGCAATGCTCCTTAAAATCTTGATGTGAAACTATGGATAACATATAAACCATGATCAATAAGTCCCATTTTTGTGCCTAGAAAAATTGATTAGTGATTCAATTTCAAAAAATATTTGAAATAAAATGGAAACCTCCCCTCCTACCACATCCTGCTCAATTGCTTCCTGTAAACTGTTGAGGTGAGGGAACAGAGTGATACAATTGAGGAAAGAAAAAATAACGAGGACAGAGAAGCGATGGGTAGAAAAAATGTATGCTGGGCCAAAGTTTTTATTATGTGTGTGTGTGTGTGTCTGTGTCTGTGTTAGAATTGGGAGGTTCAGTTTTACTCCCTGAGAGGTGGTCTACACTGTGCTTTATTTATGTTACTTACCACAGGGCTTGAACTAGATGTCCTACAGATCACAGGCTAATTCCCTGCTAACTAGGCAATGAGGCACCTCTTAGAGTGGTAAAGGTGTGCCGTCAAGTTGATTTTGACTCCTGGCGCCCACAGAGCCCCGTGGTTTTCTTTGGTAGAATAGAGGAGGGGTTTACCATTGCCTCCTCCTGTGCAGTATGAGATGATGCCTTCCAGCATCTTCCTAGCTCTCTTAAATTTTGTTGGGCGGGGGGTGGGGTTATTGTCCCTGTCCAATTCAGTGCTGCTACCCTCTACGGGCTCAGAAAGAGGGAAAGCATGAATATCAGTTAAATGTTTGGGGGGAGATGAACGATACTTTTTTGGGGGGAGGGGGAGATATGGTTATTAGGTTTGGTGGGGGAGTTCAGTAAAATGAGGGGAGAACTCCTCAAATGCTTAAGGCAGGATCTGCAACCCTGACTGAGACTACTGGCTGAAAAGAAGAACTGCAGGCAATTCCAGCCAAGAACCTACCATTCCAATCCATAATTCTTCTGGCCTGAGAACAGGCCCCTTGAAGTGAAGCTGAGGCAATTGGCAGGGCATCATGAAGCGGGGCTTAACTAACAAACAGTTAAATACACTCTAACTGCAAAGACAAGTAAGGGAGACCTTGAATATTCAGCCACCAGGCTCCATGGAGTTTTAAATAGTTCCTGCCTGGGAAGTCACATATGACCAATTTATAATGCTAGACTTGGGGAGGATATCCCCCCCCCAATATTATCTTAAATTTCTCAGGCTGAGAATATGAGGAGAGTGGAATTCTGAGGAATTGCTACTGAATTTTCAAATATTCTCCAAAATTCTCATGAGGGTCTTTTTCTTCAACACAGCCGCTGACTCCTCCATCCCCACCCCCCAGTATGATCCTCTCTCAGGAGAAGAAAATAAAGAGGAGAAAAATAGGAGCCAGCCACCATTGAGGGGGACATACCACAGAGAGTTCTTAGAGTTTTGAAACAGATCTTGAAAAGACAAGGCTTAGAACAGGGATGACAGCAAAGCTTTCTTTTTCTTTCCTAAGGTTTCTGTCTATCTATCTATCTATCTAAACCACTTTGGGAACTTAAGTTGAAAAGCAGTATATAAATATTTGTCATATTTGTAGTTGTATTCGTAAAGAAGAAAGTAAGCAAGCAAATAAATAGATAAATCAACAAGAAAAACCAGGGGAAAGACAAGGTAAGTTTATTAGGGCTAGTCTTTTCTGGGGTTTGATATTGGCTGGCTAGGGGTTTGATTTTGACAGGGAAGTTTCCGTTTCAGTTGTGCCTAGAGAGGCAGTGGGTGGGGGTTAGCTGTAGGTGAGTCACACTGCTTGTGGGAGGGGCCACATCCCTGAGGTGGCTCACTTTGGAAGCAGGATTGTAGATAAAGGTGATCTAGTTGACATAGTATATTTGGAGTTCCAAAAAGTATACATGGTATATTTTGACATAGTATATTTGGAGTTGACAAATTTCCCGACCAAAGGCTCTTGAATAGGGATGTGCAGACTATTTCAAATTTTTTTTTTTTTTTTTTTTTTGTAATCACCAGCTCCTTGAATCATGCTAGGAAACAAACTAGTAACCAGGGCAGCTGGTACAGGACCAGTGCTCTCTCTAATTTTTTCCTGTGTGCAGAATGAGTTTTGCTCTTGGTGGCATGATCAAGGCAGTGTATGTGCATGAGCATTCAGAGTGGGGCCTTCCTGATTCAACCTGAGTGGGATCTACAATTAACTAAGGGGATATCCTAAAACTTGTGAGCACGCACATATTTGCATTCCTTAGAGGGAACACTGAGCAAGACCAGTGCAATATTGTCTAGAAGCATTGCTCCAAACAAGACTCTTGCGGTTGTTTTCTGAACCAGCTGACATTTCTAAGGACCTTCAAAAGCAGCCCCACATATAGTGTGTGACAGTAACCCAGTCTAGAGGTAACAAGAGCATGGGTAACCATGGCCTGGTCCACTGGACCCAAGAATGGATATTGCATGATGCACAAGGTGAAAGTGTGTGTGTGGGGGGAAACACCCTTGTTTACAGCTGTCACCTGGACACAAGGTGCAATAACAGGTCCAAGAACACTCCACAGCTGTGAACCTCTGCTGTCAAGGAGAGTGCAACCCCATCAAAAACAGGCTGACATACCATTACTGAATCAGTAGTCCTCTGCCATATCTGGATTTCATTCCATAATAAGGGCCTATTTAATAAGGACTTATTCAGCATCTCTCTCTGAGAGCAACTAACATAGCTCTGTGGAGTCCTGGGTAACTATAATCTGCCTCAGTGTTGGGCAGCTGAGACAGAATCTGTTTCTATAAGAACATAAAAACAATTCCGATTGATTGGGCCCAAAGCCTATTTAGTCTAGTCTGGCATCTTGCTAGGGAGGAACATCTATTTCTAACAGTGGCCTGCCAAATCACTCTGGGAAGCCCATGAGCAAGAGCAGAGGGAATGCCCTCTCTCTTGCCGTTGCTCCTCTGCAACTGTTATTTAGATGCCTCTTAAGCTGGAGGTGGCTAGGGGTGTGCCAAACCAGTTCAAATCAAACGGTATTTGATTTGAACTGGCCCGGTTTGACCAATTCAAACTTGAACCAGACTGGCCTCAATAAAAGGTGACCAGTCCAAGTTCAAACCAGACTAGTCCGATATGGACCAAATTTGTACCAAACCACCAGACTGTGAGCTGGTTTGATTGAACAGGCTAGTGGTCTGGTCGTTGGGTAGAATTAGGTAGACCTGGTTCAACCCAGTTCGAGGGCTATGCTTGCGAAGGGGAATCTGCTGAGGATTCTCCTTTACAAGCAAAGGAGTGGGGGATCCTTTAGAAGTGTTCTAAGGGTGGCTTGGAGGGCAGCAAGAGGTCGCAGTGGCTCCTCTAAGTGTTACCAACGCTCCCATCGAGCAGTGCAGGCTGGTGGTGGCCCAGTTCTGCCTGCATTGCTGGGGAGGAGCACCGGCGGGGCTTAGAGGAGCTGCTGCTACCATGCTGACCATAATGAAGCCTGTAACGTGTCCTCTCACTGCCCCCCTGACCACCCACACCTTTGCTTGTAAAAGGCAATCCTCAGTGGATTCCTCTTTACAAGCACAGCCCTTGAACCATGTCAAACCAGTTCTACTGAATGGAATGGACTGCTGGCTGATTCAATCGAATGGGCTTATGGAGCAGCCGTTCGGTTTGAACTGGTTTTGAATTCAAACCAGACAGACACATTTGGTCACCCAGGTGCGGCCGTGTTTGGAGTATTGCATACAGTTCTAGTCCCCATACCTCAAAAAGGACATGATAGAACTGGAGAAGGTGAAGAAGAGGGCAATCCCATCATTATCTCTGTCTTGCTTAAGTTGCATATATAAAAGTATTTTTCCCCATATTAATCACGTTCCTGAGCTTGTAGTCACTGTTAGAAACCATGCTACATTTTATTTTCATTGTATTGTTGTAACTCACATGTTTTCATCCCTTGGTAAAGCTTTGTTAGACATTAGCCCTCTTCGAATCAATCCTCTCCACAGCTGTAATTGCAAGAGGAGGGGAGGGGGCTGTGCTTGCCAGCCACACCCCCATTACCAACATTCCTGCTGTCTATGGCCTCGGTGGCCATGCATTTGGGTTACACAAGAAATGGGCAATATCTGTGTACAGGGCACAGGAGGGGGAGTTCTAATGATTCAGAATGCTCACACTTGGTAATATGTGTAATTGCCACCCTTTTCTCGTGTGAAAGCTGAATGCATGGCACCTGGGGACATAAATCGCAGCAGGCATAGTCCTGTTCCCCAGGCAGGGTTTTTTGAGATGGGGGCTTTCAAATTGCTTTGACTGACACAGGGAGTGGGAACATGCTCAGAACCAGAAAGTGGGAGGTGATTAGAAACAGAAGCTTGAAGGACTTGCTCAACACACATGATGTCATATTTGACTTCCTCTTTGCCTGTTCTCCTGCAACCTTGTTTGCTAATTTTGCCCTCATGTTAATTTTTGTGGTTCTGTACATCATCCTCAGTCTAAAATGGCCTCCACATGTGCATGGAGGCCCAAACTGGGCCATTGGTGGCCCTGGCTACTCGGGGGGGGCAGCATGGGTGGGGGGAGCTGTTTACTGATTCCCATCCTGCCCCACTCTAGGCGTAGAGAAGCCCCCCTGTTCCTTTACTGGTAAAGGAACAGTAGATCCCCATTTACCAGTAGAGCTCTGAACTTTACCACTGATCCAGTGGTAAAACTGGACTGGGTGAGGTTCAACCGAAACCAAAATTGGGGAAGTTCAATTTGGATTCAGTTCGGATTTGAACCGAACTGGCAGAACCAGTTTTGTGCACATTCCTAAGATATACATACCAGGTGGTATAAAACAAGCAAGCAAACAAACAAACAAACAAGTTAACAGCTCCACTTTCACTAGGTGTGAAATACTCTGTGGAAAGAGATAACTCTTTCTGGAAGCTTTACTGCAGTAGGGGAAAATTATTATTATTATTATTATTATTATTATTATTATTATTATTAATAATAATAATAATATAATAATGCAAGTCCATCAAACAGTAGAGGAGGAGAAAAGAGGCCATGAAGAATATATAAGGGACAGTGAAGAAGATGCACTTCAAATGGTCAAGAATGAGAAACTATTCAACACCAATGAAACAAAGCAGGCCTACAAGAAAAAACAAGTCAAGAACTGAGAAGAAAAATGGAAAAATAAGCCCTGCATGGTCAATATTTACACAATATAAGTGGAAAATCAGACATCACCAAGACCTGGCAATGGCTTAAGAATGGCAACTTGAAGAAAGAAACAGAGGGTTTAATACTGGCTGCACAAGAACAGGAACTAAGAACAAATGCAATAAGAGCAAAAGGAGAAAAATCCACAACAAACAGCAAGTGCCGCCTTTGTAAAAAACCAGATGAAACAGTGGACCACCTAATCAGCTGTTGCAAAAAGATTGCACAGACTGACTACAAACAGAGGCATGACAAGGTAGCAGGGATGATACACTGGAACATCTGCAAAAAAAAACAAGCTACCTGTAGCCAAAGATTGGTGGGACCATAAAATTGAAAAAGTTGAAGAAAATGAAGATGTAAAAATATTATGGGACTTCCGACTACAAACAGACAGACATCTGCCACACAATACACCAGATATAACTGTAGTCGAGAAGAAAGAAAAACAAGTTAAAATAATCGAGATAGCAATACCAGGGGATAGCAGAATAGAAGAAAAAGAAATAGAAAAAATCACAAAATACAAAGATCTACAAACTGAAATTGAATGGCTGTGGCAGAAAAAGACCAAAATAATCCCAGTGGTAATTGGCGCCCTGGGTGCAGTTCCAAAAGACCTTGAAGAGCACCTCAACACCACAGGGGCCACAGAAATCACCACCAGCTAATTACAAAAAGCAGCTTTTTACTGGGAACAGCCTATATTCTGCGACAATATCTATAACAACAGCAACAATATTGACAATAAAATTCAGCCATTCTAGGTCCTTGGGAAGGACTCGATGTCTGGATAAAACAAACCCGTCAATAACACCTGTCTGATTGTGTAAATAAATAATAATAATAATTTGATTTCTATACCACCCTTCCAAAAATGGCTCAGGGCAGTTTACACAGAGAAATAACAAACAAATAAGATGGTACCCTGTCCCGCAAAGGGCTCACATTCTAAAAAGAAACACAAGATAGACACCAGCAACAGTCACTGGAAGTACTGTGCTGGGGGTGGATAGGGCCAGTTACTCCTCCCCTGCTAAATAAAGAGAATCACCACGGTAAAAGTTGCCTCTTTGCCCAGTTAGCAGGGGTAAGATTAGAAATAAATGGATTGACCAATCTGCTTCAAATTAAATGCACAAAGCTCTCCCACCCTTCCCTACATCTGTGCTCAATATCAAAGCCCTATGCCAAGCCAAGCCAGGAAATCAAAAGGGTGAGGCAAAAGGGGGTGCTTTACCCTTTGTTATAAAGGCAAAGGGCAGATTCCTCTACATGGGGTGGAATGAGGGGCGGGGGGTGGGTCCTGATACAGAAGTTTTTGTCATGAAAAAACCATGAAACAAGCAAGGTATAGGACTTCGTTGGGGTTTTTTAAAACAGCTTTTTTAAAATCAGTGGGTTGACCAATCCACTTCAAATTAAATATGCAGAGCCCTTCCATCCTGCTCTACATCTGTGCCTGATACCTAAGCCCTTCCATAAACATACAAGGGGGGGGGATAACCCCAAAAGTGAAATCACATACTTTCTATTAGTAGGTCTGAGTAGGAGAAAGGCACAGGCTCAACACACTAGTAGGTGGGGTCTGAGCAGAGCAGGGCAGGAGTTATGCACAGTACTATGATGAGATGTGCTGGCCACTCTGCCTCCCTTCTTGTTGGCTGCCTGCAGGCAGCCTGTCCTGCCTCACTGCTTGTCCACTCCCTCACGTGGCTCAAGCAGGCTGCTTGAAGATGCCCAACACTATCACATGTGTGCACCCTGGGCAGGTGTTGGTATGGCCAGGCAGAAGCAACTATCGGCTTGGAAGGTTGCTCACCCAGCCAAACTCCACTAGAGGAAATTGGGCAGGTCATGGGCTGGCAGTTTTATTGCAGGAGGTCTGGCCACAATCAGCCATCACTGCCCCTTGAGCACAGTCTGTCTCAGCCACCCAGAGTGGAACAGGCGAGTGGTGGCATGGTGCAGGCAAGCAAGCAGTGGTGCAGGGCATAATGAACACGGGGGATGGGGCAGGGGCTGCAGGGGACCAGAGTGGGGTAGGCGCCTCTGCACCAACCTTCTCTGCTTCCATAGCAGATGTATTTTTAAATTTATCATTAAGGCCACTGTGCTGGTGAACTTGGATTTTCGCCACGTTAGTTCCATTTCAGTGGGATATTACTACCATTAATTTCAACTGGACTAAAGCCAATTCCCATGACTTTAATGCCTATGGCTGGCTACTTTTTCCTCTAGTTCCTATTAGTTCTCCTGGCTCTTGCCCATTCTGACAGGTTCACTTCACTGTTATCGAGGTTGATGTGATCTAGGACTACAGTTGCCACATTTCAGCTCAAGTGAAATGTCAAGGCAAACTTGGAGGTTCAGGCTTGTGAGAAATATGTGATGGATTCTGAGGCAAGATAGAAAGATATTTGATTAAACTAGCGAAAATTTCTCGAAGAAGTTTGTTACATCCTTCATTAGGAGAACCTTCTCACAGGTGATCCAATCCAACCAACCAGAAACTGAATACAAGTTATGTAGCAGTAACGTCTGCTCATGGTTATGAAACCAGTTCTATTGCAATGTTTGTGATCTATTTCACATTAATGGCTTATTAATGTAACCAGATATGAGTACGCCAGGCACATCCTATATGTATGTGTATGTCTGCTACAATGTATGTCATCAGCAGAGTTGAAGGGATAAGCATGAATACTGCAAGAACCTCATTAATCAAACAGATGTAGTTTCAGTAATTATGAAATCTTCTCATTAAGCAGCAGCAGTAAGTCATTAAAACATCTTCTCCAGCCTTTTGGCTAAGATCAAGTGCAGAATATCTTCTCATTAGGATAATGGAGTTCAATAAAATGATATTCCATCATTCTCCATAAGGGAGCAAAGTGGTACTTTTTGGTTAACTGCAATCACTTAGTGATTCATTTTATCTTCCTCAGATCTTGTTCATTCATCTATAAGACAAGATTAATTCTTCACGCAATCAGGCTGCAGTCCTGACAAAAATGCATTGGTCATAAAAGTTAACTTTGTAAAAGAAATTAAGGGCATTTTAATAAAATTAACATTGGGGATATAATGAATAGAAATGAATGGGCAAAGTTTTCCTTTCCTTTCCTTTCTATTTTTTTCCTAATCCCCCAAGCTGTTGATCTGAATTGAATTCATGCCTTTCAGAGTCAACAGGCCGAAATAAAGGTGGCATTCTTGCCACAGTACATCTTCTATTTGTTTGTTAAACCAACTGAAATAGGGTACATTCTCTTTATATAATAATAATCTTGAAAGTGTTCAAAGCTCTTCAGATCGATACAGCACGGGAAGCTGAGTTGGAGAGAGAGCAGCTTGTCTAAAGTCTAAAAATGAGTTCATGAATTTTACAGTCCTTGACATCAGCAATGAGTTATATAGTTTGGCACTGCACCCCTCGGATTACACAAGATTTTTGATAAGATGGGAACAAGAAACCTTTCTTTTCCATCGCTTGCCAATGGTATTCAAAAATTCCAGCATAATCTGTGGTAGTGCAATCAATATGATGTTAAATAGGCTTCCCCCAGAACATCACAAATTCACCTTTTCATTCATTGGTGATATTCTTCTAATTGTAAACACTTATGCAGAAATTAAAGAACATACAAGAGGCAACATTTGAACCAGAGACTTTCTCATTAATCTAGCTCAGTCTCATATCCACTAACTAAACCAACATACTGAACCCCTTCTTTAACAAAGTCTTCTTGGGACCTAAAACAAGGGAAGTTTCTCTCTCTGATATATAGTCTATATTTGATGGTTCTTTATTTTTTTTATTCTCCAAATAAAAGTTTGGAGAAGTGATGTTCCTTCCTTATATTTGTTTAGCAATAGTTTCATCTGTTTTAGTATGGGGGATAATGATTTTATTAGAACACAATGCTCCTCATTGGATCACAGTAATATTCTCTGGATCACTTTGTCTATAGCATTGATCAGCCATCCTTTTAACTAAAACTTTACTTTTTAACTAAAAGTAGCCTAAAGTATTGGACAAAATAAAGAAATGACCGCCATCACTCAGTAGCTTGTTGATATAATGGGGTGGCAAATCACAAGCAACATAGCAAGCTGGGACTTTGTCCCTCTTGCCCTACTTGGGCTGTCACTGACTGTACTGCCACAATGATACATTCCTATTCAAGTGTGATTTTTGCCCCCTTGAAAAAGTTTTCTCTTTGTTGGACTTGTACATCCACTTATAGCTGCTATTATATAAAGCAGATTAATATAATATAATATAATATAATATAATATAATATAATATAATATAATATAATATAATATATCCATAGCACTTATAACTAGAGCTAGTCTTGTGGTGGCAAGCATGAATTGTCCCCTTTGCTAAGCAGGGTCTTCCTGCTTAGCAAATTTGAATTTGCTAAATTGGATTTTGAATTTGAATTGGCTAAGTTTGAATTTGAATGGGATACTACGTATGTGAGCACTGTAAGATATTTCCCTTATGCTTAGGTGATGGGGCCGCTCTGGGAAGAGCACCTGCATGCTTGCATGCAGAAGGCTTCAAATTCCCTGCCTAGCATCTCCAAGATAGGGCTGAGAGAAGCTGTTGCCAATCTATGCAGGCAATACTGAGCTAAACAGATCAAGGGTCTGACTCAGTATAAGGCAGCTTCCTGTGTTCCTATGCTCCTCCTTATTTTCATCAGCTAATTTCTCTTCTGTTTATCAGATATGCTAATTTTGCAATACTGTACATTTTTTTCTTGGTTGACATGTGCAACCTAAGTTAAATAATAAGGCTTTATGGAACATAATTACACCGAACACTGGCCTTAAAATGCCTTTGCACTGATTGCACATGCCAAGGAGGATACAATAAAATTATTGTTATTAATTTATAAACCATTTTCAGCTAAAAGGTTCTCAAGGTGATTTACATAGAAAAAGAGTAACAAAAAGATAATAAAGACATGCAGGGTTCATCTTGCCATCATCTGCACTTGATAGATTGTACTTTAGAGAAGGGGAGAACATTTCTCAAGAACAATACCATGTGGTTCATATTGATACATTCTGAGGACTGGAGGCAAGGAGGACAAGGAGATGTGTTATCCTCCACTAAGGTTTGGTTCTACAGGCATGTATCATGTGCTGTGGTACCATACAGATACCAAATTTTGCACGAACAATCCTCCCACTGAAATTAGCTGAATGCACTACTTTTTACACCGGAATATTTATTTTGTTTGTTTATCTATCAAATTTGTACAGCACCCCAAACCTCCATCTCTGGGCGGTTAACTATAACATGAAACAAGTTAAAACATACATGAAACTTTAAACAATTGAAACAATTTAAAAGTCAAAAACAGATTAAAACCTAAAAATTTAAAAAGGTGAAAAAGCTTGGGTGAAGAGGTAGGTCGGTGAATATGCTTGGTGAAAATTTAAATAACTGTTTTTGTGGATTTTAAAAGAACTTCTGAATATCATGCTTCCTAATTACTTACAGATACCAAATGTTGCATGAACAATCCTGCCATTAAAATGCACTGCTTTTAAACAGGGAATTTTTTTTAAAAAAAGAAGAAATTCTGAATATAATCATCGTATTTTAACTGTTACTGTTCTCAACAGAATTTTAATACTCAATAATCAGATCAAGAATTCCAAAACAACATAATGCCCCCCCGCCCCACAAGCAGATCTTATTCTCGGATTCAAATGTACTATGATTTAAATTTACCATATACGGTCATTATTCAATAAAATGAAGAATGTCTGAAGTTGAAATCCTACAAATTTCAAATTCTCCTTTTATTTCCCATTTGTAAGCACGTTAATAAAAAATTCTATGATTTAATTTCTTGAACTTTCCTATAAGTGTAATCTATGCAAAATGACATTGCCCAGCCAATGACGGGCCTCACTTACCAGTTACTGTGCATTCAGACAGCTGAATGTGTGTACTGATTACTAACTCAATTGAAAAGCATTACATTGGAGGTGATATGGATTCTTTCTGTGGTATTGTATTGCAATGGTGTTACTACTGAATTTGGCCTAAAACAATGTTTGAGGAGAAGTTAGGAAATCCTGCTTAAGTTAAGCATCTGCAAGACTTTTGAGACATTAAATTAATCTTCATAAGATGAACAACATCAGCATTTCTCATTGGCGTTATTGCACATTTTAAATTTGTTAAATAAAATTTGAGATGAATTTGAAGCATTCCCCATGGGCAAAATATTTCCCATGGGCAAAATTGTTAAATAAAATTTGAGATGAATTTGAAGCATTCCCCATGGGCAAAATATGTATAGGAATGTTATTGAAAGGATTTCAGCCAGATTAGGAGCGGGTTCCCAGGCTTCTTAGTTTCTGTGATACCGCAGAAATTTGACAGAGAAAAGGTGTCTGCAATACCATAGGATGGTATTGCAGACACCATCTCAGGAGGAATAAGATGACACAAAGGGCCAATAGGTTCCACCGAATAGGTCTGGCTGGCTTCTCAGTCTGAGCAACTCATGGGCAAGAGCTTCTTGTGGACTGCACATCCCTGCTTGCCTTCCTAACCACCTGTGTTGCTCCAGAACACCATTCCAGACAGTAACATGTCCTGAGGTGGGGGTTTGAAATCATGTTGACTACCCAGCATCTCCCGTTGGGAAGAAAGGATTGCAAAAGAAACCATTCTTTCTGTGACAACTCAGTGGGCATTAACACCACAGGAAACTCTGGAAACTGTAGTTCTTTGAGGAGGAGGAAGGATTTCTAACCTTTAAACTCACCAAATTGTAATTCACAAGATTCTTTGAGGGAAGCCATAACTCTGATATTGGTATAAAATCAATGTAAGTGTTGCTGTAGATATGCCAAAATGAAATAAACAGTAACATAGCTAAAACACAGAATTAATTTTTCAAAGGGCAGGGGTAGCCCCCTGAAGTTAGCAGAACAAATCTATAAATGTCATTGGGAATATGTGGCTTTAAATGCTCAGAGGAGCTCCTCCACCATTCTCAAATTCTTGCAGAGAGGAGGCCAGTATATATCCACAGCTCTTGAACTGCTCGTAGTCTAGCTCAGCTCCTTTATGGTGCCTAACTGGGCCCTTTCCCCAATTTCGCAACTCTGGAATTTGTGCAATCTAAATTCCTGTAGGCAGCACTCCAAGTACTAAGATGTGTCTCCAATGCCACCTTGTGCCTGGAGACAGGCCTGATCAAGGTGGAGGCTAGGGTGTGGGTGGCCATGCTTTGCTAATAGCTTAAACTATCTTTTTGCCCAATTTGTCTAGCCCCCCTCACCCTACATGATGATTACTAATCTAGTTGGACTCAGTCAACTGAGACAAAAATAGTCACCTTGGGCCTCTCTTTGATCTTATTTAGCATGGGCCACACCGAGGCAAAAGCCAACATCAAGCAGAGTATCATAGACATTGAACACCAGACTGATCTCAGCAGGGTCCTGAATAGTAGTGTGCACGGAACTGGTTTGGGGCCATGTAAGAGGCCTCCAGACCGGTTCGGAATTTGGCCGGTCCGGCGGTCGGGGAGTGTGGCTTTAAGGGCGGGGGCAGTACTTACCCCTCCTGCTGCTTTCCCCCCTCCGGCGCTCGACTTCTTAGTAAAGTTTTTGGGGTGGCAGAGTTCCTCCCTGCCGCCCCTGCCCCCATCGTTGTCTGGAATAAGAAGAAGTTGCTGGCAGTTCCGTGCAACTTGCCACCACGCATGTGCCTGCCGCCGGCGTGCGCACGGCCGCCGCAACAGGCGCATGCATGGCGGCAAGTTGCACGGAACCGCCGGCAACTTCTCCTTATTCCAGACAACAATGGGGGCAAGGGCGGCAGGGAGGAACTCTGCCGCCCCAAAAACTTTGCTAAGAAGTCACGCACCGGAGGGGGGAAAGCGGCAGGAGGGGTAAGTACTGCCCCCCCCTCCTTAAAGCCACATTCCCCCCAGTGCCGGACCACGCCTCATTGGTTCCGGCACATCCCTAGTCCTGAACATTCATATCAGTGATGGGCTAGATAATCTGCCTCTCCAGTGTTATTCTTCTGGATGTTCCAAAGCACAGGAGGGCATTCGCTTTGGCTTGCTGTCACACCCTCGCCTCAGCAATGCTAGAAGGCCATTATAGAAGGACTCCATTTGCAAAGTGACTTTGCCCCTGTGGCTCAGGGCACATTGAAACTACTGAGCATGTCCTCCTCCATTGTTTGTTTTACAGAGACATGTGTGCCTCCCTCAACCTTCCATTGCTATGCAAGTATCTGGGACACTCAAGTCAATTCTACATCCCATTCCCCTGCTTTCACATATAGTGTTGCCAAGTTCTGTGCAGCAGTGACAAGCATGAGCTGGTGGATGGTAGACAGTGTGTCCTATCAGCCTTAATCTGATCACTGGTGACTCAGAGTGGGCTCTACACTTCACTCATTCAATACTGCATGCCCTAGACTCTTTTCTCACTGTCCCTTATAGCCTGACCGTTACCTAGTTTTATTACGTATGCTTTCATGCATTTTTGTCTTTTTATGTCTTCTAACCTTTTACATCGCTTTTTAATGCCTTCCATATTTTATGTCCTTTATGCCTTTTGTGCTTATATATGACTTTTATGCCTTTTAAACTTTTTATGCCCTTATGCTTCTTGTGTATTGTTTAATGTACTTTGATTTTTATTATCCATATGCACCTTTACCATATGTAATCACCCCTTATACTTTATGCTGGTCTATGACTGTAATAATAAAGATTGATTGATTGATTGATTGAATCTATAAATGAAATGATCCAATAAGATCTGAAAGAATGAGCTGCTGACTGATTTTATAGAACCTTCTCAAAATTAATTTAGATTTAACCATTAGGTTCAGAATTCAATTTGTTGCTTGACCTTTCAGAATAAAGAATATGCTATGCCTCCTTAACAGCCAGCACATCTTTGTGGCAAACATGCATGACTAAAGCTAAGGTGGTTTGCCTGTTGATCGCTTTGATTTGTGTAAGATTGCTCATGCACCATGCACAGCTTTGAATACAATGCTTTAAACAGTCATTTGGACAATTTAAAACCTTGAAGGAAAAAGCTCAGCAGCATGAATTATGCATGGTGGGAGGGGGAGGGGGTAATACGCTAGTGTGCTTTGCTTAACAGAGAGAGAATTACTATTTGTCACCAGTATTTAATCAGCCTTGGCTTAATTGCTGTAAAGAATCAAACCTGGTTGTAATGAGGAAGTTCGATATCCAGATGAATGATGTTATTTAACAACATCCACAAGCGCAAGGTAACTTGTGATATAGAACCCTTTGGGCCAGTATGGACACCCGCTAAGCTGGTGTGAATGACTACGCAATTAGAATGGGGATGTACTGCAAGCACATCCATCATGACATCTTCCACGGATGTCCTGATGTCCTCCTGGAACATCCCTTTATTGTGTGGGTGTGGTGGGGGCTGTTGATCTGAGCGGCATCTCTACACATGACCCTGATACTTACTTAAACAAGCTGCCATTCAGATGCACAGCCTCACCCCTGTGATAAAGCGATGTGCTGGGAGCACGCCAAGATGTATGTGGAAGGCATCATGGTAGGTGCATTCACAGAACATCACCTATCTAATTCTGTGGGCAAGGAATGTATCACTGTACCAAAGCTTCATTAAGAGAAACCAAAGAACACAATACATAATTAACCTATGGAATTTATTGCCACAAAAGACATTGATGGCCACTGGCATAAATTACATATTTTTAAAAGAAGTAGATAAGTTGCCATATGGTGAGGATCAACAATGTTTGTTTGTTTGTTTGTTTGTTTGTTCATTTGTTCTAAAGGTAAAGTGTGCCATTGAGTCGGTGTCGACTCCTGATGACAACACAGCCCTGTGTCTTTGGTAGAATACAAGAGGGGTTTACCATTGCCATCTCCCGCACAGTGAGAGATGATACCTTTCAGCATCTTCCTATATCACTGCTGCCCGATAGACATGTTTCCCATAGTCTAGGAAACATACCAGCGAGGATTCAAACTGGCAACCTCTGGCTTGTTAATCAAGTCATTTCCCCGCTGCGCCATTATGTGTTCTACTGTTTTTTATATCCCACCCTTCTACCACAGGATTATACACAAAGAGCCTAACAATTCAAAGCAATATAACAGAAATCACATAGTTTAAAACATTTCATAATAATCTTAGTAATTAAATCTAAAATGATAGCTGAAGCTATTAGCATAGGAAGACAGCTCTAAATAAAAGCACCCTGGGATAGGACATTTTTTAAACTGCCCACCAAAAGCTGTGTAGTGATGGGGACTGGCATACCCAGACCCTCTTTCTCATGCCCACTCGTACTTCTGATGGCTGGGGAACACAAAGGAGGCCTTCTGAGGTAGAATGGAGTTTTCAAGCTGGCTCATATGGGAGGAGATGGTTCTGGAGAGATTCTGGTCCTCGGCCATCTAGGGCTTTAAACATTAAAACCAGTTGTATGGTTTGAACCCACTAACAAACTGGCAACCCATGAAGGTGCTAAAGAATTGGAATGATGTATTTGAATTTTTTGGCCCCAGCCACAAGGCTGGCAGCCGCATCCTGGACCAAATGCAGTTTTGGAATTGTTTTTAAGGGCAGCCCCATGTAGAGCACATTACAGTAATTCAAGCTGAAGGTGACAAGGGCATGAATAACTGAGGTCAGGCCTGACTTCTCCAACTAAAGATGCAGTAGGCTTATTAGAACAAGTTGGTAAAAGGTGTTCCTCACCATGCTCCTGCTTGGACATTCAGAAGGAGTACCTGACACAGGAACCACCCCCAAGCTGTGAAGCTTTAGAGGGAGTGCAACCCTATCCAGCATTGCTTGCAAATCTCCACCTGAATCATCACAGGCCCCAACCAACAGAACCTCCATCTTGTCTGTATTAAGCTGCAGTTTGTTATGTGAAAAGAGAACAGATAATGCAGACTGATAAACATCAGCCTAAAACACCCCTGAAAGCCTCCCAGTGAGGCACAGCCTGTAAAATTGCTACCATACCTGCAAATGTATGCAAGTTCTATCTAAAATAAAGCAATGCACTCCATTGAGATCATCTGGAGAGGTACATCTGCAGTTGCCACCGGCTCGTCTGGTGGCTACTCAGGGACAGGCCTTCTCCATTGCTGCCTCGAGGCTTTGGAACACACTTCCTGCTGAAATAAGAGCCTCCACATCTCTTACAACTTTTTAAAAAGCAGTCAAGACACATTTGTTCACCCAGGGTTTTAATTAGATATTGTTTTAATTTTTTTTAATAGTTTTAACGTTTTACATTGCATTTTAAATTTTTGTAATGTTTTAACCTTTGTATTTGTTGTTTTTATTGTTTTGTTGTAAGCTGCCCAGAGACATGCATTTTGGGTGGTATACAAATATTTATTATTATTGATGATGATGATGATGATGATGATGGATATTTACGGCTACTATTTCTGTATGTCTGCATTCAGTAGGGTACTCCACATGGGCATTTGTCCAGCAGCTAAATTGGTCCATAGTTTCTTGAAAATGTATGTTTAAAATAACCTATGGTCAACACTGGATCTGCAATTAAGTTGCACATTTTGACATTGTCACATTTGACAATTTGGATGTCCTCAAAATTTGACCCTGGAATTTAACATCCAGATCCCAAAATCAACATTCAAAACCCTCCTGTTAGGGTTGTTTTAATTGACTGAATTAGTTGTGCAAGTCATCTTCCAGATGCCATCAGTTATTGACTGCTACTGTATGTCACATGTCAAGTGTGTGAAATACTAGCTGCTATATGTCAATATTGTCAAATATTGATTGCTGTGGCATGCCAGGTGTTAGATAATGTCAAATCTGCTAAAGCAAAATATTTGGATGTCAGATGCTAATGCTGAATATCAAATATTCACCGACTATGTGGGAAGGGGCTCTAACTCAGTGACAGAGAACAAGCTTTATATGCATATTTTCAATTCTTGACATCTCCCAACAACAGTGAGTAAAGACCATTGTCTGAAATCCTGGAAAAACTATTGTCACTGTGTAGGCAATTCTGAGCTAGATAAACCAGTGGTCTGACTCAGTGCACGGCAACTTCTTACTACAGTTGTGCAGAACCCATTGGCAATTGAACTGGTCCACCATTGGTTTGTCAGCCCAACTGGCCCAGCCAATGGGTTCAACCGAACCAGTTTGGGGACCCGTGGTTTGGTCCAAATTCAGTTTGAATTCAGACCAAAACATAACATCCAGTCTGCAGTCTGTGCATAGTCCTATTTCTTACATTCCTAATATTCACCATCCAAATCTGCAGAGAAAGTTTTTGAGACAATTTCAGAGCAAGTTCAGTTGAGCTTCAGCTGCTATCTCTTTCTGGGGGTGGGGGGGGGAGAATCCCTAACTTGAAGGGTTTACTCTAAATGTCTGTCTGAAGAAAGAGTATCTCTGAGTAGCAAGTCCAGGTATTAGCTTTTGAAGCCTGATGCCCTGTCATCAAAGGAACAGGAAGCACCCTCTAAATGCCTTTCAGAGTTGCTAGTCAGACACTCTTATTATCTGCCCTGTTTATAAGAGGGTCATGAGGAAAGATAACGGATTCACACTTTTATTGTAGCATAAGCTTTTATGGGTGACAGTCAATTTCATCAGATGCATTAAGCAAAATCTTCAGTGGGACTCACAAGCTAAAAAAGAAACATAAGCTAGACACCAGCAACAGCCACTATAAGGAAGCTGTGTTGAGGATGGATAGGGCCAGTTGCTCTCCCCCTGTTAAATAAAGAGAATCACCACTTTTAAAAGGTGCCGCTTTGCTCAGTTAGCAGGGTCAGCAAAATTATCATCTGAATGGTCCACATACTATTATATGTCAGCAATGCCCTTCTACTGTCTACATACGACAAACTGGTTATTGCCTACACATTCAACAAAGACACGAGGCAAATAGTGGAATAAATGGGCCACAACTTTATTCATTAACCAAATTCAGTTAAGATAAGAAGGGGATTGGCACTCCACTCCACTACAGTGCAGGGCATCATATAAGGTCTGGTTTGACTGCAAGCATCTAACCTAAGCTTGCACCCCAGCTCCGAGCCACAACACAGCCATGAGGCTGATCATTGCTGTTCTTAGCCAACCCTAAAGGCCAGGTATCAGCAGAAGTCTTGCAGTCTTGCCTGACCCCAAACTGGACAGCGTTTAAGGTTGGGAAGAATGCCTCTGAACAGAGAAGTCCCAGTCATTGAACTCTGAATTGAACAACTTCTAGTGGGGGATGGCTGGGAATTCTCAATATGCCTGAGGGTGTTCACCTATGCATCCTCAGACCTGTACTGTACCTGACATATAACTTGGGAAGAAACCTATCTACCTAAAGAGGACAGCGTGAAGTAGGCAAAAAGGGGGGCCAAAAAAATCCTCAGACTCCAAAGGTTTGATCAGCAAAGCCCACCTTATGCTCCAGGGAGGGAGGGATGCTGCTGAGATGCTAAGTGAAGAGCTGGGCAGGCAGCTTCTCAGCAGTTGACTTGCTACACTTGCCCAGCCATTCAGCCAAAAGACTTCCCCATAGAAGCTTTGTGCTTTATTTCAAGTCAAGGTGGAGGCAAACTCACCACCCCTGAGATATTGTTGGGTGAGCAGCATCAGTCTCTTTGTAAAATTTGTGAGCAGCATCAGTCTCTTTGGAGCCCCCCACCCACCCCACTGGAAGTTAAGCATCATTAAAAACAACAACAACCACATAGGTTCTTGAGGGCACAAACTACACCATCCAAGGCAGACTAAAGAGGATTTGGGGACCTCCAGGGGGTCTGGAGGCCCTGGACTTGGGCCCCAAAGTCCAGGGGTAAGAGCACCTTTGTGAAAATAGTTAGTGGACACAAATCTGACATCAGGAATGGCAACACTTAAGAACCAGCAGGAGAACATTTTCATCTTCCAAGACACTTTACTATGGACCTAAAAGTGACTATGCTTTAAAAAAAGAATATCAAAGGAAGGTTGGAGCACAGGACAGCTCAGTTAGAATTTGTAATGATGATTGATTCTGTTGTCTCTGGTTTGAATAACAATCAATCATTTCTATCACATTGCAGATTAGCATTGCTAGAAGGAAGTTGTTATTACCAGTTACTGATGCTGTTAATTATCACATCCTTATCTTGGATCTTTTTAAGCTTGTCACAGTACTAGGCCCTTTGCATTTCCTTCCACTTGATTTCCATGTTTTCAGTATTTGTGTTTCCCCCCCCTCAGTATCCATGTGCAGATGTATATGTACACACACACACACACACACACACACACACACACACGCCTACTGAGGTTTACATTTCATACATGTGATGAAGTGGACTGTAGCCCATGAATGCTTACGGTACCCAAAAACAAACAAAAAAACCCCAACATACCAGTCTTTAAAGTGTCATCAAGCTCTTTGTTGTTTTTGGTGCTACCAAATAACATGGCTGCTCCTCTAGATGAAGAAATCTGTTCTTCCAAACTCCCGCAATGCAAATTTATTCAAAGTGAGATGGGTGGTGTTTCTTTGTTGTTTTTTTGCCTTTCCCTGACTGCATCTGAACTACTCCTTACTATGTCATTTAAATACTACTTTGAAGCAGTATTTAAATAAACCATGAGAGGCAGTTTGAATGTTTCCCCTGCTCATGTGGTCATGCAGTGGTGGGATGCTGGGCTGGATGGGAAGGAGATGTGCATGTTCGTGCTCATGTTCCTCCCCATGTGATTTGGCAGCTTGATCAGATGTAGCATTTGAATCGGCCCAGTATATGGTGATGGCCATCCTCTCTGGAACCCTCCTTCTGCTGCTATTGAAGGGCTGGGAAAGAGGAGTACGTTTCAGTCCTCTCATTTCTGCTGGTGCTGGGGCCAGGCTATTGGGAAGTCAGCTTTGCTTGGGCCTCCTCAGGCTGCCCTTCCCCTGGACTCTTTAGCTAGTGCAGTAGCCACAAATTCGGGGCATTGCCTACCAGATGTAAAGATGCCAAGCAGACCCTGTTTTATTGATCTGATCAATAAAACTGTCAGATAACAAGAAGTTGCCAGACGCTTCTCCTGACCCTGCCAGATTCTGCCCTTAGATTACTCCTTAACTCATCCAGTTATTACTATTACTGTTTTTACTATTTATATACTGCTTTCTGACAGTAGTTCTCAAAGTGGTTTATACAGAAAAGAGCAACAATAAGACAATGGTGCTCCTCCCCAAAGGACTCATAGGGGCGATTCTCACGATCAACAAAAATCAGGCTAGCAGAGGCTAGCCCGATTTTTGTTGACCGTAAAAACCACCGGGCTCGCAGATGAGCCCGGTGGTTATTGAGCGGGTAACCCGCTCGAGAACCCCTACTAAAAAGCAGGTTTGCAGAGTGAGTGCTCCAGCAAACCTGCTTTTTAGGATCATGAGTAGCCGCAGCGCACCTTCGCACCACGGCTACTCACGAGTAAACTCCTGGCTGGGAGGTGAAAAGCCGCCTCCTGGCTCGGGGGTCTCCCCAGTATGCCCACGCAGGGCATACTGGGGCTTGCGGGGGCTGCACAGCCCAAGCTCCCCCCACCTCCCGCTGGCTCCGGCTCAGAGCCAGCCGTCATGTGGGCGGCCAATCCGGCCGCCCAGGGCTCCCTGCCTGCTCGTGAGCGGGGAGAGCGGGCTTAGCCCGCTCTTCCCACTCACTGCCCCAAACCGGGTCTCACTGATCATGAGACCCTGTCCTCTGACTAAAAAGAAACAAAAGTAAACACCTACTGTAGGGGTAACAGCAACATAGGGATGCTGTGTTTTGGACTGAATAGGGTAACAACAGTTGTGCTACCTCTGCTTAATGTAAGAGAATTGCCACTTTGAAAGATACCTCTTTGACCAGTTAGTGGGACTCCCATCCTGGCACCGATCCTGCCCTGCCAGATTTATTCAAGCTTTGCCTTTGGCCGGTCCGGCATTGCCCCCAACTTGCTTGGTTCTGTCCTGGGGAACAGAAAAGTTTACATCAAAAGTTGGCGATCCTAGCTTGCTATGTATCTACTGACTAGAGTTATCTCCTGCTAACTTGGCAAAGAGGCACCTTTTGATGTGGTGATTCTCTTTATTTAGCAGGGGGAGAGTAACTGGCCTTCTCCACCCCCAGCACAGGACCTCCAGTGACTGTTGCTGGTGTCTATCTTAGGTTTCTTTCTAGACTGTGAGCCCTTTGGGGACAGGAATCCATCTTATTTATTTGTTGTTTCTCTGTGTAAACCGCCCTGAGCCATTTTTGGAAGGGCGGTATAGAAATTGGATAAATAAATAAATAAATAAGATAAATAACAGAGCTGTTCATATAAAAGGAAACAGATTCAGTAGCTGGACACTTGTAAGTCTGGAATCCTGTCCTTCCAAAGAGGCAGCTCCAGGAAGCATTTATCAAAGTAGCCTCTGTGCTGAGAGGTGTCTGCACCTTCTAGTTGATAGTGGTAAGTGAAGGAAACAAATCAAATGCATTTCTTGATAGTTTGCTGCAGAAACCTCTTGGCTGACACATTTTAATGATACTTCACAGAAATCAATACATCATCGGGGCATAAAGTGTTGGGTGCATTGAATGTCAGTGCTTGTGGATTGCAAGAAATTAACACATTAGAGATAGCTATTGAGGAACAATGGGGAAAGTAAATAAGAAAATAAGAAAATGCATGGTTTGTGGTATCCCTTTCCTTTGCACTGCAGAAAAGTGAGGGGCATCTGGTTGAAATGCTGCTCTTAGAGCATTTAGTATTTATAGTTAAGTAAAGCCTGGGTAAAAAGCTTGAGAAGAAAGTTGTTAGGACATGATTTGTCTCTTCCTCCAAGAGAAAAGCTGTCAAGGAACCACAGTATGATTGATCAGTTATGAACATATTGTTTTTTGCTTTTATCTCTGCTAGTAATAGGGATGTGCAAAACGTTTCGATGTCAATACATTTGAATTCAAAATGGGCTGTTTCTAGTGTTTCAAGATCAAAACAAAATGCCCTTCAAATACAGGGCCTGTTTTGAGCTCGGAACAATACAACCCTGTTTTGATTGAAATGTTTTAACATTTCAAGCACCATTTTGGAGGCCTGTTTTCCCTTTGCTAATTGGTTTCCTGGTACTGGCTTCCGATTGTCTTGTGATCTCCTTGCTTCTTTTTGCTTGTTACCATGCAAATGAAGTATTGTCATGAGCAGCTGTGCCCCTTTTGGCTGGGGGGAGGGAAGGGGACCACAAAAGGAGGGGGTTTCAAAAGGTATTCAAAGGGATTGGGAGGCAAAGAGAGCACTTATAGTTTGCCTCTCTTGAAAAGGATACATCAGGAGAGCAGGAAGGTAGGTTTGATTTCATCATTTTCTTTTCTCAGCACTGAGTATAATATGCTGTGTTATTGCTGCTATAACTATCTGGTTTTGCTGAATCTCAGATTGACAAAGGCAGAACTTGGGTGCCAGCCTTCATTGAGTTGTGGTTTGGTTTGTTGGTGAGATAGTGTTGTGGCAAGAAATGGTCAGTGGCAACTCTCTCTCCGTGTGTGTAATATTTCTTGGTGATTGCTCTGATGAGCTCCATGTCTGGTCTGGAGACTAAACTGTGCTTTACTCATCTGCATTGCAAGGTGTACTCAGTCAAAATGTGGATGAAGTTGCTCTTTTTGAAAGTACGGCTATGCTTGCTGCTAACAGTGCTACTGTGGCAGTTGTTGCCATGCTAGGAAATAATGTAAGGAGTCATAATTTTGTATGAGAAAGAGCAACTTGTGCCAATGATGTTACTGCAGCGCAGGCACTGTGGCTGGCAGTGGATTCTGGTTCAGTGATTCTTTTTTGAAAAGAGAAAAAACCCTTTCTTCCCAGAGATGTAGCTGTTTTTAAAAGAAACTGTTTCTTGTTTGCTCCAGAAGCAACTGCCCTTACCTTATTAAGTGAAGACTGCTGCTGTTGGAGCAAGGAGCAAAAGGCTCCTTTAAAGGAGGGCTGAAATTACAGAGGAGGACAGTGGATATGGAGTGGCCATATTTCCTTCTTTTCCACTTAGGAAGGCCCAAATGAGATGAGATGTTGGGGATCCATGATGGGATCTCCTTCAATTCTAATTTATTTTAAAAGCAGATGTGGGCCCTGAACTGGATCAAGACCACTAAGCTGAAGGAGGGGGTTAACTTTTTCTTCTTTGCCATTCCTCTCATCTACGCTGTATTCCCTCTGCCAGCTATTTGCCCCATAAGGTAAAACATTTGGGTACTTTTTCTTTCATATGTCCTTAGGGTATATTTGTGATCAGCAAGTGAACAGGGCAGGTGATTGAGTAAGATTAAGCCACAGCCCCACAGAGATGGGCGACTAGACCGCCTGTTTCCTGGGGGGAATCCCCAAATGCACTGCGCATGTTACATGGTGCATTGTGGGATATCCAGAAGCCAGGATGCATTATACTAGCCTCCAGAGTGCCACACTGCATGGCACAGCACGGATCATCTGGGAGCATAGTCCATGATCCCAGTAACATTTCAGAGATGTCTGGGGGGGGGGGAAGGTGAGTTGCACCAGCCTCCCCCCTCCGTCACACACACACACACCTCCCCCACCCACTCAGTCATGTGTATGGCCCCAACATCTTCTAAGATTACTACCAATTTTTCATTGCAGTTGCCACAACCGGCAATAAACATTCAAAGGACTGTGTTTCTTGTCCTTTGGAACACAAAAAAGAGCAAATTTTAATATATTGACCCACAATTCCACTTATCCTAGTAAAGGCATTTCTGTGCATTATGTGGGTGCAGCAGAACTGTCTCTTTACATCCTAATACAAAATGCTCAGAGATGCTATTGGCCATCCTTCCATCCTGAGCAAGCGATTCCTATCACCTCGCAAAATTCATCTGACTCTCCAATGCACCTAATCAATAGGGTTATGAAACAGTCTATGTGATACATCAGAAAGAGAGTTAATATCCATGTACAATGGCTGACAGACAAATATGGGCTGATTGTTGACTAGTGTTACATAGCTTGTACATGCCCCAATGTTGTCCAGATTAGCACTATATAATTTAGGGATGAACAGATTTCCCTCATTCCCTTCTTTTATTGCTCCTTAGGTTGCTCTGCCTTGCATTCTACTTCCCCTGAATTCTTGTTTAATATGGGGCATTTCTAATTTAATTCCATAATTGGAACTTGCTTGCTTTCTTGCTTATTTATTTGCTTAATTACTTACTTGATTGATTGATTGATTGATTGATTAAGTGCCGTCAAGTTGGTATTGACTCTTAATGACCACATAGAAAGATTCTTTCCAGGATGATCTGTCTTCAACTTAGCCTTTAAGGTCATTGCTGTCAGAATCAAGTCCATCCACCTTGCTGCTGGTCATCTTCTTCTTCTCTTTCCTTCAACTTTCCCCAGCATTTTGGACTTCTCAATGGAGCTGGGTATTCACATAATGTGTCCGATGTATGGTAGTTTGAGCCTGGTCATTTGTGCCTCGAGTGCACAACTGACCAGTAAGTACTCAAAAAGTACATACTTACTTTTCAAATTTGTAAACCACCCCAAACCTCTGTGGTTTACAACAACATAAAACAGATTTTTAAAAATGAAAACCTTAACACAATTTAAAACCACAGTCTAATTAAAAAGCTTAGGTGAAAAAACAAATCTTTAGAGACTTTTAAAAAGTTGTCAGGGATGGGGAGACTCTTATTTCAGCAGGGAGCACATTCCAGAGTCTTGGGGTAGCAAGAGAGAAGGCCTGTCCCTGCATAGCCGCAAGATGGGCTGGAGGCAACTGCAGATGAACCTTTCCAGATGATCTCAATGGGCAGTGGGGCAGTAGTTGCAGTTTTCAGTTTTCTTTCAGTTCCCTTGCAACTTCCCCCCTACATCAGGAGGACTGCTTTTTTTGCTTTCTTTTTTTTGCATTGTTGTGTCAATGTGCAAAATGTGTACAGTAAAGGAGAGAGGGAAACACACAAAGGAATGGAAAGAACTGAGCACTGCAATAAACTATGTATGCACAGCACTCCGTACAAAACCTAATGTATCCATTCTACTTTGGAAACATGTCCAAATAATTTGGAACTCCGAAACCCGGAGAGAAATTTGTTTGAGGAGAATAGATATTCCTATTATACACTCTTCAAGGTGTTGTTGTTTTACACATGGAGGGAAAGGATTAATTGTAATTTGTGTGAGTGGGTTGCTTTTTTTTCTTTAAGGCATAAAATATACTTTCTAAGTGACCCTGTTCTAAATGTGTGGTCCTATCTTTTAATATGTCTTTGGCCTCAGAGTAGGGAAAGCGGCTGTTTTCTTTTATCTCCTTTTAGCTGCCACTGCAGTGGCAGGAACCAGAAGTCTTTGGAGCAAAAATGTTTTATCTCTATTGACACTATGCAATTTGGGGTGGAATATGAAGCATTCCTTGGGATCAATAAGTGAGGCTCTAATCTTCAGATTACAGCTGAGCTCCAGACCTATTTACAGCAATGATTCAGCTCTGGTTGGGCTCATTTGCCCATGAAGCTGGATGCAAACCTGCCTCAATAGCAATCTCACCTAGATCTTCAGGCGAAAATGTCAATCATGGAAGAAAAGCCTGTCTGTATTTTTTCTTTAAAAATATGGAACACATAAAAGGGCACTGTATGTGCGTGAGCTCGGTTAGAAACAGCAGATAAAATGCAAACAAACTCCAGAAGAACCAGCAGATAAACAGCAAACAGCTATTGTGTACGTCTTACTTTCTCTGAGTCACACAAGGGCAGAGATAGAAGTTGGTTGGTTATGTGCCATGTTCGTATAGCAACTTAATACCATATTTAGCTGGATTCCCCCCCCCCTTAGTTACAGTTTTCCCCCGTACCCTGTATCACCTTGCAGTTCTCTCTTCCTTTGGGGCATCAGAGGCTAACATTACTGCAAACAGGGTGTTGGGCTGTATGGCGTTGCATCCCAAGACTATTTCCTTTGAAGAGAATTGGTCCGATGGCTTTTTGTTCAGTTCACACAAGGTTAGATTGGCTAACAACCTTGAACCAGTTGCAGGGGTGTGTGGAAAACTCTTGAGAAATTTCAAGACTTCCTGATGAAATTTCAACACTTCCTGTTGAAATAAGAGTCTCCCTGTCTCTTACAACTTTTAAAAGGGCAGTCAAGATGCATTTGTTCACCCAGGCTTTTAATTAGATATTGATGATACAATTAGTGGAAAGCGGGCTAAGGGTGCTTAGCCTGCTTCCCACCAATCGTGAGACTCACCGGGCTTGCAGTCGAGCCTGGTTTAGTCAAAGCGGGTAACCTGCTTAATTGCCCCTGCCTTAAGCCCAGGTTAGTGGAGCGAGCAATCTGTTAACCTGGGCTTTCCGATTGTGAGTTGCCGCAGTGCAACGAGTAGACCTCCGACGGGGAGGCTGAAAAGCAGCTTCCTGGCTCGGGGGTCTCTCCAGCATGACCTGCGCACTCTCGCAGGGCGTGCTGCAGCTTCCGGGGGCCACATGGCCCCCGATCCCCCCAGCCCCCACCGGCTCCGTAACAGAGCCGGCAGTCGTGTGAGTGGCCATTTGCAGGGAGAACTTAGCCCACTCTCCCTGCAAACCCCATCCAGGCTCTTCTCACTTATCGTGAGAAGAGCCTCATTGTTTTAATTCCAATTCAAACCAAACTGCTCCAATCTGCGTTTTTCTGTTTAGTGGAGGGAGATAAATATTAATGATCAACAGTTTATAACAAGTAAATTAGATCAAGACAGCCATAGCAAATGGTGTAAGAGAAGGGAGGAGTCTTGAAGAGGCTCGCAATGAGGTGGCAACAAGATCACCTAATCCACCTTTACATCTACCATGGACAACCCTGGGTGATGCTTTAAGTGTGTAAGAAAAAAAGCCATCATGTATTAGGTCATCCAATGTCCAAGTTTCTTGTAAAAGAATAATATCAAAGCTAGCAAGAAGTTCCATAAACGAGGGGTCAGTTATAGAAGAATACCAGCCTGATATACTCCACATTAGAAGCCCTATTTTACTTTGTCATCGCATAGCTGTCAATGAAGCTGTTAATTGTGTTTTAATTGTGTTTTAATAGTTTAAACTTTTTTTAAATTTTAATTGTTGAATTATGTTAATCTTTTTATTGTTTGTTTTTATTGTCTTGTAAACCGCCTAGAGAACTTGTGTTTGCGGCGGTATAAAAATGTTAAATAAATAAAATAATAAATAAAATGTGTCTTATACAAACTCATTTGAATTCCCTTGAATATTTGCATTCAAAAATATAGATAAGACCCATATGGAAGAGGGGTATGTCCCATCCTGGTTGCTGGCAAGGTTCTGCTAGCTTACATGATTTCAGAGCGCTCTGAGGGAGCAAGTTGATCCAAAGCAGACAGAGGTTTATTCAGCTCTTAAATACCTTTGAGTTCAGGCTCCTCCTCCTGAGCTCCGCCTCCCTATCTGGAGAGTGGGAAACTTAAAAGGAGCAGCATTCTAGAGTCTGGCACTTCTTTTCATTTGCTCTGTCTGATCATGCCTAGCTTGTTGCTGGCTCTAGCATACAGCTATTAAGGAGCGCAATCATGTGAGAGGGGCCAGCTCTTTAGGATGCATGGGTTCCGAGGGTGCTGTTTCAGGGGACTCAGGCTCTGAGGGTGCTGTTTCAGGGGACTCCTAGTTTCAGAACTCTTTCAGGCTCTGGCCTGGTGTTAAAGACCAAGACTGAGTCCAGTGCTGGCCCTGCCTCCTCAGGGTCTGACTCAAAGTCACTATCCCCTGCTAACTGAGTCAAAGAGGCACCTTTTAAAAATGGTGATTCTCTTTATTTAATAGTGGGGGAGCAACTAGCCCTATCCAGCCCCAACACAGCATCCTTCCAGTGGTTGTTGTTGGTGTCTATCTTATGTTTCTTTTTAGACTGTGAGCGCTTTGGGGACAGGGAGCCATCGTATTTATGTATGTATTATTTCTCTGTGTAAACCACCTAGGAGACTTTTGTTGGAAAGTGGCGTATAATTATTTGTTGTAGTAGTACTCTGGGCAGGGGTCATGATAATCTGAGCCAGGGGTTTGCAGCCTGTGACACTCTAGATCAGGCATCCCCAAACTGCGGCCCTCCAGATGTTGCTGAACTACAACTTCCAGCATACCCAGCCACAACAAATTGTGTCTAGGGATGCTGGGAGTTGTAGTTCAGCAACATCTGGAGGGCCGCAGTTTGGGGATGCCTGCTCTAGATGTTGCTGAACTACAACTCCCATCATCCCTCACCACAGGTTGGGAACCCCTAATCTGGATGATGAGAGCCTTTTCTGTGGCTATCCCCAAACTCTGGAATTCCCTTCTCAGAGTCCTGTCTTGCTCCTTCCCTGATGGCTCTTTGCCACTGTGTGAAGACATTTTTATTTAGGCAGCTTTTAAACTTGCTGATGGGATGAGATCTGTCATGTTGTATTCGCTGCCCAATTGTTTTTGATTGCACTGTTCTCATGTCTTCTTTCACTATTGTTTACTGTTTACTTTTTATTGCTTTCTGTTGTAAGCTGCCTCCAGCATTGTTTTAATAACAGAAAGGCAGGATATAATTTTTCAAAATAAATATACGTTAAATATAAATATACATTTGAAACAACAAACAACAACAACATATACGTTTGAAACAACAATAGCAACAACAACATGGTTTGATCCAGAATAGATTCTCATGTCCTCATAGTTCTCATGTTCTCATAGTTCTTTATTCTCATGACTCTAAAAGTCAAACATTACCTATGATGGAGATGCAAATTCACCAAAACAATCCTTTCAGCTCTTTATAGGCCATCAGCTGCCTGCATGTTAAGCAGATCGAGCTGCCACCAGCCATCAAGCATGGTCAACAGCAGAACAAGGCGTGTTTTTAAAACAACAACAACAACAAAACCAGGTCATTAATTCACTGCCTGTGCTTCAGGAAACATATCCTGTTTCTTTCTTGCGCTGGGCAACAGCAGCCATGTGTGAGACCATAAGATGCTGTTGCCAGAGCTTATTAGGACAAAGTGGAGCAAAAGGGAGATTGCTGTGGCTTCATAATGTTAACATTTAAATGGTCCCAGGTTGTCTTTGAAGTTAACACCTTACTGAGATAAATGGAATGGAGTCGCATTTATTTCTTTGCTGCTGCTGTCACGCTGGCTAGAAGGGATGTTCTATAATTGATTAACGGGATACAGTACATTGACTTATATAAGGAGGCCTACTGTATCTGTGTAACAGAAAAGCTTGGAGGGTTGTGCTTTTAGTAAGTGAAGGAATGGATTTTTTCCTCTCTTTTGTTGGCAAAAAAACAGCAAAACCTGCCAAAAGAATCTATGTTTCTTGGAATCTTTCCATTGGGGTCTTTACAACATCTCTAGCTTTTGACGGAGGCTAAGTGGGAAAGCACACAGCAGTTCAAACAAGTTTACAGCGGTAGTCTAGGCCCTGCAAACAACATCTTTTTTTATTTTATCTAATTCATGTATGGTGCACACTTGCAAAGTATGTGCTCAGGCTAAATATGACTTATTTTAGCAGCCTCCTCATTTTAAGTCTCTCCATTTCTCTCTCCCTCCCACCCCACAAATTGATGGAATGTAGAATTTACATAGAGAGAGCTTGTTAGAGACTAAATAGAGAGCGTGATATTCATTATCATGGAAGTGAGGTTTGTTTTCCTTTCTTGCCCCACATCTCCAAAAATAGAAGCAGAAATGAATTCTGTTCTGCAATGTATGTCAGCAAAGCATCTTATTGTTATTAGAGCACTGGAAGAAATTGGTAGGTTCTGCTTGGTTGCCCCTGGTGGAACTACCAATCCAATGCAGAAAATCAGCTGCAACAAAAACTCAAGGTATATTGGCATGTTGCCACATGCTATGCTCAATTCTTACATCTTCTGAGGCTGCATGGGTGGGCAGAGGGGACTCACCCCTGTGGTCCAAGTCCAGCTCACCTTGATAAAAGTATGAAGATCTAGTCACATGAGATCACCTGAAATGTGTCACTATCCACATTGGCACCAACTAGCTATCAATATCTGAAACACCAGTTTCGGAGTGTGAATGCTTCAAAAATTCCCTTGATCCAAATTTCTCCCCAGATTTTGAAATTCTAAATTTCTTGGTCTTATTTCTACAGTGAAAATTATGTGTTAAGAATCCTCTATTTGTCTTCAACACAAAAACAAACAAACAAAAAAACCTCCTGGCTTTTGGACAGAATGCTTCCTGTGCCCAGTTTGCTTGCTAAGGCTTTCAGTTCCCTTACGTCATTTTTGTTCTTCTACATTAGCAACGTGAATGTGTGCATTAATGAATACACAAAAAAGCAATCTTGATATGATCTTCTAATTGCATCAAGATACTTATTGTGTGGCATTTTATGCAAACACACAGTTGTGCATATTAATAAAATACCCTAACCCAGCAATTCTCAATGTGATTGTTTTTGCATGGTGTTTTACCAGTGCATAGGATTGTATGCATTGATGAAACCCTACACAAAATTAGTCTAGATGAGACTGAACATACAATCATAACAAAATTGCCTTTTTGCAGTGTTCTTTTCAGTGTGTGTTGTGTGCATGGGGGGAAAATACATAAAGATGCTGAAAGAACAGAAATTTGCAGTAAACTGTATTCCAGTTCTATAATTGTTTTTAGAAAGTCTCTCAAGCCATTTGTAGTCATCATTGTACAGTAGGAATGGGAGCACACTGCCTAACCCTGCCCCCTCCCCACACTGGGGTGCTCTGTAGTCACACACCCTAGATCTCTCTGAATGCAGTATTTGCCTACAGAGGTAAACACTGTACCCAGAGAGAAGTACAGTGTTTCTCCCCAAGATCTGGAATCCAAACATATACAATAAAAGAAGGAAGAAATATCACATTTTCCTTTTAGTTCATTTTTTTCCATTTTCCAATTTCAGCAGCCTTCTGCAAAAGACCTGATAGCATTCATTCTGTTCAGCGATCTCTATCAAATCTGGCTCTAGGGATGTTCTGTATTTTGTTAATACATGGTCCATTCCACAATTTTTACCTTTAAAGGCTGGGGTATCCCCCCCCCGCCCTATTCAAAAGACAGTCTTCAAATTGATGGTCATTGAAGTATTCAGGATGGAGTATAATCTTAAGGAATTCTTGCAAGAAATATATTTGGTTTATAAAAATCCTGTCTCCAGAATGTTTGTGGATTGAACATTCAAGCAATGAATGTCAAAGCAATGATCCTAGAAGCAGATAAACAGAATAAACCCCAAAGAAAAATGCTTAGAAATAGGTTGCTTTAAGCCCTCTGTATATGGCTGCTTTTATATGGCAGCTTTCTATTGTAGTTTGGTCAGTTTCCTGGGCATTAAGACAAGGATGAAGGAAGAGCTGGACCCCGTTGAAAACTTATTCTTTGTACCTATGGATGATATTGCTGCCCTACTGCTCAGTTTAGTTCACAGTAGCCAATAAAATACTCAGATAGTCAGAGAAGGCAATTTGAAGGCTTCCTACTCATGAAACACCAGCACAACATTTTAAAGAATCCGATGTTAAATATATAACAAGGTCATTCTCATGACCAATACTGAGGAGAGGAGGGTGGATGGTGGGGGGATGCAGGGTTCAACCTACCTTCCCTCCAAATGATGGCTCAACCTGTCTTCAGTGCACAAGCTGCACACCCTCACGATCCATGCTGCTGTAAGCAGCATGGATCTCTGGAGGCCAGGACAGTGCATCCCAGCCTCTGGATATCCCACAATGCACTGTGCAATGAGCATGGTGCATGGGGGGATACTCCCATTGGACGAGTGCTCTAGGCGCCCATTTCTGTGTGTGCTTGGGCACACACAATATCCAGGCACTGGAGTTAAGGGCACACTTGCTCCCTTATCTGCAGCTAATGGCCGGGCTTCAGAGTGGGATTAGGCAGATCCTGGCACTGATCCTGGGCTGCCCTAGCCTGCCAGATCCTGGGCTGCCCTAGCCTGGGATAGGCTGCTTGTGAGAACAGCCTTAGTATGCCATGAAAGAATCATAAAAATTGTGAGATTTCTATGAGCATTCTACTTGATAGATTTTTCTATTTGTGGCTAAATTAAGCTCTTTTCCAGTGTTCCACAAGTGGGTATGCTGTATCTGGGTACAGGGGAGCCAAAGCATACTGCTTAGTTGTGCTCAGTGCAAAGACAGTTTGTAGCCATGCCCTCTGCTCCCCTCATGTTCAACACTTGTTTGTAGTACTCATCATGGGGAATGTCTTAACTCTGCAGACAGAACAGAGGGAGAGCAGGAGGCATAGCTACAGAGTGCATCAACACTGGGGGCATGGCTAGCCAGCGTGATCCCATTTTCCCAATCCCCAGATACAGTATGCCCAGTTGTAGAATGTATGAAGAGGGCTATTGATGCACAGAATTGTCATATATTGAGTGAGAGTAATGCTATACCAAATATATTTCAATAGGGGGAGAAGTTCACAAAGTTCATGATTCAAGCAAGGCTGTCCAACTGGAAATCAGGAGATTCACAAGCAGTGTGCATGCCTGATTTCCAGTTGCAAGAACCCAGAAAATCCCAGTGATCAAAAATCCTAGATTACCAATCCTGGTTAAATGTTGGTTTGGCACGGTCCCAACCTGACATTGTCAAAAATGTCCAGGTTCTTACAACCGGAAATCAGGAGCGCACACAGCTCATGAATCTCTAGATTCCTGATCAAGCAGCCTTGCAGGGAGTAATGAGGAACTGCCCAAAGTGTTGCAGGGAGGCAGAAAGACTTGTTTCAGGCATTGTGGTGATAGTGATGGTGATGGTGATGATGATGATGAATAATTAATTTAAAAAATCAACCCAGAAACAGTGGTTAGGACCAAGGGGTGGAAAATAAACCCAGGGCTTACAAGGGACGGGTAAGGAGTGGGATAAAGGGTTAAAATTAGGGATGTGCATTTTGTTTCGGATACAAAACATTTTGTGCACAAAACAGGCCATTTCGGCTGTTTTGTAGCCAAAACAAAACACCCAATGCTCAAAACAGAAAATGTTGTAGCCAAAACAAAACGTCCCTGTTTCGGACACAAAACGTTTTGTTGTTTCGGCTGTTTTGGAACTCCATTTTGCAATTGCAAAAAGTCTTTCTCCTTCAGTCTCCGTTTTGAGTTTTGACATCTGTTTGAATATCCAGCCCTTCCAGCCTGCAGATTGGCCAGCGAAAGCATGGGCTGATCTGCTGGCAATTGCCTTCTTATTCCTTTTAAGCAAATTTAAGGGTAAATTTTACCCTCATTGGCCACTGGGGCAGTGTGCATTTCATTGCTGTTGTTTCACACTGTTGTGTGTAGATCAATTGCATTCCGGGCGGGGGGGATGTGGATGTGCATGACCTTTGGAAATCTGCCTCATTTTTTCCAAAGCTCTGCTGTTGTTGATGTGTGATGTTGATGTTATTTGGGGTGGATTCGGGGCAGAAAGGGGGCTTTGGGGACAGAAGAGTGGTTCAGGTGGTAAGTGCCCCAATGGGTGCCTGCTGCCACCCAGATTCCAAAGGAACTGGGAAAGGGGCTGATTTTTAAAGAATGTCTGAAGTTTGCATGTCTTTGGGGCAGATTCAGGGCAGAAAGGGGGCCTGAGGGGCAAAACAGTGGGTTGGGTGGCAGTGCCCCAAGGGCTGCCTGCCACAACTCAGATTCCAAAGGCAGGGCAAAGGGCTGATTTCTTAGGAATTGTTGAAGTTTACGCTTCTTTGAGGTTTTCCCCTCCTAGGGAATAATGGAGGTTTCAGCAGACCCATAACTCCACCTGGGGGGCACTGGGATTGCCGTGAGCGAGTAGTGGTGAAGTGCACATAGGGTGCCAACCACCCCCATGGGTTGCTAACCCATGGGGTGCTGGTTTCTGTTGTTTCTGAGGTGTTCTGAGTGTAGATTCTCTGGTAGCATATGAGATTTTCGACAAACCATGAATCCACTCTCATATGCTACCAGAGAATCTGAATCTACACTCAAAACATCACAGAAACAACAGAACCCAGAACCCCGTGGGTTAGCATAGGGTGGTTGGCACCCTATGTGCTCTACACCACCACTCGCTCTGGCCACCCTGGTGCCCCACAAGTGCAGTTATGGGGCAGGAATTATGGAGGTCCATCATTCCCTATGGGGAAGAACTTTACAGATGCGCAAACTCCATTACATCTTTAAAAATCAGCCCTCTGCCCAATTCCTTTGAAATAATTCTGGCAGCTTCTTTGTCCCCACTGGGCACTACCACCCACCCTACTCTGCTCTGGGCCACCACTTCCCCCCCCCCCCACATGAAGCTATACTTTTGCTGAAACCTCCATTCTTCCCTATGGGAAAAATCCTATACTGCAAAAATTCACCAAAAATCAACCCTTTGCCCAATTCTGCTAAAATTTGGGTGGTAGTTTCCACCCATTGGGCACTACCACCCCCACCCAATAGTATTCCCCTGGGAGAATTTTTCGAAATCCAAAACGTTTCAGATTTGGATTTTGCAATTTCGCACAAAGAACAAAATTGGGGTGTTTTGGATTGGCTGATTTCGAACAAAGAACAAAATGGGGGTGTTTCAGATTAGGGCCAAAAACAAAATAGGGGGGGGACGCACAACCCTAGTTAAAATCAAGTGGTAGAAATGGCATTTGGGAGATAGAGTGGAACTGGAGTTGAGATGGTTGCTTGAAAATGAGCTTGAGGATTTGTAGGGAGAGAAAAGAGTGTGTTTTTGAGTTAGGCTCAGTAGGTGGGAAGTTAAACATGTTTAAATTTATGTAAACACGTATACATAACTATACCCAGTACCCAGAATGTTGGGGGGCAATATGTTAAAATCATTGTAAACCGCTTAGAGAGCTTCCAGCTATAGAGCGGTATATAAATGTAAGTGCTATTGCTATTGCTATATAATGTATATATTTGTACCCCAGTCTGGAGGTGTTCAGGATGGCTAATATAACACAAGGATAAAAACCATTTAAAATGGGGATTGTGGCTTTGGGGGACGGAAAAGGATAAGTTCACAGATTCAATTGGGGTTGGAAAATAAGATTCAGTTCCTAAAAATTTACACACATAGAAGCACAGTCGCCTGTGGAATCATATTTTATTAGTTCTTATCTGTGACTGGAATGCCTCCACATAGTTTTGGGGTATTTCATGAGCCCCAACATACTGAAATTTGTAGTTTTCCAGCATTTTTTGGTCTCGCTACGTCCACTGCTAAATAGTTTTTGAAATATTAAAAGATTAATGAGCTTGACTTGTATTTTTTAGCTGTTATTATGGTAAAGTTATCTGAAAGATGGGTGTCAGATGTTTGGACAAGCGGCGCAATTTCAGTGCTTGCCCTAGGCTCTATTTTCCCTAGATATGCCCCTGCACATGATATGCACATGTGGCAGTGATAAAAGTTGTGCCGTCGAATTGGTGTTGACTCTTGGCAATCACAGAGCCATGCGGTTTTCTCTGGTAGATTATAGGAGGGGTTTACCATTGCCATCTTCTGCACAGTATGAGATGATTCCTTTCAGCATCTTCCTATATCACTGCTGTCCGATATAAGTGTTTGACTTGCCTAGTGAGCAGGAGGTTGCTGGTTTGAATCCTCACTGGCAAACACCTATATCGGGCAGCAGTGATATAGGAAGGTGCTGAAAGGCATCATCTCACACTGCGTGGGAGGAGGCAATGGTAAACTCCTCCTGTATTCTACCAAAGACAAGCACATGGCTCTGTGGTCACCAGGAGTCTATACCAACTCAAGGATACAACTTTACTTTACTTTACATAGTCTGGGAAACAAACCAGTGGGGATTCAAACCAGCAACCTCTTGTTCCCTGGGCAAGTTACTTCCCTGCTGCGCCATTAGTGCATTAGGTGGCATGGCAGTGATTACCCTTCTCCCAAATACTTGGAGACAAGAGAAGACTGACACACGACTACACTGCAGCTCCTGGCTCTTGAAACATGGAATGAGAAGTGTTCGTGGTGTGCTTGAAGGTGGTGTTAACTGGCCTTTTGGCTGTCCCTCTTATCTCATCTCCCCCAGGGTTGCCCTCAGATAAAGATAATGATTTCAGGGGATTGAGCCTCATGATATTTTTTGCTTTGTTTAAGTGCAGCCATAGGGAAGAGGGCAATGTGGATTGTGGGACCTATATTAACTTTTCTTCCCCCTGATTTCACAACTAATCGCAGCTTCAACTAATACCAACCTCAAGGGGGATTTATATCAGGCAAAGAACATACAGAGCTGCCTTATTCTGAGCCAGAGCATTGATCCATCTAGCTCAGTATTGTGCAGGGATTCTCAGTGTTGGGTCCCCAGATGCATTTGGACTTCAACTCCCATAATCCCTGGCCCCAGTGGCCTTTGGTTGGGGATTATGGGAGTTGAAGTCCAATAACATCTGGGTACCCAACGTTGAGAATCCTTGGTCTACATGATTGGCAGCAGCACTCCAAAGTTTCAGGCAGTGATCTTTCCTAGCCCTACTTGGAGATGCCAGGGAATGAACCTGGGACCTTCTGCATGCAAAGCAGATGCTCTGCCATCTGCTAACTCCCCATCCTCACCGGTGGTATACATGGGTCTCCCATCCAGGCACTGTCCACACCAAGACCTGCTTAGCTCCAGCAAGGAGGCTGTATCGTGTGCCCTTAGACCCTGCTCTGGGGCCCAAATGACTCTCAGTGTTATTGCCCCAATCCAAATCCCCCTTGCAGCTGCTTTTAAGCAAAGAAATAATATTAGAAGATCCCATAACTGGTCTTCTATTCCATGTGTAGTTTAATACTACCCCTGTGTGCTTCTCACTATTGCCACTTGCCTGCAAACTCTGCAGCCTATCCATGTGTAAGCTGATAAGGGGTTTGAACCACAGACTCTAACACCAGGGCTCCAGTATCTTACTCTGCACCACCTAAGCGGCTGTCTGTCAAAGGGAAATACCCGCATGAAGATTGCTGCTCTGTAGCACCACCCAGAGAATGGCCAGGAAAGTGTAGTCCAGCTCATCAACCCAGCCAGACCAGGTAATCTGGAAAGCCATAGGTGCACTGCTTTAATGGACTACAGCACTCAAGGCTAGCTTTAATTTTTCATAAATCAGGGACTTTAATTATACCAAAAATATGTATTAAAAATATGTGGCGGAGCTGTTCCCATCAGGGAACTGAATTAGATCTCTCTGCTTGTATGAACTGAAGATCATTTTCATCAATTCATAGCCTATGCTGCAGTGCATATATTAAAAAGATTAAACAAAATGTATTGGAGTAGTTAGTTCTTCCTTTGTTGATAAGAAGTTGCCTTAAGGGAAAGGAGAATAATGAATGCCAAAAAAGAAGAAAAATCTATCCTAAAAGATTACATATTAATTGTAAGCTGCTGAGAAGTAAAAGCATAAGAATTTTTGCGTTTCCTTAAAGTTTTGCCTAACATGAAGTACATTCTTAATTCCAGACATTCTGATTCATGCAACAAAGCATGGAATTCTTATTTTAACTCCCCCCCTTTCCACTTTAGACAATAACTCTGAGTTAATCTTCTCTATCCGGAGTCCAATACCAGTAAAGTGCTTAAAAGGATTATGGAGATTACGGCAAAGGCAGATTAGGCCTCTGAAATTTCACTTCTTGCTGCATCTGCAGTGATTAATGAGGAGCAAATGAGTTATTTCCCTGATAAATTGTGGATTAAATGTAGTGGACAAGTTATTGCTACTTGGATTGCCCAGATAACCATGTACGGCTCGTACACACAAAATACTGTCTGAGCCCAGTGAAATGTATGGAGGCTGCATTGGTCTGTGAATTGCATGCTTTCCTTTAAAGAAGAAGAAGAAGCAGGACCGTCAACAAAATGCAATGCCTCCCATCCTAAAGGCATCGCCTTGTTCAGGGCACCAAACAGCCTAGAACAGGAGTCTAGTAGTGTCCTTCAGTCCATGTGTATAGGTGTGTGTGGTGTCTGGGCATTTGGGGAGGGAAGGATGGAAGAGCTCCTCTTTTCTCTCCCACTACCATTGCTGTGTTATATAGTGTTAGAGTGTTAGGGTTTAGGGGCTGAGGTTTTGTCTTCCTTTTGTTATATAGTGGGGTCAGGCAGTTTTGAAGAGTGGGAAAAGGAAAAGGTGTCCTTTCCCCTCTCTGTCCTCCTAAAACATTCCTGCATAGTGCAGTGGGCAGTGAAACTGTCCTATTCCAGTATGATTTTGCTTAGATCTGCCAGTGCTAATGGCTTTAAACTGTTTTATATTTTCTTATTTATTTATTTATTTATTGTAATTGTAATTGTAATTGTAATTGTAATTGTATTTACGGTCATTAGACCAAACAGATTTATTTATTTATTTATTTGAATAATTATGATTATTGTATAATGTCTTAATGTCTTAATATTGTAATGGCGATACCTCTAATTTCTGCTATATTGCTTTGAATTATTAGCCACCTTCAATACAATTCTATTGTAGAAGAGCAGAATATATACACTGTAAAGGAAAGGAAAGGTTGTGTCCTTGAGTCGGTGTCAACTCCTGGCGACCACAGAACCATGTGGTTTTCTTGGTAGGATGCAGGAGGGGTTTACCATTGCCTTCTCCTGTGCAGTATGAGATGATGCCTTTCAGCACGTTCTTATATCACTGCTGCCGGATATAGGAGTTTCCCATATTCTGGGAAACACACCAGCTGGGATTCGAACCAACAGCCTCTTGTTCCTAGGCAGGTTGCTTCCCCGCTGCACCATTAGGTGGCTGTATTCATAGTAGCAATAAATAATTATTGAGTAAAATAATAGAAATGATAATAAATAAGGAGGGGAGATTTTTAACCTCCAGTTATGCAGCCTCTCCAACCAAATCCACTCACCAGAATACTTATTATAAGCTCTGAGCAGACAAATGACTGCCCTGTTTCCCCTCTTTCCATTTTCCTTTTTAACTAAGGGTTGGTTCAGATGAACAGCAGCCCATAGCAGCCCCTACATGTGATAACATTGGGGCAGTGGCGCAAATGCACCCATCCTGACATCACTCAAGGACACGCTGACGTGACCTCAGCAGGTCCATTAATCATGTGTGAGGAATGATAATCCAAATCACCCCTCTAAAGGCACTACAAAACTGTGTTTAAAGGCCGTGATGAAAGTGGAAATTGATGCAGTGGTTGCTGCTATTAAACAGAAATGGAAAAGCTCCCTACAACATTAAAAAGCGAAATAGTCAGAAATCCCTATGTATTTCTGAGTGTGTTGCCAATGTTGCAAGGTACGGGGTGGAAATCTAGAGTCCACCAGGTGGGTGGAGGGGATCCAACCCAGGGAGTGACACTCAGAGGATTCAGGAGGCTCCATCTTTGGGAGCTTTGGGTGACTAGGTCCTGGACTGGAGCCCTAGAGTTCTTAGGTCCCGTCAGGGATTCCTCAGTTAGAAGAGCTAAACTGGCAGTCAAGGTGCCTGAAAGCTATCTTGCCCAGCCTTCCACTGCAATAGGTAGCTGCAGGAGAGTATTGGATGTGTTCCAGGTTACAGTTCTGGAAAGACAACAGTGAGTCTCAACAGGCCAGACATGTGCCTTTCAGTCACTGTGTGTGCACCCTAGAACATGCTCTAAAATGCACTAGGTTCCGTGACATGCACACAAGGGTTCATCAGCCAACTTGATCAATATAGAAAGAATTTCTTGAGGTAGGATGTTGGGAAATTGCTGTTGGGAAGGTTCATTGATATTATAGTTCTCCGAGGCCAAGCCTCCCTGAACCAAGGTAGCATGGTGAGCTGACACCCGCCTGGGATGTACAGAGTGCACCAATGTACTCACATCCTCATCTACCTACTTCCATCTTTTGCTTGGTGGTTGCTGCTGCTCCTATCGTCACTGCTGTTATTGCCATCATTGCTAATGCTATTGCCACTCTTCCTCCCCCCACCATGTATCTTGCCCCCTGCCTTTTGAAAAGTCAGAGGGTACGGAATGGAGTGGAAGAAAGTGTGGACTCTTTCAGACTTTCTACTTCATTCTCCCAATTTTAGAATTAAGCCTAATTACATTGCAATCTAGGGATAGTCAGTTATTAACTACAATGTGGAATGGATCAGCTCCATTATGCTATGATAAGCATAGTAGGATATTATGCTATTGTAAGCATTTGGCTTTTTATAAAGGCAGCTTGTTCCTACGGTATCTCTGTTTGCAACAGTGATTGATTAATGTGTCCATAAATGTGTCTATAAAAAGCATCACTCTTCTTTGTCTTTCAGAAAAATGTGATGAGCCATTGGTCTCAGGCCTAGCACCTTCCTCCTTCAGCAGTTCATCATCCTTGCCGTCTATATCAAATGGCTACGCGCCAGGGTTTGCAAAGCTCAACAAAAGAGGGGGTAAGAGACTCTTTCTTGCATGTGTCTTATATATGTGTCAACTGCAAAATGTTGGCATAATGTTGGCACTCTAAAAAATGGACAAGAGTTTTGGGAGTCTTAGAAACCATTGAAGATGGATCAACAGCACAGGCTGGTATTCGTTGCTATTTTGAACCCCATGAAGCCTCTCCAGCTGTTGTGGTCCAGGCCTGATTTGTATACTAAATATGCTCATTAGCTAGCATACAAAATTAGGCCTGTCTCATCAGTGTCACCAAGTGACCAAGTTCTTTTATATAGTGACCATGTAGGATCTGGGCGCAAGGAAGAAAGAAGATCAAACCAACCCTAAATGATTCAATGGGCTTTATTGAGTATAGAAGAATAACAACATCAATCTAGCTGAGCAGAAAGCAGAACATTCTATCAATATTACTAACAGTATTTCAACCCTAGCCAGCAACAATATTCACCCAGTGTTCCTAACTAACATATGTGTGTGTATTAAATCTTCCTAGAGCCTAATATAATTCAGATATAGACGGAAAAGGGGTGGTGGTAAGGAAGGCTGAGGACTGGCATAGGTTGGGGATATCAGGAATTAGTAGAGGGTGGAGAGAAGGAGAAGGAAGGGGAAAGGATGGAGGGATCCAAGGCTTGTGGGGTGGCATATTACTAGGATCAGAGGCTTGAGAATGGTGGATCTTTCAGCTGAAGGAGATAGGCTTTGGCTGGGAACAGCAACTTGGGAGCGGTGGTCTGGCTTCTGGTGGTCAAGCAGACAGTTTGCTCAGAGCAAGGCAGAGAGTGAAGGTACCATGGCTGGGGAAGTCTAGACTTCTCACTGTGCAGTGGAAGTCACAGACAGCTCCTGTCCATGGACAGAGTTCCTGCTTGTTGCCCCGCGGCTTAGCAGCAAACTCTGGGATTGCTTGTGAGCAGATCTTGCTTGTAGGCACAAGATTGCGTGTAGGCACAAGACTGCCTGTAGGCAAGAGACTGCTAGTTCTCTGTCCAGTAAGCCTTATTCTTTATAGTTATATCTTCCTTTGATCTCCCATCATCTTTCCTGGGTCCCAAAAAGTGACAACTTGCTGTTACCTTCTGGATAATGCCTTTCAATTATTCAGGATATTGGCCAGTCCAGAGAGATCTTAATCTCATCTTCTGTTAGCTGCTAGCTTGAGGAGGGGACATTGCCCAAGGCAAATCTGCATCTCTGAGTTGCAAATGGGCCCCTTCTCTTGTCCCAGATTTGCTAGCCTGATTCCATGAGGTGTAAAGGTGTTAGTAAAGTAAGAATTAAAGTCTATAGATGTTTTCTTTGTGTGCATTTACCTATGTTGAATTTCTATAGAGAGAAATTGAGTATAGCAGAGCAATCATTGACAAAGATTAACATTGACTTCTTGCAACAGGAAAGGGGAGATCAGCCCCTGGCCTCTTTCACAGACATTTTCTGATAGTGAGTTACATTTTAGCATATTGATTAGCTCAGGCCTAGCCCTTGTGTTTCTGTGAGTGCCCATTTCACAATACAATGCTGGATTGCTTCTTCCTTCACAAAGCAGTTGAGATCTGGGTGTCAGTTCACCCTGAGTCCAGGCATTTAATTGAACTCTTAATATAAAATGAAATCAGACACAGGCCTGAATTCCATATACTTCTGGGCCGGTACCTCTGGATCTAAGGTTGGGGTACATGTGTCCCAACACAGCCCCATGCTTGGTGGGACACTATGTCCCCTTGAGGGCACTTGTCAAACAACAAAGTACACATTGTGTAAGTAAGAGGAACATACATTTTTTAAAAAACCCACCTGCTAGGCATACTATCATTCAAAGTACTGGAACATAGAGTGAGGCGATTCTCATGATCGCCAAGGGTGGGCTGGGAAAGTGCGGGGAAAAGCTTCCCCCCAGATGAACAAACCATCCATTGTTGGCACACCTCCCACACACCCATTGTCAGCAGCTCTGATCCTTGTAGCTCCGTGAGACACAGAGCAGAGTGAAGGGATCCAGAGCTGGCATTTGTTCCGGACTCCGGATATCCCACAGTGCTCGACATGCAACTGAGTTGCATTGGGGATTCCCCCATCAGATGGGTGCCCTATCAGCCTGAGGAGACACATAATACTTGGTAGCCGGGGTAAGGATGCAAGTGCATCCTTAGCCTCTGCTAATACGTAGCTGGATTCCTTAAGAGTGTTAGGCAGGCTGGGAGCAGAGGGATCCCGCTGCTTCTCACAACCAGCCTAATCCCGGCTGAGCTGCCCCAGGCTGTGTTAGGCTGGTCGTGAGAACAGCCTCAGAATATACAATATTTTATTTATTTATTTATTTACATTTTATATCCCGCTCTTCCTCTCAGGAGCCCAGAGCAGTGTACTACATACTTAAGTTTTCTCCTCACAACAAACCTGTGAAGTAGGTTAGGCTGAGAGAGAAGTGACTGGCCCAGAGTCACTCAGCAGGTATCATGGCTGAATGGGGATTTGAACTCAGGTCTCCCCGGTCCTAGTCCGGCACTCTAACCACTATACCACACTGGCTGTTTGAATATGACTATCACTCACAAGCAGTATCAGAAAGACAAAGACATAAGGGATGGAGAGTATCTTTATGTATAGAACACATCCCCCTGCCGATCCCTATTAGTTTGGGTTGGGCCACCCCTCATCAGGGGTGGCAAGCAGATCTTGCCCATCTTGCAACAGTCTCTCCAAGTGTAGCAATTTGTGTTTCCCACCAGAATGAATGGCAATGAATGATTTATTTAAAGAAGAAGAAAGTTAAGGGGTACATTGGATGATTGGGAGATATCACAGCCAACATCTGGGGGAACATTGAGCCCTCTTTCAAAAATTCCCCAGATGGCAACCTCACTTCTTTATCCCAGGATCCATTTGTTGGACATGTTAGAGTGTGACAGAGTATTAGGAACTGACTTTTATACAGAGAGATATTAAAGATTGGAAATTGGATGGTGGCTTATCTCTTAATATTAGGGGAAGATCATAGATCGGTGTTAGAGTACCTCCTTTCCATGCAAAAGGTCCCAGGTTCAATCCTTGGCATGTTCAGATAGGAATGGGAAAGACTCCTATCTGAAACTGTAGACAGCCACTGCCAGCAGGGTAGTTAGTGCTGAGCTAGATGGATCAGTGGTCTGACTTGGTATAGGACAGCTTCGTATGTTCATATTGTCACACTGATTACCACAAGTTTGTAAATAGCTGGGCACTTGTGACATGAAAAAGCTGGCAACATTCAACCAGCCAATTGAACTTCTTTCATAAATAGGTGTTTATTTTTTTTCCTTTTAGGTCAACCATGTCCCATAAATAAACAATGTACCCATGAGTGAGGAGGATCACTAGTAACTTTGGTGGCTTTATTTGCCAGATTGGATTAACACAACCATTTGTCAGCCATCTGGCAGTCACCTCATAAAGGATTGAGTGTGCTCTGGGTTCACCAAGGCTCAAAACAAGCCATTTGATGCAGTCAATCCATTTTCCTTTCTACTCTTTAGAGGAAATGCATCACTAACAATGCCTGTCAGCAATTGGACAACTTTGTGATTGTTACATGGATTGCCTCTCTACATGAAAGGTTTTCTATTTATAGAGTAAATAAACAATTGCAAGGTTATAGCAACTGAAGCAAAGGTAAATCACCCTGACAGTCCCCTGCCTTTCTGTTGTGGCTCATCTTTACAGAGTATGAAAAGATATGGCTATCCCCAGAGATGGCATGTGTTATAATCCAGTGCAATTGAACTAACAAGGAAAAGGGTAGCAAGTGAGGAAACATGTAGGCCACCTTCAGTTGTAATATCAAACCGTGGGTCCAATGGACCCGTGGGTCCATTCCCCCCTCCCCCTTCTCTCCTGTCCAAATTTGGACATTCAGGAGAGTTCCGTATCTGCACTCTTGCTGACTGCAAAAAGGAGGGGAATGGCTGCCTGGGCTTACTTCTTTACTGAAGGACAGTCCCGGAAGCCAATAACAGACGGAATGAGGGATGAGCTTCCTCCTTCAACTCCGATTGAAAAGCAACCAGACTGCATTCCTAGCATTTGGACGTAACTCTGGCACCACAGAACTGGAAGTCCAGGCAGCAGACCTCACTACAAACTGAAGGTACAAATCTTGGTTCAGGGAGGGAAACCGTGGGTCCATTTTGAAGCGAAACTGCAGTTGCCCCCATTCAAACTTACTGAGAATGAAACCAGAGGTCCCTTCACCTCCAGTTCCGTGTTACATGTGAATGCAGCCATAGTTTCTTCAGGGAGTTGCTGCAATAGCACCACGGTTGACTGTAGCTGGACACTCCCCCTCCCCATCTCATTATCATCTCTCGTCAAGGTTTTGTAGTATTCTTATCCCATCTTCTGGGTTCATTTTAGAATCAGCACATGAGGCAAGCCTTTCTGAGAGTGTGTCCCCAGGCCTAGGCATTCTGCTCCCAGCCTACATGCTAAGAGGCTTACAACACAGCAAGGGGAATGTGTTGTGAGCAGTCTGTGCATTGTCACATGCCTCAGTTGCTGCAAGTGAGCACTGCAATCTCTAATTTCCCATACCAGAAGCCTTGGCACATAAGCAGAGAATGCTACTTTAGCTAGGCCCCTGCTAAAGTTTGAGTGGAAGGGAATAGATCCATTCCTGTCTGCACCCAAATACTTTAGAGCAGAACAAAGTGAATCTGCTTAAACCTTTTTCTAGTTTAACTAGAACAAGGAATAAGTACCCAGCAATTCCTGCAACCCAAGTTATGCTGTCTTTAGCAAAGGAAGAGTTTCTCTTGTGAGGCGGTGGGGGGGGGGGGAATGCTCAGTACAGATTTACAACCAAATCATTTCATGGTAGCAGGTGCTCACCAGAAAGTTCATATTGCTAACCATTTGTAAATGAACAGAAGGAAATTCCCTGAGAATGCAGGGAATTTGATAAATCATACATTATGATGTTCATTTTACATTATGATGTTCACAGTACCTGTGGAATTTTTTTTTAAAAAAAAGATCTGAAAATAGTTTGGTAATTTCCTAACCAAATTACATGTCAAATGCCTTTTGTTGCTATTATCTTGACCCCAAAATAAGAAATGAAGAAGACCACAAAAAAAGAAACTCTTCATTCAAGAGACAGAACACAGTAGGGTGTGTTTTTCCCCCACCCCACTGAGAACCTTTGGTCTTTGTTTAAAGCTCTTGTTCCCTTATAATAATCCTTAGTACCACTGATGAAGAGTTGTCATACTGAAAAGGCGTTAGGCATGATAATTAATAGTTGAGCTGCATTTGTAAATAAACCATGCCATTTTCTTCGGCACCTTTTGAGGTTCACCTTGTGGGGAATTTTTGCTCTGCAACTGGCAATGCCCCCTTTTTTAGCACAATGGTGCCTAATCCCTCACCTAGCCTGGCATGACTCTGTCCCCACAAACCCCTAACCTTGTCAGACTAACGTTGATAAGGAAGTCACATTCTCAGCGGAGTTTTGCTCTTCCCTAACCTGCTAAAATGTTTTGCTTAAAGCACAATTTGAAAGCAAATCTGCAGAGTCTCCTTGGATGAAATTTACAATACATTTTAATGAAAGCAAATTGATAAAACTTCTCAGTGGGTTCCCACACATTTTTAGTAATGTCAGCAAACTCATGAGTAATGCTGACAGCTGGTTAATCTGGCTGTCCACAATGCTGTTATCAGGATCTTTTTAATTCCAGATATGGAATTATTAGCTAATACAAGCAGCTGCCCAAATCTCTTCTTCCTCTTTTCCCGGTGACACAAAGTAAGGCAAAATGTGTGTCAGCTAGTTATCACAATGTGGGTTTCCCTACCTCCACAACAAGAAATCAATTAAGCAGTGTGTAGGGTGGAGCAGGTTGCAGTGCAATGACATCACCTGATGGGGTTTGCTTCAGCAAATATTATAAGAGGGAGAACAGAAGGAGATGTGGTTCTTCTGTTTTTTGTGATGACCATACTTATGCTGTAATGTGTACTTTCAGCCGTACATAAATGTTTCTTAGAACAACCTAATTTTAGTGGCTAACATGCCACGCAAGGGAACACAGTTCCACAACACGATGCCCATTGGAAATAATGGGTGTCACATTGGGCAACTGAATTCACAGAGCTTTATGCTGCTGCTCTGCAGCACAGTCCTATTGGCAGTGTTTACATGCACATGGGACACAGGTGGTGCTCCAGCTGAGCCGCTCATGTTCCTTTGTGCGGTATGACATCCAGTTACAATAAGACTTGCACTGGATCCTGATAAATAATCTGTTCATGAAGGGACAAAACCTTTTTTTTTGGTGGGAGCCCAACGTGTGCACATGCACAGGCTACTTCCGCTTCCTTCTGGTCCGAGGAGAGGACGGGGTGGCAGGGAGATGTGCTGCCGCCTCGCCAGACTGGTTTTTTAGCAAGCGACGGTGGGGGAAACGTGGCAGGGGAAGGGGGTAAGTGCACCCTTCCTCGCCCTTAATGTTATCCCCCCTTGCCTTCAAACCTTTGAACTGCCCAGTGTTCAGACCTTTTTGGAGGCCCATAAAAGGGCCTCCGAACAGATTCGTGCACGTCACTAATAAAGATGGCTTGTTTAGAACTCTATTCTGGAGGCACAAAGCATACAAATTATTATTATTGAACATGGTTAATAAACAGTGTCGCAGCCTTTCTTTTCAGTTTATTCAGCCAGATGATTTGTATCTTGTATCATTTCAGTTTCCCCCAAACCTTCATTATATGATAACAATTTTCCATTTAATGATGCATACGTTTCTAAATACCTACTGATTAGAAGCAAGTTTTTGCAGGTACGTTTCATACCCATTTCATGTACCTGCAGGAGTTTGACAGTAATATCTATATGCATGGATCAAGTCTTCAAATATGTGATACGGTTTTATACTACAGGGCATATAAAATGCAAACTCCATTGATGTCTGCCTCTCACAAAGGGAATGCTCTCAAGATCACAACATGGATAAGTTAGCCCTTAACATTAAGCACAATTTCACTCTTACAGCAATAGTTATAAATAGTGGATTTGCCTCACACCAAAGAAAATACAAGGCCAGTCTCCAACCTCCCATGATTAGGTAAGATGATTGAGAGGGTGGTGGCTGACCAGATCCAAGCAGTCTTGGAGGAAACTGATTATCTAGACCCATTTCAAACTGGCTTTATGGTCGGCTATGGGGTTGAAAGGGCCTTGGTCAGCTTGATGACCTTTGCCAGGGAATTGACAGAGGGAGTGTGACTCTGTTGTTTCTTTTGGATCTCTCAGCAGCTTTTGATACCATTGACTATAGTATCCTTCCGGGTTGCCTGAGGGAGTTGGGGGTAGGAGGCACTGAGGTGGGTCTCACGATCCAAGAGACCTGCCTGGGGAGGGTGAGCGGGGCGGCAGCCCTGGGCAGCCGGATCGGCCACCCACACAACTGCCAGCTCCGTGATGGGGGCTGGGAGGATTGGGGGCCGTGCAGCCCCTGGAAGCTCCAGTATGCCCTGCGCAAGCGCGCAGGGCATACTGGAGAGACCCCCAAGCCGGGAGGCTGATTTTAAGCCTCCCAGCCAGGGGGATCTACTCATGAGTAGCCATAGCGTGGAGCTGCAGTACGGCTACTCATGATTTTAAAATCTGGGTTTGTGGAGCGCTCGCTCTGCAAACCCAGTTTAAGGGGAGGGCTAGTTTGGCGGGTTAGCTGCCAGGAAGCCACTGGGCTTGCCTGCAAGCTTGAACTATTGGGCAAAACTGGGCTAGGCTCCCCTAGCCCGATTTTGCCTGATCGTGGGGATAGCCCCACTGTTTTACAGTGGTTCCGCTCCTATGTCTTGGGTGAGGTCATCAGGCGATTTGGTGCTGGGTGTTCTCAATATGCTGATGACACCCAAGTCTATTTCTCCTTGTCATCGATATCAGGAAATGACATTAGCCCCTTAAATTCCTGCCAGTAATGGGCTGGATGAGGGATAATAAACTGAAGCTGAATCTAAGTAAGATGGAGATACTCATTGTTGAGGGTCATAATCTGCAAGATGGGATAGAACTTCCTATTATGGATGAGGTTACACTCCCTCGGATAGAACAGGTTCATAGCTTGGGAGTGCTCTTGGGCCCAAGTCTCACCTGGTTGTGGCTGTGGCTAGGAGCACCTTTTATCAGCTGCAATTGATTCAACAACTCCACCCATTCCTTGAGGAAAATGACCTGCAAACAGTGGTACACCAGCTGGTAACCTCCAGGTTGGACTACTGCAATGCACTCTGTTAGGGCTGCCTTTGAACATAGTTCAGGAACTTCAGTCAGTCCAAACTATGACAGCCTGATTGAGATATCCCAGAGAGACCACATTATGCCTGTTCTTAAACAGTTGACACAGCTGCCAAAATGTTTTCAGGTAGAGTACAAAGTGCTGGTTATTACCTATAAAGCCCTGAATGGCTTAGGTCCGGGTTACCTGAGAATGTGCCTTTCTCTATAAGATCCTCACTACTCATTAAGATAATCAGAGGGGTCTATCTTCAGGTGCCACCAGTTGATCTAGTGGTGACCTGGGATAGGGTCTTCTCCGTTGTCACGCCTGGGTTGTGGAATGCACTCTCCATGGATATGGGGATTATCTTCCTTGGAGACTTTCAGGAGAGCTTTAAAGACCCATCTTTTTAGCCTGGCTTTTAATGATATCTAGTTTTAATTTTAATTTTAATCTAGTTTTTAAAATTGTTTTATTACATGTCTTTGATATTAATGTAAACGGCCGTGAGCCACTTTAGGAAGGGTGGTATATACATTGAATGAATGAATGAATGAATGAATAGATAAGTAACTTGAGTGAAAAGACCACAATTTCATTGTGAGGATATTAATGTCACTTAACTTCAGCAGGTCTACACTGCATCCTAGCAGTGTGGGCACTAAATTATAGGCAGGAGATCAGACACTAACATCCTCCCCCAAGCCTGTATGGACAATCACACCCTGGCTCAGAGCAGTGGATAAATTCCCTTATTCTCTTTGCCAATCCTAAGGGATCAGGGCTATTCAGCAGGTTCACTACCCAAGCCATTCAGCCTTTGAGGTAGCAGTGCCACTAAAGGAGGAAGGGGTTTCAAAGATAGTCCTCACACTGCAAAACCATTAAGGTTTTGTAACCTCTCTCCTTGCTGAAATGCCCATGCGTGTTCACCAAATATTTGTCCCTACTTCCCTGCTCACAATGACCATGGCAGCTGTGGCCATCTAACTGTGAAGGTGACAGAATGGGGCAGCCAAAAAACATCCCGACTAAAAGCAATCTGTAGCAAAATTTTAAAAAATCCTGCCTGGCCCCCAAAAGGTGACCAATCTAAGCTGCATCCGTTACCATGGAAGCAGGGAGGGATTCTGATCAATGTGCCAAATGAGGCATTAGGCAAGGGAGCATGCCAGTGGCTTCTAGCTAGCCATGCCCTCCTCACCAGGGATTGGCCTATCCCCACACAAGCCTCATGCTCTTTCAGCTGGGTGGGACAAAGCCACCTCCCTCTGCTCAAAGCAAGGGAGGGGGTAATATTCTATTACTATTTAACTTTTAATTATGAATGCATTCTATAACCCTCCTCCTCCTCTGCATTTGTTAACAGAATATTCTCAAAACCATACCCTAAGCTACAGCTCCCAACTTTTTCTGGTAAGGCTCCTATGCATTCCTTAACTGCTTTATGCATAGACATTCAGTATGCAAAGTGTTTTCATCACATCATCTGCATGCCAGAAAAGAGCTCACCTGCTAAATTTCTGCATCTTAGATAGCTATTAAAAGCACTATAGCCCTGTCAGAATAAAATGTTGGCATACGGGACACAACTTTATCCAATCCAGATAAAGTTGGTTGTGATTAAGGCCCATTGAAAACAGCAAGACTTGTTTTCAGTGGAATTATCTTGACTAATAGCAGGATTAAGGCCATTATATCTAGGGTTGCAAAATAAAGCACTTTATACATGACATGAGCTAAGATGGCCCAGGTAAGTCATGACCCACTTAGAGGAGATGAAGTCTTTCCCTATAACTGATGGAACAAGAGTGGCTGGAAGTGATCTGCTTACCATTAGAATTGTTTACCATTTCGCTGCACTGAAAGGGAGGAAAAAAAGAAATGAGATAAAAATTAAGCTGTTTTTCTTTTTCTTTTTTCCAAACAGAAAAGTGCAGCTATTATCCACATTTCAGTCTTCACAATTAGACTTTTATTATTCTCAGGCAATTTTCAGTTACTCAGTATGATGTAGCATATTATTAATAATCATTTTTTCTTTTTCAAGAAATAAAGCATGCTACAAAATACATCTGTGTTAACAGGAAATAACTGACAAAAAAACCCCTAATTGTAGGGAAAATAAGATTCAACAACTTCTTCTGTCTTCATATTGTTTGGCTTCCATTTTGTCTTTTGTGTAAAGCCTATTATCGTGAAGCACATGTGTCAACCTAACAAACATTAAGGACTAGGGATGTACACAGACTGTTTGGAATCATTCAGTCAAAATTCAAATCAAATTCAGACCAAACCATGCATATGTGAACTGGCTTGGTTGAACTGATTGGCTAGGCTGGTTGGTTAGACAAATCAGCTTGAAGCACTTTGAAGCAGTATGCGATCGAACTGCTTGAACTAGCCCAGTTTGCAGTGATCCAGTTCACGATCAAACTGGTTCTACCCATCCCTATTAAGGACAATATTCATGCAACATTGATATGTGAATGTACAACTATGGCTGCCTGCAATCTGTACTAACCAAACAGTCTAAAAATCTAAACATTGTCTCTATATATCTGCAAACTAATTACAAAAATTTGCACAATTTTTATAATTTTATGCAGAAATTATTCTGCTTATGGAGAGGGCAAAGATACTATATAGAGCATTGAATACCTGCCCGCTGATGAATAGAACTATTCTGCTATCTCCCAGCAGTGAGGGAAGCTCTGGGAGGCTTCCCTCTGGATCAGGGAAGCACTGCTTTCTGCCAGGCTATTTCCCTCATCTAAATCCCCCGTGAAGTTCAGGTATACCCACAGGGGAAAGCATCCAGTTACCATAATCAACACAGATCTCCCAATGTCTTGTCTAGTTTGGCTCTTAGAATGCCACTTCACTGTGACAAACCAAACCTTTGTTTGTGCCATAACAGCTAAAGCACATTCTTTCTATCATCAGGCTATATCAGGCTATCACCCATTGCCTTCTGACAATTAGCAGCAGCTTTTCTTCCCTCAATATTAGCAACATTGTCATAGGGATGTGCAGAACTTTTCTGAGAAATATCTCTAGTCTTAACAAAACATTTTTATTTTTTTTCAAAATGCTTGGACGTTTCAGGAGCCATATTTAACTTCATTTCAGTTTAAGTGAAACTCTAGAAATTTCAGCCTTTTTGCTCACCTCAAAAATTATCTTCTGCTCATCTTGAAATTCCTTTGCTAATTTGCCCAAATTGGAACCTCCAAATTTACTTCTATGGTTAGACATGTACGGTCTTCCATTTTTGTTTCATGTACAAAATATGGGTACTTGATTTAAACTGTTATGAACTTCTTTTTTATGTGGATACATTAGTATCCACTGGCAAAAATAATTACAGTTTAAGTTGGAAAAAACCAGACAAAATTATGGGGCAACTCTAGCTTTATTGTAAAATTGGAATGCAGTTTAATAACCATCTCCCTTCAACACCCAGAGCTTTATTGTTAGGTTTTCACTGGTGTCTTGAGGAAATAATTTCTAATGTCTTCTCCTTACATTGTGATATACCTATTGTTGCTGTAAAGTGCTACAGAAAGTAGTACTATTATACATTTAATTATATGTAATAAATATGAATTGCCTCAATTATTTTAAGTGATTTCAATTACAGTTTAAGGGCAATTTTCCTAGAATACTTCCAGGTAATCTCCTAGAACTGTTTTAACTTCTTACTGGGGCAAGTTCTTTGTCTAATGGTTATAGAACTATTATCACATTACTCTACATTGCATGGGCAACATTGTAACAACTACCTTTGTAAAATAAATTAATTCTTTTTGAATTTATCTCCATGACAAATGATATGAAGTTCTAAGTATTATAATGGAAAAATATCAGCACTGTCCACATTGACAAGAGCAATTTTTCCACCCGAGCTTCCATGGAAAACTTCCCAAAGAATTGTATCCCACATCTCTTTGTAACCTGATGTTGCTCTCTGCCATGACCACCTGGACACCCATCTTTCATGCTTAATTCACTGTGATGAATGTCAAGCAGCTCAGACACTTCCCAAGGGAGTGATATCCCCTGGACATGCCCTTGAGTGGCAGGGCAAGCTTGATATGACCACAGTAGCAATGCGATGTAACTATAACATAGCTGAGTTGTTGCCCAACTGGTGTCTTCCTCTCAATGCCCCCACCCACCCAAACTGGAGGCCCAGGGACTTTTGTTTCCCCTGCCCTGTTCAGTTATAGCGATATCCCTGAGCGAATAGAATCTGCTGGAAGCATATGGAGTCTTTTGAAAAACTGTAGCTATGCAGTTCTTCCCCACGTCACAAATCTGGCAATTGGTTCACTTTAGTGGAACAATGGATTTCACACTAGATTCCATTTTAGATAGACTTCAGTGCCAACTTGATAGTAACCAAGACATTTACAATCAATATATAAAGTAGGAGATTGCACCAAATGGCTGGATGGGAGACTGTATGATGATGGAATTTTGTGTATATCTTCAAAGTTTTGGATACTGAAGGGAGAAATGTGAGTATTTGAAAGACCAAATAGAGGACTATTAAAAAAATTATAGATGTTGAATGAGATATTTTCAAAATTTAGAGATTTTAAGAAGAACAATATAACAAAGTTTGGAAATAGATCAAAAATGGGGGGTGAATAAGGGTGATGAGAGAAAGATAAAGACAAAACCATCAAAGAATACAGCAGGGTGATGAGAGAAAGATAAACACAAAACCATCAAAGAATACAGCTACAAAATTTGCTAGATGAAGTGTCACAGAGAAAGAGATAAAGAACAGAGATGTTAGCTAAAGTCAGACAAGCTGTGATGAGATCATCTGAAGACAAAGTCTAAAATCAAAAGAGTTACAAGAAGAACATGAACCTAATGGCCTTCTTGCTCATTGTTGGTCAGGTGGAAAGCAATGTGCGAATAGATAATATAAGGCCATGCACATAACCATTTTCTGCAGTTGGGGAGGACATGGGGGGAAGACAAGGTCAAACATACCTCCACCCTCCGATGATTCTGGTTGATGTGTGGCATGCACTGCTTGCATGCCCACATGAGCCACACTGCCCCAAGCTGCGCAGATATCTGGAGGCCAGGAAAATGATTCCCAGCTTCCAGGAATCCCTAAGTATACTGCACAAGCAGTGTGGAGCGCTTTGGGATTTCCCCATGAGTTACTACTACTACTATGGATATTTATATACCTCCCTTCAACCAAAGTTCTCAAAGTGGTTTACATAGAAAAATAAATAATACATAAATAAGATGGTCCCCTGTCCCCAAAGGGCTCACAATCTAAAAAGAAACATAAGGTTGACACTTGCAATGACCACTGGAGAGATGCTGTGCTGGAGTTGGATAGGGCCATTTGCTCTCCCCCGGCTAAATAAAGAGAATCAGCACTTTTAAAAGATGTCTCTTTGCTCAGTTAGCATGAGTTGGGTATTCTAGGAGCCTGGCTCTGTGTATGCTCGGGCTGCCTGCAGCCTGAGCAAATACACAGCCCCGAACCAGAGGTAAAGGGCATGCTCACACTCTTTAACCCAAGTTAGAGCCTGGGATAAATTCCCGGGCTTATGGGGGGAGGCAGCGCCAGGATTGGCCTCGATCCCGGCACTTCACACAGGCAGCCAAACCCAGGCAGGGCTAGTCAAGCCTGGGTTTGGCTGCTCGTGTGAACAGTCTTAATATCTCTAACAGGTAAACATGGTAGGGCTGCAAATATTAAATGATATCAAAATCAATAGGAAAGTTTTTTTGTGGTTTTTTTTAAAAAAGGGATTGGAGTAGAACCCTTTGGATAGGGTTCCTCAGTGGGCAGCACCAAAGGCCAAATCCTGAAAGGTGTTACCAGGCCCATTCATTGCCAGCCACCATCAGTAATGCTGATGGTCTCTGGGGCCTCTCAAAGAGACAATATCACTTCTATATTGAAACAACTACACTGGCAACCAATAAGTTTCTGGGCAAAATAAAGGTGTTGGTTATAACCTATGAAGCCCTAAACAGCTTAGGCCCTGGGTATTTACGAGAGCGTCTTCTTCACTATGATCCCCATCGCCCATTGAGATCATCCAGAGAGGTATGTCTGCAGTTGCCACCCACTCATCTGGTGGGTACTCAGGGACCAGGCCATCTCTGTTGCTGCCCTGAGACCCTGGAATGGGCTCCCTGCAGAAATAAGAGCCTCTCCATCTCTGACAACATTTTAAAAGTCTCTAAAGACACATTAATTCACCCAAGCTTTTTTAACTAGACTTGTGGTTTTAAATTGTTTTAAGGTTTTAATTTCTGTTTTGATTTGTTTTGTGTTACTATAAACCCAGAGATGGAAGCTTTGGGAGGTGTACAAATATAATAAACAAATATTCCTACATATCCTTCCCTATACTCTGAGATTTTCCAAAGAGGCTCTTCTATGAGTGCTCCCAGCAACTGAAATATAGCAGCCTTCTTAGAATGGAACATCTTGTCTAAGTAAATTTGCCTCTCATCACCTCCATTGGCCTTTGGAAGGCAGTTAAAGACTATTTTATTCCAGAGAGCATTCTCTTGATAGATGTATTGATTTTTCGTGCTGAAGAATTGTTAATTTGATTTGCCTTGTTTTCTGATGTTTTATTGATGCAATTTTTTATTAAATTTTCTATTTTGAGGTTGTTTATTGTCTTGTTTTTGTTGGATTTTTTCATTGTAAATCCCTTAGAATTTACTACTTAAGAATGTTATAGCAAATCAATCAAACAAACAAATATAGGATAGTTGGAAGGATAGGTGATCACATAAAACACTCAGGGTCAGTGGATCACCTTGGACATTCACAAGCTCATTTGCCACATTCCAATTATTTATCAACATTTGAAATGATGAAAAGGAAAATGTTTTGACCCCCGCCCACACACACACTCTTTTTTGTTGTTTATACAGATTGGAATGATGAATCAGTGTAAACAGCTGAAATCCCATTATTAAAAACTTGCTACATAGCATTGGGATGAAGTACAATTGACCAGTCGAATATTTGCGTTTGTTAAGAGTTATATCTCGCTCAGTTCCGTAGGCTCAGAGTGGTTTACAGTATTTTAAAAACAATAATCCTGTCCCCAAGAAGCCCACCATCTTAAAACAAACAAACAAAAACTCAGAGGGGAGTGGCCAGATGGCAGTAAGTCCTTCTCAGGACCAATATTGGACCAATATCAGGAGATATATATAAATAATATAAAACATTGATAAATGTGATACATATTTATCAAATCTCACTATCTCCTTCTTGATATTGCCAACTGACTGCCTGTTCTTTGACCACAATCAAATATTTCATGAAGCCAAAAATGCACACGTATAGATGCTGGCTAGTCTTTATAATTGCATCACGAGGTTATCTTTTCTATCATGGAGTTATGATAGAAAAGACAAACAGATAATTAGATAATTAGGTCATTCACACAATCAAAAACTGTGTTCTACCTGATTTGGGGAGCTATGTGTGCTCCCAGTTTTCAGTTGTGTGAAAGCAAGTAAGGAAACTTACCTGTGGGTTCTGTTCCAAAAGACTGATTGTAAGTTAGGAACATAGGAAGGTGCCATATTCTGAGACGGACCATTGGTCTATCTAGCACAGTATTGTCTTCACAGACTGGCAGCAGCTTCTCCAAGGTTGTGTTACTGTCCAGGCCTGATTTATATACTAAATCTGCTTATTAGCTAGCATACCAAATTAGGCCTGGCTCATAGTGTCACCAAGTTCTTTTATATGATGACCATGTAGGATCTGGGCGCAAGGAAGAAAGGAGATCAAACCAATCCTCAAAGATTCAATGGGCTTTATTGAGTATAAAAGAGTAACAACATAATCTAGCAGAAAGCAGAACACTCTATCAATATTACTAACAGCATTTAAACAGAGCACCCTAGCCAGCACCAATATTCAACGTGTTCCTAACTAGCATATGTGTGCAAATTAAACCTTCCTAGAGCCTAATACAATTCAGATATAGATGGGAAAAGGGGGGGGAGAGGAAGGCTGAGGGCTGGCATGGTTTGGGGGAGATCAGGAATTAGTGGGGGGATGAGGGGAAGGGAGAAGAGAAGGAGGGGAAAGGATGGGGGGCCCAAGGCTTGTAATGGGGCAGCATATTACCAGGACCAGAGAGACTTGAGAGTGGTGAATCTCTTCAGCTTGAAGGAGCGAGGCACTTGGTGGGAGACAGGAGCGTTTGCAGTTGCTCAGATCACGGCTGAGAGCCAGAGCACCATGGCTGGGGAAGTCTTGACTTCTCACTGCACAGTAGAAGTCACAGACAGCTCCTGTCCATGGACAGAGTTCCTGCTTTGCCCCGCAGCTTAGCAGCAAACTCTTGGATTAGTCATGAGCAAGTCTTGCATGGAGACACCAGATTGCCTGTAGGCACAAGACTGCTATAACTCTCTGTCCAGTAGCCTCATTTTTTATAGTGCATTTCCCTTTGATCTCTATTCAAACCTCCTCTTTTCCTGGGTCCTCAAAAGGTGACAACTTGCTGCTACCTTCTGGACAATGTCTTTTAATTATTCAGGATATTGGCTAGTCCAGAGAGATCTCAATCTCATCTTCTGTAAACGGTGCGCTTAGGGGGTAGGGGACAAGTGTTAGTAGAAGGACTAAATCTACAGGTGTTCTCCTAGGGTGGAATTTCTATAGACAGCGACTGAGTAATCCCCCTTGGGCATAGCAGAGCCATCATTGACAACGATTAACATAGATTTCTTGCAACAGGAAGGTGGAAGCAACTGAGTAATCCGCCTTGGGCATAGCAAAGCCATCCACAGACATTATCTGGTAGTGAGTTACATTTTAGCATATTGATATAGCTCAGGCCCAGCCCTTTGTGTTTTCTTAAGTATCCATTTCACAATACAATGCTGGAATGCCTCTTCTTTCCCAGAGCAGGTGTCAGTTCACCTTGAGCCCAAGCATTAATTCATTTCTTAATATAAAATAAAATCAGACACAGGCCTATATTCCACATACTTCTGAGTTGTACATTTAAGTCCAAGGTTGGGGTACATAACAGTTGCAGGCAGGAATCTCTCTCGGCCCTATCTTGGAGAAAGCCAGAGAGGGAACTTGAAACCTTCTGCTCTTCCTCGAGTGGTTCCATCCCTTGAGGGGAATATCTTACAGTGCAAATTGGGTGTTCATGACTTCATATAGTTCCCTAGAGTGGTAACTTATTTGTATGTGCAAGCTGGCATTTGTAAGATGAGGACTTCCTTAATGTAATATGTTATGTAGCTTTGTTTGTAAGTACGGGTGTTTGTAAACTGGGTGTTTGTAGCTTGAGGAGTGCCTGCATAATGACTCACCATCTGAAACCTTCTGTCACCAGTCATCATAAGCTGGTTTGTTCCTACACACAACTGAATTCTTATGAGGGTAGAGTAGACCATACATGCATACATTTTGAAGTAAGAAAATCACAGAGGCTATTTCACAACAATCAAAAACAAAGAAATCCATAGTTTGAGTCCATCGTTGGCTTTCAAGAGAGCCCTTAAAACCTATCTGTTTGTCCCAGCCTGCCCGGTTTTTAAACTGTTTTAAATGTTTTAATTGTTATTGGTTTTTAACTGTTTTTCAGATTGATTTGTATTGATTGTTTATAAAATGACCTCTCTGCAGGTTTTGTTTTTGTTGTGCATCACTCAGAGCCCTTTGGATGGGGCAGTATATAAATGTAATAAGTAAGCATGTAAATACTGGGCTAGAGGCCTGAAGGTAGGCTTAGCACTCCCATGTGAACCATCGGCCAGCCCTCTGGCTGTGCTCCTTCAAAACAGAGTCACCCAATTCCCAGCCCCAACTGTAAAATGAGGTTTAGCAGACAGAGGAGCTTGCCCACCCTCTCCCAGTGCTTGTGTAGAGTCACGGGATGCTGTTTGTAAACCAACACCAGCCCTCTCCTCTTCTTTACAGAGCTCCCATATAGTCTGGATACCGAGTGGGATGGGGGCTGCCTTGCAAAGCAAGCAAAATGCTTGGCAGAAGTCTGCCCAGCAACAGATGACATCACCAGCACCGAGCACTCTCTCAAGCATTCTTAAAGTGGCAGGCACCCTGCAAATGGGCTCAAGAGAAGAGAACACAGGAACATAGGAAGCTGCTTTCTGCCGAGTCAGACCATTGATCTATCTAGCTCAGCATTGTCTAAGCGGACTTGCAGCAGCTTCTCAAAGGCTGCAGGCAGGAATCTCTCTCAGCCCTACCAGGAGATGCCAGGAAGGGAACTTGGAACCTTCTGCATTCAAGCATGTAGGTGCCCTTCCCAGATCAGCCCCATCCTCTAAGAGGAATATTTGTACAATATCAAACCTGAGCCTGCTGCAGTGAGATAAGTGGGTGGGAGCAGCAGTGGCAAGGAGGGCCGGCACACACTCCGCATCGCCTGCCCACCCTCCCATCCACTATGACCAGGAGAACAACTATATGGGCAGCTAGGATGTTGGGGGACACAAATGGCCATGCCTCAGCAGGGAGCCTGCATGAGTGACCGACAGAGCTTGCCCTTGCCAGCTTTGTGCCCTGGTGGCTATTTGCCCCACTTTAATGGGCGGCCCAGCCCTGCATGCTTAATGAGCAAGCAAATGGTAAGCAATCTGAGAGCTGGATATTCAATCTGTGTATGCCCACAGTGGTTGCCAATGCTAGGGCTGTCCCTAGCAAAGTGTGGGGCCAGGGCCAGGGCCAGTGCTACCATTAGGCCAACTAGGCAGCCGCCTAGGGCGCAGACCTCAGAGGGGCACAGAGTGTAGAGTGTCAATGTGTTAAGAGTGCCCTTCTAGTTTAAAATGATTCATGTGCCAAAATATTTTCTTTTATATTTGAGAAGGATAATGAAAAATTGATGTATTACCTATTCTTGCAATTTAAAATAAATTTAGCAGTTTTGTGCTTTTCATTTTTCCTACAAAACATCTGTTTTTGAAAATCGAAGCTGAAATTTTTGTGGGGGTTACAAGTACTTAGCCTTGCCTAGGGCACAAAATAGTCTGGCACTGGCCCTCTGTGGGGCTCAGGACCAAGGACATATCAGGGAGGTGTGGGGTAGGGGTCTGTAGTCCTGCTCTCCCTGGGCACAGGATGGCCCTGCAGGAAGATCCAGCTGCGTGTAAGGGCAGCTTTGAGATGGTGGCAGATGAGGGGAGTGTGCCTTGTGGGGGGAATCAGCAACAACCTTCACCTGCCATTGTCTCTGCTTCCACAGGCAGCAGATGTGGAGGTGAGATTGAGAACCAGGGGGCATTTGCCCTGTCCCTCCTGGTTTTGTGTGTGTGTGTGTGTGTGTGTGTGTCTTACATAGGGCTTGGTTGGCAGCTGCTGATGCTCTCTTCTCCCCTGCCTCATAAGCAAGAATTGCTTGGGCATCAGGACAAAGTTCAATGCCTTCAGCAGTGCTGGGGTTGCCAGGAAACTGCCTGCATCTGGGACCCACCAATCAGGAGCTTCAACGCAGAGTTGAAGCTTCAGGGGTGAAACGGAGCCCCTGAATGGTCTCTGAGCGATCGCATCGGTCACGTGATCACCCCTGGCCACTCAGGGGGCTGCTGCTACCAGGGGCAGGGCTGGAGGACCAACAATGCGAGCTGTGGCTGCCTGCTCTGCAATCAAGCCCTAGCGGGCTCCCTGCCGAGGCCTGAACATTTGCTTGCGTGTTTGCGGTGAGGTGTGTGAGTGGGTTACAGTAGGGCTGCTTTGGTTACCCTGTTTGCTGCTTGTGTGAATAGCCTCATAATCTTGCTTAGCAACCTATCTAAGGAAATATATCAACAGGGCACACAAACATAAAAGCTGGAACAAAATTAAACTAGTAAATCTCCATTTATTTTATTAGTGTTATTTATTTTTAAATAGGAAATATTGCCTTTCTTATTACCTTGTTGTAATTGTAGGTGGAACAGATCATTCAGGCCTATCTTCTTAACACCTGGTGTGCAATTGATAGAGCTAGCTTATTATTTGTAAGGTAGATTAATTTTAAAATTGAGAGGTTGCTGTGATTAACTCATTTTCAAAACCCTTGACTATTAATGAAAACCTTGGTTTCAAATCACTCTGGATCCTGGTGTTGTTTCAGAGTGATCATTCAGTGCAAGTAATAATTAATGAAGGGAATTTGGTATATGTAAGGTTATTATGATGGCAGAGCAAATGCTCATTGCCATTCTAACAATATAAGAAGAACTGTTGGTGAACACTTACAGACAGATGAGCAGAGCCTCCATTTGGCTCTGCAAACCCTGCACCCAGATGACTAAGGTATGCACATGTCCATTGCAGAAACAGGGTCTGCTGAGGGTTAAAAAAATGTTCCCATCATGCACTGTACTACCAGTGCACTGGGAAGCCTCATTACATCATTAGCTGTCCTCTTATTGGCTGAGAAGGTGGATGCAGCCCTATCAAAGGCATTGAGGGGAAAGGACCATAGAGTGTGCTTTGCAGAGTGGCACATTCACATACTGTATGGAAGCCCCTGTAGCCACAATGCTCAGTTGTTTCAATGATGGCTGGGTCCCGGGAATGTTCCATGCACCAGATGACCAAAGGAATAAGTACTGTTGTCCTCTTACCTTGGTTTAGATCAGGGTAGAGGATCTGGGTTATGGAGATTTGGGGAGGCTGGGTTGGCAGGTTTCCTATGGCTCCATGTGCTCCTGAATAGCTGCGTTTACTGCCTCCTACTTTGAAACTGATGGTCATAAAAGCCCCAATATCTTTAAAAGTTCACTCTGGGGTTTAACATAACTGAATCTTTCCTAGAGATAATTCTTTTCTGTAATGGCTGATACTCGACAGGCTGTAAAGCATTTGTGTGCACCACAGATGGTTTGTCATAATTATGTTTCCATTCAAGCAGTCACTGACATCAGTGAAAGCTCTTCTGTATCTTTGGGCAAGGCAGGGCCCTTTAATTCATAATATTTATGTGCAATCATAAAACTATGAACCAACAGTTTGACCCTGGTTATTTGCCTCAAGCTAAGTCCTCCACTGCAGCCACATATGCCTCTGTCCCTCATTTGGTTTGCAGTCTCCTTTTGTGCCATGCCTCCTTTCTTCCTCCTTAATTTGAATGTATGATTAATCCAATTCAGACACTACACCAGTTAGCACAAGCTAAGACCAGCACAAGCAAACAGGTCTGGGTCACACCAAGAGTGTGCTCATCCTGTCATCACTGCAGGATGTCCCAATGTGCTGTCAGGGCATCCTTTAATCACATGCTGGGGGCATTTATCTGAATCATCTTTCTACACACATTCAGGTTTTGGAGTGCATTTAGAGGGCTGATTCATATTAAGAGTCTCACACAGAATTAAAGGATGCCCAGCTGCATGTTGAGATGTCCTGCAGTGACACCAGGGTGGGCGTGTTTGAGGTGAAACCCAGTTCTGATCATGTGTGCTGGCTGGTGCTTGTGCAAGCCAGTGCATTATGTTGCACATGTGTACAAATGTCTGTACATCTGTGTACAGATGACTGTACATATTTTGTGTGAATCATTGTACATGCATTTACATCCAAAATGAAGCTGGATAGAGAGCGCCTCAAATGCAGGATATAGATAGGAAGTGTAGTTTGTAAGTGTGTTGGATGCAAACATGTGAATAATCTCCATGCATAAAGATCTGTACATGTGTACACTGTACACCAATTGTAATGTACATGCATTAAGTATAATGTGTGAATATAGCTACTGTTGACTGCATGTAACTGACCACAGGAAGCCTTTCAAAGGTACCACATCGGAACAACCCTACCATTCCCAATGTTTACTTTTCAAGGAGAGCTCATTTTTATAGGCTGCAGAACACAGTAATGTGCATTCACTCCCTTCCATCCATACCTCAGAATATGCCTTTATTTAAAAAGAAGAAGAAAAAGAACAATCAAGAGGATAGACAGAGGCGTTCTTGCCCCCGGACCATGGGGTCCCAGTCCGTGGCATCCAAGGTCTGGGGTGGCCTCCATAGACCGGGGGCTCCTGCCGCCACCCTGTACCCGCTCTGCCTCTGCTCCCTGCCATGCCAAACTGTGGCTTTTCTGTCATTTTAGCTGCCGTGTATGGGGGCAGGGGTGATCCAAGCAGGCCTCCCCCCCACAGACACACCCGTGGCGATGGCAGGCAGAGTGGCTGCTGGGCCTGTCTGTCCAGCCCAGCGGCCCTTGAAAACTGCGAGTCGTGCCTGCGCAGTCCAAATAGTTCATTGCAAGCCCGAGACATTTTTTTGTTGGGTTTTTTTACATCCACCTTTAAAAAATAATTTCACAGAGTGGTTTACTTTTTGAATTAGGAACAAACCACACACACACACACACACACACACACACACACACACACACACACACAGAGTTATAATGTTTAAATAGTTTATCTACCTTGTGATAAATTTAGAGCACCATCCTGCTTATCTCACCTTGACATGAATGCCTGGGCTATGACCAAGCACATAAAGAAGCAGCCACAGCTAGAATCCAACCAGCCTAGCGGGCTATACTGATCTCTGACAGAAGCACTCTATATCCTACTCCTTGCTAATAAGAGATTTATTTGCACTTGACGAATGGTAGTAAATCAGGCAAGGATTCTTGTCTAAATTAAAATATTAAAAACCCTTCAGTGTATGAGTGTTAAAGTGCTTACAGTTTGCACTTGTGCTCTAAAAAGCATGGAAATTGCAAGTTAAGGTGAATTTACTGCCATGCCATGCAAGCGGCAAAGTCTTTGTAAAGTCTTGTCTATTATGCTGGGTTTGCAGATGAGACTCCGTGCACTTTGCCTTAGTCTTTCTGCTTGACATTGGGCTGGGGAGAGATATGGCTAGGTAGAAATTCAATAGGTATAGTTTATAGTAAATTTTCAGATAGGAAAGCAAGATATCCACAACCCATCCATACCCATGTGCAATAGATATACCTGATGGATTTCTTCCTGATGTATTGTAATATTATCAACAACATCCCATGAATGGGGACATTATGGGAGGAGAGCTGGTCTTGTGGCAGCAAGCATGAATTGTCCCCTTTGCTAAGCAGGGTTCACATTGGTTTACATTTGAATGGGAGATTACATGTGTAGATACTAGGGGATGGGGCTGCTCTGGGAAGAGCATCTGAGGTTTCAAGTTCCCTTCCTGGCAGCATCTCAAAGATAGGGCTGAGAGAGACTCCTGCCTGCAACCTTGGAGAAGCTGCTGCCAGTCTGTGTAGACCAGGGCTGCTCAATTTGGCCCTCCTGCAAATGTTGGGCTATAACTCTCATAATCCCTGGCTATTGGCCACTGTGGCTGGGGATTATGAGAGTTATAGAGAGTTATGTTGTTTCTCTTTGTGAACCGCCCTGAGCCATTTTTGGAGGGGCGGTATAGAAATCGAATTATTATTATTATTATTATTATTATTATTATTATTATTATTATTAAAAAACAGCTGGAAAGGGGGCAAAGTTGAGTAGGCCTGGTGTAGACAATACTGTGCTAGATGGATCAGTGGCCTGACTGTATAAGGCAGTTCCTATGTAGGCTAGGCAGGGATGTGTCCTGGTAGAAATTCAACAGGTACAGTTTATAGTGAATTTTCAGACAGAAATGCAACATCTCCAAAGCCCATCCATAACCACTTGCCATAGATGCTCCTGTTGGATTTCTGCCTGATGTATTGTGACATTATCAACAGCATCCCATAAATGGAGGTTAAAAGAATATGTCATCAAAAGCATTCAGATGATCTGCATTCTCACAGCATCCAGCTGTGGTCCTCAAATAGCCTGCACTGGATTCTAGAGGCACTTTCAGCTCTGGGAAATTGTCCAGTTTGACACAAATTGCTCACAGTTCAGCTTACAGTAGTATCAGAAGTTGAAGGAATGTCAGAGAGCTCTATCAATTCTTTGATTTATCTCAAGCATTTAATAGGAGCTTCTTTCAAACCTGAAAAGTCATATATTAATAGCATATCTGCAAACTGAAGAGATTTGATAGCCATAACCATTTATTTTTCCATTTAATCTGTGGAACTAATTGACATTGGATACAGTCATGACATATATTTTGATTGTGTTCAAGAATAAAGCAGACTGAGGTGGCATCTCTGACTAAAAGCGGAGAAACAGAAGAGAAGACTGAGGAATAAGAGCAGCAGCATCCAGCTACCCTACTGAGCCAAATAGCGGGAGTGGGAATATGTTATGCAAACATTTTCAAGTCCACCCCAAAAGTGCCCTGAAGTTTTGCTATTTTGAGAGAGGAAATGTATCAGCATGTGGTGAGACAATCAGCTGACATTTCACATTTTGTTTGTCTGCACTGGCAGGCAATGAAATGCAATGAATCATAGGGCACAAAGCCAGGAAGAATTGCAACCTGGCAATCTACCCTCCCCCCCCCCTTCTATAATGATAATCAAGAAAGCCCTTGAATTAGGGTTGCACGTTTTGTATTTTTTCTGTTTCGATTTGTACCAAATCTGAATTAACCCCATTTTGTATTTTGTCCAAAATTAAGCCTTCCGAATCAACCCAGTTTTGTTTTGTATCCGAATTAATCTGAATCTGAATCTAAATTAATGCAGATTAAAAATGAGTCACCTGGTCAAAAGAGTGGGTGGAGGTTATAGTGCCCAATGAGTGGAAGCTACCACAAAAATTTCAAAGGAATTGGGCAAACTGCTGATTTTTGGTGAATTTTTGAAGTTTGCGCATCTTTCAGATTTCCCCCATAGGGTATGATGGCGGTTTCAGGAAAAGTATAGCTTCATGTGCGGTGGGAAGGGGTGGCCCAGAGTGGAGTGTGGTTGGTGGTAGTGCCCAGTTGGTACAAGGAAGCTACCACAATTTTTTCAGAGGAATTTGGCAAAGGGCTGATTTTTAAAGAATTAATGAAGTTACGCGTCTTTCAGATTTTCCTCATTGGGTATAATGGAGGTTCCTGCAGTCCCATAACTCCACTTGAGGGGCACTGGAGTGGCAAAGAGCAAGTGGCAGTGTAGTGCACATAGGGTGCCCACCACCCACATGGGTTGCTAACCCATGAAGTACAAGGTTTTTTTGTTCTAGAGGTGTTCTGAGAGTAGATTCTCTAGTAGCATATGAGAGTGGATTCATGGTTTTTCATTAAAAATCTCATTTGCTACCAGAGAATCTAAACTCAAAACCTCAGAAACAACAAAGCCCAGTACCCCAATGGGTTAGTAATCCAGGGGGATGGTTGGCACCCTCTGTGCACTACACCACCACTTGCTTTGGGCCATCCCAGTGTCCCCCAGGTGGAGTTATGGGGCTGCTTAAACCTCCATTATTCCCTATGGGGGGATCTTAAAGACGTTTAACCCCCCCAAAATTCCTAAGAAATCAGCCCTTTGCCCTATTTGGAATCTGGGTGCACCACCCTTGAGGCACTGCCACCCAACCCACTGTTTTGCCCCTGAATCCCCACATAAACAAGTTGAAAGAGTGAAGAGAGTGATGGACAACAGCGACACTTAATTTTGTGGCACAGTTATTTGAGAATTTTGCAGCAGGTGGGAGCCTGTCCCTGTGACACTAGCACAGCAGCACAACCCATTGGTGCATTCAAAGCAATCTTTCAATAAAAACACTCCCTTCCCATGGAACAGTTACCACAAGTCATTTGAGATAGCAAGATAGACCAATGAACTGCCTTAGTACTATGGAACAGCTTCAAATGTTCATTTAACTGGAATGAGCCATAGCCTAAACAAATCAGCCTATTGTTCAGAATTGTTGAGATTTATCCTCACTGTATTTAAGAAAGTGCAAAATCATGGATCATGGTTACAAGAAAGAGAGAAGCAACTAAGATTCCTGAGGATGTCAATAGATTGACAGGGGTATTCCCCACCCCGCTCCTTTTGTCTCTTGTAGTCCCATGTGGATGACCTGTCAATGCACTGGCAAAAGTTGTGAACCACTGGCTTAGACATCATGTCCCACCAAATTACATTGTGGCCTAACTTACATTAGATTGCTCAACTTGGGCAACAAAACTTAGACACCACTATAACTCATAAAAATCAGAAGAAAAACAAAATAGCTCTTCAAAAGACCCCTGAACAAGTCAAGAGATTCTTTCTAAACCTTTGGAAAGAAAAACCTGTGTAATTTCAGAACTTTCCTAACCAGCTTCTCAGAAAGCTTCTCCACACAATTTATACTGATATACCGATGCCACACAGGGAAAAGTGAAAAAGTTTTACTTCTGCAGAAAGCAAGGCAAAAGGTGCGATACAACGCCCAGACCAAATGCTTTCTGCAGAAGTAAAACTTTTTCACTTTTTCCTGTATGGCATCAATTATTGGCGTCGATACCACCCAGACAAAGAACCAGATTTTCGGTATATCAATACCATGGCTTTTAGCCAGAGCTTTGGAATTGCATTGAGCTCCCAAAGATATTTGGGTATTTCTGTCTCAAAATGCTTTCTTCCAAATCCCTTTGCAAGGTCAGTTTGCATTTTAATCACACCGAATACAACACATACTTAACTAAACCATTCATGCTCAACAGCTTTTTGCATATCTTATCTTCTGCTAATCACTCAGTGCCTCAGCTGGAGTGGAGAGAGTCAGAGAAGTCAATTTCAATTGCAATGCTTTTCCGAAGAACAAAGCATTCTGTCTGAAACACAGTCATTTCGATTTGGAAACAAAAATCTCTGTTTTTAAATTCTTTGGGCTGTTTTGGGGGGCTTTCCAGCCCTCTCCCGGCTCACGGCAGCCCGTGTCCGGTGCACATGTGTGGCAGCCTTCAAATAAATAAATAAATAAATAAATAGATCTGGCTCTCCACTGCTCATGACATGCACTGTGGGATATCCCCAGCTCCTGTTTTCAGCAATGGAGAATTTTGCTACAGCGTTTGTGTGGGCACACAAGCTGCAAAGCCCAAAGAAGGCTCTGGTCGTCTGGGAGCCATGAGATAGGAGCATGCCTTCTCTCCAGACCACCCCCATATGGCCATGAGAATGAGCTTCATATCTCTTTTTGCTGACTTTAGTAACTTTCCAATTTCTTCAATGGAAGTTCTGTTACTTATAGGTATCTGCATGCATGCACACACAGAGACACCAAAAACTAGAAAGAAACCACTGTAAGGCTTTCTTTCATTGATACATTAATTCTTTCTCCCCACAACAATATATTGGAAAAAGGATAACATTCTTTCAGTAGCGCAGTGTTAATGGCAAAAGCTGGGTTTATTCCTTTCCTCCCGTAATTACTGAAGCTGTCTCCTGGAAGACAGCATTGAGGAAGAGTATATTGTGGAGGTCAACAGAAAGGTGAAAGTGAAACTAAACTGGAAAAGAACTGCAAAGGGACCTTGAACAGGATAGGAAGTTACAAGTCTAGGCACAGTCAGGAAACTTAGCCCAGTCAGTATTTCCACAGTGAGGATTTCAAGGTAGTGCTTCCAAATTTTCTTCTCCTAGAAACTGGTAAAGATGTTTTTTATAGCAGCTCATTTTTCAGTTGTGGGACATCTGGATCTTCAAGTGAATTCTATTCACTTTAATAGGACTAATCCCAGGGGCGTAGCTAGGGGAGAGGGGGCCTGTGTTCATCCCTCTCTTGGGCGGCCCTCCAGAGTGAGGGAGACAATGAAGAAAATAGGGAGGGATGGAACTGGAGGGCCCTCAGGAGCTGGGGGCCCGTGTTCTTTGAACACTTTCATTCAATTATAGCTACGCCCCTGACTAATCCGTAACAAGCAGGCTCTGTAGTAAAGGGCCAAACTACGTTTGTTAAATGGATAGTTTGGCCCTGCATGTGTTTTCTTTTAATTTGAATAGAAGTCATGGGAGCAATCAGGGTTGAGATCCTAGTGAGGGGTTATTTAACTCCTTGGAGCTGGTGGTGTCAATGGTAATTTCCAGATTCCCTCCCAAGGCAAATAGCTCTGGGGGGGGGGGGCGTGTTAAAAGGACCTCCATATAAATTAACACATAGGGAGGGAGGGATAGATAAACAAGCTACATGTTAAACATAATGTATAGTTTGTCCCTAGGAGACTGAACTGTGAACTAGGAAGTGTTGGATTAAAAGACTGTTTCTGCCATGAATTCAAGTTTAGTCCCCACATCTGAAACCTTTCTCTGCATTACTGTAAGGAGTGCCAAAGTAAAGCGATTCAGAATGCAAAATAATACATTGCTAACGTATGATTCCACAGGGGAAATTCAAATGCAGGGCTGTGCTGAATTTTCCTGGGATTTGATCTTTGCCCAAAACTTGAAAATTGTAGAAAAATTATTCCTCACATCTGTAAGCAAATCAAATTGTTTTATGTGGCTTGTTTGCCAGCAGTGCCTGGTCAACTGCTAAAGGAACAAATATTGGGAAGCTCCCCAGTCTAGAGAGGAAGCAGCTGTGAAGTCCCTGAGCTAACCCAAAAGGGCTTTGCTTGGAGAAGTTCCCTCATCTGACTGAGCCAGCCTCCCTTTGCATAATCTGTGTAAACCGTCACCTTTAACACATACTACTGCCAGCTCATCCAACCACCCCTGGCAAGGTGGAACTACCCACCCCACATCACCACAGATAATCTCATCACAGAATGAACCACAGCATCTGCCCTTCTGAAAGGAGCTTGCCACGGCAAATAGCTCCAAATGGCTCAAGCAGTTCAGCCAATCTCACTTTGTCAGGGAAAGGCAAAACAAATCAACCCAGCAGGATCTTTGCTACAGAATGTGGCATGGAGGCAATCGGACTGTACTGGGAGAAGCCATTTGTGTGAATCTACCCATAGCCAAGGACAGCAGACAGAGAATGGTGCTTTACCATTCCTCTGTGTAAGAAGCACTGGAAAGATAATTCATACAAACTCACTCCATGTCAGCAGCAACGTTTACAGTTTCCTTTTGGCCAGGCCAAACCCCTGCTACCAGATTGCCGCTTTCCCCATCACTGTCTCATCTCTCTTTTTAAAAGAGCAGAAGGCTGCATGCCTAAAGCTGCTTGATAGAGATATTGCATTTGGTATTTTAAAGCTCTTGCAATACGTAGCTGAAATTCCCTTCTGATACAATTGTGAATGGAGGTTTTTCCTTCTTTTTTTCTTTGCCTGTTTTCATTTGTAACTGGAAAGCAGAGCAGATGGTGAAGGCATAGCTCACTGTGATGTGTCAGTTAAAATAACCAAAGCTACTAAATGCTTGTTTGCCAGTGGGGACTCTTTCTAGGGAGGCATTACCTTATCTATTTTGAATACAGTAACTCCAAATGCTGCCGATTGGCTCTGAGAGCATGTTTATCGCACATTTGCTATCAGCTATTGCCATCCTCTGCTTTTGTTCATTAGGGCAGACAGATCATTGATTTGGCGTTGAGCTCCATTAAGAAGGCGGGAAAGGCAATGAGCATTGAAAAATGCATGCCTGGCAATGGGGATTTCTAATTGGATTCACTGTAAGGCTTACCTAATGGGAATATTGCACTTTTTGATAACACACTGGTTTCATTTTAATATATAATATTACTGTTCCAACGTAAGTAATAAAGAATATTTGATACTTTATCATAAGTACTTTTAGTTTACAGACTTCAAATTAAAATTAAGGTCAATTGTACAATGCAATTATTACATTTGATGTCCCTGGTTAATTTTTAAAAAGGCCAGGAAAGCTTCAAACTATAGCAATGAAAAGCATACTAGAAGTAGTGGAGGACAGGCTGTTAAGATCTAACATTTAATTTCTAGCCTAGTATCTCATCTATTATAGATCTAAGAACAATAAGTACTTTTATACACGAGAAGCAGGAAAATGGTAAACATAAGGCTAAGGGGAAAGGGGTCCTGTCTCTCTTTCAATGATATTTAATGGAGGACTGTAAATAAATAGGGGTGCAGCTGCCCATTAGGAATGAGAACAGGAAGCAAGTCTAGCATTCTGAGTTAGCTTAATTACACCACCACATAGCCAAATCTCATTGGCTATGGGCCAGTTCAGATGAACAGTGGCCCTCAGCAGTTTTTATACATGATAACATCAGGGCCACAGCACAAATATACCCAGCCCAACATCACTCAAGCACATGCTGTTGCGATCTTGGCATGTCCTTTAATCATGTGTGAGAGGTGATCATCTAAATTGCCCTATACATGTGCTACAAAAGTCTGTTTACAACAGGGTTTTGTATCATATGCAGAGAGGTGATTTAGATGATCACCTTTCACATGTGATTAAATGACATGCTGAGATCATGTTGGCACATCCTTGAGTGATGGTGCAGACAGATTGGACCTGCGGCCCCAGTGTTATTGCATGTAGGTGTGGCTGCGGGCAGATATCATGTAGTATCAAAATGTTACTTTTCAGAGCCAATCCACAGATGCAGCAGAATCACATATGTAGCTTTCCCAAGCCCCCTAGGCTTTTCCAGGGTGTTTTTCAATGGGCTGGTCAAGATGGCCCATTGAAAATTTTTCAGTAGATCCATCTTTGGATGCCATCAGGTGATCTGGTGGCGACCTGGGATTGGGCCTTCTCAGTTGTCGCACCAGGGTACTTTGTTTAGAAGTACATTAAGACAGAAAAAACCTATATCTAATTGCTGGCTACATGGTCGTCAGACAGAGACATAGAGAAGCATAGTGCTCAGAGAGACAGCTAGAAGCATTCTGGGAAGAAAAAGGAAGGCACTCCCAGGAAGTTCCTGAATACATTCTATCAACCAAGGGGTCATAGAGGCAGAGAGGAAAGAGAAGGAGACCCTGACTGACGATCTCTACTCCCAATACCCCTAGTGGTCATTAGAATTACTGGTGCAAAGGATTGATGACATTTGGAGCATCTCATTGCCTGCCACACCAGTTCACAACTTCCATCTTCTCACGAAGCATCTGGAACCGATCTCTTGGTAGTGGTTTAGTCAGTCCATCTGCCACCATCTCTTCAGTTGGGCAGTACTTCAACTTGACTAGCCCCTTCTCTTGTGTATCTTCAACATAATGATGATTTGTGTCAATGTGCTTTGTTCAAAACTTGACTTTCTCCATCTGTGAGAGCTGAATACAACTTTGGTTGTCTTTAAACATCTCAGTAAGCTTTGGTTCTTTAATCCCTAAGTCCAGCAATAGCTTGTGTATCCACACAGCTTCCTTGTATGCTTCAGTGGCTGAGAGTGCAACAAATGACTGCTTCCAGCTAGTCCAACTGATGACTCCATCTCTATAGAAAAACAGGCATCCACTGGTGGACTTAGGAATATAGGAACATAGGAAGCTGCCATATACCAAGTCAGACCATTGGTCTCTCTAGCTCAGTATTGTCTACACAGACTGGCAGTGGCTTCTCCAAGGTTGCAGGCAGGAATCTCTCTCAGCCCTATCTTGGAGATGTCAGGGAAGGGACTTGGAGCCTAGATGCTCTTTCCAGAGCAGCTCCATCCCCTAAGGAGAATATCTTACAGTGCTCACACTTCTAGTCTCCCTTTCGTATGCAACCTGGGCGGATCCTGCTTAGCTTAAGGGGACAAGTCATGCTTGCTACTACAAGACCAGCTCTCTTCACTTGCTATCAGCTTTGTCTTCAGCCCAATCTGCATCCATGTATCCCACTAGTCTGAGGTTGCTACTTGCTGGAATCTCTAATGCGTAGCATGCAGTACTCTTTAGGTATCTACCCAGCCTTTTGACTACAGTCCTGTCATCTTGGTTGGTGCACTTACTTTTCTGCTTAGGATTCCCACTGCTGCAGCAATATCTGGCCTTGTCACTATGGCTATATAAAGTAGCTTGCCAATTGCTTTTCTATATTGGTTGGTTCGTAAAGGTTCACTCTCTCCATCTTGCTTCAGGAAATTGTTTTAATTGGTGAACTCACTTTATTGGCATCTGTCAGTCCCAGGCATTCTAGAAGATCCGTTATTTTCTGCTTCTGGTTGAGAAGGAATGTCCCATCTCCTCTCTTTCTATTTGGATGCCAAGGTAATAGGATATGCTCCCGAGTTCCCTCACCTCTATTTTCTTGTTCAGATGCTGTACAACCTCTTGGCTGTCTTGCTTTTCCTCATATGCAATAATCAGGTCATCAAAAAAGTCAGGATGCAAGTCCATTTATTATCTCTGAATTTTGAGTATAGGCAGGGGTCAGTTTGTCCTTGTGAGAACCCTATTCTTCAGCAGCAGTTGGTTTAACTTTTTATTCCATGATCTAGCAGCTTGCTTTAAGCCATAGATGCCCTTTTGAATTTTGTACATAAGACTCTCTTTTCCAGGTTCTTCAATGCCTGGTGGTTTCTGCATATAGATGTCTTCCTCAATTTCTCTGTGTAGGAAGGCATTCTTTACATCCAAGTAATCAATGTGCATCTTTCTGGTTGCTACTATGCTGAGTAGTGTCGTGATGGAAGAGTGTTTCATGACTGGTGCAAATGTCTCATAGTAGTCTCACCATATATTTGGGAGTATTCTTTGGCTGCTTGCCTTGCCTTGTAGCACTGTACATCCCCTTCTGCATCTTGTTTGATTTTAAAGACCCATTTTCACTCTACAGTCTTTCTTCCAGCCAATAGTTCCACAAGTGTCCATGTACAGAGATTCAATTTCTTCTTCTGCAGCTTTCCTCCATTTCTCAGCTTTGTGGATTGGCATCTTTTTGACATCTTGCCATGTTGCTTCCTGTAACTCTTCACTTCTGGTGAGGAGTGAGAGTCTTTTGGGTGGAATCCCTTTGTTGGACCTCTGTGAATGCCTCTGTTCTGGTTCAGGCTGTGCAACCCCTTCTGAATCTGCCGATGGTTCTGGTTTGGATCCACTGGCTGGCATGAGGTATATGAAAGTCTTCTCACCTGGTTCCTCACTCATCTGGATCCTTGGCCCAATGTCTGGTACATCACCTTTGGTGGGCCTTTGTCTCTCATCAAAGTACACAACATGGCAAATTTCAGTATCACCAGTTTCAACATTAAGGATGCTGTATCCTTACCCTCCTAGTACATATCCACATAATACATTTCTCTTACTTCTGCAATCCAGCTTGTTTCTCTATGCTTTTGGTACATATCCATATACATCACATCAAAATACTCTGATATGCTTTAGGCTAGGCTTGTATCCAAACCACAGTTCAAATGGTGTCTTTACTTTTGCTTTGGTTGGCAATCTGTTCTGCAAATAATTGGCAGTCATCACTGTTTCTCCCCAAAACTTATTTGCCAAACCTGCATCTTGCATCATGCATCTGGCCATTTCTAGTAAAGAATGATTTCCCCTCTCTGCCACACCATTAAGTTCTGGTACAGATGGGGGCATAGTCTCATGTCCAATCCCCTGTTCCTTCAGGAACAGCGTTCCCTCTAATTTTTTTCATCAGTGAATGGAATGAGTATTGTTCTGGGTGGTAGTATCAAAGCAGTGTGTGCACATGTGCATTATTATATGCCACTATAGATACAACACACACACACACACACACACACACCATAAATATAGAAGAAAACGAGTGTGCTTTACAATTCTATTTATCTGTCTTCTATTTTAATAGCAAGTGTATTTGCCATTGGTGGTTAAAAGTGGCCTATAAAATAAATAAATAAAAACTTATCTAAGTTTTGTTTATTTAAATTTGAGTTCATCCTTGCTTTCTTGATCTTAGCTGTAAAATGTTAATTGCCTGAGTTGATTGCCCCTACAATTGGATAGTTAGTCACAGTAGGTTTCGCATTTCCTTCCAAATATCCTGGAAATTGGATCTAACACATACCTTAGATTAACAAATTAGCTACTTGCCAAAGTCAGAGTGTTAAATAAGGGACTTAATTGTAGATTTATTAATTTGTATATTTTTGTTCCATCTTTTGGAGCTGATTCGAACTTTCAAGGCAGATAATAATATCAGAAATTTAAAGATAGAGAAACATAGGACTATAGGAAGCTGCTGTATACTGAGTCAGATCATTGGTCCATGTAGTTCAGTATTGTCTGCACAGACTGGCAGCAGCTTCTCCAAGGTTGTAGGCAGTACATGATGACAGAAAAGCCCTATAGCTAACTGCTGGCTACATAGTGGTCAGAGAGATTGCTAGAAGCATTTGGGGAAGAAGAAGAAGATGATGATGGAGGAGGAGGAGGTCACACCCAGGAAGTTCCTGAGAACATTGTATCAATAGAGGGGTCACAGAGGCAGAGATAAACAGGAAAGAGAAGGAGACCCTAACTATCTCTACTCCCAATGCCCCTAGTGGTCATTAGTGTTACTAGTCGATGCCATCTGGAGCTGGATCTCCAACAAATTTTAGATCCCGCTCAGGTTGAATGAGGAAGGCCTCACTCTGAATACACATGCTCACACAATGCCTTGATACTGCCACCCAGAACAAAACACATTCCAAGAACAGGTTAAAAGAGAGAGAGAGAGAACAATGGCAGGGGTGTGAGGAAGATTTAAACAGTGTTACTTGGTATGAGAATAAGGATGTTGCAAGTGCATAATTGCCTAGTTTTCATCTCTGGAAATGGAAAAGGTGTGAGGATCTCGTTCGAATGTTTCCCCATGAAAAATAAGCTCCTTGCTCATAGAAATCTAGCATTTCGGGAAGAATGGTTTTAAGTGTCTTGCTGACATGCTTTTGTCTATGAGCAGGGGTTTTTATTCATGGTTTAAAGAAGCTTAAATCAGCTTGTGCAATTGTGCATAAATGGATAATGGATCTAAACAGACAAACAAAGCTCATTCCTGAGACAGGCTCCAGTGAAGATTCCATGAGGAAAATTCTTTGGCTAATCTAACTTTCTTCTGACTTATTCCTGAGTGTGTATCTGATGGAAGAAGAACTGTCCTTAATCCTCAGATCAATAGAGGTTACACATTTCACAAGCCAAATGAACAAAGTAATCAACTTGCCTAAATTACACTGCTTGAAAGATCAAACAGCACCCGGAAACTTTCCATCGATCTCCTCAGTGTGTGTCTAGCAAAGGTGTGACTTATGCCCTCCCTTTGGGACTGGTCACTGTTCTTTTCACATGTTAGCCAATTTAGCAATACCAGTAACAACTTTCCTTCTGATTGCTGTCTTTTATTTTACTCTCCTACTAAAAGAACTTGCTTTGGATTCACTCACTTCAACAAAGTTTTAGGGAAGAAAAATGTCATAGGATACCTAGGAACACTACTATTACTGATAAGACTAATACTGATAATGTATTTCCTTTTCTTCATGAAGTTCTGGATGGTGTGTTGGTTATCCCATTTTTTCCACCTAACAGACATGGGAGGTAGGTTAGGCTGAGAGCAAGTGACCTGAGAGGAGAGCTGGTCTTGTGGTAGCAAGCATGAATTGTCCCCTTTGCTAAGCCAGGTCTGCCCTGGTTTGCATTTGAATGGGAGACTAAATGTGTGAGCACTGTACAATATTCCCCTTAGAAGATGGGGAAGCAAGGTAGGAGGAAAAGCTACCCAGGTTTTAATCTTACCTTGCTTCCACACAATCACTTCTACCCAGGTTTTCATCCTACCCTGCTTCTACACAACCGAAAATTGGGGACACACTCAGCTCCCAAACCTGGCTAGAACACAGCTTTTGATTGTGTAAATTACCTCAGTAATTTACAGCTTGCTATGTTCCTATGACTGTGCCGAGGTCATTCAAGTTGCATCAAGGCCAAGCAGGAAGCTGAACCAGTATCTTTCCAGTTCAGGAGAGTGGAATCCTGCATTTATCACATTGAAAGACATCCGTAACACACTGATTTAAGAGTGGTGGAACCAGTGAAATCCTATCATATCCCATCATTACCTGGTATGTATTACAGAGACCTGGCTGGGGGAGGCTGGGGGCCCAGTGTGGTCCCAGCTTCTTCCTCCAGGCTACTCTGGTGAGGAGTAGGTAAGGGACCGTGGACAGGGAGATGGAGTGGCTGTGGTCTATAAGAATAACCTTTCCCTTACCAGGATCCCTGTTAGAGTGTTGGACCATATCGAAAGTGTGTACTTAATTCTGGGGACCAGGGATAGACTGGGACTTCCGTTGGTGTACCGATAACCCCGCTGCTCAACAAGGTCCCTAACCGAGCTGACAGACTTGGTCTCGGACTTTGTGTTGGAGTCCCCCAGGCTTGTAGTGCTGGGGGACTTCAATGTTCACTTTGGGACCAATTTGTCCGGGGCGGCTCAGGAATTCATAGTGGCCATGACGACTATGGGCCTATCCCAAGTGGTTTCGGGGCCAATGCACATTGCTGGTCACACACTTGATTTGGTCTTTCACTCTGATCAGGGTGGTGTTCCATGGGTGGGGAATCCTGTGATTTCCCCATTGTCATGGACGGACCACCATCTGGTTAAGGTCGGACTCACAATCACTTCCCACATTCACAGGGGCAAGGGACCTAATAGGATGATCTGCCCGAGAAGGTTATTGGATCCAACAGGATTTCAAGAAGCCTTGGAGGGATTTAGTGTTGGCTCTGCTGGTGATCCTGTTGATGCCCTGGTGGAGAATTGGAACAGCAAACTCACTGGGGCAGTAGACATGATTGCTCCTAAGTGTCCTCTCCGACCTGCTTCAAAATTGTCCGCTTGGGATATGGAAGAACTACGGGGCTGAAGTGGCAAGGTAGTCAACTAGAGTGCAAGTGGAGAAAGACTCAGCTTGAATCCAACACATTGCAACATAGAGCTCATTTGAAGACCTATGCTCAGGCCATACATGCGGCAAAGGAGCGATTCTTTTCTGCCCGCATTGCATCAGCAAGTTCACGTCCAGCGGAGTTGTTCAGGATTGTGAGAGGGCTCGTGAGTCCCCCTCCTCCCTGGAATCAGAATCTGGAACCATCGATTACCCGCTGTGATGTGTTTAATGAATTCTTTGTGGGGGAAAATCTCTCGTATTCAGGCCGACTTAGACTCCATCTCCACAATTACCACAGTGTCTGATGTGGAGGTGTCCAGCGACTCCTGTGATTAGGTTAGATCAGTTCCAGTCTATGACTCCTGAGGATGTAGACAAGCTGATTGGAATGGTGCGGCCTACCACCTGTTCTCTTGACCCTTGTCTGACATGGCTTATATTATCTGGTAGGGGGGTTGTTGTAGAAGGCCTGGTAGTGATTATAAATGCATCTCTGAGGGAAGGTAGGATGCCTCCTTGACTAAAGGAGGTAATTATTAGACCATTTCCGAAGAAGCCTACCCTGGATCCCTCAGACTTGAACAACTACAGGCCTGTCTCCAACCTTCCGTGGCTGGGCAAGGTAATTGAGAGGGTGGTGGCCTCCCAGCTCCAGACAGTCTTGGATGAAACTGATTATCTTGACCCATTTCAAACTCGTTTTCGGGCTGGCTATGGGGTGGAGTCTGCCTTGGTCGGCCTGATGGATGATCTCCAATTGGCAATTGACAGAGGAAGTGTGATTCTGATGGTCCTTTTGGACCTCTCGGTGGCTTTCGAAACTATCAACCATAGTATCTTTCTGGAGCATCTGAGGGGGTTGGGGTTGGGAAGCACTGCTTTGCAGTGGTTCCACTCCTACTTCTCGGGCAGGTTCGAGATGGTGTCCCTTAGAGACTGCTGATCTTCAGAATCTGACCTTTTGTATGGTGTTCCCCAGGGCTCCATATTGTCTCCAATGTTGTTTAATATCTACATGAAACCGCTGGGAGGGATCATCAAGAGATTTGGTGCAGGGTGCTATCAGTATGCTGATGACACCCAAATCTATTTCTCCATGTCAGCATCATCAGGCATAATGATGGGCATAACCTCCCTAAATGCCTGCTTGGAGTCAGTGATGGGCTGGATGAGAGATAACAAACTGCGACTGAATCCGGCTAAGATGGAGGTACTTATTGTCCATGGTCGGAACTCGAGAGATGCTTTTGATCTGCCTGTTCTGGATGGGGTCACACTTCCCCAGAAGGAACAGGTATACAGTCTAGGGGTGCTTCTGGATTCGAGCCTCTCCCTGGTGTCCAAGGTTGAGGCGGTGGCCAGAAGTGCCTTCTATCAGCTTCGGCTGATACGCCAGCTGCATCCATTTCTTGAAGTGAATGACTTCAAAACAGTGGTACACCTGCTGGTAACCTCCAGACTGGATTACTGTAATGCGCTCTATGTGGGGCTGCCCTTGTACATAGTCCGGAAACTACAGCTGGTCCAGAATGGGACAGCCAGGCTGGTCTCTGGGTCATCTCGAAGAGACCGTATTACTCCTGTATTGAAGGAGCTACACTGGCTGCCGATATGTTTCCGGGCAAAATACAAGGTGCTGGTTATAACCTATAAAGCCCTAAACAGTTTGGGCCCTGGGTATTTAAGGGACCACCTTCTTCGGCATGAACTCCACCGCCCACTGAGATCTGCTGGAGAGGTCCATCTGCAGCTGCCACCGGCTCGTCCAGTGGCCACTCAGAGACGGGCCTTCTCCGCTGCTGCCCCAAGGCTTTGGAATGTGCTCCCTAGTGAAATAAGAGCCTCCCCATCTCTGACAGCTTTTAAAAAGTCTTTAAAAACACATCTCTTCACCCAGGCTTTTAATTAATGTTGTTTTACTGGTTTTAATGCTGTTTTAAAATATTATTTTATTTTTTAAAAATTATTGTAATGTGTTTGTTTCCCCCCCACCCACACACACCCCAGTTTTGTCTTAACGAATGTTTTACTTTGTTTTTATTCTGTTGTAAACCGCCCAGAGACGTAAGTTTTGGGTGGTATAAAATTGCTTAGAGAGAGAGAGAGAGAGAGAGAGAGAGAGAGAGAGAGAGAGAGAGAGAGAGAGAGAGAGAGAGAGAGAGAATCATTGCTTTCGTTCACCTCATTAACAATAGCCAATTTCTTTGGAAAACTTAGAAATGTATCTTTCTCCTTTGGATTCCTTCTTCACATTCATTCAGAGCCATGATTCCATGACTATAACCTGTGAAGAGCAGGCATTAACTGTTTCATACAAACTGTAAAAGTTTTTATGAAACAGTTATATATTTTAAACTTTTTTGATAATATAGAGAAATCAAATATTATTTAATTTGTCTCATTTGTACCATTCTTACCTGCAGCAGCAGTGCAAACAAATAAAGATGAACCCATGCAAGAAGGTCACATACCTGAGTGGAAGCTCAGTTTCTTGCACACTTTGATGTGCTTGTGCAGGTATCACACTTGCCCAAGAATAGTGGATAGCTTTGCATCATTCCCTGAAACATATATAGGAAGAGGTTTCACAGCAGACATCACAGATTATGCAAGTGCACTGTGTTATACCAGTGCAACACTAATTGGAATACAAGCTCCCAAATGAGCAGAACTAGCCAGCACAGCATCCTTATTCCAGCACAGCATTAGTCTGGATATCAGCTACTTATTGTACAGTATATAGCCTTTGAAATGCTTTATAAATAATAAATATGAAGGTAATTCACGACATACCTTCACGCTAAGGAGGTATGGCTCCAACCTGCCTCCCCACAGATGAGCAGGACATCTGACAAAACCTTGCTGCTCACATGCCCACACAAGTACCTGGGTGGCAAACAGCAGAGCTCTGGCAGGAGGGGGAAAGCTCATGATGGATGCTTCAGGAGCCCAAGCTGCACTGCTCTCAGTATTGCAGATGCCCTACTCTGTGCAGCCATTCCTTCCCCCTAGCTCCCTGCCTAAAATAGTGATGGGCTGGTCAGGATCCCAGCTACCCGGGTGATCATGTACATGATTGCCTACCAAGGTAGAATGAATGGTAGGTTCGGTCAACCTTGATAAAGGCCTGGGTATAGGAGATGGGCTACTCCAGTCTTGGGCAGCCAGGACAGGAAGGTTCCTGGTGCCTCCAAATGACACAAGCTGCTTGGCTCGTGTTGTGTGAATAGCTTCATTATGCTTTATGAGATATGTCTTCTAACAGAGTGTTTTTCCTTCTGTTTGAATTTTCAGAGGACATTTATTTTTAATCTGTGTGTTTGATTCTCTTTAAAATATTGCAGATTACTAGCTTATTTGTTTTATTGTACATGCACACCCACATCCTACCCTCACCTCCCCCCCCGCACACACTGTAATATCTCATTATATTACTGACAGATTTAGTCCCATTTTTGGGATACTGAAAAGCCAAAGAAAGAAAATGACAAGTTTGTTCTGAAAATATAGGCTAGAGTCATCTACAGACTCTGTTACCAAAAGGTTAAACTGAAGAGACCTTCCGTCACTACTATATTGAGTGATTGCAAGTGGTGGGGTTTCCTAGGAGCATATACTATATTGTAAAGGTGAGCTGACAGAGGTATTTCCATGAGTCAGTACAAACTGTTTGAATCTCAGATATTTTTGTCTAGCTGAATGGTTGCTTTCTATCAGGCAAGTATAATTCTGGCATTGGCTAAAAATGTTTTTAAAGCATGTGTAATACAATGAATATGAATACGACAAATATTTATATGCTGCTTTTCAACAAAAGTTCCCAAAGTGGTTTACATAGATATAAATAAATAAATAAAAAAATGGCCTCCTGTCCCCAAAGAGCTCACAATTTAAAAATGAAACATAAAATGGACAATAGCAACAGCCACTGAGATGCTATGCTGTGGATGGAGAGGCCCATTTGCTCTTCCCCTGCTAAATAGAGAATTACCACTTTTAAAAGGTGCCTCTTTGTTCAGTTAGCAGGGGATAATATATAGATTAGGAGTTGTAGTAAACCGTTGACAGATGCATATTTTGTTGTTAGTATGACCTTCTCTTGAATTCCAAAAATACTTTATTAGGTTTGCAAACTCCTTATACTAACTCTTTATAGGAACATAGGAAGCTACCATATATTGAGTCAGACTATTGGTCTATCTAGCTCAGTATTGTCTTCACAGACTGGCAGCAGCTTCTCCAAGGTTGCAGGCAGGAATCTCTCTCAGCCCTATCTTGGAAATGCCAAGGAGGGAACTTGGAACTTTCTGCTCTTCCCAGAGCAGCTCCATTTTCTAAGGGGAATGTTTTACAGTGCTCACACTTCTAATCTCCCATTCATATGCAACCAGGGTGGACCCTGCTTAGCTAAGGGGACAGGTCATGCTTGCTAGCACAAGACCATCTCTCCTCTCCTTACTAAGCACACTTAGTAAGAGAACGTGCGCACCCTGCACACGTTTTTCTTCAGGCTGATGGATTGATGTATATGGAATGGATATTCTAGTTGATACATTCTGGAGAATATGAACTGACTTCCTGGATGTCCTTGGGAATGATGCCTCCAACTGGTCCTATTATTTCAGCCCTGGAGCAGTCACCAACACTTGTAAGCACAGTTGCAAGACAATAAGTCCCACTGAACCCAGTGAGACCTGCAATATGTTTCAGGCACAGATCCTGACCGCTGGCATCCTGTGTGTGGCCGCAGTGGCAGCCCCGCTGATGCCACCCCCATGTCTGACAACAGACAGATGAGGCTAGCCATGCCCCCACCTCTGACGTCAGACGCAGGGTGTGTGGTCTGGCTCCCGAACTGAGCCTTGATGCTCCATTCAGGAGTTGGAGTTCAACTCCTGAAGGGGCCGTGCCCCCTTTGGGAGCTAAACTAAGGCTGATGCTGCTTTCGCAGCGCAGCCTGGAGCAGCTCTTCCCTGTGGCAGCGCTGCAAATGCAGCACCAGCCTTTTAACTTCTGAAGGGGCTGCCTGGCCCCCAAACCAGCACCCCCACATCTGACATCAGATGCAGGGGTTGTCGGGGCTACAAGGCGCAGCTCCTGATTGGACGCGGCCCGGGTTCTTTGAACCTGTTGGCCCAATGGTGGCTCCGTCCCTGATATGTATGCCTTTTAAAAGGGTATGATGATGTGACTCATCTGCTTTGATAATCTGGAATAATGTGCTGTGCTTACACTTTATTTCCATCTGTGGCATGCTTGAGGTCAAACATGTATACCACCTCCAAGGTTGATTGGCCCTCACAGGTACATCTCTATTTTCATCAATGAAATGGTGAGAGGTATGCTACAACGATTTAGAGGGCTTAGATTTGCCTGTATGTTCTGTTCCCTTTCTACATTGTTACACTTGGGGGCTATTCTCACCCACAGGCAAAACCAGGCTACGGAAGCCCAGCCTGGGTTTGCTGACACATGAGGACCAACTCGTGGCTCCCAGCAGCAGTGCGGAGGCAAACTCGTCTCCGGAGCCTACCTTCCCAAAGCTCTCTTTACTAGTTTTTTTAAGCATCTGCCAGCACCGGGGGATCCCCTTAATGCACCACGCGCTTGCGTGATTCACTATGGAAGTTCGGAGGGCATTCCAGCCCACAAACCTCCCTGCTGCCAGCAGTGGTGGAGGGTCATCTGGGTGCACGATCTGCACACCAAGCAAAGTGGAATGGATCATCCGTGAGGAGGTAAACTTTTAAAGGCTTCCTCCCCACAGAGCCCTTTCTCATGATCATGCGAATGAGCTCTCGGTATGTTATTCAACACAAAGTAAGTATTCCTAGGCTACAGACCTCTGTATACTTACTTAGGAATGGGCCTAATGGAATGGGCCTAATTGAACTCAGTAGGAATTTACTTCCAAGCAAATGTTGGACCTTTACATGATGCTATTTTTAAGAGCCTTTTTTAGCTCAGGAGACAAGATTTTAGCACTGCACATATGATTCACTATTATCACTGTGGTCTTGGGTGAATTATCTAAAATGCTGCAGTTGTGAAATATATTTTTAATAAAGATTTTTATTTCTTTCCCCAATGATATCCTTCTGAAAAATGGGCCATATAGGCTTAAACACATCAGAACTTTTGAATAACGGTTAAGTACCTGAATTTGTTCTTCAGCTATGGCTTAATGACTTGATAGCTTTAGGTTTTTGAGATCTCTTTCAGTGTTATGTATGCACGATCCCATTCCCCAGCACCCGCCTCCCCTGGCACCCTGACCTGGCATTTAATTGATTTCATGGGACCTACATTGTACATTGATCTCCATGAGTTCCCAATTGCAGTAAGAAAATGTGTGTGTGCGTGTGCGTGTGTGCGTGCACAACTGAATGTGTGGAGAAAGAGAGCAAATTAACGCATACTGCCCTTCTAGAGTGAAATATGAAAAGAGCTTGTATTGGCAGGTGATCTAGGTTGCATTTTAAACTGTGCATGACTTGGTGGTTGGGGGACTCAGTGGTTCTGGAGTTTTAACTATGAATGTGTTTCATTGGCCACGTGAATCTAGGTAAGGAAGATTAGAGGCTAGTTCCCATGATGATGATGAATATTTATATATAATGTGTCGCCAAATGTCAGGTGAAGGAGGAGGCATGCACACTCCTGATACTCAATTGTCTGGGTGGTAAAAATGTCTTGTGATGGACTAGGAAGTGATGGAGTCAATCGTAGCTGGTCAGTACAGGTAGCTGACATGGGTGATCTTAAATTTGATCTAGGATGGATGAGGTTGGCTGACCATGCTGGTCCGTTACAATTGACTCTTTGCACACAATCACTTCCTGGTCCTTCGCCCAACATTTTCACCACCCAGACAATCTTCCTGCTTGACTTTCAGCAGCACTTTGATCATGAGAGCCAGCCCTATGCTTCCTAGAGTGGAGACCAGGAGCGGGAAAAATTATACTCTGCTGTCAAAAAGTAGTCATCTCTGGAAAATGTATAAGCAGCACCTGGAAGATGTCATTGCTAGCTAAGGAACAGCAAAGTCAATGCATCAGTTTATCACTTAGGTACGGCTACAATGACTGGCTGAAAAGCAGGTTGCTCTAAACTGACCCATGGTCTCATATGAAGCTCTACTGAAGATCTTTCAGATGTGAGCAAGATTTCATGGACAATACTTTCTTAGTCCTGCTATTCCAAAGTGTTATGATGTGGATCATGGTAAGGATGGATTGGCACTCTGTGGAGAATCAATTTTTTAAATGAACTTCAAAAAAGAGTAGGACAGAGAAATTCACTCTACAAAATAGAGCCCATATCCTATTTTGGGTTTTGTATTAAGAAGTTCCTTCCAGGTTGCTCATTATTCAGCAAGTCTCTTTTGTTCCTTCTGAAATTGAGCAAAACCCTTGAAGCCATTCTTAAATTTGCATTTCATTTAGTTAAATATGAGAGGATGCAAGATTAACTATTATAATTATAATGTTGCAAAATGTGCACAGCTGGCCACAGTTGCCATCTGAGCACCTGGTCCTTCAGGGGGAGTGTGACCCCATTCAGAATTGGTAGTATCAGGTCAATTATAAGGATGAAAACAAAAGGCACAAAAAGAAGGGAAGCTTCTGTTTAGGGGATTGCTGGATGACAAAAGACAGAAGAATATGCTAATATTCTAAGTGAAGGATTGTGGGGGCTGGATGGATGAGGCAGTACTTACCTGGTAGGGACACAAAGCAGACTGGGCTCTGGGTGTGCCAATTCAGTCAGTGGCAAGGAGTTGTTCTGTCTGCATTAGGATGGAGTTGGGTTGTCTGTTCATACTCCCTTTTGTCCTATACCTTTGCTTGTAAGGCTGGCAGTTCTCTGTTAAAATGTAAGATCACTACGTGTATTTCCTGCCTTTCTCAATCTGGCAAATCTGAGGGGCACGTTTCTGTTGTATGTGATAGTCTTGTTCGTCCGGAATGGATGCTTACATCCAAAATTGGTGGGTGGGGGCTGCTCTGTTTACTTATTGGGGAGGAAGCATTTCGGAATGCCCTTAATATGGTAACTAAATATGCCTCCTGCCCATGGCAACCCTCTATCCAGGATTCACCATCCCTGCTCATTTTTGTCCCAGATTGGAACCTTTTTATTATGTTCTATAGAACTCAATGGGAGCCACGAATAATCAAATCCACCCCCATAGGCAGCTTAGGTCTGCTCTGGGTTTCTGTTTCTTGGTTATGCTCAATTGTGACCAAGAGCCATTCTAGATGTTTCAAAGATATGGCAAGAATGGGAGTATAAGTAATGTGTACATGTATCTTTTATCTTTCTGAAGCTTCTGGGTCTATGTGAATTACTGAAATGATTTTAAACTGGTTTTAATTTTGTTTAATGGATTATTTGTTTTTGTATCTGTTTTTATATTTGTGAACCACCTAGAACCGTCTGAGTGAGGTGGTATAAAAGTCTAAAAAGTCTAAAGTCTAAAGTAAAATAATATAATGTAATATAATATAATATATATAATATAATATAATATAATATAATATAATATAATATAATATAAATAAGTGGAGGAAATGCATGTTTCACCTACGGGGAAATGTGTTTTATGTTTCCATATTAGGAGCACATATACAGTATCTATTCCTCTGGTCCCCACATATGAGATTGAGAAGTTTGGGGAAGGAAGCAGAAGTTGCTCATGCTTCCCCGTCACTATTTCTTTGGAATGTCCAAAACATTTTCCAGAGAGAGAACACTCAGGGCTGTATCTGATGAAGCAATTGCAAGTCCACTAATCGAGGAAGTTAATGTAAGCCCCACCATCAACAATAACACAATTGTCAAAGCAGTGCTGGATTCACTCCATGGTGCCCTGTGCATTCCATCAGCCAAAATGAAAGTCATCCATTCTCCTCTTTATGTTCCACTGATGATCTTTTTTGAAGCTGACATGTTTCAATGAAATGCTGTAGTGCTGCTGAGAGTTTAGAGGTGGATGCTATTATTCCCTCCCACATAATTTGAAGCTGTGCTTTAATGTGGGAGCCCATTTAAAGGTCATAAAGAATCAATCAGCTGACACTGATTTGCACCAGCCAACTCTGACAAGGGACATTGTGGCAAACTTGGTCAAGCTTTGAAAAGACTGTGCCTTGACAGTTACTAAGAAGATATAATTACAGTCGCATACTGTCACTTGGATGTTAGTCATGGCATCCCATTACGTTATGTCATTACATCCTTAAACAGGTTAAACTGGCAATCTTAAAGGTAACAAGTGACATTAAACTGAATGTGTTTCCCACGTTTTGTGAAAATGTACGTTTTTAATCACCATAATAGAGCTGCAACTGAGCTTTGCCCTAAGTGAAAAATGTGGAGGTTCTTCTGTGGGTTAAAGTTCTGAGAAACTTTAAAGGAAGCAAAACCAAAAAGTTTCAGTAAGACTAGTCAATTTTCTCAGAGAAGTCCCAAGCAATCCTGCCTGGAATCCAATGCAGATTGTCAAGTTCTGCTGTGAGTGACATCTGCATCTTACCAGCATTTGATGTCCTGTTAAAAGTCTGGAGCTGATGAAGAAACTCTCCATGCAGTGAGAAAAATAAAGGCCAGGATTAACATTGCTTCTGTACTCTATCAGAGGCAAAATGTTGAACTCAGTCTAGAGGTTACTGCTCAGGCAAAATTTCAGAAACTTTGAGGGAAATGGTAGAGGGTTTTTAGCACCAAAATTTCTCGGGGTGCTGCTGGTGGTTTCATGCACTCCCACATGCCATATTATTTCCCCAAAAAGCCAGTTTCTACCATCAGATTCTTCCATACAGGTATATGATCATGTGCAAAAATGCTGCCTGCTTCACACTAGAATATGAAGGTAGCAGTCATTGAAAGACTCCTGGCTGCTGAGAAACTCCTGGCTGCTGCTCCATGGTCCACCCTGGTTGCATATGAATGGGAGATTAGAAGTGTGAGCACTGGAAGATATTCCCCTTAGAAGATGGAGCTGCTCTGGGAAGAGCAGAAGGTTCCAAGTTCCCTCCCTGGCATTTCCAAGATAGGGCTGAGAGAGATTCCTGCCTGCAACCTTGGAGAAGCTGCTGCCAGTCTGTGAAGACAATACTGAGCTAGACAGACCAATAGTCTGACTCAATATATGGCAGCTTCCTATGTTCCTGTGGCTTCTGGAACCTCACATTATGCACATGAGCATTACAGAATGTAGTGTGAACAAGCCTGAAGCCTGTACTGTTGTATAAAGGAGATTAATATGTCAACATGAGTCAATATCCAAGAAGCTATGTTTTGTACTCAATAATGCAGATGTCTGTCTTTTTTCCCTAACTTCTCAGGAGCTGGAGGCTGGTGTCCATCAGTCAGTGACCATTACCAGTGGCTGCAAGTGGACTTTGGCAGCAGGAAACAGATCAGCTGTATTGCAACTCAAGGCAGATACAGCAGCTCTGATTGGGTAACACAGTACCGGATGCTTTATAGTGATACAGGGAGAAATTGGAAGCCATATCATCAAGATGGAAATGTTTGGGTAAGTGACTGTCAAACTGTGTGACATGTTGACCTCCATATGTGCATTTCAACTATATTGTGTTTCACTAAAAATCCCTGAAATCTAGTGGTTAGATTCATTCCTAAATGGCCATAGAACAGCATGGCTGATGTTCTTCCTGCTTAATGGATGGTGTATGTGAGTGAGTGAGTGTGTGAGTGTGTGTGTGTGTGTGTGTTTGTGTGTACATGTGCTTGCTTGCTTCTGAATACTGTAAGGTGGAATATTTGCCCAATAGTATTTTTTTTCTCCTTTGGTGGTAGAATATGTCTTCAGGGATATCGAAAAAGTACAGAATTTGGTACTGGATGAAGAGCTCAGTGGCCTGATCATCTCAGCTTTCTCTCTTTTTTCTGTTGTAAAAATCAGTCCTCTTGATCTTATGTGGCTGTGAAGATAGCCTTGACACTGCATGTGTTATGTGGTATAACCTTCAAATCAGTATAACTCAGTATAATTCCCAGTGGTAAAGATTTCAGTGCACAGAGCAACTGCTTGTCCCGCCCTATGAGTCATAGGAGCAGACTAAATTAAGCAAAAAGATCTAATATATGCCGATATGTCAACTTTACATAGCATATGTAGATTGTGTCATTTGACTTTCCTTGGCACTGCATTCTAAAATTGTTTTTAACGTGAAGAGCACACTCACCGTCCCAAATATTGTTTTGTAGGGCTCTCAACTCCCCCTTCGCAAACCTAAGTTCAGTGATGCTTTGGCAATAGTGTGTCTCAACTTAAAGGAGAAAGTAGAAGAACAAGAAACTCAAAGTGCAGAGATCAGCAACTTCTGTGCTAAAGCAGTTTAATATCAAATGATACAGCCAGGGGACAAAATCTGGGAAATGAAGGAATGAATAAAAAGAGAGCAGCAGTCTGGGAGCATGGGGTGGGAGGGAGCAAGAATGTTCTGGGGACATAATTTCTAAGAAAGATATCAAGGAGAACAAACTGTGACAATCTACATAAAATGTTGAAATGCTCCTCTTCTGCATGCATTAGAGAAAGGAGTTCTATAATTATTGCTATGTAAGAAAGAAATCGAACATCACACAGTGAGGTGGAGATAGGAACAGTTCTTTCAAGGTGAATTTAGAGTAAGCTTTCTGTTTCTGTAAAGTAGGTTTTCTGCCTTTACCCCCTTGTGCTTTGGGGAGACATTTCATTTTCTTTGATTTTTAATAACATTAGTGGGCCTGCTGTCTTGTACCATGCCAGTTTCCTCCGGTAAGTTCACTTCTATATATTGGAAATCTGCTTTTTCAGAGGTTGAGAAGTACAGGAAAGCAGACATTGTCTGAATATTTTTGGGGAAAGGTGTGGCTTGCACCTAGTTCACAAAGGAGTTTGTGGGCATGGTAGATGGAAAGAACTTATGTTGCTCCTCCATCACACTATTTTTGTTAATGTATGGCCCCTGGTGAATATATGGGCAAAGTGTGAGTTAGGGATGTACACAAATTGAGATTCATTCACTGATTCGAAGCATACCTTGGGCACCTTTAAAAGTACCTACTCCTCTGCCACCCAATGCAGCTTCCTACTCTGACAGCACACACCCCAGCACCTCTCGTGACGGCATGGTGGCAGCATGCATATGGTGTCTGCATATGCATGGCGGCCATTTGTGCGGTCAGCATGGTTGCTGGCGATGCAAATGGCTGCCACGCATGCATGGAGGCGATGTGCATGCCGCCAATGTATGAGAGGTGCTGAGGGGGGCACCGACATAGTACTGGTTGCTGAGGGGGTGCATGCCACAGCTGTGTGGAGTGGTGGAGGAGCAGGTTCAGACTTGCTCTCCTCACTTTTAAAGATGCCCAATGCGTGCTTCAAATCAGTGTACAAATCTCAGTTTGTGCACATCCCTAGCCACCTAATGGCTCAGTGGGGAAAAACTTGACTAGCAAGCCAGAGGTTGCCAGTTCGAATCCCTGCTGGTATGTTTCCTAGACTATGGGACTATGAGAAACACCTATATTGGGCAGCAGTGGTATAGGAAGATATTGAAAGGCATCATCTCATACTGCATGGGAGGAGGCAATGGTAAACCCCTCCTGCATTCTACCAAAGACAACCACAGGGTTCTGTGGTCACCAGGAATTGACACCGACTTGACGGCACACTTTACCTTTACTTAGTGTGAGGATGTAAGTATTGAGGATAAAGTAAAGATACCTGGAGGGTAAAAAATACAGCATCTGCTCTGTTAACACGTACATTAAAATGAAGAAATTGTAGATGCTTTGCAGTAGATACCTTATCCCATTGAATAATTTATAGTAAATGGGCTTTGATACTGTGGCCAGGCAGGACAAACTCTCCGTTAACTTATACTGCAATAGCACCACTTTAATGGAATCAGCATTCCCCAATTGCAGGACTAAATTAGCACTAATGGTTGAATATCTGCTTTCATTTAAATATGTTCGTTTCCATTGATCTTCAAACTAGACTAAGGGTAATGTAATAAAGAAAAAGGATCAGATGTTGTCCACCTTCCCCAACAGCACAACTAAAACAGCCTTATATTTACAGCTTCTTCCTCTCATTCATATTCCCCTAAAGTTAAAAATGAAATGGCCAGGAAAGGCGGATCATGACTTCTGCTAATATTAGCAAGTTAAACACCTTAAGATGCACAGACAGTCCTTAATGCTTGGAGTACAATAGCTAGGCAACCATCTTCTATTTAACTTTACTTTAAAGAGTTATTTTCATTGATTCCATCACCAGTGTCTCAGTGTGTAGCAGACAACGTGAGTTGGCCAAAGATGTAGATGCTCCTGAGAAATAATCACATGTGGCCTGAAGCCCAGGGAAGGAGCAATGCCTTCCCTAGCTAGTGTATCTGCTTAGAAGACACATTATAATAGAGTAACCCCCATCTGCACAGCTTTTATGGACCCTCCTGGGGATGTTTCTTCAAATATCAGCTATGGATGGCATCCAAACTAACAGCACATTGATGCAACAGGGTTTTCCATCATATGGGTGGGGGGAATGTGATTTTGGTGCTCCCCTGCTTTCCCCAGCAGCTGCCAGTACCTCCAAAAAGTATGTTTGTGAGGGCTGGGGAACACTAAAGGACATATTTTTAAAAGGCAAGGCACAGACAGCTGCAGAGAGAAGGGGGTGATCACAGAAAGCTGCAGCCTCATGCATAGAGAACCTTGTTGCGTCAATGTGCTATTAGTTTGGATCTCGGTCAGTATTTGAAAGGATAATAACAGACATATTGCAAAGATCCTATTGCAAGTTGATTACAGTACTTTCTCAACAATAAGTGTCAGTTCACATAATGTGGTGGGACACAAGACCAAGACTCAGGCTCATATGTGCCTCCTCCCCAATTGTGTGGCATGTCATATGCCATCTTGGGCCTACATATACATTTGTATGCATGTACAGCCCATATCTACAACCACTTAAAAGGGGCAGGTGGTCTCACAAGTGGTGCCTCATGTGACATTCTACATGTTGCTGATCATATGTACGACTGAGACTCTTACCCATGCCTGTAGGCCGGATTGAGGTAGAAACTAGCCCTTGAAGACACTGATGTGATCTACTCAGAATGTTATTCACTCTGAACTCCCTGCACACTTTATAACAGTAAGGAAAATCTTAAAACATTCAAATTCCAACTTTCATCAAAAGCTGTTTCATATCTTCAGAAACATCCTTATCTAACATTGATTAGTATTTGGACCAAAAGAATGCTTGCCTACAGGAACTGGCCTTTCAAGCACTGATGAAAATGTTACATTTACTTCATTGGCCAACACAGAGGCTGTTCACATGGGCAGCCAAGACCAGGCTTGAGAAGCCCAGCCTGGGCTCAGCTGCCTGTGTGCACCACCGAGATCGATCCTGACCCCGGCTCTGCCTCAGCCCCAAGCCTGAGGGATTTACCCCAGGCTTTAACCTGGTTTTAAGGGCACGGGTACGCCTTAACCCCAGGTTTGAAGTCATGTGTGTGTGCGGGCTGCAGGCAGCCCAGGCATACACAGAGCCAGGTTGCAAGAGTGCCCAGCTGAGAGATGATCCCTCAGTGCAACACGCTCCTGGTGCAGTGCATTGAGGGATGCCAGAGGTCTTCCTCCTCTTGCTCCCTGCTCTGCTGATTGCCACGGCTCCACTTGCCAGCCCACCACCCCACCGGCATTTATGGTCATTTGCACAACCTTATAGTTATGTAGTGACTGAGGCTGTATCAGTTTTACAAAATTGAGTGGGACTGGGCATCTCATACATGTTAAATCCTAGTTGTGGACCGTATCTGTCTTTTTAAATAAATAAATAAATAAATAAATAAATAAATAAATAAATATTAACATAGTTTTGAAACTGGGAAATAGTGAGATGAATTTATGTACAGGTGGGCCTCGTTATTCACAGGGGTTCCATTCCCACCAATTTCCACAGATAATGAAACTGCAAATAATGAGACATTGATTCTATGGCAATTGGAGGGATAGGTTCTTGGAGGGCAAAAATGCAATAAAAAGCAGAAATAAGTGAAATAAAGTATTGTGTTATGCTCTACAGGTGTTCAGCTGCCCAGCAATGCCCCCCACAACTCTCAATTCTACTGATTTACCGAGAAAAATCACAGGGATTTTTTTTTGTTACAAAAGACCCACAAAATGGCTCAGTTTAGAAAAATGGTGGCTAGAAATGACCTCAGAGGTTATTTCTGGTTACCTAGGAACCATGGATATGCGGATTTTAACCCTTTTTGCACCCACATATGCCGCAGTCAGGTCTCCATTGCCTGACCACAGATATGTGATGCTGCAGGTGTTGGAACTGCATGTGATGAGATCCACCTATATTTTGTTGAAAGAAAGATTTTTTTAAAAAACACAACAATGTGCACAGCATAAGATTTTTAGAGTGGCATCAAAATATTTTCTAATTTTGATATTTGGATCAAAATTACCATAGCCTTTGCCTTCACACTCCTTGGCCTCATTTGCCCTTCCTGACACTGTATTTATGATGAATGAAAAGTAAGGAGGACACACGGGTCATAAAGAAAGAAACCATATACATAAGAATATGTATATAAACCGTGTATAGTAATCTATTGAAAAATTACACACCATAAATCAATATCGTATTACCAGAAAAACATTGTATCCAAAAAATGCCATACAAACAAGTTCCTTACACATCTGTGGTAATTCAAAGAATGGACAATTGTATGGATGTATTAACAAGAAAGAAACTCACAATGGCAATGAAAGAGTCCCAAGGTTGTAGCTGAAGGGTCAAAAGGTGATCGAAAGTTCCTTTTAGGTGTACAATAAATCAAGAGCTTCCTGTAGTGTGTCACAGGATCAGTTCTTACACTTGCTCAATCTTGCTACTGCTCCAAAAGATCAATTCTTGCTGTTATTCACTGTTACTCAACAGGTATCCTAGGTAAGCAGGTATCTAGGTAGTTTGTAGCCTGTTTCCTCCTGCTCTATGCAGGGCTTCGTCAGGAGAAGTTTTTAACAATTTTCATTAGTGGCTCATTCTACAAAGAATAAAAAACACACAATAATACAGTGATCCCTTCACTATTCAAATACTTTCAAAAGAATTATATAAACTCAAAAAGAGGGAAGATTTACTTACTTTGTTGCTCCTTACTTTAGACAATTTTCATTAATAGCTCTTTTTCAGTAGTTTCGCATTGGAACTCTACTGATTCAGGGTTGTTCAAAAAACAACTCCTGCAATGCTGCTTAATATACCCTTCAACCTCCCTCAGCGATGATGAATATTTATATATTGCTTTTCAACAAAAGTTCCCAAAGCGGTTTACATACATACATACATACATACATACATACATACATACATACATACATACATACTCTCTCTCTCTCTGGCTTCCTGTCCCCAAAGGATGCTGGGCTGGGGATGGATAGGTCCAGTTGCTCTTCCCCTGCTAAATAAAGAAAATCACCACTTTAAAAAGGTGTCCATTTGTTCAGTTAGCAGGGGTCCGCAGGTTAATATGATTGGTTATCAGGTTAATATGATTGGCTGTGGTGACCTACATTATTTTTGTTTATGACTGTCAATGACACCATTGGGAGAAAAAGCCAAGAGAACAAAAGGAGAGCTGGTCTTGTGGTAGCAAGTATGACTTGTCCCCTTAGCTAAGCAGGGTCTGCCCTGGTTGCATATGAATGGGAGACTAGAAGTGTGAGCACTGTAAGATATTCCCCTTAGGGGATGGAGCCACTCTGGGAAGAGCATCTAGGCTCCAAGTTCCCTCCCTGGCTTCTCCAAGATAGGGCTGAGAGATTCCTGCCTGCAGCCTTGGAGAAGCCGCTGCCAGTCTGTGAAGACAATACTGAGCTAGATAGACCAATGGTCTGACTCAGTATATGGCAGCTTCCTATGTTCCTATGACCATAACCCTATTCAGATGTTATTTCAAAAAAGCTGTACATGAGTATCTGAAAAGCTGGATCCGAAGCATGCTGGAATTCTCACCCAGTATGTCACTCACCTCCCACCTGTGCTCTTCACGGTTAGGGCAATGTTTGTCTAACCAATGCCCTAACCATGATGGTGGGCATTTCTGTGATGGGCACCCCAGGGTACTGATTTAAAAAAAAAAGCCTGCCGTCACGGTTAGGGCATTTGCTTCTTCAGACAAATGCCCTAACTGTGAAAGGCAGGAGGGTGGAATGACACGTCAGAATGGTACTTATGGAGCACCTTGGGACAACTGTACTAACGTACAACTTTTTTGAACTGACATCTAAATGCGGCTATTGTCATTAATTGTCTATCTATCTATCTATCTATCTATCTATCTATCTATCTATCTATCTATCTATCTATCTCCCACTCTTCCTCCAAGGAGCCCAGAGTAGTGTACATGGTTGTGTTTGTCTTCACAACAACCCTGTGAAGTAGTTTAGACTGAGAGATACGTGACTGGCCCAGAGTCACCCAGTGAGTTTCGTGGCTGAATGGGGATTTGAACTTAGTGTTGCTAGCAAGTTCCCAGAAGCTTGTGTTTGAGTCTCCAGACATGGAGATCTTACTCTTGACATGCTCAGGAGCCTCACAGCATCATGAGCTCCCCGTTTATGGCACACAGGGACAGGACAGTGGGCCAGTCGACCCTAGATTTGGCTACTAACAAGCAAATTGGAAAGGGATCGGATGCATGTCTTCCCTGTGTTGGATGCCCTCCCTATGTCTACCCTAAGTAGACCCCAGAAGTTAACTTAAAGCAGGTTAACTTTCAGTCAAGGCCACTCTGCACTTGGAGTGAACTGCCTCAGCCTCCCTGTTACTTCGTAAAGGATAGCAGCAAGCTAATGCACCAATTAACTCAACAGGAAGCATGCAGATAAGGCTCACAGAGGTAACTCTCCTCCCTCACAAAAGTTGAGTCAGCAATAAGGACCTCGAGGTGCACCCATTAAAAGTACTGATTGGATTACTGGACCTTCTGTCCATGCAGATTTCCCTTTCTCATGTCTGTGCATGCATTGGTATACATTCATCGTAGTCATGTGAAGTCGTGTATACCATATTGTCAATATAAACTAGCTTTAAACCAACTACAGGCAGGAAATGTCATCTTAAAATCAACCCAACGTGTTAACCTATACCAAAAATAATACCGCATGTGAACAAGTGTCCCATGACAATAGGAAAGAATATTGTTGCAGTGGTAGTATATTTCATGAGCAGGTGAAGAAACTTTAATTGGGCAAAACATTTTTTGCGGGGGGGGGGGACTTATACACCATTAAACACCACAGATGTTGACACGACAAAATGTATTTTGGATGTATGGAGATACATCCCAACAAACATCACAAAAATAGTGTGTATGATTCTATAGCACTTCTTCTGCTCTTTACTTTCCCTAGAATGAGAATCTTAAATGCCAAACCTTTCCCCAGATTACAGTGTATACAGATAGTATAGTGATTAGATTTACACATGACTTTCATTATAGCAAAAGGTCAATGTATGATCGGAATTCACTCATCTGCCATGCTTCATCTTTTAATGTCAGGAGATATTGATGTAACGAGGAAGCCAGCTGAAGAATAATAACATCAAAAAATACCAATTTTTGAACTTTTAAGGAAGTGCCATGAATAGAAGTACTCAGTGAATGTAGATTCAAAAGCTGATTAACTTGGCGTCTCAAGCAGTATTTCCCCCCATTGCTAATTTAGAAAATTAAACATGGCTAACCAAACTTTGTACCCCCTATCATGTGCTGTTTAGAGGCCACTGTAAGCATCTCATTAAGGAATGAAACAGAAACACTTCAAACTAAAACAAAACAAAACTCTAAACATACAGTATGTATCTGCTTTCAGATGATAAAACAGGGGGAAATTGCAAATTAAGGACTGGACCAAACCTTCTCCATTAAACCTCTATTAGCCATGTAATTCAGTTATGACACGCTGCACTTGTGCATCTGAATAGCTTGAAATGTAACAGCAATTTGCATCCAGATGAATGAAAACACGAGGCATAATTATAAGTAAAGGGCCATGACTTTATTAATTCAACATCCAATAGTCAATGACAAGGGATTGACCCTCCATCACTACAGTGCAGAAACTAGAAACTCACAACCCATGATGTGAGTTCCAACCTAGAATGCAATGAGCCGGGTCTCACAATCAGTGAGACCTGGTTTGGAAGGGTGAGCAGGGAGGGAGCAGGGAGGGAACACGATTCCTGGCTCTGTGACGGAGCCAGCGGGGGCTGGGGAGCTTGGGGGCCATGCGGCCCCCGGAAGCTCCAGTATGCCCTGCATGAGAGTAACCAAGTACTCTACTTGTGCGTAACCGCAGCACAAAGCCGTGCCACGGCTACTCACGATCTTTAAAACCAGGTTTGAGGAGTGCTCACTCCGCAAACCTGGTTTTAGGGGAGGGGTACTTAGGCAGGTTACCCGCCTAGGAACCACCGGGCTTGCAGCCTCCGCTAGCCCGATTTCACCCCATCGTGTGAATAGCCTCAATGAGTGACACACTTTGGCTTTGAGTACATCGTGGCCCTTGGGCTGAATGCTGACCTTCTTAGCCGACCTAAGGTCAAGGCTTATGCAGAAGGCATCCCTCTACAAACTGTCAAACCTTTAAGGTTGGTAATGCCCCTGCAGGCTATAGAAAGCACCAGCTAGCACTCCGTGAACCATAAATAATCTAGGGACTGACTCAGGACTCCTCGTGATACCAAATATGTGCCTTCAAGTGCTCACCAAGGCCTAAACTAATACTTCCCATTCCTCACAGTACCTACCATTGTGACCAGGGAAAACCTAAATACCTATGGCGGTGTGAAGGAATGAGGCCTGAACCTCCTCTTTTTGTATCTAAGACTTCTGTATGGCGATTATTTTGCTTACTTCCTAAGTTAAAAAGCTGTGCTGGGGTCAAAGGTTCACAGCTCCTATTCTACAGTTTGGTTTAGGAGGGAGGATAATTTTACTGGTTTAATTTTGGAGGGAAGAGAGGATTTGATTTGATTTGATTTGTTTTAAAATAATGAAGGGAACTTGAGTTGTTTGGTTTGTTTGAAATGAATTGGAGGGAAATGGAGAATATAAGGAGGCTGCCTTCAGCAGAGTTTTAGTGCAAGTTGGAGAGCTGAAGCAAGTCCAAGTGAAGGAGTTCAAGTTGGTTGGAGTTTAAGTTGGAGAGCTGAAGAGAGTTCAAGGGAAGGAGTTCAAGTTGCTGTCAGAATCGGAGCTGGGGCTAGAAAGATAGTTGAGAAATCCCTGGGAGAGTTGTGACTCTTTGAAGGACTGAATCACTCCCAAAGCAGCTGAAGGAACAGTCTGGGATTGAACCCCTAGAACTGGGAAGGCAAAGCAGGACCTGAGGCTGAGCAAGGGCCAAGGGACAAGCCAGGCTTGCTGCAGAAGCTGACTAGGGGTGATTGCAAGTAGACTTTTGGTAAAGACTCTGAGGTAGGGACCAGGATGAGTGCAGGATACATTGGATGTGTTTTTCTCATATTTTATTTATTCCTTGTGTTCATATGGTTGCTGTTTTGTACTAAATTTTCCAAAAGAGCCATTGTTCTGAACTGAACGATTTTAAAGTAAAGTTTTCTTGTTTTGAAGTTAAAATTTTTTAGCTTCTGTCTGTTCCCCCACCCCACACTTAGAGGCCTTTCCACCCTACCTAACTTTGAATGAGACAGAGGTTCAGAAGGCTGTTTTAGTAGACACAGCAGAAAAAATACAAAAGTCTACTTGGTGGCAGCGGTGAAGCTAAAAGTCACGGGGCTGGTTGAGACCAGGCCGTGACATGTGGTGGAAGCATGGTAGGATCCATGACAAGGGGATTATGTGAGGTAGGCAAAAAATACCCATATCACTAGCCAATTAGATGAAGGCTAAAAAAAATTCTACCTCACCCCCAAAAGGACAACCAGCCAAAACCCACACTTCCGCCTAAGAGTGGAAAGGGAAGGGTCCTTTCTATCATGCTGATTGCCAAATCAGGAGCATGCAGGCCATAATGGATCCTAAGCCCCACCCCATCCTGGTCCGGCAGCCAATACTATGCCCCCCTTTGCCTCATGCTTTATTAAAAATGAACAAGCAAGCTGTGTGCAAGAGCGAGTGGCTAGATTCTTCATACTGACAGTTGGTATATAGTGTCTACTACTGATGGTTTGTTTCCAGTGTTTCCAGTCTCTCAGTCATGTCCATGTGCAATCTTGTATATGTTACCAATGCAGACTGGCTCTCAAATAACTTGTATTAACGGAAAGAATGTGAGCTTCAATGGATTGTGTTCACTTCAACAGATTGTGTAGGCCATCTACACTGCACATAATTATCTGGCACAGATATGATCATCACTTAATGTTCTGTATTAGAACTGAAATGAATATTCATGGATATCTGGCATTTATGAACATATCCAGTATTGCCTTTTGAATTTGAAAGTTCACCTCTTTTAAAATTCTTTTTGTTGACATTTTCAACAAACTACAAAGGTAAAATGAAAACTAGCAAAAAGGTCATGCAATTCTGGGACAAAAATATATAACACAACCATAGGAAATGAAGCCTATTCATTGGTATAAGCACAAACACGTACATTTAACCAAATGTGTCTTTCTAAACAGTCTGGTGATGAGCTAAGGTGGGAGGCTTAGGAAGAGAAGGGTCATGGTTAATATATGCACAAGAGATGCCAAGCAGCATGAAGGTATTAGATTTGACCAGGCCTCTGGAGAGCCATGACTTTTTCTAAAAGAGCCAGATGCCATATTGGGACTAGAGTGTATCCGTTTTATAGCTGACATGGATCAGGTAACTTTCAGTGCTGCATAGTCTCAGTATGCATGGCAACAGAATGAGAATGAGTTCTCTATAGAGAAAGCTGCTCTTTCCCCCCAGCTTCCAGTGTGGTGTCAGGTGGGCAGAACTGCATCCTGCTGTGGGCAAAGTGATGAGACACATTGGGCTGAAGGTCTGGCAATGTTGCCTGGCAGGACTAAATAAGCTAGCCCTGCCTTACACTGGCCATCTTTCTCTGTTTGCTCAGTGCCCGCCCGCTCATTTGTCAGTGAGGTAGACCTAATTGCTGCTAGGTCAACTAATGTAGTGCCTGGTCACAGCAACAGATGAGTGTGAATACAGGAGGATCACAGATTCTAAGACTGGATCTCTCTTTGGGGATTTGCTTGCTCCACCCACTTAGAGTTATAAGGCATGGGGCGGGAGTTGGGGTTTGTTTGTTTGTTTATACGATTTATATATCACCCTTCCAAAAATGGCTCAGGGCGGTTTACAACAATGGTTCAGGGGGTTGGGCAAACCTCCCTCAACTCTTCAACCTTTGTGCAGCCATCAACCTTCCTCAACTTCAGTTGTGCGGCCCTTAAGAGGTGACAGCAGTCAGGTGAATGCTGCTGTCCTCAGATCCCCGTTTGCTTGCCCAAGGAGTGGGGATGCAGAAATTGCCTTGGCGGGAACTACCTCAGCCATAGGAATCAAACCGCCTTGGGATTGTTTTTAATGAACGGCGGTATATAAATCTAAAAACAAACAAACAAACAAACAAACTACATTATAGGTTGGTTTATGTTGTAGATCCATGTTTAAAGTTTGTTTAATAAAGCTGTAGTCCAAGTTTTAATCCATAGCATGCATCTTGTCTCTTTGGGGACCTGGCTGCAAATCCTTTATGAGCTTCCCCCCAAAACTGACAGGGAGAGCTGGCTTAGGCTCCAGATTAATCAAGTGTTTTAGCACTATTGACATCTTTTGATTGTTTGATCAAGAATAGAAAAATGCCAGTATCAAAGTCAAAGTTCTTTATTTGCGACCCAAGGTCAGCATAACATAACATAACAAAACATCTCATAGCATTAAAAAATACAATAAGGAAGTGAAATATTTAAATATATAGATGAATATCCACAAACAAATGATCAATAAAATTTTAAAAATTAATCAAGGAAAAGCTCGCTGCCGCAACAGTACTGCAATAGAATAGAATTTAGCCACCTTAAAGGTGACATCTAAAGTTCTATCCGCAAGAAGATAGGAAACATAATAATCTCCAGAGCAACCTGGGAAGGGTGTCAGAAGAGGAGTAAGTAAGGAACATCTTAATATATAATGGACAGTGCAACAAAACATGTTGGATGGATTCAACTTCCCCCATACCACATGGGCATAATCTATCCTCTCTAGGAATCCCCAGAAACCTCCCTGAGAGCACCGCTGAAGGTAACATATCAAGTCTTGCTCTAAAAAAGGCCCTCTGATAGCATGTCAGGCTCAAGGCATTCAAATAAGCAGCAGGGCCCCAACTAGAACTGCTCAAACCCAGCCTCCTTTTAGTACAATCAGGGATTCGGGAAAGTTCTTGTTGGATTTCAAAGTCCAAGAGTCTTTGTTTCAGGATCTGCCTGGCCTGGTTGTGACTTAACAGGATCAGGTAGTCCATAGACAGACCCAAGGACACAATTTTGTCCTGGATAGCCTGGTCCCAAGTGGGCTGGAATACATCAGCCAAGATAAGAGAAATCCATCCTCGGGGGGAAAATCTGACTTTAAGCCAATAGGTCAAAATAGACAACCAGGCCCAGACCTCGATCTTCAGAACACCCAACTCGAACCTTAATAATGCATTGGGGACACATCTAGGTACTCTAAGTAGAGTCCTAAGGAAGTCATTTTGAACCACATCCATAGACTTGTATGAAGGGAAAGGACCAAGTTGCACCCCATATAATAGCTGGCTCCTAACTTTGGCCGCAAATAATTTCAAGGCGGCCGAAATGATCTCACCTCCTTTAGAATAGAAAAATCTCCGGATAGCCAGAGAACTTCGTGCAGTAAGAGTAACTTGATCTGTATGCGCCTTCTATGAACCCCTTGTTTGCAGGGTCACACCTAAATATCTATATGTATAGACCTGTTCTAACTGTTGATCCTCAATCGACCATCTTAACAGCCTGTGCCTCCTTGAAAAAACCATGACTTTGGATTTTGAGTGATTGATCAAAAGATAATTGGCTCTACAGTAGAGGGCTAATCTTTTCAATGCCTGCCTCAGGCCCACTGTGGTCCTAGCTAAAATAGCAGCATCGTCTGCATAAAGAAGTAGAGCTGCAGATGGTGAATGTAGGCTGGGGTCAGTTAAACAAGGGGCCAAATCATTGAGATATAAATTGAAAAGTGAGGGGGCAAGGAAACATCCCTGCCTCACTCCTTTATAGGTTGGTATAGGTTGTGAGACTTCCCCCTTAGGATGACATCTAATCCTGATGTTCGAGCCTGCATAAAGCTGTTGCATTAAAAAAAGAAGCCGCTTGTCGATGTTCGTTTGAGCTAGCTTCTCCCAAAGCAGTCCTCTAGATATAGAGTTGAGCGCCGATTTGAAATCAGTGAAAGCCACGTACAAAGCCGACCCAGGCTTATCTCCATATTTCCCAATCAAATGACGGAGGATAAAGACCTGATCAATGGTAGATCGTCCAGTTCTAAACCCAGCCTGCTCATCCCCCAAAACACTCTCGTCCTCCATCCAGGTATGAAGTTTGGCTAAAAGGTGCCTGGCATACAGCTTGCTGACTACACTTAACAGTGAAATAGGCCAATAATTCGAGGGGAGATTTCTTTCGCCTTTCTTATAAATTGGCACTATAACAGCGGTACTCCACTCTTTTGGAATTTGTCCAGTGGAGTCTATATAGGTGAAGAGCCTGGCCAGCACAGGGGCCCACCATTCAGTATCCAATTGGATAGCCTCAGGGTTAATACCATCAAATCCTGGGGCCTTACCAGTTTTCATTTCACCTATTAATTTTTCCACCTCCAGTACCGTAACTGGTGACCATGCCAGAACAGAGCTAAAGTCCAACTTCCCAGAAGCTGAAGGGAACTCCCCGAGATTATAAAGATCACTAAAATGAGTCACCCAATCATTCATCGGTACTGCACAGCTGGCATTGAGAGAGTGAGTGCACCACTGTGCATTCACTAAGCGCCAAAACTTAGAGTCATTGGCACCTTTAGCTGCCTCAAAGAGGTCCTTTCACAGAGATCTTAGGGCCAGTACTTTCTTTTCCTTTAGAAGGCCTTTATACTTCTTCTTCTCAGCCAGCAGGTTGGCCTTTGATGTCATCCTAGGATCCTGCTGAGCAGCTCTAAAAGTTGCAACCAGGTCCTTTCTAGCCACTCGGCAATCATGGTTGAACCACTCTCTGGACCTGGGTTTAGGAGAGGAGCTCCCTAAGCTGCCCTGACGAAATGCTCCTGGATAAGTTGTATCAGATGGTGATAATTATCTAAAACTCCAGAGCCTCCAGCTTCATCTAAAAGCTTTTCCCGGCTACACCTCATCTCCTTTGAATTTAATAGGATATGAGTCGAAGCAACCCATCTAGAGTTCCAGTTCACCCAAATCCCACCCAGAGTTGGAGTACAATTGGTGCGGGAACACTCCCAAGATTGAATGCTCCTAGAAGGGATCTTAATCCTTAACAAAACAGGAAAATGATCACAGTCGGGGTATGGAAGTACTGATAACTGCTCCACATATGGTACCAAATCACGGCAAGAAAGCCAATAGACAATGGTGGAGAGACCCTGGCCTGCCCCAAAAGTAAATTCTGCAGGACGATCCCCAGGAACTGCACTGTTCAAAATGTTTAAATCAAAGCAGGTTGTCAGCTGGACAAGGCATAGACCAGCCAGGTTACAAACCCTATCCTTAGCAAGTCGCGGGGGAAGCATAGATGGCCCACATTCCTCTGGTTGGACCTGCTTAAAATGATGATACAACGTAATGTCATCTTGGCCCAGCCTAGCATTAAAATCACCTCCCAAAAGTAAGGAGGCCTTGGGATACATTTCAGCGCAAGCCTCTATGTACATGTGCAGGTTATGCCAGATAGATCTTGTATGTGAGTATCTCTGCTGAGAGGGAGAGTAAACATTGAATTGCAATATCTGAAAAGGCCCAAACTGCAGAAGAACCGCCAACACCCAAGGGACAGGAGAGGGTAGGGGGGTCAGTGTAACATGTAAGGAGGAGGCTACCAGAACTGCCAAACCTCCTTTCGCCCATCCCCCTTTTACACTCGGGGTGGCTGGATTACAAACTACCTGAAAACCTTCCAGAACAATATCCCCCATTGTCTAGGTCTCCTGTAAGAGAAGGATGTCCAAACTGGAGATGAATTGGACCACAGCGCTGTCATCTGACTTAGAAAGCCAGCCAGCCACATTCCACGTGCAGCAAAGTAGTTCTCAAAAATCCAGTCACTGTCAATGGCAGAAGGGGAGTACATCCTCTGCACAAGAAACCAGCCTTGAATTGTTCTTAACAAGGAGACTGGCTGCTGAGGTAAAGTAGGGGTCTGTCAAAAAACCCTGGAGATTGTTAGATTGGATTTGGTTATTCTCCATAAGCGCCAGCCTGGTAAGAGCAACTATATTCTGATCAACAACCAAGGCCCCTCTGTTCAGCCAGTTAATAGAGGGGGGTTGCTTACCCCCACCTGACCAAGGGTTCGGGGGGAGGTATTGCTTCGACTGAGACAAAAGACAGTGTGCACTAGTGGGGAGGTCTTCCATTACTCCCGGTTTAATCACCTTTGTTGATGACACCCCTGTCATATACCTACTCCCTGTCACCTCCATACACAATCCTGATGAAGCAGCACCCTGACCTCTAGCACAAGGGATTCCCGAGAAGCAAGAAGAGGCAGGAGAGTGAGTGTGCATCCCAGCATCATCCGAGACCACTGAGCAAGGGATTCCCGGGAAGCAAGAAGAGGCAGGAGAGCGAGTGTGCATCCAAGCATCATCCGAGACCACTGAACACATGGAGGCACACTCAATGTAGGATCGTGTGATCCACAGGGGGTCCTCTGACATCACAGGCGACTGCCCTGAGTCCCCAGGGGGTTGGCAGACCACAGCCCCTCCTCCGCACAACAAGCTGGAATCTAAACTAAATCGAGAAGAACTTTCTCCATGGTCAGGTACATCCTTCTGCCCTGTAGAAGAGAGCATCACACTCGCCTGCGAACACTCAGCCAGCGACCGAGTGACCCAGGTAGAATCGGTCCAGGGTATCTGGCGCTGCACGAAACTTCCCACCTCCTTACCAAGAGACCCATCTTTGATGGGAGAATAAGGGCAACGGCCACCGCATGGGGGAGATTTCATAGACTTAGCCCTCCAGAGACTCATGCCCCTCTTAATCCGTCGCAGATATCTATCCGCCAGAGATTCAGCTGAGTAACTAGAGAAGACCCTCTTAGGATAAATACTCCACCTGCTCAAAAGGCGCCTCATTCTGACCAGTGAAGCTGGGACTAGTTTATGTTCAAAAATTAACAGCAGTCTCAGACATATGGGTCTCCTGAAGACCGCTTCTTAAAAGCCTTTAGATCCACTGATTCCTCCTCAAAAGCCAATAGCTGAGCTAGAGACTTTTTAATAGCAGAGATAGTGCCCCAGCAATGCTGATTATACTGCTTAAGCAGGATGGTGAGCTCGCATTGACAAGGGAATAATTGAAGTCCCCCCTCTTGATCTAAGCTTAAAACAAAGTCATTTGAAGAAGGGTTGGAGGGGTTAAGATCCGCCAAGTCCATCTGCATGGTTTGAGTGCTGGCTTCCTGAATACCTGGGGGGGGGGCAGTTTTATTACAAAAGCTGTTCTGGAGAATGGTAACCCATTCAAGTATATCCTCTAATTTCGTCAAACTAGTAGAGGACTTCTGGTGTAGATGGATTAAAGTTTCCAATAATAAAGCCAAAGTTTTCACACTCAAGTTTGGCTCTGCTGCCACATCTTTCGAAAAAGAGGTCCTGGAATGAAGGCCAGCATTAGAACATGTATCAATATACACGGAGGAGGCTGCTTCTGGCTGAGAAGAGTTATCCACAGTCACCCCACTTTGCCTGGGAGAAGGAGAGGGGTGGATGCCAAGTGTATAAGAATCTAAAAAACTCTCTATAGCATTGTTGACGGAGCAACCTCGGTCGATTGAGCAAACTTCAGCTTCCTCTATGGTAGAAACATTAGGCTTAGGATCTTCAAAACACCCCTTGAACTCATTTCTTTCACGGACTCCTCTATCCATATTGGGGGAGGTAAGAAAACAATCAATCTTGGTCTGGGTGGATCCAGGGGCCAGTTTGGCTTGTACTTTAGAAGGCAGCTTAGCTGGTAATTTAGCTTGCACCTTAGTCATTTTTCTTTTTGGAAGCGTATCCACTGCAGGTCCACCATCTCTACGGAACCTCCCCCTAAAGCACTTCTTGCAGTTCTTATGGTTCTTATCCATGTTATGTCCCGGCATGATGAATTCTCCTGGTGTTGCTTAAACAGACGCCAAGGTGATAAGATAAAGGCCAGCTGTGTAAATTGACTAAATAATAAATAAAACAAGGACTATACGACCAGCATATAAGCTGCGAACTGCGAGCATTCCTCAATAGAGATTTGCCAAGTTTGAGATAGGCAAACAAAGTAAAACAAGTTAAAAACAACAACTCAGTATCAAATACAGTCAAATATTAATACTATTGTATGCAATCTGTCACATACTGTTTGAAACTAAACGGTATTACACCCTTGTACATAGTCTGGAAACTACATTTGGTTCAAAATGTGGCAGCCAGGCTGGTCTCTGGGTCATCTCGAAGAGACCATATTACTCCTGTATTGAAGGAGTTACACTGGCTGCCGATATGTTTCCAGGCAAAATACAAGGTGTTAGTTATAACCTATAAAGCCCTAAACAGTTTGAGCCCTGGGTATTTAAGAGAACATCTTCTTCGTTATGGACCCCAACCTCAATTGAGATCATCAGGAGAGGTCCATCTGTATTTGCCACCAGCTCGTCTGGTGGCTACTCAGGGATGGGCCTTCTCCATTGCTGCCCCGAGGCTTTGGAATGTACTCCCTAGTGAAATAAGAGCCTCCCCATCTCTGACAATTTTTTAAATGTCTTTAAAGATACATCTGTTCACCCAGGCTTTTAACTGATACTGTTTTTATTGTTTTTAATGTTGTTTTAGAATATTGTTTTAAAATTTTAAATCGTTGTGTTTTAAATTTCTTTGTGTGTTTTTTTAAAAAATAATGTTTTAATGTTGTTTTTATCTCGTTGTAAACCGCCCAGAGACATAAGTTTTGGGTGGTATAAAAATATGTTAAATAAATAAATAAATAAATCTGTGGGATTCTCTGCCACAGGATGAGGTGATGGCCACTAGTTTGGATGGCTTTAAAAGGGGCTTATACATATTCATAGAGGACAGGTCTATCAATGGCTACTAGTCTAGTGGCCATAGACCTCTTCCAGCCTTGGAGGAAATATGCCTCTAAACAGCAGTTGCATGGGACAACAGCAAGAGATGGGGTATGCCCTCATCTCTTACCTGTAGGCTTCTCAGATATCTGGGGACCACTGTGTGAAACAGGATGCTGGACTAGAAGGCCTTGGGTCTGATCCAGCAGGTTCTTATGTTCTTACCTGCTGTCACCATTAGTTTGGCAGAGCAGGAAAAATTCTATGCATATATACAGTAATTTTTATTTATGCAGCTTCTAAATGAGTAGTCTCATCTGTTTGGAGGGAAGATTAGCTCTTAATAGGTTTTACCAAATAAGTGAATTACAGTCTGTCTGTGGCGATATAGATAACTTCAGCCTCGAGGGATCTTAATCCGACACCTTTCACAAACACTAAATTGTTATACAATACAGAAAGGTCAGGCTCTGGTCAGGAAAAAAAACATAATCCATTGTTTGTCAAAATAGTTCCAAGTTGCCTCCTTACAACATTGCTTTTCAGATAAATGTATCATGCTTTCGTAGATGCCTTTGGAAACTACCCTGAACTCCAAGGTCTATAGTATGTACTCCCTTTCCACAATTCAGGACACATATTATGAGTGCAGTTCCAAATGATGTCATTTAGAGGATTCCGCCCCCAGCAAACTGTTTTTTGTTTTGTTTTTTGGCTCCCAGATATCCCCATCTCTTTGTGTGTGGGTGTGTTTACAGTGCAGATCTCTAGAAGCTGCCTGACATACTGTATGAACACCTAAGATGTCTTTAGAATGCAATGTAAAGTGTGAGTTGGAGAACCATATGTTTACTGTAATCAAGCAGCTGAAATATGCTGCAGGGCCCTATGGAGTGTACACTTGGTAGCAAACCGGGGTTTGAAGCCGCATAATGGGTGAAACAGGCCCAAGCTCATCAGAGTGCCCTCTAAGGTCAAATGAAGTCACTCACATGGTCATTTTAATTGGATGAGCAGTCACATTGCTCATGTAGAATGGAATGTTTGTTTGTTTAAAATATTTTTGTTTTGTCCTCCCGTGCAATATTCCTCGGGGCGGCTCACAAAGACAATTAAACAAATAAAACAATATAAGATTAAGAAATTTCAGTTAAAAAGACCCAATTAAAACCAGAATTACAAATTAAAAACCTACTAGAAACAGACAAATAATAAAAATGAAAATGCCTCTTAAAAAGATGGGTCTCCAAGTGTTTTTAAAAAACCCAGAGGGAAGGCGCATGGCAAAACAGCTGTCATTATACATGAAGTTCACATCATTATACATAAGGTGAACATAATATTGATCTGGCGGGGGGGTGAGGATGATGGGATTTTCCCATAAACATTGGCCGCATTTGCATGTAATGCGGAACCATGGGTCCAATGGATCTACGCTTCAACACCCCTCCTCCACTCTCACATCCAAGTGTGGACATTCAGGAGAGCTGTCTCTCTGCAGTCAATGAGACTACAGAGAGGCAGAGGAGCTGGCTATGCAGGCTTCCTTCTTTCCTGAAGGACAGCCGACACAGCCAATCATGCCAGAGTTGAGGTAGGAGCTTCTCCCTCAGCTCTGGAACCTCAGATTGGAACCGCTCAGATTGGCTCAGATTGGCTGCTTGAAGTGATTGAGTGGATTTATGCCACTACCAAGTATACCAGCTGTCCAGTGAGGCTTCCCTTGTATAATGAGTGTTGTACTTTCATTGTCCATCACTATGAATTATGGTCTCAGACTGGAGGCTTTCCTTATTGCCCTTTCTTTACTGCCCAGGATGTTTTCATGAGGAACACACCATGGGCTGTGATTAAAGCCACGTCCATTGTCATCCAATACTAAAAGAAACTCCTACTCACAAGTCCTAATCATAACTGATTAGCATTTTCACACCGGATGGGATATTAAAGTCATTCACCAACCACTGGTTAGTCTCCTGTGATGTCACAGTGCCTGTGTGGGCTTAGTAGTCATGTCTTTTCTGGCTGGTATCAGCTTAGCTCTCTGATGTTAGCCTAGGGTCAAGCAGCTGAGCACTAAGCAGGACTTGGGAGATCTCTGAAACGGAGCCGCTTTTGTGAAATTAAACCTTGTTAATATTGCCAGCTCCATGAGATTTAGTTTAAATGTGAGATGCCACTGTCCACAGATAGCATTTGGTACTTATGATGAATAATTATTGTGATTATAGTTTCTGTTATACAGGGACTGGTCTGTTGTGTATGTTTGACTACGCGCTTCATGTTTTGTTGCAATGATTTGGTTCTACAGTCTAAGGAAGAGGCTCTGGGTACATATTTTGAACACAGTGACAGTTCCCCACAATAGAAGCTTATGTTGTATAAAAGCATAGTTCCGAGATGCTATTATTTCAAAATAAATCTCTTTATATATTATCATGACTGGTTTACAAGCTGTTCTTTGCCTTTTATGCAAAATGGATTTATAGCAAGCTGTTTCTCCTTACAGTGAAGAAATTACAAAACCCCACATGTTTATTTACACTACTGTATCCTGAAGTAGAGATACCAGCTTCATACCTGCCCTGAAAGCTTTGAATAGTAAGCCTCCCTGCTGAATAATCTGCTTTTATTTAGAGGGATAGTCTGTTCCACGTCAAGGATTAGAAAGATGAATTGGAGCCACATAGGAAACACTTAGCCACAAAAGGGGATGGCACCTGGATTGCATGGGAAGGTGGCCCCTTGTAGCCACTGACAAAAATGCTTGTATTATGTCTTATTTAAAATCCTGTTATGACTCATCAGAAACCCAGGAATGGCTTCTGAATGGTGGCCACAAGGCTTCTCCTTCTGTGAAACCTTTAAGCTTTTTTAAAGAAGTAGGTAACAAATACTGTTTTCGGAGGACTGAATGAACATATCGTAGCAGAAATGCTGTTGTCAGGATAATGTATGATTACTACCTTATTGTTTGTTTAACTTGACTTCTTGCTAATGATCAATAATGGCATTAGTTGTTTTGAGAGTTAGCCAAAGATGCTTGCTTAGGGGCTTCTTTTGATGGCTAGAAGATAGGAGGTCTACAATTGGTGGCTGGTGGCTATGACACCTGCCCTCCCCAATGTACATGGAGAAATAGCTGTGTATTTGGGCTACAGCTGGCAAAGGGCAGAAATCCACATCTGTAGCCTGTTTTAAGGAGCCTTGAAAGCTTCGAGCCTTTTGGAGACCTGATGCTACTTCTAAGACTAGCAATGTTGCCTCTCTGAGTGTTTCCCTACTCTATGCTCAACACACACATTTGTAAATAAACAGCAGTCACAAAAAATGCTCTATGCCTCCACAGGGCTGCCTCAGCACATAATTAGCCTCTGCAGTAGCTTCCTATGATTTGGAGAAATGTACAAAACAATATTATATGATACCATCTTATTTCTGTGGGTAAGGTGGTGGGAAGAGGACTAGGATGTACTGGGAGACAGCTGGTATCATCCCTAAAATGAGGTCAAAACATTAGCAACATTGTGCATTCAGTATGGGAGACCCTTGTTATCCATGGTTTTGTGGACTGTGGTTTCATGTATTTGCGGATGAGTCTTAGAAACCCAGTTTCTTTATCTGTGGCAAGAAATATAGACAATTTTCATCTATCCATGTTTCCTGAGTGACTGGAAATTACTTCTGATGTCATTTCTAGCTACCATTTTGAAGCACAGAGCCATTTTGTGGATCTTCTTTGTTAAAAACACAAAAAACAACAACCCAAAATAAGGGGGTTTGGGGGGCATTCCTGGAGACCTGGAGAACAAAGTACTTGTGCTTTTCTACCCTTATTTTTGCTCCCTTTCTGCTTTTTTGACTTTTTAAAAAAAGAACAAGGAACTTAACCCCTGGATTCCCATATGGGTATGTTGTTGTTATTTGCAGTTTCCATTTAATTGGCAGGAACAAAACCTCTGCAAATAATGAGGGTCACATGTATCTATTGCTTTGAAGCAGCATTTTTAAGCAATACACAATTCATTATGCATCAAGCAAATAATTCTCAGCTTTCCTAAGAACAGGGCAAAAGCTGCTGAAGTGTTACAGCTGCTACCGCTACTAGTAATAATAATAAAATTCCATAACAGGAGGAAAAATGAATTTAAGTAGGTCTGGACCAAAGCACAGCAAACAGCTTAAGGTTTTTTGAGCAATTTGTGTGTGTGTGTGTGGGTGGGTGGGTGGGGGGTGGGAATATGATTATATTACATCCTCAGCATTTTTAAATAGAAGTGGACAGCAAGGGTTGAGGACCTTGGTGAAATTTAGTTAACAACAAATGAGCAGGAGATATAAAGGAGGAAAAAGTCAAAGGCTAAGTCTCTCTCCATTTCAGAAAGAAAAAATTGCTTCAGCTAAGACCACATCAGCATTTTCTCCTGTCTGCTGACAAGAGAACCAGAAGAATTTTGCTGATATCAAATGGCTCTTTATAGGGCTAAATCCCTTTCTGTGTCCAGCATACCAGGTGCTGAAAAAAATAGCTGTTAGTGAAGGGAAATAATATAACCCTGTCAAACTACAATGTCTTATCAGTAGGATTAAACCAGAAGAGAGAGAATTTCTAGCACATCAGAATGACCACTACTGGAGAGTACTCAAGACTGTAGAAGCTTCGGTTGTACACACCCTTGCTATATTATTTTAAATAAGTCTACATGGCAAAAATAATAAAACAATACAAGTGAGTTTACTGAGACAGGGCTGGCCCAACCACTAGGCAGACCTGGGTGTCTACCAGGGCACCAGTTTTTTGTGGGTACTGCAACTCCCTGGGCAAAAGTCGAGTGGGCGGGACTCACCTCCTAGCTGGTCTCCAGCTTGCTTTCCTCCTCCCTGTTCCCCTCACTCTGTTTCTGCCTCACTCTGCACTGTTACTGCTGCAGCTGTCAGGTTGGAGCCAACATCCTGGTTTCTCAAATGCCCAGAATCCAAAGAGGAAGTAAGTGGTACACACAACAGTTCCCTTGCCTGTGGTCTGGCCTGGCTGGTCCTGGAGGGAAGTTCCTTGCAGTGTTGATACAAACTGCCTGTCAGGGAGACATGTGGTTTGGTTGACCCTGAGAATTGAAGGGTCTGCTCTGCTGAGGCAAGGGAGGTGGCAGCAAAAGAGGAAAGAAGGGGATTGGGTGGGCTGCAAGCTCCTCAACTCTTTTCCTTCTCCCATGGTTTCCCCAAACCAAAGTGTTCAAGTCATTCATTGGTCATCTGTGCTGGATGGTCATTCAACCTGACGAATGAGGAGCCTGCATGGCTCAGGTTAAAGCAGGGGCTCCACACTTCTTGCCTAGAGGGCACCAAAAATCCTAGGGCTGGTCCTTTGCTGAAATAATCAAACAATCAAGTCAATTACACATGGTCTATATTTTTTGGCCAAGACTACAGGAGTCTGCAGGTGGGAGGATCACATATCTGAATGCCCCCTCATGTATTAAAAGGTCAAGAAAAAGACTGGATCAGAGAAAGTACCTTTCTCTCCTGGAATGCTAGCTTTCAATAAGTTGGGAATTCATTAATGGTTTCTCCAGTGTTGTCTTCTTATATTCTAGAATATGCATGCATTTCTATAGCAGAATGTGATCAATGATTAGATGTACTGTGTTGGTCTATCAGTTGACTGTCATTGAGCTTTCTTTGGATTTCCAACTTACCGTTTAGACATGATCAATGCCATTAGCATTTTGGTGAGGATACAAATAAGATCATCTCTAATGATGCTGAAGAGGATAACACAAAAAGCTTTGAGTGATTAATATAACATCCTCCTGTTGTATTAGATATTTAGAAATATAGGACTTTGCTGTTCAAGGACAGGGTTTCTTAAACTTGGGCCCCCAGATGTTGTTGGACAACAACTCCTATCACCCCCAGACATGGCCTTTGTGGCTGAGGATGATGGGAGTTGTAGTCCAAAAACATCTGGGGGCCCAAGGCTAAGAAACCCTGTTCTAGGAAATATCTAGAAAGAGCATAATTCTTTATTATTGTTAATACTAATAGTTAAAAATTATGTAGCACATTTCAAGTTTTCCAAGTGCTTTACATTCATTTTCTGAATGATTCTCATAACAGCCCTCTAAAGTAGGTTGGTATTCTTATCTGAGAATAGTGACTAGCCTAAGTAAAATTGGTGGTTGAGGTAAAATTTGAAGTGAGGATTTTGTAGTTCATGCCACAGCTGGGCAATGACTTGACTAGCAGGCCAGAGGTTGCCAGTTCAAATCCCCGCTGGTATGTTTCCCAGACTATGGGAAACACCTATATCGAGCAACAGCGATATAGGAAGATGCTGAAAGGCATCATCTCATACTGCATGGGAGGAGGCAATGGTAAACCCCTCCTGTATTCTATCAAAAACAACCACAGGGCTCTGTGGTTGCCAGGAGTCAACACCGACTTGATGGCACACTTTACCTTTACTCCTGACCACTACAATTGCACTGTAATAAGTTTGATTTTCTTAATATTTCCTGATGTGAGGGGATGGATCATTTCATATCCTCATGTACCGGAGGTACTAATCTTACATTGGTCTTCAGTATCAATATGACATGTAGGTACAACAGATTGTTTAATATTACTCTGGAAGCTCTATGTAAGTCTACAAAGTAGCCCCAATAGCCACTGAGCCCTGTACAATAAAACCACACATTTATTTTTGTTTGTTACACTGGATATCCGAGGTAGAAACAGAAAATTTATTTCAGACTGTTTTTTTGTTTTTGCCTAAGGTTCCTTCTCCCCAACAAAATTGGAGATGGTAGTACTAAGCAGAAATTGCGAGATATCATTTTGTTCCCTGGGGGTTTATCTAACTCAGCCTCCAGGGTCCATCTTATTGGGACTTTCTGAGAACTGCCATGAAGCCTCATGTGGCCTTTTGTTCCTCAGACTAGCTTATAGCAAAAGCTCTCTATTGCTTTTCTTAATTTGAGGAAAGCTGCGGCTCATGGGGCCTGTTTGCTAGTGTTATCTTTATGGCCTTGTACGGAGACTTTGGAACAGCTAATGAACTGAGACCCTGCTTCCAAAGGAGCCATGCATTCCTTAGAAAACAAAGCAGATGAATCGCAGAGATTTCAGTTGGATGCTACAGAGGATAAGGTTGTTTCAATTAAGCTTAAGTGAAGGCATGCATATGGTTTTATATGCACACACACAACTGTAGACTTTGAATAAATTGTTGTTAGTATTATATCAAATTGGTCAATTCCGTCAGAAAAACTGAAATTTACCTATCCCTTAATAGCTGCCACTGTTGAACCAATAAGAAGTTTTTGTTTTAAGGGGGATTCGTTAGAACAGAATTAGTGGCACTTCTAACAGAGTCAAAATTCCTGCCAAGGTTAGTTAATGATCACCTGTATCAAGCTTTAAGAGGAAATGTCAGTATGAATATATGAGTATTGCCAGAGGCGTATCTAGGGAAAATAGCGCCTAGGGCAAACACTGAAATTACGCCCCCTGTCCAAGCATCTGACACCCATCTTTCAGATAACTTTACCATAATATCAGCTGAAAAATACAAGTCAGGCTTGTTAACCTTTTAATATTTCAAAAACTATTTAGCAGTGGACTTAGACCAAAAAATGCTGGAAAACTACAAATTGCTGGGGCTCATGAAATACCCAAATACTATGTGGAGGTGTACTTGGAAAACTAAACAGAAGTGCCTGTCTAATTCTCTACTATGCATTGTAGCATCACCATTACATAAGTTTTAAAAATAAATGGAGAATTTGACTTTTCCCAAATACTCTGTAAATAATTAAAGGATATGCAGAGTAAACTGTGTCACTGCTTGGAATATATTCTAGTCTTTCAGAAAGACAAAATGAGAGAAAGAGAGCAAGAAACTCCCAGTGGGCCTTAATACTAAAGATTTCACACTGATTCAGAGACAAACTCACCATTAATAGCCATATTAGCAAGACATCACATTTAACTCACTTATCACAAGAAGCAAAGTAAGAGCAAATGAATACAATCCTAGCTCATAAGCTTCAGCTCAGTATTCACAAGCCCTGATTCTCTGTACATAGTGCCAATCTGAATATGTGTACAGTGTCTTATATTATATTATATTATATTATATTATATTATATTATATTATATTATATTATATTATATTATATATTTACCTGTAGCCCCTTTGGGGGGCTTCCTAAAGGCTGTGGGGAGGGGTCTGCAGAGGTTCCCCCTCCCCCCTCTGGCCTCTAGGGCCTCACAAGGACCATTTGAGCATGTGTGGTGGCCATTTTTAAAAATAGGTTTTTTTTAAAGGCCACTGAAAACAAAATATCCACAGCGCATGCTCAAATGGCCTCTGCAAGGCCTGGCATGACCTAGGGCCTCACAGAGGCCATTTGAGCATGCACGGTGGCCATTTTGTTTTCGGCAGCCTTTAAAAAAAAAATTTAAACTCGCTTTTTGGCGGTCGTGTGGTGCCACAGGAGCTGTGTGGCTCCCGGCAGCTAACCCGCCTAATTCCCCCGCCCCTTAGCTGAGGTTAACGGAGCGAATGCTCCATTAACCTCTTCTTCCTGATCATGTATTGCTGTGGTGCAGCTCCGCACCACAGCAACACACAAGGAGACCCCTGGCGGGAGGCTGAAACCAACCTCCCACCCCTGGAGATCTCTCCAGGATGCCCCACACACTCGCACGGGGGCCTCCTGCAACTTCCGGAGGCCACATGGCCCCCGATGCTTGCAGGCCCCACTGGCTCCATGACGGAGCAAGCAGTTGTGTGGGCAGCCGATCCAGCCACCCAGTGCTCGTGGGCGATCGTCTGTGGGCCATCGGCTAAGCCTGCTCTCCCTGCAAACCCCCTAAAGGTGAGTCTCTGATTGTGAGACTCATCTCACTGACTGTAATAACTAATACTACGGTAAGGGAAAGTGTGTGTGTGTGATCTTTTCAGATACACTCTGGGCAACTGTAACAACACATTAAATTGTGCTTTGGCCAATCTTGGGCCCAAATTATGTAGTTTTGGTCCACAATTAATAAAGGTTGCTCACTTCTGAGAAGAAGATTTTGAAGGGCTTTGCACACATAGAAAATCTGATCTGTAAGTACTAATGGGGGAAGAGCCACTCTTGGGCTGAAAATCAGAAATCTAATTAACAGTGTCTCAATGGTAATAGTATCAGGCTATTTGATTAGAAGTCTAACATTAATGAGGATTGTTTGACAGCCCAGAGCTAAATAGAATCTTTAATGGATATTAGGTGACAAACAATACTGGGTAAGTAAGTCATTTTAGAAGTGAATCAAAGTATACTGAATCTGATGGGGTCACTCACTTTGATAGGTATGGGATATTAATTACACTTTTGTAGCTTAAGTTTGGTTTCATTGCACTAGGAAAAGTGTGTGCATTCTCTTATGAAATATAAATACTAATTCAGAGCATCAGTGGGTTAGGGTCCTTAATCACATGGTGGGTGGGGCTGGCCCAGGCATATCATATGAAAGGGCAAATGTAGGAATTTGACAGATGTTTGAATAGTTTGAAAGATACAGGTGAAACTCGGAAAATTAGAATATCGTGTAAAAGTCCATTAATTTCAGTAATGCAAATTAAAAGGTGAAACTGATATATGAGACAGACGCATTACATGCAAAGCGAGATAAGTCAAGCCTTAATTTGTTATAATTGTGATGATCATGGCGTACAGCTCATGAAAACCCCAAATCCACAATCCCAGAAAATTAGAATATTACATGGAACCAAGAAGACAAGGATTGTAGAATAGAACAATATCGGACCTCCGAAAAGTATACAGTGTACTGTGCTTGATTGGCCAGCAAACTCGCCTGACCTGACCCCATAGAGAATCTATGGGGCATTGCCAAGAGAAGGATGAGAGACATGAGACCAAACAATGCAGAAGAGCTGAAGGCCGCTAATGAAGCATCCTGGTCTTCCATAACACCTCATCAGTGCCACAGGCTGATAGCATCCATGCCACGCCACATTGAGGCAGTAATTGCTGCAAAAGGGGCCCAAACCAAGTACTGAATACATATGCATGCTTATACTTTTCAGAGGTCCGATATTGTTCTATTCTACAATCCTTGTCTTCTTGGTTCCATGTAATATTCTAATTTTCTGGGATTGTGGATTTGGGGTTTTCATGAGCTGTACGCCATGATCATCACAATTATAACAAATTAAGGCTTGACTTATCTTGCTTTGCATGTAATGCATCTGTCTCATATATCAGTTTCACCTTTTAATTTGCATTACTGAAATTAATGGACTTTTGCATGATATTCTAATTTTCCGAGTTTCACCTGTATGAGAGATTAATGATTATGGGGGCAGAGTTCTAGACTGTGGTTGGAGGGTTGAAGTATGACAACTAAAATTTAGAGAGCAGAAAGTTGCATTATTCAACGGATATGACCAGAGCTTTCACCAAGAAGAGGGGAAGGAGAAGAAGATGGATGTTTTCACAATATTTTACAAGGAGAGATAAATTATATATCCATGATCCTTCACCAGAATGGTATGCCATCTGTGATACCCCTTAAAAAGTTCTACAGCACTAGCCAGTATTCCTAGTGGCCCGAGCTATGTAATTACTTTCTGCCTCTTAGCTATTGGACTTAATCACCCCATCAGTGAGGATTTTGATGCTCCATTGCTTTCGAGCAAAAACAGCCAACTTGCATTATTTTTCCTGTTGAAAATATTTGCTACCTTGACAGTGTGTTCTGTATGCTTATTAAACAACTTATTTACCTCATCAACTTATAACCTGATGTACTGAATTTAAATTCCATATGGTATAACTAGCATTCAGCCATACAGAGAGCATTAATTAACTCCCCCAGTTAGGAATGAACAACAAGAAATACAATACTGTTATCCACTAGTTCTCATTTTGCTTGTTCTTTACGGATCACCAGATTTCCTTTTGTTTGGGCTATCACAAGGGAGTCTGTTTGAAAGGATTCTGAATTAAAAATCAGCTTCCTCTGCATTTCAGTACATCTGCACTGGGGGTGCAACCACACAAGACAGTGAGAGCTCCACCCATGACTGAATCTCCCACAGTTTTTTCAAGTTCTAAATGTCTTGAGGGCCTTGATCTGGATTGAGTCCATAGAGCTGGAGAAAGGAAGTGCAATCTTTCCCCTACATGTTCCGGACCCCACCCCCCTCCACATACACACACACATGCTGCTATTTCTCATAAACTGGGGTGGGAGTGGAATCTGGTTTGGCGGAATGGTACAGAGGAAATGTTTAAATTTCATTTTTCCTGGCACCATGGTTTAGCCTTTAAAAAAAAAAAAAAAAAAAGGAAAACCCATCTATATATTTAATCCCCGTAGACGTGCCTCTGTGGGGATGTGTCCCGGCAACCCAGCGGATTGGCTGGGAAGCCGAGGCGCCGAATTGGCTGGGCGGTGGAGCTCACACGCAGCAGGATTCATGAGACTGTTGAGCTGCTGCCCAGGGAAATGGCGGACGGGTGGGCGGATGGTGGCGGGACCAGCCGTGGCGGGTCCAGTGTGAGGAAGCGGCTGCAGGAGCAAACGGGCCAGCAAGCCGGTCAGAAACCACAAGCGGGGAGAGGGGGGGAGAGAAGCGAGAGGGTGGGCGGTGGTTAGAGACACCTGGGGGAAGAGTTAGGGAGAAGGGGCTGAAGGGGGGGTAGCCAGGGAGAACTAGGGGTGCAGATGCTATGCGCCCAGTCAACTAGTTCTCAGAATTTCCACTGTCATTTTCTAGGTTGACTGTAAATGCTTTGGGTGAAGAGGGTGGAGAAGCATTCCTAGGTAGCATTGCTAGGTTTGCATATGCTCCATTCAGAACAGCTGCATTGAAATGCAGGAGGGAAATTAGTCTGAATTTGGAACTGCTTGCTCTAAAACTGATTTTCTTCTATTCTTTTCTTCTTATGGACCACCTGAAAGTGTGCTCCTTTTAAAGAAATAATCAATTATTGCTGTGGGGAGTCAGATATTGTATAGGATTCTCTGAGGTAAAAGTTGTGGTTAGGCCTCCAAATAAGAAAGTAAGGGTTAGGGTTTTGTTATGTGGTATACTGCTTGACCTTCTGCGGGCTTCTGTTTTGGGGCTCCAGACCCAGCAACCTGCTTCTGTTGCTAGGGCAGAGAAAGACAGTTCTGTTGCTAAGGGGTGTGGCTATATAGTTATTCTGGAAGGATTACACTTGGTCTAAGGAGCAAGGAAAAATTCTAAAGAACATTTGGCAGTTGACAGCTCGTGTTTGGCAGTTGGAGTTGTTGTCCAGCTGGGAACTGACAGAAGAAAGAAGGGAACTACAAGCAAGAAGCTGAGTGGGGTGGCCCTTAGTAGCTACTGCTCCCTTGCTGCAAAAGCAAAGAAGAAGATGCAAGCAAAGACTGCCTGGTAAGTACAGGAGCTGAAGGGCATGCTGTACAAAGTCTCAGAGGCCCATTCCGTCCTGGGGTAATTCAATTTAATCCAGTTTAGATGACGAAACCGTTCAATTTAAAGCCAGCAGTGCTTTGCATTGGGTCCATTTGGGCCAGATCAGGCATATTTGCTTGAGACCAAATAGACAGCCTTAGTGCCAGCATAGTACAGTGATCTCTGGATAAGAGAACATTTAAAAAGGAAATGCTTTGAAAACATCTCTATTCTGAGACACAGTTTCCAAATTCTCTCACTGTGAAATGCTTCTGTTTAGGATGATAATCTGCTCTTAGCTCTGCACCTCTTATCAGGATGTTCTGTATTTTGGAGCTACCCAAAATCTATTAGGATGCTCTTCCAGTGCCCAAAGATTTCTGTTAGAATCTCTAATGCTTTCTGGTTTTCATGAGAATTCGTTCCTATTTATACAAATAAACGGTCTATTGTATTTGTAACAATGACAGTGGAGTAAGTTCTATTGTTATAGAAAATACTTCTGGCTATTACTAAATCATCTCTGTTGACATAATAAACAAAATATATTTTATTGTTATTTTAATGACTGATCAACATATGCAGCAAGAGAAATCAGATAGTGGTGTGCAGCCTTCCTGGTCAGTTCTAGTCTTGCTTTTGCCATATAACTTTTCTGTGTGAAGAGATCAGTTTATATGGGGCAATGTAGAAACAAAAGTTCTCTCATCAGCATTCTAAAGTGGTACATTTCTAAGTCCAATTCATAACAACCCAGCAGCAGATGGAAGTTGACTCTTTGTGTTGCTTTTCACTCACCTTGGCACTTTTTATAGAGGCACCAGATGTGTGGAACAAATTCCCATAAACCTGTGTAGGGTTTGTGCTCCTAGACCATTTTCTGAGCCTTCCCACCATCAGAGGTGAGATATGTGGTGGCCAGAGATAAGGTCCTTTCAGTAGTGGTGCCCCACCTTTTGAATTCCCTCTCCAGAGAGGTCTGCTCAGAGCCATCCCTGTTTTTGGAGTTTGTTGTTGTTCTTCTTTAGTGCTTGGTGAACATCTTTTTATGTGTTCTGGCATTTTAGATCTACTAATTTTAAAACTGTAAAGCCACTCAAAATTTAAACACTCTCTGTGTTTTTGCTTTTGCTTTTATTGTAGGTTGTTTGTAGAGTGGAATGTTTATGTAAGCTATTTTGAGTGTTTTTGCTGAAGATTAGCAATAAATGCTCCAAAATTTTTAAAAAATAACATTCCTTCTGAGCAAAATGGCTCCTTCCCCTGCAGAGTAGCCAAAGTGACCCCAATGTAACTGCTGCATGTGTTAATGGCAACTCTTTAGTCAAACCTCTCAGGGCAGTCAACAATTTAAAAATACAATTAAAAAAATGAACAGTGGCTAAGTGTGAATTGGGCCCCAGAAGGTTGATTGATTGATTAAGTGCCGTCATATCGGTGTCGACTCTTAGCGACCACATAGATAGATTCTCTCCAGGATGATCTGTCTTCAACATGGCCTTTAAAGTCTCTCAGTGGTGCATTCATTGCTGTCAAAATTGAGTCCATCCACCTTGCTGCTGGTCGTCCTCTTCTTCTCTTTCCTTCCACTTTCCCCAGCATTATGGACTTCTCAAGGGAGCTGGGTCTTCACATAATGTGTCCGAAGTGTGATAGTTTGAGCCTGGTCATTTGTGCCTTGAGTGAAAATTCTGGATTGATTTGTTCTATGATCCATTTGTTTGTTTTCCTGGCTGTCCATGGTATCCTCAAAAGTCTTCTCCAGCAGCACAGTTCAAACACAGCAGTACTTTCTTAATCTTGCTTCTTCAAAGTCCAGCTTTGACATCCATAGAGTGTCACGGGAAAACCCATTGTCCGAACTATTCTAATCTTTGTAGGTATAGACACATCACGGCATCTAAATATCCTTTCCAAGGCTTTCATTGCAACCCTACCAAGTGCAAGTCTGCAGCTTATTTCTTGACTGCTGGATCTTTTACTGTTGACGGTCAATCCTAAAAGACAGAAGCTATCCACCACTTCAGTGTCTTCAGTTTTGAGGTTGGTTGCTGTACCCGTGCCCAGAAGAGTACAGGAAGAATAATGGCTGCTTATTTGAGGGGTGATCTTTTAATAATGGTAGACAATTATAAGCCAATAGTTGCCCTGTTTGTTTACTTTCAAACTTTTGAAACAACAAATTGTTGTCACCATTGGAAACCTGTCTCCTTGTCATTAGGCAAAAGCCCTATTGTACCTGGTAGCAGGGCTGGATTATCTATTAGGCACAATGTGCACCATACCTAGAGCCTATGAAGCTCCCAAGAGCCTACCAAAAAAACCCAGCAACAAAACCCCCACATGGTTTTAGCCCCCTCCCAAAAGAACCTCAGATGACTAAAAAATGAGAATAGAAGACTGTTAAATGAAACAATAATTTGCTTTAATTGAATTACTTTAACAACATAACAAAATGAAAATAGTACAATGTAGAGTGTTTGATAACTGAATAACGTTTAATGGTATTAGTTCTGACTTCAATACATGTGCATTAAACATTAACTTTGCAGTGTTTTTATTATTATTTTTAGCAAAATCCTGAACTACATCTTCCCATTTCGATTTGTGCAAAAGCTTATTCTCAGTTGAAAGTAGGGCAAATGAAGATAGTCTTTTCTGGCCCATGACCTAAGACAGTTCTTTATACGTTTCAGCTTTGAAAAAGAGCACTGCTCTTCACAGTTTTTCTAAAAGCAATGTTAACATTTGGAAAACTTGTCACCATACTCTCTTCGTCACACTCCACAATACACCTTCTTGTGTGGAAATTATCTTAATAGATAATCCAGTGGTTAGAGTGTTGGATTAGCACTGGGGAGACCCGAATTCAAATCCCTGCTCAGCCCTGAAACACACTGGGTGACTCTGACACTTATCTCTCAGCCTAACCCACCTCACAGGGTTGTTGTGAGGATAAACATAACCATGTGTACTGCTCTGGGCTCCTGGGGGGAGGAAGTGTAGTGTATTGAAATAAATGCATACATAAATAAAATGTACAAATAACAATTCTAAGCAGGAGGGAATTCAGGGATGGAGTGCCTTGAACTTCTACGGTCAGGCAGATTACAGGTTCAATCATATATGAACATAGGGACATAGGAAGCTGCCATATACTGAGGCTATTCCCACAATCACTGGAAAGCAGACTGAGGGAGCTTAGCCCGCTTTTCAGGGATCCTGAGAACCACGGCTTCCAAGGCGGCTAGCCTGCCTAATTCCTCCTCCCCTTAAATGAGGTTAACAGAGCGAGTTTTGTATTGACCTCATTTGGTTGCTCGTGTGTCGCCTTTTTGCAAATCATTTACCATGCAATGACCACCTTAGCACTTCTTAGCCACCTTAGGTAGATCTAAGCCATCTCTCGGCTCTTGACCCCCCACTGCCCCCACAAGCAGTACCTCCATCTTATTTGGGTTCAACTATTGGATTCAATGGTTATGGGGCATATTAGGAAACCTATATGTTGTACACAATGTAAATATTTATCTATAGATCTATCTAGGGGGCCTACGATTATGAGAGTGCCTAGGGCCTACAAAGACTTTAATTCAGCCCTGCCTGGTATAGATGAGGGAGCCTGAAAGTATAGATGAGGGAGCTTGAAGAGGGAGGACTGTGGCATCAAACAAGCTACCGTATTTACCAGAATAGAAGATGACTGAATCTAAGATGGTCCCTTTTAAAAATAGAGGTTAAATAGAGGTTATATCTTATATTCCCAGAGCAGGGAATGAGCCCTGGGAGGCCGGATTGGCCTCCCACATGATTGCTGGCTCCGTGACAGAGCCGGTGGGGGCTGGGGAACTCAGGGGCCACGCGGCCCCCGGAAGCCCCAGTATGTCCTGCGCAAGTGCGCAGGGCTTACTGGGGAGACCCCCAGAGCCAGGAGGCAGCTTTTTGCCTCCCCTCCAGGGATCTACTCACGAGTAGCCATGCCGCAGCTACTCACAATCAGATAGCCCGGGTTTGCGGAGTGCTTGCTCTGCAAACCCGGGCTAAGGGGCTGGCTACTTGAGTGAGTTACCCGCTCTAGAACCACCGGGCTCACAGCCGAGCCCGGTGGTTCTCACGATCAGCAACAATCGGGCTAGGCTCTCCTAGCCTGATTTTTGCTGATCGTGAGAATAGCCCCTCTGAATTTAAGACAACCCCTGATTTCTAACATCAGATAACTTGGGGGGAAATCTAGTCTTGGGTTCAGATACAGTAGATACAACTGCTGGTCTCATTGCTGTCCCCAGATGTCTCATTGCGGCTGTGGGTAAGATGTGTAATTTTTCCATGGACAGAAAACTGTTAGGAGACAAAAGGCAAAACTGCTTCTCTTTGGTCTACCCCAAGCCTTTATAAAGTTTTGATTTGTGGTTACCTAGCTCTGGATGTCAAACCAGATAAAAAGCCATAGGCCATGACAGAAGCCTCATTCAGATGTTATTTGAGGAGGCTGTATACAAGGCTGTACTTGTGTACAGCCTCTGAACGTGAGGCATAAGTCCCATCTGGCATGTCAATCACTCTCCCCTATTGGGAGGGTCCATCACACTTACTACCTTAATCTGAAGAGGCAAAAGCTGTAAGTGTGATGATGAGTGCTTCTGTGATCGGGTAACATCTGAATGATCGGGTAACATCTGAATAAACAAGTACTTCAGCTCTTTATGTGGCCCCTGTTTCTCCTCATGGCCCCCCAGTACAGGCACAAAGAAGATACTGAGATAGAAGGGAAGTGGTGGGCATAGTTCAGTGGTACCACGCATACTTTTTGTATGCAAAAAGTTCCAGTTTCAATCCCTGCGACTCCAGATAGGGCTGGGAAAGACTTTCATCTGAAATCTTGGAGAGCCATTGCCAGTCATTATAGATCAGGGGTTCTCTAAGTCATTCGTCAGGGAGGTGCACCTTGTGGGTCACTGCTCTGGACCTTATTGGGGCTAGCTAGGCCTCAAGAGTCTGCCTGGCCCCGTTCTGACATGCAGCAGGCCTGTTACTTCACAGGTACCCTGTGTTAAGGGCTTAGGTTGCTGCAGGGGTCACTGGGATCATCTGGGGCAGGAGCCCTTCCTTATATGCCAGCCACTCATAATCGGCTGGCTTGTCTTTATATAGCCCCTGGCAGTCGGGGCAATTCTCACGAGATCTTGGGCCCGTTTGAAGCCTCACACTGAGATCTCATGAGAGTGGCCCAAAGTCTTGTGAGACACTCCTGAGCTCCCACAAGCTCTCGTCTGTGCCAGGAAGGGTCTCGCAGCTGTCCTTCCTTGGTTGGCCCACCTCAAACCGCATGGCAGGGGCTGGAGGAGGAGAGCTGGTCTTATGGTAGCAAGCATGACTTGTCCCCCTTAGCTAAGCAAGGTCTGCCCTGGTTGCATATGAAAGGGAGACTAGAAGTGTGAGCACGGTAAGATATTCCCCTCAGGGGATGGAGCTGCAGGTTTCAAGAGCAGAAGGTTTCAAGTTCTCTCCCTGGCTTCTCCAAGATAGGGCTGAGGGAGATTCATGCCTGCGACCTTGGAGAAGCCACCGCCAGTCTGTGAAGACAATACTGAGCTTGTTATACCAATGGTAGGACTCAGTATATGGCAGCTTCCTATGTTCCTATGTGGCATCTCCATCAATGGCAGTAAGCGACACCATTGGGCAGCCCCTGCCCCAGTTATGCTTTCCCTCTCGCCTACCTCCCGCCCCAGTCGGGGGGATCCCTAGACAGATTCTTGAACTTGGATCCCCAGATGTTATTGGACTGCAATTCCCATCAGCCTTTGGCCATTGTGGCAGGAGATGATGGAAGTTGTATCTCAACAACATCTGCATCCCAATTTTAAGAACACCTGGTATGGACTCAGTATAAGGAAACTTCATGTGTTCATATGTGGAGGAATTGTTTTTTTTATCTGTCTATCTATCTATCTATCTATCTATCTGAAATTGTTTTTGATCTGGGAGTTCTAACTGATTTTCAGAATAAACATTAAAGCAGAGTCTAACCAGCTTGATGAAACATTGCACTTCTTTCCTACTCTATCTGCATAGCCTTGATTAGTATTTTATGTGCTTGTTCCAATTCTTATCCCCCACTAGGGTCACACCTGGGAGTTTTAAAATTCCTCTAGTAAAAACCATAATCTAGTAGTATAAGTGAATTAACTTGTACTGTGTAAAGGGCAGAGTTTTCTGCCCTTCACAGTTTTCATGATTTGCCATATGTCATGGCGAAAAAAACCCACCACCCTCTAAAAGATTAGACTCTGACTCCTAGTAGTACTTAATTAAAAGTAGAATGGTGCCGATGTTTTCAAACAGCTATGCGTGTCATTTGGTCAATAAGTGGCTTACTTCCTTTCAGTTTCTGCTTCTGGTACAGAGTTGTAGTGATTTAGATCCACATCATTATCCAATATTAGAGCAATGTCAGGTGGCAGCGGGCTCATGACACCCAGCTTCCCACTCCAGTGCAACGTGTCAACAGCTCAGAGTTCAGTTTCATAGTGTGGCCACCAAATGCAATGTTGTTTCAGGTGAATTTGGAGGCACATGCTCAGGACAAAGATTTGAACTGTTTCAAGAGGAACAAAAAGGCTTGCAAAATGAGGGTCTCCTCGTAACTGTATAGTATTCAGAGGCGTAGCTGGGGAAAATGGCGCCCAGGGCAAGCTCTGCCCCTGAAATTGCGCCCTCCCCTGCCCCTGCCCTATTCTATGCAGTTCATTCTATGAACTGCGCAGGCGCGCCTGTGCAGTTGGGAAGTGACGCCGGGCCAGACGGCAGGCCTCGGCGTCGCTCTGCTGCACTCGGTGATCCGCCGCCACCTGCCACCGCCGCGCGATCCGCTGCCGCCCGCTACCGCCGTGCGATCCAGGGGGGATCAGGGGGGTCGTGGCACTTTTTGGCACCTCCCCCACATGACCCACCAGAGTGGCGCCCAGGGCACGTGCCCTGCCTGCCCCCCTATCGTTACGCCCCTGATAGTATTGCTGAACAAAATGTTACGGGAGGATTGGTATGTATATGTGTGTGAGAGTGTGAGTATGAAGAAAATTAATACAAATGCCCCCCATCCGCCGCAATTATATACCACCTATTTTGTGGTCCTGTCAATGGCAGCAATTGCACTGCTGGCAGTTGAGTGCCTTGTTCTTTTAATGTTTCCACAACATTAAACATTCTTTTGATGTTTTTTAACCCACAACACTCCAAAGTGAGGACAGGAAGCATTGCCCTCACCCTGATTTTACTTTAGACAGCATAATGTGGTATCATCATGAGGCCAAATCAGAATGAGGACAATGTTTTCTGCTCCCACTGTAAAGTCTTGTGTTGTTATTACTATTATTTTTAAAAGGTGCCCTGCAACACAGGAGTGTGATCACCACTGCTGGTAAGGTAGCCCCATGCTTTCCCCTTATTTACATATCCCTGCCATAGCAAAAGACCCTCTATCCCCTTTCTCACGATTGGTGAGAAAGGGCTTGAGGTCAAGTGGGGAGGAAGGCTGCTAGCGCTTATCTCCCTGCAGATGATCCCTTTTCTCTTTCCGGGCGGGTGAGTTGCCTGCCCACATGATTGCCAGTAGCTGCCAGCAGTGCGGAGGGTCGGGGGATAGGAAACACCATTCCACCACCCAACTCCCCCTACCAATGCACCACGCAAATGCATGGTTCATTGTGGGCACTTCCCTGAAGCCAACTGGGGACTCAGTCTCCCAGCCCCAGCTGCAAGCAGCCAGGGCTGGCAGCAGTGTTCTCTTTAAGCCATGCACGTGTGCATGTGCTCACACATTTTTCGATGTCCGCTCAGTCAATTTTAGCTCCTGCTCAGGTTGAATCAGGAAGGCCCCACTCTGAATGCAGGTGCTCACACATTGCCCAGAACAAAACTCATTCCGCAAAGAGATGAAAAAAATTAGAGAGAACACTGGCTGGTAGTCAACCAAGAAAATGAGGTTAAGAGAGCACTTGCTCTCTTAATCTCATTTTGCAGGAGGTTTGCTGCTGTGGTGGCAGCAGCCGCTTGCTTCCTGCTGCTCCAACAGAGCGGGCTTGGCTGCTTGTGAGAACAGCCTCAATGTCTGTGACCTCAGTACTCTTGTTAGTACAGTTCAGTACAGTATAATAGTCTCAGTACTATTGCTTGTATGGCATTATCCAGGTCTGCCCTGCCTGCTTGCCTTATACAGCTTTCCGTGTTAGCTGCTGCAAGTGTAAGCCTTTGTTTGTGCCTTACCAATTACAGGAGGGGATAGGATTTGGCTGTTAATCAGCAAATTTCATTACTGTGTGTCATAACCTGCATTATTACTGGAGATATTTTTTTAAAAAACAAAAACAGTCAAATTTCAACCAACTCCTCCTGCCCAGATACTTTCCCCAACTTGGTAGTATTATTTGAAAAGTCCCTTGGCCAGTTTTTAATTGAAATAACACTGTAGCTATCTATGCCAGTTTGAATTAGTTTCAGGTAAAAGATGCCATAAAAAGCCTATTAAACAGTCTGCTGAAAAATCTAGTTCTACACTTTTCTATCTTCCCATCAGCTATGGATTTTATTATTCTGTTTTCCCCCTCTAAAAAAATAATCATCTTGTTTTCCCAAACAAGTTTTTTTTATTAACTTAGGCAGTGTGTTTCCCAGCTGTAGGTAAGACCATCTGTTTGGAAAGCTGCAGGCCCAGCAATTAAGCTCCATAGCTTTCCTCTAGACACAGCACAAGTGGATGAATGCTGGCTTTCCAAATGAGCAGTGGTCAGCAATGGGATGGTTGCACAGGTGGGAAACTTGCTGGCTGGCTTGGCTTGATCACTGCCAGCAATGTAAGTGGCTCCCAGTGGGCTTCATGAGAACTATTTCCTATTCTGTAGCAGGTTTCATTTAGAAGAATCCCCAGACTGCATCAAAAGCCACCTTAGAAAGAAAATCTAGGAACCATCTCCCTCCAAGGGCAATTTATACTATATGGCATTGTATAGCAATATAGAGCAGAAAAAAGAAGACATTTTCAAAGGCAGTATCAATGTTTATATTCTGTTTCTATTGTAGTTCTATTTGTATTTCAGATAAACATGTGGGCTTCTTTTTTTTGGTCTGACCAATAAATATTATGTTAATTTCTTGCCTTTTGAAATCCAGATTTTTCTTTTTCTTCCAAACGGGGCAATTGTTTATACCATCCCTAGAGTTTTGGAAATGTGACACTATTGAACTTTACCATGACTCACCTTAAGGTGATTCTCACGATCGGTGAGAAGAGCCGTAAGGGGGTTTGCGGGGAGAGCGGGCTGTCCCTCAAGATGATCAAGAAGCAGCCGTGGGCGACTGGATTGGCCACCCACACGACTGCCGGCTCTGTCACAGAGGGGACGTCGGGGATCAGGGGCTGCACATCCCCCAGAAGTTCCAGGATGCCCTGTGTGAGCACGTGGGGCATCCTGGAGAGACCCCCGAGCCCGGGAGTCTACTTGTGTGTCGCCACGTGCTGCAGCAGCACATGATCAAAACGATGAGGTTAACAGAGCGCTCGCTCCGTTAACCTCGTCTAAGGGGAGGGGTACCTTGGGAAGTTTGCTGCCAGGAGCTGCACGGCTCCCGTTGCAGCACACGATCACCCAAAAGCAGGCTAGGCTCCCTTAGCCCACTTTTCGTCGATTGTGAGAATAGCCTCCTTGTCTGTTATATTCCCCTTTACCGCCTGCTGTAGCCTATTTTAGCCAATTTACATCTGGAGTATGGGCAGGGGGAGTGAAACTAGTGGATGGTTTTGTGGCTCATCTGAGTCTATTGGATGGTTTCTATCTCCTATTATTCACTGAAATCGTCCCACCACATATTTGTTATGCAGTATTACTACACTGAAATGAATGTGATTGGCTGGTCAGATTTCCAGAGCTAGTACTTCTCATGGGTTGCCAGCCAGAGGCTGTAGGGCAGTTGGCTTCTGGCAGTTCTGGTTGTGTGGGTGCACGACTTGCGTGTCACAGGGGCTGGGAGCAGACATCTGAGGGAAGGGGGGTTGAACCCTTCTCCCCCCCCCCCCCGCCTGCCTGACCCTGCATGTGTGTGGTTGTGTGAATAGCCCCACTGGGTCGATGTTTTTATTGAGCTATCCACCAAAACCCCAGGCTCTCTTTCCTGGTTAGTCCTGATAGCTAAGACCTAACTGATGTATATGTTGTGGGGGAAATCGTCTGGAACTGGGCCCTCTTTTTTTATTCAGCCCCTTGCATCCATCCTTCCATCAAGTTTGACAGAGAATGGGATGTCTTGCCGAACCAAAGAAGATTAGACCAGGTTCCCACAACTGACTTGTTGCCTGACTGAATGAAGTTCAAATAACAAGGGTGCAGTGCTCAAATAAGCTTTATTTCATAATCACGAAAGGCAAAAGTACACGTCAGCAAGTCTGGCATGTACTCTGTGCTGAAGCTGTGCAGTTGATCAGTTTATATAGATTTTAAGCATACAGGTATATTAGTAAAGCAACTAATACATGTCATCGGTAATTAAACATACATATTCCAGAGGTGCCACCTAGAGCCTGGGAAGATGAGTTACTACCAGGCCTTTCTGACAACTTTACTCCCTATTGTATCTATTGGTACCAGCAAAATCCTCTTTTCTGCTGACTGAGGAATTTGGCTAATGGCCTGTACTTGACAGGTTCTGCTACCTGTTATCTTTCATGGGCCTCCCATCTCACATTCTTAAGAGGGGCCCACATTCTAGGCTTTGGCATCCATTACCTCTTGGCCGAGAGGCCTTCCAATTCTGAACAATTCTTATTTCAGTCCTGCTAGCTTTATATTCTATTACAGACCTGAACCAAACCACTTTGAATCATACTTTGATACACACTTTTATATACTTATTTGTAGACCTGGATTAAACAATCCTTTATCATATATGTGAAGTATGGATCCCCCCCCCCACCGCAATGTGCATCTCTTTGCACTTACACTGAACCACATTTGCTATTTTATGGCCTTTTTATCCAGTTTGGAAGTATCATTTTGGAGCACTTTGCAATTCCTTTTGGTTTTTATCACCTTGAATAGTTTGGTATCCTCTGCAAACCTCTCCACTTCAGGACTTACCCCTAATCCCAGCACCATTCCCTATACAGAACTTTGGGAGGCCACACTTCTTCTGTGAAAACTGTCTGTTCATTATTAATTCTCTTTCCTGTTCTTTAACCAGCTGCCAAAAGGACCAGTACCATTATCCAGTGTCTACTAAGTTATATCAAGAGCCTTTGGTGTGGGGCTTTGCCAAAAGTTTTTGATGACAGCATTTAACCAGGATAGATAACCAGGAGTGATCTATCCTGGTGAAATGTGGTTTAATCACAGCAGTCTGACCAGGATTGCCTGGAAATTCTGGGTTCTCACATTCAGCTTCACAGCAACCCTGCTTAACTCTTTAACTAGAATCACTGTGATTGTGTGAATACAGCCAAGCCTATGTTCTTCAGTCTCCCTCCCTGAGACGGTTAGTTTGGGTACAGATATATGCCCATATCTTCTGCACTCAATACTGATAGTCCCAAAATATTGTCAGCCTTCACTTGTGTAGGTCTCAGAAGTGGGAAAATTTATATCCCCCTCCCTCTCTTTGGATATTCATGACAATTAATTTGAAATTATCAGCATTTGTTGAGCCTATACAAATGGTGAAACTACATCATAATGAGCTTGCTTTGCCTTGGTCTGTATCATCCTCCTAAGTGGTAAGGAGGATTTTACCACATATGCAGTTGTGTGGTAAAATGGCCACCTGTACTCCTCATTGGAACATACACATATGCATGCACACAGGCTTTTTTCAGTTTGATCTTGCAGCTGAGCTTTTGTAAGGTCACTTTGCCACTTGTTGAGGCTGAGTCTTTAATGTTGCACCAATAGTTGCAGTAGTTATTGCTGGTCTTGCTGGTTTGATGCTTAATGAAAGCTCAAACTGCTGTTCTACAATAGTTATGAGTGGTGGTTTTTTTTTTTTTTTTAAGAAAACAAATTAGTAACATTTGTGCTAAATTTTGTTCTTATTTTATTTCTTTTCTTTGCTCTCATCTGATAGTTTTCATTCATTGATTTCAGCTTGACCTTCCAGAAGAATGAGAACTTATAGATATGAAAAGATCCTTGCGGAAATTGTCCTTTTTATTTCCCCCTAAAAATATACCTACGATATGTACCTTCATTTTTCTCTGAACACTTCATGAACACCATGACAATTTAACCCTCTTTAGGTAGCACCCCATATTTCCAAAACATCTAGTTGTCCAAATACGTTGGATGTTTCCAGGTTTTTAAATGTGACTAGATGAGCCATTCACACAACCAAAAACTGTGTCCTAGCCAGATTTGGGAGTTCTGTGTGCTTCCAATTTTCAATTGTGTGGATAAAAACTAGGTAGGAGGAGGGAGAAGTGATTGTGTGGAATCTAAGTAAGAGGAAAATATGGGTAGCTTTTCCTCCTACCTTGCTGCCACACAATTCTCCCTCCTACCGAGTTGTTTGCATCCACACAACTTCATATCCACACAACTTCACAAATTCACATTTTTGTGAATGACCTCAGCACCAACACAACTTGCACTTAAACAATACTACACTTTGTTCAAAATGATTTCAGGAAACCATTTGCTTGTACTTGAGAAGCTGGCAGATTAGGGAGTTATAGTTTGATGAGCTAATATTCTAATTTGCTTGGACATTGGCCTTGCCATATTTGCTTGTACAGTTAGTATTTCAACTCCATGATATTCACTGCTTTTGTAACTTGATAAAAAGTCTGTAATATGATATAAATCAAAGTCTGTAATATAATATAAATCATCAAATTTCAGAAAATTTCCAGAGCATCTAAGAAAAGAACCAAGTGGCATAATTCATGAGAATTCTCTGCACATATTTCTTTTTGGTACAACGACTGTTTCCAGCCAGTAGATTGTATAACATATTTCATATTCTCCCTGGGAACCATCCAGTTCTTGCCACACTAGAAAGCAAGCTGTAGAGGAATACCTTATAGATAGTAATGCAGTCCTCCTCCACCCACTTTGCTCATATGACTCACAATAGGTATGCTAGCTGTGGGTCCCAACCCACCAAATTAAAATTAATTGTCTAAACATGCTTGAAGTTTGCAAAGCATTGCCTTGGGTTGGAAAAGAGTGAATGATCCCCTCTTCTGACAATGTTTATGTTAACCAGATCTGATCCATGGATATGTGGGAGCATATGACAACCTGTAGGAGGCAGGGAAGGGAGTCACAATTGATATCTTTCTTTTTCTGCCTCTTCCCACCTTTGCCTGCCTCTTCATTTGCCTTGAATCCCCAGAAGGTTCCACTTCTAGCTATGTCCAGACTTGGAATGTAGATGGAATCAGCAATTGTACCAGCAGTACTTTCAGGTTCTTCAGGCCTATGACCTCCCAGGGTTTAAGACAAAAGAAATTGCATATCTTTCTGCCAGGCAGTTCTGTAAAACAAGGTGGTGGCAGAACGTTCCTGCACTTGCTACTGCTATTGTCAAAAGACTACTTGGCCTTGGATAACATTGACTCTTAGATGGAGAAGGCATTCTTGAGGAATAGTGAGTGAAAGCATGGTGTTTCCACTATTCCACCCCACCTCCAGCATGGCATACCCAACTTCTATTCTTTCAAGGCAGGAACTAGGGATGTGCGAACCGGCTCGAGGTTGGGCTGGTTTGCCATTGAACCAGTGCAGCTTGAGGGCTCGGAGCTGGTTTGGGGGTTCTAAAGTTAAAAATTAATACTTAGAAACCAAAACAAAACACTCACCGCCAGGTGCTGCGATCTCAGGGAGTGCAGCGATGGAGCAGTCTCTGGCATTTCCCCTCCCCTTCCTGCCCCCCTTCCAATGGACATTTTGGCCCATTTGGGGGCCATTCTGGTCCTTTCTCCAGTGCTGGTGGCCATTTTGGAGAGATTTTTTGTTATTGATAGAGATAAAAATTTCAAGAGTGGATAAGAAGCTGTGTTGTGGTATCTTGGCTTGGTATGGGGAGGAGAGCTGGTCTTGTGGTAAAGGTAAAGTGTGCCTTTGAGTTGGTGTTGACTGCTGGCGACCCCAGAGCCCTGTGGCTGTCTTTGGTAGAATACAGGAGGGGTTTGCCATTGCCATCTCCCTTGCCTTTCAGCATCATGTGGTTGCAAGCATGAATTGTCCCCTTGGCTAAGCAGGGTGTGCCCTGGTTACATTTGAATTGGAGACTGCATGTGAGCACTGTAAGATATGGGATCACTCTGGGAAGAGCATTTGCATGCTTACATGCAGAAGTTCCCAAGTTCCATCCCTGGCATCTCCAAGAGTCTCTGAAACTATAACCTTGGAGAAGCTGCTGTCAGTCTGTGTAGACAATACTGAGCTAGATGGACCAATCATCTGACTCAGTAGAAGGCAGCTTCCTATGTTCCTATGATTAACCACATACACAAATCATTGTACTATAATCAGGATAAAACTTCACAAATGATAGGGATTCGTGGTTAAAGGAAAAGTGAAGTTTCTCTCCCTCACCCTGTTGTAATAAGACATTTAAATATCAGCCTTTTGTATCAGCATTAAAGAACTGTTTGACTGACTAAAGATCAATATGGATTGGTAGCAAAGGAGTTTGAAGGCCTTCTAGCAAAGGAGTATGAATGCACTCTCAGCATAAATCCACAATTTGAATTCTTTATTGACCTTCAGGAGAGCCCTTAAGACCTATTTGTTTGGTCTGGCCTTCCAGGGTTTTTAAATAGTTGTAACTGGTTTTAATGTTGTTACCTGGTTTTCAGGGTTTTTAAATTGTTTGTATTGTTTAATTGCTGTTTTATGATGTTTTGATTGTTAATTGTTGTTGTTTTACATGGTTTTATAATTTCTGTTTTAATTGTTACTGATTTTAATTGTTTTACTTTAATTGTAAAACACCTTGAGCCACTTTGGAAAGGTGGTATAAAAACCGAATGAATGGATAAATAAATAAATAAATAAATAAATAACAAATAATGATATTTCTTTATAAAGGGTGCTTTCTGAGCAATATGTGTTTGTATAGTCCTATAGAATGCATCAGGAAAATGTGACATGCAGACAGAGAGTATTTTAGTGAGTATGCCTTTCCTGTATGTACAGGGAACATTGGAGAGGGGTATGGAGTGTGATGGTGAATAAGTTAAGTGCTCAGTGTTGCCTGCAAAGAGATAATAGAATTAAAGTATAATAAGCAAGGGGGTTATGTATTCCATGTCTGAGCTTGAAGGCTGACATGCTGAAACCAGCTCAGTATGTAATTCAAAGGAGTTTTGAAGTTTCCCTGGTGGACAATGCTTTGTATCAAAAGAGGTTTCACAAGTAATTTGAAGCGATTTGGCCAAGTTAATAGTTTTTCCTCCTTAGAGGTAAGACAAAACCTGCAACCAGTTCTCCAGAGAGCACACAGATCCTTGGACACTAGGTGTTCTGACTGACTGATGCCACTTTCAGCACCAATACTGGGGAGGGGGAGATCTTTATAACTGCACAAGCAAAACCTATTTGGAATTAAACTCTGACCTCTTGATGTCTTTTAAAGTGAGAAATAATCAGTCTATTGCTATCAGAGCCTATGTAGGAAGGCATGAAGATGCCTCTAGTTCATACACTTTATCCCCACAAAGGCAACTGTAATTTTAGTGTTGTATGTTCATATTTTCCTTCCTCATTTCATGACAAGTAGATGTAGTTCCTACATTCAGACCACAGGCGGATATTTATAAGTGTCATAACTCCCATCTGCTTCATCTGCACTTTTGCAGGGCTTCTGATTCAGGAATGGGAAGTGGGGAAGTTCCTATGGCTTATTTCCCCTGTTGCCCTTGGCAGATCCATTCTTCAGCCTGCCAGTCAAGTCACAGGAGCTGGCACCTGTCTTAGGTGCCTTAGCCTCCTCTGAGCCAATGGGAAGGAGAAGTGGTTCTGTACCATTTAGGTTAACTGCTAAAAAGAAACATGTTGGAGTTTTAGCATGCTTGGAAACCATTCATCTGATTAACGTCTCCCAGATAGGTAGGTGTCGCAGTCACAGAAAGAGATGTCACACTCTTCTTTCTTTGGCTTTCAGTGCTGAGCCCTGGCATTGATAATAGTTTTCATGGCTGAGAGTTGGCTCAAATTTAAAGTTGATCAGAAACGGCAACAGAAGTAACGTATTTTCCTTGCAGAAAAAGGAAGAAGAGATGCCCATGTCAGGTTGGTATCAAGAGCATAAAGACTTTCTTGTAGCATGCATAATCTGGTAGCCAGAAGTGACAGAAATTGTCCGGGGCATGTTGCTCTGAGGAACGTAGAGGCAAGAGCTCAGAAAGAAGTATTGAAATGCAACTCCCAGCTACATACATACTCTCAGTGTGGCAACTGTTTCCTCCAGCAGCGCTGTTAATTATGTACTGTAGTAATCTCCTTATGCTTAGAATTGTGGGAGGAAGTTTATGTTATCCTGCACAATCTGAGAAATCAAATGGCCAGCTAGCTCTCTGAGGTATAATTCTGAATATAGATAGAACAGAACATCATGTTTGATAGCACACCTACTTAAGGGGGCAAAAAAAAAATTTGGGGATGTGGATGGGGGGCATTTTAAAAAACATTACAAGTTGCAACCATTATATTTTGCATTGTCCCACTAACCTCACTGTTGAGTTACAGTATAAACCCTTGTTTGCATAATCCCTTAACAATTTTGTTTTTTTGTTGTGTTACTTTGCTGAGTGGTTTGAAAAGGCCATGTTCTTTGTGTGATTTAATTATTATGGAAATGACTGGCTAAAAAGCTTTTGTCAATCACTGGCTTTCTTATCAAGCTGGTTTGAAAGTGTTACTGTAGTGGTAAGAGTAATTACCTTTTAATTAACTCTTGGAAATGCTAGGAGATTTCTTAATGCTTAGAGACCAACATGTAACTTTAGCTGGCAGGCACATTTTTTGGTTCCAAACAGTCAAAATAACGGTTTTTGTGTATCTCCTACATAAGAGTGAGCTGACAGCTGAATGTTTGCCTTTTGGTGTGGAATTCTTATAGAAACTGTACTATTCTAAATATATATCTATATCTTTGAGTCACATACACATAGGATTGTCAACCCTCCAGGACTATTGAAAGCAATCCTGGAGATTTCAGTGGCTTGCTATTATGAAAAATATTGCAGGGGGAAATCCCCCCAAATAGCTTTAGAGCTGTCAACTATATGTACATAAGATCACATCTTTGTACCCTATGAGCAAGTTTACGTTTTCCTATTATTCCCAAGTGCATGCCTTGTGAATATATGTGGGGTCATTTTCATATAGAAGTGCCATTTGTGTGAACCAGCACTTACACCATTATACTACTACTACTTTCTCAAACCTTCAAATGGAGTGAAAAAGTTAAAGTGAGGGATAGTAGCCATATATGATCTAATTAGAGTCACAATGGTATTTTGGTTACATTAGCACAGCCTTAGCACATTTGGTCATGTCTAATATGGCCCGGTAATACTTCCAATGTGGCCTCCAGTTGATGGCCTTCATCACAGTAAGAGGGTGATGATAACAGAGGTGCTGTTTGAACCAGATGGGCCCCCAAATGTCCTGTCGGGGGCTGGGGTGGCCATACCACTAGCCCATGCCAGACAGATGAGCACACGACTCTGAGGGTGTCTGCAGCCAGCCTGGTCATGGCCTACCCGGCCACCGATCTCCTGTCCTGTGCAGCGGGGTGTGTGTGTAAGGGCCGAGCGGGCCTGCCTGCAGCCAGCCCATGGCCACCTGCTTCCTCAGTGGCTAAGTCACTGGGCCTGGCTGGGCCTGGAGCAGGCAAGCTGCTTCCCCATGCACGGAGCAGGCATAGGCATTAGGGGAGCAGCTTGCCTTCTCCCAACCCAACCAGGCCCAGCCTAGGCACAGTGCCTTAGCCGCTGTGGAAGCAGGCGGTTGCGGGCAGGCAGGCCCATTTGGCCCTTAGCGCCTCTCCAGCCCCACAGAACAGGAGATCACTGGCCGCAGCTGCCCTCAGACGTCCTCAGAGTTGTGCGCACAGTAGTCTGGTACAGGCCACTGGTACGGCCACCTCGGCCCCCAGCGGAACATTTGTGGGCCACCCAGGCCGACTGCAGACTACATCTTTAAGTGGCAGGATTGTCCATGCCAAATGTGATATGTGCAGGTCAGTGGGAAGTACCTTAGTCATAATTCCTTTTAAATATACACAAAAAATTTCCAGCTTTTCCTGTGTATGTTCTGGTGTAAGAAATAGTGCATTGCAGCTTATCTTGCGGTGGTGACGGGGGTGGTGGGGGGGTGGTCAAAAGGCTTTTGTATCCAGGCTCCAAAATTCCCTAGGTGCACCTCTGGATGATAACATAGCCCCCTTGCAGTGCCAGATTCCTATAGGCTTGTGAAGTGAGTGTGGCACAGTGTGGGGATATCCTCTGTTATATGTGCTTCATGTTATTTCTTGAAGGGACCTGGAACCTGTCTGAATGCAGCAGATTGTAGCCCTCCTGTGGAAATGCTTCCACTTCATTGGAATCTAGGGCTCCAGCTTGGATTTTGATTATGACTAATCTGGACTGTTTCCCCCTTTCTGTATGAAGAACACTAGGTCTTGATTTTTACCGACTCAATTATGAAGAACTAGGTGGATTGACTGGCTTCTTTCCAACTATGATTATGTTAACTGGCCAGTATAAAAATTTACCGGAACTGGTGACATGCGTGACATTTTCTTTATTTTTCAGATTTATATTCCATTCTCTCTCTATCTATTTCTCAGGCCAGCAGACATTAGGGGTGTGCACAAAACCACTTTGTCTGATTGGGTTTGTGTCTGAACTGGACTCAAACTGGATCAGGCATGTTCAGTTTTGTGCACCCTGAACACCCCCTGGTTTGGCTCAAGTTCGAGCCAGTTCGGGGGTTCCGACCCACTGCAGGGTCATAAAGGTGTCCATTGTGCATGTGCAGCGGCCTCCAAAATGGCCACCTCAACTACACAGAGGTCCAAAATGGGCCCAAACCACCGAAACTGGGCCTTTATGAAATCAGAGTTGCCCAGTGGGGGGAGGGGGAACCTCTGGGGACACACACACCCCATGGCAGCCCCAGAGGCGGTGAGTTATAATTTTTTAAAAAACCAGTCAGAACACCCGAACTGACCGTGGGGGTGGGGGTGTCGGCTCAATCTCAAGCCAAACTGGGGTAGGTTTGGTTCAAGGCCAGCTCAATACTGAGCCCTCAAACTGGGCCTGTTTGATGTCAAGCCAGTTCAAATTCAAAATGGCTAGCACATCTCTAGCAGACATGTTCTTTCTCTCATTTTAGACTCTTAGCAAACATGTGAAGTACATGTGATTAAAAGTGAGTTACTCAGTGAGCATCATGGCTGAACAGGGATGTGAATTTAGTTCTCTCCTGACCTGACCAAGTCAAACACTGTGTTTTATACCCAGTCTGCTTCATGGCTTTTCAATAGCAATCTCACTTTTTGCTGTCTTATTTATTCCCATGCTTGTTTCCAGCCATGTTTGTGACTATGGTAAGGCTTCTGCATCATTGCCCTCTAATAATGCTAACCAGGTTACTTAGAGTTGCCCCCACAAACCTTATGGTTTGCACCACATAGACTGTCTGCTTGGGAGATGGAGAGAGGCAGAGGGAGGGGGAGACTGTAATTCCGTACTCAGCCGAGAATATCTCTGTCCAGCAGTGACTGCCCTTCCATAAAAATATCCCCCATTTACTATAATTGCATTGTCTGGCTGATATGCTGACAAATGATGTGGAGATGCTGCATGGAAAGCACCTCTGCAGAATTTAGTAATGCAAAGTGGTGCTGCAGGGACAGAGGGGCAATTTTTGCCCGTTTCTTTTTCTCTCTGAACTGCTTTTTAGCATCCATAAATAAGTCCCTAAGGGCTACATGACCCTCAGAAACATATTTATGCATGTTAAAACATGCTTTTGGGTGGGGGTGGGGAGATTGGTCAAAATGCCCCCTTCACTTGAATAGCAGGGCTTTGGATTACACTAAATTTGGATTCCACTAGACACAGTGGAAATGTTTTGTACGCAGCACCTCCGGTCAGTCAACATATCAGCCAATGTCTTTGTGCCCATGAACATACTGGTTTTAAAACATTAACTATCTCTCAATGTCACTCTCTGTTTTTATTTTTAGAAGATACTTTGTTTCTGACATTTTTTGGCTTCCATTTTCATAAGATAAACCCAGTTTCTTGTTTTCATAAGAATACAATCTATATTTCACATCTCTCTTCTTTCCCCCTATGTTTTGCTGACAAGACTTTAGGCATGTACTATTTAAAAAAAAATACTTTTAAAACTAATTTTTAAAAAGGGGGCGAATTCTCAGGAAACAGCTTAGCAAATTCCATGTTGTGTTTCAAAAATGTATTCTGGGTGAAGTCTGCCTTCCAGTCACATTGCATTATGCTTCCCTTCTCACATGCCACACATGGGTGCTATTCAGCTCAATATGAGGAGCAATTCTCCTAGAATAAAGAGCAGATGTGTTTTCTTGTTGACCTGTGCTGAGAGTTGGACCGATAATTTTTTGCCTATTAAGCACTTTTAGTGCATAACACCTGTTACAATAACCTTAACCACTAGAGGAAATTTTGATCTTGAAAGGGAGATTCTCATGCATGTGAAATGAAATTTGATGAAGAAAATCAACCAGCACAGTTCTCCAACCAATTGTGCCTCTCCTGCTTGGGCTTGAAAATCAATAACTGCATTAGAAAGAAACACATCTCAGGGCCAAAGCACACATGATGTTAAAACTGTCATTGATAGACAGGCTTAACCAGGAAGTGAAACAGAAGCAATCATTTTATATTACAGAATCTGCTGCAGTGGGCCCAATCCAGCTCAAGATAGTTGTGTGCAGTGCACTTTCCTCCTGTTTGATTGACTTGCAATCTCCTTTCTTCTTGGTTGGCTTGTTTGGTTATAATACACCAAAAATCCCCTTTTAGTAGATGCTTGTCCTCCCAGGTGCCTTATTTGTTGTAAATAGCTGCTTTGAGGGATGACTTTTGGTTAGTGATGTGCAGAAGGGTTCGATTGCAAACAGGTCCACTGTAATTTGAGTGATTGTGAACTGGACCAACCCTCAGGAAAGGTGGTCGGTTTGAGATTGACCTGAATCAAACCCAGTTCAAAGCGAACAATGCTTGCAATACTGTATTCTAACTGCACAGGTGTATGGGTGTGCTGAACTGGTCCGGTGGTCCAGCAGTTTGGTCCGGGGGTTCGTGGTCGAACTGAACCACCATCACCCACTTCCATCAGTCCAGAACCTGACCGCCGGATCCAGTCCGGCAGGTCCGCGAACTTTTTTTTTTTTTTTTACAAAAATTTAAACATTACATTAAGCAAATACCTTTAGCACCTGGGGGGGCTTGCTGTAGCCGCGTGTGTGTGTGTGTGTGTGTGTGTGTGTGTGTGTGTGGGTTCCTTCTCCCCCTGCCGGCCTTCCTCATCACTGCTGCGGCCAGGTAAGTGATGATTTATCCTTGCAGCTTAAAAAAAAAATAGTTCACTGACTGGTCCGCAACCGGACTGGGTGGCGGGGTTCGGTGGGGGCTGGACTGAACTGGCCTTTTTCCATTCGAGGCCAGTCCAGCCTTGAACCGAACCAGGTCAGACGGTTCCGTGCACACCCCTACACAGGTACACTGGAGCGCCTCACAGTTCTCAGAGGTCACTGAGCTGGATGGTCAGGCTCAGTGGCCATTCCTGCTCTGCCCGCCACGGGTGGATGGGAGGCTTGCTCATCTCACACCCACCCCCGGCTGCACACATGGGCAGCTAGAGTATCAGGGAGGAGGGCTCGCGGTGGTGGGGGTTAGGGTCATCATGGCGGGAGACTGGAGGTGGCAGGAGGCCCCCAATCTTTAGAGGACCCCTCAGGCCTTGGAGGCCATGGACCAGGGACCAATGGTCCAGGGGTTAGAGTCCCTCTGGCAACAAGACAGCATCGACACAAGATGCTGGGGGGAGGAGTTTAACATGGCCAAGGACAGCAGGCTTTTAGCTGAGCTCTCAGTGTTTTTCTTGTTTTAGCTTGTTATTTTTATTTTAGCTCTTCTTAGTTCACTTTTTATTAACTTAAACTAGGTTGAACAACTTTTATTTTAAATTGTTGAGCTTTGAACTGTTTTTAAGCCCTCAAAGGGGGTGTAATGATTGATTTTATTCTTGCCTGCGTGACCAGACGATGGGGAAAAAGAAACGACCGAGAACAAGCCCTCCCACAGAAGCGGACTAGCAGAGGTTACCCAAACAGTCCAGAATTGACTCTTTTATTACCGGAAAAGTAAGTCAGCTAGCCCCTGTTCGTCTTCATAACAGATTTACTCCCCTTAAGGAGGCAAGCCTTCCATCAGCGTCCTCCGATAAGAAAACAACTAAAGTGCCCCAGGAACACAACTCAGGCAGAGAATTGGGTGATCTTTTTATCCAGCAATGTGCTTTAATTGCCTGCTCATTCGACCATCTCACGAAAATTTTATATCGTTTGGAAAACAAACTTGACTCTATTAAATCAATGTTTTTGGAAAAGACTGCGGCTTGCTCTCCTGTTTCTCCTGAGGCTAACGTAACTGAGGGAGACCAATGTGAAACCTTGCAGTCCGCTTGTTCCTTCTCTTTCCCTCCGATTGCTGACTCAGTTAAGCTCCAGTTACAGCCTTGTAAAATTCACCTCCAGATAGCAGACTCACCATTAAACAGGGGCAACTGGTCAAACAAAACAAAGATCCTGAACTCCTTGAGGCAATTAACCAGGCAGAATGTTCAATCTGGAGACATTGTTTCCTCCTATTTTCTGCCCAAGATAAACGGCTGCCAAAGATTGATGCTTATTTGTAAATCATCTTGGCTGCCGAATCTGCTCCTTCGTGTTCAGAGCTGCTTCAACCAGTTCGGCATAAGACCCTTGAGATGTTTTGAAACTTCCAATGTGCTGCCCCTGGCTGTGAAGAGGCTTAAAACACAGCCTGTTAAAAGGCATTCTCCAAAGCCCTTATCTCAACCCATAAGGAAAACACTCCAAACAATTGGGACTAAGCGTCAAGGTCACTTCTCCAGCAAAGACTCACCCAGCATTTCAAAGCCCTTTCTGCAATCAGTGGCTCTAAATATTCCTACCCATCAGGAGCCCTCTAAAGCCAAAGCTGTAGATACGCAGCATTGTCTGACTCCCTTAACAAATTCTCTTAGGAATCTCCATGACACCCTAACAACTCTTGCTGATGACCTTATAATTCTAAATGAGAGCAATGAGTCCTCCCTTCTCACTTTAACACCTGAGATGCCTGAGAAAGCAAATAACAACCCAGAGCACTTTAATGGGGGCTGTACTCAAATGAGTTCTTAGCCTCCTTCTGAGTTGCTGAAGGACCCCGACCTTGTGAAGCAAGCTACTATGGCCTTACAAGAAGCCGGCCAAATTTCATCTGATACCTTCGCCGGTCTCTCTTTTGATCCTCATTTCGATTCGATTTTGATTCTCCTAGATCCATTTGCCCCAATTCCCTCCATATCAAGCATAAAGACCCACCTCCCAGGTTTATTTCCAGCTCATGATGATTTACCCTCTACACCAGTAGCTGCTCACCCTCCTCTTACTCGGGAGGATGTCTCCTATAAGATGGAAGACACGGAAGAGGATTCTGGTTGTATGGACATTGTCCTCCCTCCTGAGGTTAGCTGTGAGAGCGTGCAGAGTTCAGGTGGCATTAGTATAGTGACACATCAAGAGGAGAAGGCAGTCATTGTTATCGATTCTGAGGATGGAGTGTCGGCATCCAACGAGAGCTGCCAATGGCCCTCAATTGATACAGTTGTTCCTTCAGAGTTGGAACCCTCATGTACTTTCCCCTTGAGTGAGGGCCCTGGGACGGATCCCATAGAAGACACAGATCCTCCAACTTGTACTCCCCAGGAGAACTCTATCGTTGTATCTGCCAATGACTGCCCCAGAGAATCCCAAATGTTTTGAAGATCGCCTCGTGGAATGTGGCGGGCCTCAAGGCCAAGTTGGCTGACCCATAATTTATTGACTATGTTTCCAAAATAGACATCCTTATGTGCCAAGAGACATGGATGGTGGAAGATGTGTTCCTGGAGGGATTTCATGTATATATGGTCCAGGCATCTTTGGGGCGGGGCGGGAGTGAGAGAAAGGGGAGAGCAGCTGGTGGCCTTGCAGTGTTTGTGCCGATGTCACTTAGGGCGCAGGCTAGGGAAATTGTATCTCTGGATTCCATTGCTATGGCTGTTTATATTCAACTGGGTAATTTATCCCTTATAGTGGTCAATGTATATATACCCCCAAGACGCCAGAAAGCCTATGTCAACCAGACCTGGTTATGTCTTGAACCATATTTCACAGAATTCCAGATTAAATTTCCTGATGCCTCTCTTCTGATAGTGGGTGATTTCAATGCCTGAATGGGGCATGATGATAAAACACTATTCAGCAGATTCCATCTTTATCCCCCTGATCAGTCAGTTCCTGATGGCCACCTAGTATGCCGATTTAAGGATAAGGGGGTCTCTTTTGCTGGTCTAAAGTTAGCCCAGACCATCTATGATCTCAATTTGTACATATTAAATGGCACCTGTCCCCATGACTACCCAGCAGAATTTACCTTTTGGTCAGGTTCTAGAACTTCGACAATTGATTATATGATATGCTCCCAAGATCTGCTAGATCTGGTTGTGGGATTTAGTGTTGTTCCTAGATTTGATAGTGACCACCTTCCACTGGAGTTATGCTTGTCATTCCCAGTTAAGATCCAGAGACATGAATACACAGCCTTTGATGCTGAGTCTCTAGAAGTTATGCCCACCAGATTAAGATGGTCTCTAATCCAACAATAGAGATTGTCGCTCTTCTTAAATTCTGAGTCTGCTACTACCTTGAGGAACCTAATATTGACGGGCGAGGAACCTAGGGAATGTATAGATGCCTACCAAGGGCTAATCGAGTTATTCCGCCTTACCTTGTGTGTTCAGCAGGGAGCCCACAAGAGGAGGGGCCCTCCCTCTTCGAGAGCCTGGTTTGATGATGAGTATAGGAAGCTGAAAAGGGTCTTGGTTAATGAATACAATAGATACCGTGAGTCATCTGGTCCAACTCGTGCTACCAGTTTATTACTTCTGAAGAGGGCATATAAAAGACTTATCAGAGCTAAAAAAACTTGAGGCAGATAGAGCGGACTGGCAGCAGTTGATCTTTGCCGCCCAACAAAAAAACCACTCTTATTTTTGGCGTTTGATTTCCAAATTTTTGGGAAGGGGAATATCCAGAGTTGAACCTCAAATTCCAGCAGCTGTATGGGAAGACCATTTCACCAGACTGTATGGCTCGGATGAACGGCCTCCCCCCGTAATGCTGCTAAATCTGGAGGACTGTCCAGTCTGGCCGCTGGTCTCATGCTCTGATATAGTATCGCTGGTAAATCAATTCAAAGTGGGTAAGGCCCCTGGGCCAGATTATATTTTGGTGGAGTGTATTAGGAACAACTTGGAGTGGTGGGCCCCGATATTGGCAGCCCTCTTTTCGCACATCAATCGGACAGCCCAGATCCCCAAAGACTGGGGGTTGGCGATTATTGTTCCAATATATAAGAAAGGTCAAAGGGACCAACCAGGGAACTTCCGCCCCATCAGCCTTTTAAGTTTTATAGGCAAATTATATGCCAGGCATCTGCTTGTTTGCTTCATGGAGTGGCTTGACAACAACCAGATCCTTGCCGAGGAACAAAATGGCTTTAGGGCGGGAAGGTCGATTATGGACTCGATAGTTGTGTTACAACATCTGGCAGAAAAATATTTGGGGAAGGCCCCAGATGCATTATATACAGCATTTGTGGACTTAAAGTTCACATTTGATTCGGTCCCGAGAGGTAGGTTATGGGAGAAACTTGCTGCAACATCCATAGACAGGAGACTGCTTTACCTGATACTTAAACTCCATTATGATACCTCACTAAGGGTCCGGCTTAACAACAGAGGACAGGTGACTAGGCTGATCAGCACAAGACGGGGGGTTTGGCAAGGGTGTATCTTGGCCCCTATGCTTTTTAATTTTTATATTAACTCCTTAGTCACTCACATGAAGAAACTAGAGTTCCATCCGCCTAAATTAGCTGGCAGGCATGTCAATGTTTTACTTTATGCGGATGATGCTGCACTAGTTTCAAGAACTCAAATTGGTCTTAAAAGAGTGCTACGGGCATTGGCAGATTTTTGCACAAACCAGGAGCTAGCCATAAATTATGACAAAACCAAAATTATGGTTTTCTCAAATAGACCTAGAAACTGTGCCTGGTCCTTAAATGGCCATAAATTGGAGCAAGTGAGGCAATTTAAATACTTAGGATGGGTTCTGCAGGCAAATAAGAGCTTTGCTGCACACAGGGATTATGTAAGTCTCAACGCCCAAAGAGTCGCCTCGGCAATTCAATCTTTACATATTAGAAAACGTGCCCAATCGGTAGAGGTGGTCCTTGAGCTTTTCAAAGCCAAAGTTTTGGCTTTACTTATGGTGGGTGCACAGATGGGCGCTTACACTAACTTCCAGAGGATATAAATTGTTCAAACCAAATTTCTCAGGGGTATACTGAGGGTTGCTCGGTCTGTTCCCAACGCATGCCGTAGACTGGAAGTGGGTTGGCCTACTGTTGAGGCTAGAATCTGGAAGGCTATGTTCAGTTTTTGGCTCAAGTTGTTTTTCTGCCCTGATGGGCTTGCCCCGTTAGTCCTAGAAGATGCCTTTAAGACCCGATGGAAACGGGCCATTGACAACAGATTAAGTAGGTTGGGTTTTTCATCTTTGATGATGACAGATGGGCCTCGAGAAGGCCTCAGACGCCATAAACCAACGTATAATGGACTTTGCCAGGCAGGAGGATGTTAGTAAAATAAGACCTGGGGTTTTTATGGGGGCCCAAGCTGATAGTCGGCTCCCGGCTCGATACTTGCTAAAGCTATCCTTCGTTGAACACCGTAGATCAATGACTGCAGCCAGGTTCAATGCCCTTCCTTCATCCGTCCTGGAAGGGCGATTTCTGAGAATCCCTTATCCCCAGAGATTGTGCCCGAGCCATGCAGAAGAGGTTGAATCTACTGAACATGTGTTATTGAATTGTTGTTTCTATAAGGAGCTAAGAACAGAATTAATTTTTCCCCTTTTAAGAGGTTGACCTCAGGTCAGGAGAAGTTGGAGTTTTTACTTGCAGACTTGGATGATTTCATCTCGACAAAAGTAGCCAAGTTTCTTTGTATTGCAAGTAAACTCCGCAGAAGACACGTTGAGAGGCTAGATGTGGGCATAGTATAGTAGGAGGGTGATCTGATTTTATCTAGACAAAATTCTTCATATAAGATACTTTTACTGTACTGTTTTTATTGCAGTTTCTCTTGATGTTTCTGATGTGTCGTGTACTGTTGTGAGTGTTATTTTGTTGTATTGAGTGGTCGTTGGCTGTAATAAAGTACTACTACTACAACCAAAAACCCCCCACAAAAAAACAAAAACACCACAAGACAGCATCCCTCCAGTGGCTGTTGGTGGTGTCTGCCTTATGCTTCTTTTTAATTTGGGAACACTTTGGAGATAGGGAATCATCTTATGTATTTATTATGTATCTATAAAATATTTATTAAATTAATTAAACAAACAAGCAAGCAACCTACTTGAGAACTTTTGCTGAAAAGCAGTGTATAAATACCCATAGCGGTAATAGTGACATTACCCTTTGAGCCTTTAGAATTTAGTCTGGAGCCTTGCCTTGCCTCACCTTATCTCAGTGAAATTGCCTTCAACAATTTTAGCTGGATTCTTAAATCTGGACTGGTGGCAGTAAAAATTGGATTGCTTTTAAAAAGAAGTTTCTGCAGGGCACTCCCAAAGTAGTGGTAAGAGGGTAGTGTTAATTATTCTTATTTGAAAAGACTTATGACACCATTACTTTTAACTCCCCAAACCATTTATTTCTAATGATTAATGTGGGGGTAAGTTGTAATGGCTGGATCTAAAGTAACCTTCTGAATGTAATAAATGTTAATCGTCCAGAAAGCTCAAGTCCTGGGCCTTTTGTTAATTAGCTACAAATTTGTTCCTTTGCTGGATAAATAGTTGTATGTGCTAAATAAGGAAATGGATGGAGAAAATGTTTTTCAGGCACCCTAGAAAACAGAAAAAGGACCACAAAAACTGAACTCTTAATATTTTTCATTGGAAAAAATGATGTAGCTGAAACCAAGCAAGTGACTCCAATTAATTGCAAACTTGTTGCAACTGATATAAGTCACTTTTGAAGTACTTCACCTATCGAAGCTTCCAGAAGATCACTAGAAACTTGTTAGTAATATTTCTCTGCTTGCAATCAGGACTTACTTACTTACTTTATTTATTTATATACCACCCAATATCTAGGTGGTGTACAGAATTAAAACATAATATAAAATAGAAAACATTTAAAATTCATAAAAAGATAAACCATAATAGATAAGAACAGATTAAAATTTAAAATTAAAAAATTTGGTTGAAGGCCTGGGAAAATAGGGATGTCTTCAGGGTCCTCCTAAAAACGAATAGAAAAGGAGACACTCTTATTTCAGCAAGGAGTGAGTTCCAAAGTCCTGGGGCAGCCACAGAGAAGACTGGTCCCGGGTTGCTGCCAAATGAGTTGGCGGCAACCATAACTGGACCTCTCCAGATGATCTTAATGGGCAACAGGGTTCACGACAGAGAAGGTGCTCTCTTAAGTACCCCGGACCTAAGTCATTAAGGGCTTACTATGTAATCACCAACACTTTATATTTTGTTCAGACACATATTGGCAGCCAGTGCAGTTCTTTTAGAATCAGTGTAATGTGGTCCCTTTGTGTTGTCCCAGAGACCAATCTGGCTGCTGCATTCTGAACCAATTGTAGTTTCCAAACTACAAACAAAGGCAGCCCCATGTAGAGTGCATTATAGTAGTCAAGCCTAGAAGATACCAGCATATATTCCACCATTTAAAGGTCTGTTGTCTCCAGAAATGGACGTATATGGCATATCAGCTGAAGCTGATAAAAAGCACTCCTGGCCACAGCCTCAACTAGAGAAACCAGGGAAAGTTTGGGATCCAGGAGCACTCCCAGACTACGAACCTGATCTTTTAGGGGGAGCGTAACCCCATCCCGAACAGACCCCATCCAGAACAGACTTGTGGACCAGAGGCTATAGAATAATCTGAGCTGTTTACATATTCAGCCAGCATGTGCACCTTTATGTGTTGTTTGGAGACTAGCAGGAAAATAGCACCTTAGATGCCGGCAGAGATGCCATCCTCCCTCATAAGGCAATTAGCAGTCTTGGGCGAAGTAGGGGGGATTTGGATTGAGATCATGGTGGATATAAGTGGTTAATGCCTCCCCCCACCCCCTGCCACCATGCCATAATTCCCATTGTTGAGGATTCTGGCAGCTGTTAATGTTTTTTTAAAAAAACATGCAGAGTAAAACAATATGAATAACGTCACGTCTAGTTTGGCTCTTAGACAATTAGGCATAATATATGTCATGTACATGGTCCTCCTCAATTACAGGTGAACAGAGGCAAACTGGCCATCAGTGTTTAATCTAATTGGTGCTTGAATAATATCTTTTATACTACAAATTAAAATATACCATGCCTAATTAAATAGTTACAGCAAATAATGAAATAAAACAAAAAAGAACCCAATTCCAAACCACTGTTGGTTACATGACAGCAGTGTCGGCTTTTGCCACTAATTGGATAGAGGTCAGGAAGTTCTTTTTCAGTCTATCAGTTGTGATGTTTTGAATCCAGATTTCCTCTTCTTTCCAATGTCCTATTTGCTTTCTTCTTTTTCTTCATCCCCTTTCTCACAGGAGTATTGGGTGACAGCTTAAGTTGGTAGTGCACCAGAACATTTTTTGCCACCTGGCTCAAAAATAATAATTTTTGATAATAATTAATAATAATAATTTAATTAATTTGAGGAATTTTGCAATTCCTGTTCTTCAAACTGAGAAGACTGATGATCTGATAACACATCATTTTCACTGTGTGAACTTATTCTCCTGATCTTATTACTTTAAAAAAAAGAGACATCTAAACTATGTTGATTTTGGAAGACATTTCTTTGCTGTCCTTCCCTGACTCTGTTCTTTACCTATGTATGCCCTAAATAAATTTTAAAAAACCACAAAAATGTATTCGATAGTGTTTGAGACCAGCTTTCAAAAAGGCTGTCTGAAACACATGAAAGATGCTGTATCAGATTTCAAGACCACTTGCTGTACTTTTGTTTTAAATTGTTTCCCAGTATAACAAAATGCCACAAATAATATTACTAATAGTATGCTGAATATCTTGTTCGGGAAAGGGCCAGTCAGACATTATCGCTCATCCATTGTTTCTATGAAGCCATTCCCACGATCACTAGAAACCGGGCTACAGGAAGCCAGCCTGGTTTCTAGTGATCATCGGAACCACTGGGCCCTTGGGCGAGCCTGGTGATTCCATGGCGGCTAGCCCATCTAAGTAACTCACCCACTAAACAAGGTTAATGGAGCGAGCACTCTGTTAACCTCATTATTTTGATCATGTGTCAGCTGCAGCTGCTTGCAGCCACTGCTGACACACATGGGGTGGGGCGAAGAGGGGACCCCAGGAAAGCAACATGCACTCGCTCCCCTTCCTCCTTTCCCTGGAGCTCCCCAGCAAGCCACAGCTGGGTGCAGGAACGCCTGCCCCGAAAAAAACTCCCACTGGTTTGGGTGGCCAATTAGGCTAAGTCCGCAATCCCTGCCAGATCCCTTGAAGCTTTACACCTTGATTGTGTGTAGAGCCTCTAAATCTTTTCTTAGGTTCTTGAGGCCACCACCTCTTTAATATAACTCAGTAAGGAGGACCTAGATCTCTCAGAGTTCATTAAATAGGAATCAGTGGCTTCCAACCTTCCCATCTATACAGATAGCAAGATATAGCCAACATCCCTTTGTGTTTTGGGTTTCAAGGGAAACCATATGAGCCAAACAGGCACATGGGAGGGTAAACACCCTTCAGAGTGTTCAAACACACTGTTAACCCCATATAGTCAAAATATAAAAAAGGTTTTATTACAAGTTTAGGAACAAAGATTGGGGTAGAGGAAAAGACCAGACATATAAAAAAGGAAAAATAACTTACAAATTAGCTTCTAGCCATACAGCCCTCACTTGCAGGAACATTTACAGGTTACTGTAAATCAGGGCAGGATGAATAGAGCTGGCTACAGTTCACCAGAAAGAGTGGGAGCAATAGGAAATGGAGATATGTAGCATCAACAAACCAGGTTGGAGTAGGTGGGGCCAAAGTTATCCTTACAACCAAAAGAAGATGACATCCCTCAGATTCACAGAGCTAAGATCACAGTTGCTGGGAGGGAATCTGCTCCAGTGGCTTAATTGGTTGACAAGGTCCTGGGGTCTTGGGCAGGGCAGTTATTAAAGAACCCTGGTGGGATGCAGGGCCTGGGGCAAATCAGCCAGTGTGGGGGCCCCCTTTCAATTAATTATAATGGGGGTTAAAAGAGCGGGGCCCGGGATGCTCGCCCTGCTTGCCATGCCCCAAGGACAGCCCTGGTCTTGAGGTCTCCCACTTGCATCCCCAAAGAAAAGGGTGGAAAGGAAGATCAAAATTTATTGACTCAGACAAACTAGAGCTGATGGTTTAAAAGAATGAAAATGTAAATGTCTATGTTTGTATGTGGTTTTTTGCAGGTGACACTGTGGCAGCAAACTGGAGGCAGGAGGGATGGAGTGCAATGCAAAGCATATACCAGCATTGGTAGTGTGCAGTAACTAAAAGAGCCTGAGGTTCATAGTACATATGCACTGCCAGGCATTACTGTAGCTAAACCCAACTTCCTCAGATCCCTCTTCATCTTCTCCTCTTTATTCAACTGCTGCAATTGGCTCTTCTCCCACTTCTTCTGTCCCAACTTTCTATAGCCTTTGTTTCATCAAGTTACATGCCATAATTTAATAAGAGTTGGAATTACAGTACTCCATACATACTAGCAACCTGCACTGTATCCCACAGGGTGCTGAGGTCTTTATTAATGAACCAAGAGATCAGGTGGAGGAGGGAATTTTTATTATTATTATTTTTGACGGATGTGTCCTTATCTGGCAAGAGAGAACTTAGAGATCCCTAGGATATTGCACAGGGTACTCTTCAGTGTTGTGTACCTGAACAAAAGGGGAGGACAACATTACTCCTCACATGTAGATGTGCTCTAAACACAAGAAGTCCTGGGAGGACTGGTGAACAAAATATCTGACATAGCCTCTTCCCAAGGGGGTGGGAGCTAAAAATTTATTGGATCACCTGCTTGTAGGTTTTGGACTGAGTTCCTGAGGACTGCATCTGTAATATTTTATGCATAGAGCAAAAAATGATTACATTCCCTGAATAGCATATTCTAGTGTGGATTACATAAAATGTATGATGGGCGGGTGAATGAAATTTTTCGAGCAGGACTGTTAATAGAATCTCCATGTTCAAGTGCTGTAAGTGCTTCAGAGTAACATATGCTGGGAACACATCTGAGGGCAGCCATCACCATTGTGTTCTCATTGAGAGCTTCAAGAAGCAACTGACTGGTGGTTGTTGGGGACAGAATGCTAGACTAGATGAACTCTGACTTCATTCAGGAAGGCAGTTACTACGTATGTTCTTAAAGGTTCTGTGTCAGAACCTGAGCCACAGTCACAAACTGGTGACTTGAGGGGTATCATATGAAGATTTAACCTGTGTGTCACCACCCACTTCCAACCAAAGTGGTGGGCTGGGGAGATCAATCACTTCAGCCCAAGAAGTCTTGTTAAACTAATAGGCCAGAGCAGGTGGTACCTTGTGACCTCTATACAGGATTCCTGGTCTGGCTTGCTCACTGCTCTGAGTAACTAGGAGACCTACTCTTGCTTATTCTAGATGCCCTTTGCCTTGCTTCTCCTCTGACCCTGCCCTCCTTGCCCTCCCCTCAGCTTCACAGGAGCTGGATTGGATTGGATTGGACTGTCTAAAATTTTAACTTCAAGATACACTTTTCCCTATAGCCCTCAAATGGCATTATTTAAATGTTAACCTGTACATCTCTAGTCATATGATAAGTGAAGTTGTTCATTAATTCCTTAAACTAAGTGAAGATCTTCTTACATTTCATTTAATCAGAGGGACTGTTATATATTGTTATGATGTGTAATTAATTGAAATGTGAAACAGTAATTGCCAAGACTGTGAATATAAGGCAGTTCTGTAGATAGACAGGCTTGGGCATGAAAAACAAGGGAAGATAAAAAGAAGTGAAAAGAGTACAAAGTAACAAACACTGTTCAGATGATTGCCGTTTTATTTTTAATACTCTTATTGTATTGCATAGAATCTCTGATGTGAAAAATTGTCAAAAGATGAGATTAATAGAAACATTAGCAAAAATACGATTTCCACTAGCTTTTTAAGAAGCTAATGAGGCAGATCAGATAATGTGCATCAAAAAATATGGAAGTATGATTTAATTTTTTTAAAAAAAACCTAATGAGGCAGATCTGTTAATGTGCATCAGCAAATGCTGCCTATATTGATGACTAAGGGGAAAACTCTAGAAGTAATGTAGTTACTTTTGAAGATTTATGTAACAAGAGAAAAGCTAATAGAGTTACTTAAGTTATTGATGTAAGTTCAGTAACAAAAACATATTTGGGTGGTGTTATAACATGAACCATTCACGGATTTTGTAATGTCTTCTTAGTTATTCTTAGCAATATCATGCATTCTGCCAATGCATATTAATTTATTTCACTCTTTTTTCCAATCTCTTATTTGATTCAAGGTAATTTTGAGATAGCCAGTATGGATCAAGATACAGAGGTAGCAGGGTAGTTGTATGGATAAAAACAGATGAATAAATATTATGAACAAGAAATAGTTTTAATAAATGTGAAAATCCTTTCTTTTTAACCCATAAGAATCTCAGTTTCATTGCTTTCATTCAGGGAGGGAAAAGGGCATCTGTAATATAATTCCAATTCCTATGAAGTTATGGAATGTGGGCTAGTGAAAGGAAGGCTGCAGAATGCTGGAAAAGAACAATGGGAATGGGGGGGGCTTGTCCTCACTAAGTGAGATTTCCCACTGTGATGTTTTTCACACCCAGCCTTTAGTTTGCATCTCCTCTGGAACGGAGGTGTGCATTCACATATCAGCCAAATTTACCTCTAAGTCCCTGCGAGCTCTGAGGGAGCACTTCATACACAATATGGGGTTTTCATAGTGTGTTAGTGTAGCCCAATTTATATCTGGGGGGGTTCCACTTTTTGCGGGGGGGGGGTTTTGGGGGGAACTTCAAACTCCGAGTACAGCCTCACAGAAAACCCATGGTGAAGCTTGCTGTCTGGGAAAGCTCTGTTGTTTGCCCTTGCTGGTGGCATATGTCAAGTTGCAGTCTAATTGTCACCAGGAAATAACAGATTCAAGCTCATTAGAATTACGACTGAAATGAACTTTCTAAAGTGAAATTGGAAATGGATTGGGCAGGTTCCAATTCACATAAAACATCTGAGGAATTTTGATTATCAAATAATTTGAATAAGATCAGACTACCAATGCTTCTCAAGGGTATTCACTGATTTCTTGGTTTTATTGGAATTTATATTAAAACAAAATTTGGAATGTATTTTGAAAGTTCCTCTCATGCTGCAAAAGCCAAAACATTTTTATGAAAGCCTCAAAAGAATTTTGATATGAATGGTGAAACTTCTCATGGAGGGGTGCACATTCTTAGCATAGATTATTCACATTTTTCAGGATTTACTTCAACAGCAGCTAAAGAACTGCATCTTTAAAAGAGGAATCACATCCTGATCAAGACTGATTTCTAGATAAACAAGTTGTTCCATGAATCATGGAGGCTCTTCACATGATCAGTGTGAAGAGCCATAAGGGGGTTTGTGAGGAGAGCGGGTTAAGCCACAGACGATCAGACGTTGAGCCCTGGGCAGCCGGATTGGCTGCCCTCACAACTGCCGGCTCCATCACAGAGCCAGTGGGGGCTGTGGGGATCAGAGGCTGTGAGGCCGCCAGAAGTTCCAGGATGCCCCGTGTGAGCGTGCATCCTGCAGAGAACCCCAAGCCTGGGAGGCTGCTTGCAGCTTCCCAGTCGGGAGTCTCCCAGTCGCGGCAACACACGATCAAAAAGACGAGGTTAACTGACCAGCTCTAGGCAGTTTTGGAGGAAATTGATTATCTAGACCCATTTCAAATTGGCTTTAGAGCTAGCTATGGGGTTGAGACAGCCTTGGTTGGCCTGATGAATGACCTTTACTGGGGAATCGATAGAGGGAGTATGACTCTGTTGGTTCTTTTGGATCTCTCAGCAGCATTCAATACCATTGACCATGGTATCCTTCTGGATCACCTGTGGGAGTTGGAAATAGGGGGCCATGCTTGGCAGTGGTTCCACTCCTATCTCTCAGGAAACCTCCAGATGGTGGAGCTTGGTGACAGCTGTTCCTCAAAACAGGAGCTGTTATATGGAGTCCCTTGGGGCTCCATTCTGTCACCAATGCTTTTTAATATCTACATGAAACCGCCGGGTGAGGTCTTCAGGAGATTTAGTGCTGGGTGTGTTATCAGTATGCTGATGACACCCAAATCTATTTCTCCTTTTCACCTTCATAATCAGGAAATTACACTCATTCTCTAAATGCCTGCCTACAGTTTGTAATCGGCTGGATGAGGGATAACAAATTGAAACTGAATCCAACCAAGATGGAGGTATTCATTGTAGGGGCTCAGAATCTGAGGGATGAATTAGATCTTCCTGTGCTGCATGGGGTTACACTCCCTTGGAAGGAGGAGGCCAGGAGTGCTTTCAAACAGCTTCAACTGATTGAAGAAGATGGCCTCAAAACAGTGGTGCATCAGCTGGTAACCTCCAGGCTTGACTATTGCAATGTGCTCTACGGGGGCTGCCTTTGTACGTAGTTTGGAAACTTCAGTTAGTTCAAAATGCGGCAACCAGATTGGTCTCCGGGGCAACTTGGAGAGACCATGCTATGTCTGTTTTGAAACAGTTGCCCTGGCTGCCGATATGTTTCCAGGCAATTTACAAAGTGCTGGTTATTTACCTTTAAAGCCCTGAAAGGCTTAGGTCTGAGTTATCTTAGAGATGGCCTTCTTCTACATGATCCCCAACACACTGTAAGGTCATTTGAGGAGATCCATCTTCAGTTACTGCCAGCATGTCTGGTGGTGACTCAGAGGTGGGCCTTCTCTGTACTGCTCCTGGGCTGTGGAATACACTTCCAGCAGAAATCTCTAATTTGAATTCATTATTGATTTTCAGGGGAGCCCTTAAAACCTGTTTGGCCTGGCCTTCCAGGGTTTTTAACTGTTTTAACTGTTTTAAATGTTTTAATTGTTAATTGGTTTTATGTTGTTTTTATAGTTTTTGTTTGTATGTTAATTGATTTTGTTTTTATTTTGATGTAAATCGCTCTGAGCCATTTCCAGAAGGGCGATGTATATAATTGATTGAATGAATGAATAAGACTTTATTTTAAAAGCAAAACCCAAACCTGTGAATTGCCAAGTCTATTACAGGTGAAACTCGGAAAATTAGAATATCATGCAAAAGTCCATTAATTTCAGTAATGCAAATTAAAAGGTGAAACTGATATATGAGACAGACGCATTACATGCAAAGCGAGATAAGTCAAGCCTTAATTTGTTATAATTGTGATGATCATGGCGTACAGCTCATGAAAACCCCAAATCCACAATCTCAGAAAATTAGAATATTACATGGAACCAAGAAGACAAGGATTGAAGAATAGAACAATATCGGACCTCTGAAAAGTATACAGTGTACTGTGCTTGATTGGCCAGCAAACTCGCCTGACCTGACCCCATAGAGAATCTATGGGGCATTGCCAAGAGACGGATGAGAGACATGAGACCAAACAATGCAGAATTGCTGAAGGCTGCTAATGAAGCATCCTGGTCTTCCATAATACCTCATCAGTGCTACAGGCTGATAGCATCCATGCCACGTCGCATTGAGGCAGTAATTGCTGCAAAAGGGGCCCAAACCAAGTACTGAATACATATGCATGCTTATACTTTTCAGAGGTCCGATATTGTTCTATTCTTCAATCCTTGTCTTCTTGGTTCCATGTAATATTCTAATTTTCTGAGATTGTGGATTTGGGGTTTTCATGAGCTGTACGCCATGATCATCACAATTATAACAAATTAAGGCTTGACTTATCTCGCTTTGCATGTAATGCGTCTGTCTCATATATCCGTTTCACCTTTTAATTTGCATTACTGAAATTAATGGACTTTTGCACGATATTCTAATTTTCCGAGTTTCACCTGTATATCTGAACATTTGGTTAATTGATGAATGTTATATTGAAATTGAGGGTGACTGATAAGGAATATCAACTCTTGCTGTGCACAATTCATTTCACGAAGGATTGGGGAAGTTGTCAGTAATTGCACAAAAGCAAAATAAAGCTCATCCAGGATATGAATGAATATTCTATTCTATTCTATTCTGCTATTCTCCATGTACATAATCTTCTCAGTAAATTCTGGATGGAGCAGAGTTTCACGGCAATTGGAGTACATGCTGAAACTTTGGCTTCCAGCAGGGGCTGAAACATTTTCAAAGTGTTCCCAGGATCCACTGTTTGTTTCCCAGGACAGGAACCTGCTCAATAGAGAAAGCCTCTGGTGGAAGCTTCCTTTTGGCTTGAAGGCCTTGGGGCATGTGAGGTCGGGAACAAGCACAGCCTCCTGGGCTGTGCTAGACTCCCACCTTGCATCCCTGAAGCCTCTGATCCAGTGAGGGGAAAGTAATAACACCTCTCCCTGAATCTGAAGGATCCCAATCCATACAGCTGTGTTGTTTTTATTGTCTTCCCTTTGCTGTCTTGGCGTGAATTTCGGACATTGTTACAGCTTTTGCTATTCACACCAGTTATGCTATTCACACAGTTCTAGTGAACAGAATTAAGTCAGTGTAGTGGAAACAAGCAATTCTGTCCATCCCTATTTTGGGCTCCAGACAAGAACTAACTGATGATCTATTTCTGGGGGGGGGGAAAGGGGGGGGGAGGTCTGTGTGCAAAAGCCAGCTTCTACAGATACTTCCTGGATCAGGAACATCCATGGAATAACTGCAAATGTACCGACATTTCTCAACTTAAGATGTTCTGAGTTAACATGAATGACACTTAAGATGTTTGTAAATTGACACCTTTTCAACTTTACAACTGTGTTTCCATTTTACAGCACTCACCATCGGAGGGGAGCTCCCTCTAGGTGGCTGCTGGTGTTTGGACAAGAGGAAGAAGAGGAAGCAACAATTTATAATTTATTTTATTTAATATTTATATTTTTATACTGCCCTTCATTCTAAGACCCCAGGGCAGTTAACAATATAAAAACAATTTTAAAAATGCAATAAAACAAATAAGAAATAAAACAAACACAGTTACATCCTAAGAAGACAACTGTAGGCCACTCATTGGCCAAAACCAGGGCGTGGTCAGTAGCAGCTCATACTCACATGAGTATGAGTGGCAGCTCATACTCACATTGTCACCAAGACAATCAGGTCCTGGTGGCAGTTGCTGTTGCATCTGAGATTGTGGAGGCATTGCCTGGCTTGCCCATCCAAGATGCTCCTCACACCGCTATCCAGTGGTTTTTTCTCTGGTTTTTTCCATCTGTGTATGGAGTGAGTTTTGTTCTGGGCGGCAATATCAAGGCAGTGGGCACACATATATTCAGAGTGGAACCTTCCTAATGCAACCTGAGCGGGATCTAAAATTGACTGAGCGGACATAAAAAAACATGAGAGAGCATGCACAGATGCACGCCTTAGAGGGAACACTACCGTGATTGCTGCTGTGTCAGCTCCTCATTCTCCAGACTTAGTTACTATTCTGTGATGGTGAGCAGGAAAACACTCATCCCGTTCCCAGCCCACGCACTGCTTTCTGCCAGCCCCTCTTCCTTCCCTGTCTGTTTCCCAAGAGGAGGAAGAGGAGGAGGAGAATAAAGGTCAGCTATCCAATTTCCTTCCTTCCTTCCTTCCTTCCTTCCTTCCTTCCTTCCTTCCTTCCTTCCTTCCTTCCATGGAAAACTGCCAGGAAAGGACCAGAAAGGGAGTGGGTGACTGAGCAACTTCTGATTCTCCACCATCAGGTTATTTGCTGCATGTCTACACATCTGTGACTGACACACCATCGGTACTGACAGCAGTAGGCAGGGGGTGGGGGGAATAGGGCATCAGGCCTTGGTTCCGGGATAAAAAACTCATTCATAACATTTTTCCTATGGAAAAATAGGTTCCAAGTTAAGACATTTTTACTTGAGACCCAGTTTGCAGACCCCAATTGTGTCATATGTCTGAAGACTTCCTGCATATCTGCATGTGAAGCATCCGATGAAATCCCCATTTCCTGGAAGGTGCACATAGGTATCACAGTATGCACAGGGCTCTCAGTTGATGTGATAATGTCATAATTGAAACAACATATATTCAGAGTAATATTTTAAAAATATGTTTGAAACCTGGATGTACAACACAAAGAACCATAAGAAAAGAAAGATGGGGGTAAAAATAGCATCTGTTAAAATAATCTGTATGTAGGTTCAGCGGAGAGAATCCAGGCCTTGTGGAGTTGTTTTCCTAACCTTAGTAGCATTTTGTTTTATAAAAGGAGATGGGGTTTTAAAGAGCAAGCTCTAGGAAGTTAATTGCTTAGAATGTGCTATTTCTGTTGTAATGATTTTTCCTATTCCTAGGGACCTTTATAGAACTAACAAGAGCGGTTATGTTGAAACTAATCATCACCAATAGTATGGCCAAACGTTTGCTGATTTTTAGATTTTTTGTGGGAGATGGTGGGGTGGTAGAGGGAAGCTTGAAACCTTCTGCTCTTCCCAGAGCAGCTTCATCCCCTGAGGGGAATGTCTTACAGTGCTCACACATCAAGTCTCCCATTCATATGCAACCAGGGCAGACCCTGCTTAGCTATGAGGACAAGTTATGCTTGCTACCACAAGACCAGCTCTCCTGTCCGAGCGCCCCACTAACCCGGGTTATCTGATTGTGTGCTGCCATGGCATGGCTCTGCACCATGGTGACACATGAGGAGACCCCTGCTGGGAGGCTCAAACGAGCCTCCCCAGTCCCGGGGATCTCCACAAGATGTTAGTTATCACCTACCTTTTACTAAGGTTGATATAAACCATTTTGTGAACCTGAATTGACAAACAGGCAGCCTACTCTGCTTTCTTTATTCTTGTTCTGTCTATGAGCTGGTTCACAAGACTATTTCCAACAAAGGGATTTGGGGCAGGTAAACCAGCCTAATGAGTATTAAGTCAGATGACCTGATTGTGACTGTTATATTCTGCAAAATAACTGAACAAGAATGTGGCAAGTCTTAATCACAATATGCCTTCATGAGAAAACTCACCCTACCAAAATTAACTGGAAATGTCGATTCATGATATTGTTGCTGTATTGAAAGATTGATCAGCTGAACCAGCTATTTGTCAGACTATTAAAAACATAAGAACAGCCCTGCTGGATCAGACTCATGGCCCATCTAGTCCAGTCCACAGTGGCCCACCAGATGCCACTGGAAGCCACAGGCAGGAGTTGAGGGCATGCCCTTTCTTCTGCAGTTATTCCCCTGCAACTGGTACTCAGAGGCATCCTGCCTTTGAGGCTGGAGGTGGCCTGTAGCCCTCCAGCTATTAGCTGTTGATAGACCTCTCCTCCATGAAGTTCTCCAAACCCCTCTTAAAGCCATCCAGGTTGTTGGCTGTCAACACATCTTGTGGCAGAGAATTCCACAAGTGGATAATGCGTTGGTCCGTTTGTTGGTCCTAGATTTCCTGGCAATCAATTTCATGGGATGACTCCTGGTTCTAGTGTTATGTGAGAGGGAGAAGAATTTCTCTCTATCCACTTTCTCCACACCATGCATTATTTTATAGACCTCTATCACGTCTCCCCGCAGTCATCTTTTTTCTAAACTAAAAAGCCCCAGGTGTTGTAGCCTTGCCTCATAAGGAAAGTGTTCTAGGCCCCTGATGATCTTGGTTGCCCTCTTCTGCAACTTTTCCAGTTCTACAATGTCCTTTTTTAGATGTGGTGAGCAAAATTGTATGCCCTTATGCAGTACTCCAGGTGTGGCCGCACCATAGTTTTGTATAAGGGCATTATAATATTAGCAGTATTATTTTCAATCCCCTTCATAATGATCACTAGCATGGAATTGGCTTTTTTCACAACTGCTGCACATTGAGTCGACCATTTCAATGAGCTGTCCACCACGACCCCAAGATCCCTTTCCTGGTTAGTCACTGACAGCTCAGATCCCTTCAACGTATACTTGAAGCTGGAGTTTTTTGTCCTAACATGCATAACTTTACACTTGCCAACATTGAACCGCATTCGCCATCTTGTCGCCAACTCACCCAGTTTGGAAAGATCCTTTTGGAGCTCCTCACAATCCGTTTTGGATTTCACTACCCGAAAGAGTTTGGTATCATCTGCAAATTTGGCCACCTCTCTGCTTACCCCTACTTCTAGATCATTTATGAATAAATTAAAAAGCACCAGTCCCAGTACCGATCCCTGGGGGACCCCACTTCTTACTTCCCTCCATTGTGAAAACTCTCCATTTATTCCTACCCTCTGTTTCCTGTCCTTCAACCAGTTAGCAATCCACACATGTACTTGTCCCCGTATCCCATGACTGCTAAGTTTTCTCAAGCGTCTTTGATGAGGATCTTTGTTGAAAGCTTTTTGGAAGTCCAGGGTCAACTGGACCACCTTGATCCACACTCTTGTTGACACTCTCAATGAACTCCAAAATTTTGTGAGGCAAATTTACTTTTGTGGAAGCCATTCTGGTTCTCTCCCAATTTGGTTTGGCTCTGATTTGACCACTGAAATTTTGCTTTGGCTGTTCCCCCCTCCCATACCTCAGCATATACTCCAAACTCTGTGTTTACTTACTGGACTAGGCAAGAGACAGGACAGTAGTGGCAAGGAAGCAGCAGCTCTGCAATGGTAGCAACCTCTGAAAAAAATACTATTTCCCAGATCCCTGATCTGATAATTTAATATAGGGTGCATGATAGTAGTGAGGCCATGGTGGTCAGGCAGGCCACAGCTTTGGTTTTGATTCAGAGCAACCCCTTCAAATTAGACTGAATCGAAGTAGAGCAGTGCCCTGAATAATTAAATCAGGGGTCCATGAAACCCAGTGAGGCATTCCTCAGACCTAATAGATTCTGATTTGATCACCCCTAATGAAATGGGCATCTACACATTTACAGTTGTGCATGGATACAGGTACTTTCATTGGGGTGTGGCTATGGACATGCAATCAGAAGGGGTGGCCAGTGGGCATAGTAATATTGGGACCAGTGAGTGTGGTTTCACTTTCCCTTCTATATGTTCACTCACCATGTGGTAGGTAAATGAATGAACAGGGCTATAGTGAATGCATACGATATTTTAAAAAAACATGGGGGTGGGGAGAGAGTCAGGCCATATCAGGTTGGTCTGACACACTTGTCTGATATTTGAGGACACTTTTTAAAAACACCTGTTTTCAATCTAGGAGGGAATATATATGCAGTGGTAGGATTTGTAACAAGTTGATTCCCTTGCTGGATAGGGCTGTGCGGAACTGGTCCAGTGGTCCGACGGTTTGGTCCAGGGGTTCATGGGTTTGTGATCGAACTGAACCACCACCACCCCAGTTCCATCGGATCGGAACTGGACCGCTGAGTCCGGCCTGGCAGGTCCATGAACTTTTTTTAAAAAAAAATTCAAAATGTAAAACAAGTACTTGTAGCCCCTTCGGGGGGCTTGCTGTAGCCGCAGGGTGTGTGTGTGTCTGCGCGGGTTCCCTCTCCCCCCGCTGGCCTTCATCACCACCCCGGCCGGGTAAGCAAAGCCTTTTTGGCCCTTTTGGGCCTCCGTACAAGCGAGCGGCCACCATTTTGGCAGCCACCGCACATGTGCAAATGCCCTCTGCATTTGACAGCCGCTCGTTTGTACAGAAGCCCGGAAGGGCCAAAAAGGCTTTGCTTACCCAGCCGTGGCGGTGATGAGGAAGGCTGGAAGGGGGAGAGGGAACCTGCATGGAACCCCCCGCCCCCTGCAGCTACAGCAAGCCCCTGAAGGGTCTACAGGTACTTGTTTTACGTTTAATTTTTTTTTTAAAGGTTTGTGGACCAGTCCGGGACTGGACCGGACTGAGGCGGGGGTTCGATGGAGGCCGGACCAACCTGGCCCGGTTCCATTCGAGGCCGATCCAGCCTCGAACTGAACCGGGCCAGATGGTTCCATGCACACCCCTATTGCTAGAGTGGGAACTGCATATAAAGACTGGATGCTGACATGCTTCTACATTGTAGTGTGCTTTGTGATAACAGCAATTTAATTGGTATTTTAGTTGATGTGTAATGTTATATGTGGTTGCAATGTATAGTGCTTTGAAGTGATTGAGTAATGTAGTAAATAAATAAAAGGAATCTTATGTGGTCACCTAATTGCATTAAGCGGTGTGGTTGGGACATTCATTTCCATCTATTTTGAAATGTGGATTGGAATTCCATGTTCAATAATGTCTCTGTCTCATTGGGGTCTTGTATAGATCTCAGTAATGTGGAGTGTAGAGACCAAGCTTGCTAGTCTAGCAAGTCATCCCTTGCTAGTATTTGAAGACAATATTTCTAAGGACCACAGATGACCAGGTCCATTCCAGGACTACTGAGAATAGCAAGGGGGCATACTGCAGGAACTATGCATCTCATGCTTTTTGCTATATATGTGAAGAGAGGCTTATACAGCAAAAAGCATGAGAAAAATGTATTCATGCTTTTTGCTGTATAAGCCTCTCTTTATAAAATGCTATATAAATATTTTAATAATGGCTGACATCCAGACTAATGGAACAGTGCAGTGAATGCACATCATGCAATTTTCAACAATCTCCCTTTCCCTCTGTAGCCAGCTGTGACTCCTGAAAAGGTGACTACTGAACTGTGACTCCAGAAAAGGTCCCCAAAGGTTTCATGATCTTCAAGGACATATTTTCATAAGTTACAGTTGGCTTCTGAAGGGAAGATTAACAAAAATCGCCCTTCAACTGTAGTACATGCAGCATCTCTGTACACACGCTTTAGTCTGGATGTTGGTCATTAACAACAGTTCCCTATCACTGTTATTGCTTTGGTGCAGAAAAGAAATGTGAAAGTAACCTGGAAAATATTGCTGGATTCTATCCTTTATAGCCCAAAAATGATTCACACTAATTTGCTGCCTTTCCACTTCTTTTTAATGTTGAAACATTCTTTCCTCAAACTTTTGGATTTGGATAAAAAGCAAGAAAGTATCATTAAGGGTATCATGTGAACCAAAATCTTATTGTGTTTGCCACATCATGTGTGCTTTTAGCATGTTTTAGATAGGTCTGTCTTCCAAAACTATCAGTGTCTCTCCCATTCAACCCTCATTACCAGCCCCCTTCGGTGGGAGGTGGTGTTTACAGCCGGGAAAACAAGACAGCAAAATAAATTTAGCTTTGTGTTCTCCTGCTGCTTTGATGAATTTGTTCACCCCTCTCAGTGAAGGGGGAAAAAAAATCCCACTGGGCCTTGAGCATCCCTGATGAGTTTGTGTGTGTGTCATCATGCTTTGTTATGTCTTCATTTTTCTGCTTAACTGAAGGGGAATTGTGTTTCTCTAGACCAGCTACACATCCCTTTTGTAAGTTCTATATGTACACAGAAGTGCTTTAGCAATTCCTGCAGTCTTTGGCCTGAAGCAGATAGTGCTTTTCACTCAGACTCACCTATAGAGACTGCTTGCCTCATTCTTTGAAAATCTTTTCTCATGTTGCAAATGAGTTGCATCAGTTTATTAGGTCACAGAACAAATGTTGTAGCTTCTTTTCCCCAAATGCTGCTAGATAACCTGGAACACTACAGGGATTATGGGTGGCCAGCTGCAATAGGCCAATGTTCCTGTATCTTTGTAGTTAGGTAGAGATATTGTTGGAGAGTAACTGTAGCATAGTGACTAAGAGGCTGAGCTGTGAACCAGGAACTCCTCTATTCAAATCTCATGAACTTGCAACCCTCTGACTTCATTATACGGAAAATCAAGCATACTGACTTATATGATTCATACACAGCTCCTCCCATGCAAGTGGTGAAATCAATGGATTATGTGAGGAGCAGTGTCAAAAATGTACACACTATTTATTTATTATTTATACATTTCAATACCGCCTTTCTGCCTTAACAAAGGCACCCAAAGCGGTTTACAATATTAAAACAAAGACATTACATAAGATTAATAAAACGTTCTCAGGCTGTTGGTCATTTCAGGAGCTGAGGACAAGACTCGCTCGCCCGAGTGCCTCCTTTCTTGCCTTCCTCTAAGGGCACACTGGTCTTTCAGTGCTCCTGGGAAGGAGGGGAAGGAGCTGCCCCAACTGTCCTCACCGGCCAGAGCTGGTCTCTGTGGGGGCCAATGTTATGCTCTCCCCTGGCCTGGACACCAACTTGCTCAACATGCTGAGGTTTGTGTGTCTGGGACTAAGGCTTGAACTGAAGCATGGCCATGTGTAGATAGAACATGCTGTATGTGAACTGTATCTGAGTATCTTATATCTCTAAAATATTCTGACTTGTATGTTCAGTAGTATTAAGGGTTCCATTCAGTGGAAGGTAAGGACAGAAATAGGAAAAAAGCAAGATGGGGAAGGGAACTAGAGTTAGAGTAGATGGATTATTATTATTTCTTGTTTACACAGTCAGACAGGTGTTATTGACTGGTTTGTTTTATCCAGACATCGAGTCCTTCCCAAGGACCTGGGATGCCGGAATTTTATTGTCAATTGTTATAGATATCGTCGCAGAATATAGGCTGTTCCCAGTAAAGCTGCTTTTTGTAATTGGCTGATGGTGATTTCTGTGGCCCCTGTGGTGTTGAGGTGCTCTTCAAGGTCTTTTGGAACTGCACCCAGGGCGCCAGTTACCACTGGGATTATTTGGGTCTTTTTCTGCCACATCCTTTCAATTTCAATTTGTAGATCTTTGTATTTTGTGATTTTTTCTATTTCTTTTTCTTCTATTCTGCTATCCCCTGGTATTGCTATGTCGATTATTTTGACTTGTTTTTCTTTCTTCTCGACTACAGTTATATCTGGTGTATTATGTGGCAGGTGTTTAATAATAATTATAATTATTATTATTATTATTATTATTATTATTATTATTATTTGATTTCTATACCGCCCTTCCAAAAATGGCTCAGGGCGGTTTACACAGAGAAATAACAAATAAATAAGATAGCTCCCTGTCCCTAAAGGGCTCACAGTCTAAAAAGAAACATAAAATAGACACCAGCAACAGTCAATGGAGGTACTGTGCTGGGGGGTGGATAGGGCCAGTTACTCTCCCCTATCCACCCTATCCACCCTATCCATAAAATAAAGGTGATGAAAGGAGGACACAGGGTAAAATGTTGTTATTGCAAAAGGTCAGTCTAATTGAGCATTTGCTCTGTTTAAAAATAAAAACACTTTATTTATTTACTTATTTACTTATTTATTTGATTTCTATACTGCCCTTCCAAAAATGGCTTGGGGCAGTTTACACAGAGAAATAATAAATAAATAAGATGGATCCCTGTCCCCAAAGGACTCACAATCTAAAAAGAAACATAAAATAGACACCAGCAACAGTCAATGGAGGTACTGTGCTGGGGGTGGATAGGGTCAATTACTCTCCCCCTGCTAAATAAAGAGAATCACCACATTAAAAGGTGCCTCTTTGCCAAGTTAGCAGGGGTTATGGCTGATGTTATCACTTGATTAGAAGGGCATGCACTGCAAGTGTGTGACACAGCTTTTTTATTAATCTGTTAATAAACATAACTTTGCTTACTTCAGTGTAGGTATTTTTTCCACTGCCCACCTTGTCTGTCCATATCTGAAAAGAACCTTCTCTACTCCTGTGCATTTGGAGCCACATGATGAGATTCAGGATGCAGACAAAGCTTCCATTTGGGCCATTACCTTTCTGGAGAGCTAAAGATACATGCAAGGGAAGTGGCACTTAGTTTTTAAAAAAGCATTTCAAATGAAACATCAGGCCATTATATGGAACAATGTTTTATGTTTGTTTTATTGGTATGCTGTGAGCCAGGGGTGGGCAAACATGGCCCTCCAGATGTAGTTGAGTTACAATTCCCATCTTCCCCAGCCATAACAAATTGAGGCTGGGGATGAAGGGAGTTGTAGTTTGACAACATCTGAAGGGCCAAGTTTGCCCATCCCTGCTGTAAGCAGTCTTGTGCCTAAGGTGAGGTATTTAATCTTTTAAATAAATAAACAAATATGGAACTTTGCATGGGTAACTACTTTGACCTGTGTCCTATGTCTCATATTACCTGGCCAACAGTTCAGCATTATCATCAACCACAAGCTTGGGCTCCATCTAACATTTTTGTGTTGGACATGTCAAACATGAAACCTTCTGCCTGACATGCTGACTTCCAATATACAGGGAATCTCTTTTTGTATTGAGGAGCATTCAGTTAGGCAAGGCCCCATCTGCATCCTGTTCATCCCACACACAGGTTTACTATTTCATCTGTGGTTTGTGAGAACAAGGCTGAAGTTATTCCTATAACTTTGTAGACACTGAACATTTGCACACCTTTTCTAGCAGTTTGAAAAGTTCTTCTTTATTACCTACTGTCTACTCAGTTGAATTCCTTGACACATTATGGGATTCTCACTCCTAATTTGATGGCTATTCTGTCCCCTGAAGCTTGAGTTTGTTGAGTGTCAGATTTCTAGCTGACACTACTATATTTGTCAAATACCACATCCACCTGACTGTGTGTGGCTGTCTGTACGTACAATTCAACAACACTTCTACTGTATTGCTGTACTAAATTGGAGAGATACTTATTGCCAGCCGGTGGATAAGAGCAGGATGCTGGAAGAAATAAATTAAAATAAGCAAGGAAAAAATTACCGTATTAAAATAATCAAGCGTTTTTAAATCTCTTCAGTGTATGAAAAAACATTGAAAATCCCCTATGCTGAATTTGAAAACCCCATATTGGGGAAGTTTCCTGAGTGATTTTTGTTGACTTCTGTGGGATATGGAATTTATAGCCAAAATTAAATATCTTGGCCTTTCCTGGTGCTGTACTATTAAGAATAGCTGGAATGCATCTTTTTTTTTATGGAACAAAACATTGGACTGGCATTTCAATATGACAACCTGGTCATTGCATTTTGCGTTGTCATGCTGATAGGTAGTTGCTGCAGTGGCTGGAGACTTTCTGAGTATGGTACTTAGTTTTGCAGTTCCACCACAAATGAATGGAAAATAAATAAGGCTATAACTCAGTAGCAGAGTGGATATATTGCATGCTGAAGAACTCAAACCATAACATCTCTAATGGGGTGTGCACAAAATGGAATTTGCCGGTCTGTTTCAAATCTGAACCAGGATTTGAGCCAGCCCAGCCCAGTTTTGGCCTGGTCAAACTGGAACTGGTTCAAGTTCTGATCCAAGCCAGCTCAAAGCTATACTGGTAAAGACCCACTCAAAGCTATACTGGTAAAAGGAAATCCAGTGAGGATTCCCCTTTACCAGTACATGGACAGTGGGGGCTTTCCTAAATACAAAGCGTTGGAAGAAGGGGAGTAAATATGTGCTTACAAGTATGGGCCATGGTTGCAGTGGTGGCCACAGGTGGGTAGCAGTGGCTCCCCCACCTCTGCTGGCTTCCCCCTGTGTAGCCTGGGCCAGCAGCAGCCCAGTTCAGGCCTCTGCACACATGCAGGGGCCATTTTACTGACCTCTGTGCATGCTAGATTCGAGCCAGCCCAGTCTGGCTCGGTTTTGGCCTGGTCAAGCTAGACCTCATTTGAGTTCAAACTGAGCCAGTATGACTGGCTCAAAGCTATACTGGTAAAGGGGAATCCAGTGAGGATTCCCCTTTACCAGTACATGGGCAGGAGGGCTTTCCTAAGTATAGAGGGGTCAGGAGGGGAGTAAATATATACTTTTAAAAAGTACAAGCCATGGCTGCAGCAGCGGGGAGCGGGACAGTGGTGGCCAGCTTCTCTACCCCTGCCTGTCTCCCCCTGAGTAGCCTGGGCTGGCTGTGGACTGCTTTGGGCCTCTGCGCATGCATGGGGGGCATTTTACTGACCTCTGCTCATGGAGGCAGGGGGGCTGGCGGGAGGTGGGGGAAGCTGCTGCCCCCATAGCTGTCACTGCTGCAGCTATAGCTCGTACTTGTAAATACATATTTACTCCTCTCTTGCCCCCTCTATACTTAGGAAAACCCTCCTGCTGCCCCTGCCTGTACCAATAAAGGGCAATGCTCACTGGATTCCCATTTACCCGTATAGCTCCAAGCTGGCTTCATTTGAACCAGGCCTGGTTTGGCTTGAACTCGATTCAAACCAGAACCCATTGAGCTGAGCCAGCTCGACGTCAAACCCAGCTCAAACTGAGTCAGCTCGCACACCCCTAATTGCCATTAAAAAAAACCCAAAAAAACAAAAAACTCTCACCTAGCAGGCCTGGGAAACAACTGTCTGAGATTTTGGAGAGCTGCTGCCAATCTAAGTAGCCAATAACGGGCTAGGTGGACTTCATATAATAATGCTTAAACCTTTCTTTGACATTCTTTTTTTCACCTATGTATGTTGTGAAAATCTTTCACTGTTTCTTAATTATTGTCCGGGACTTCAGAGAGGAAAATAGATACCAGCACTGCTTTTAAATTTGTGCTGGTTTACAACTGTAATGATAAACTAAACTAAACTAAACTAAACTAAACTAAACTAAACTAAACTAAACTAAACCTAACTAAACTAAACTGTTTTTAAATTTGATAACCAGTAGTTCTTCCAAATATGTGTGAATTTGATGGAGAAGAGTGAAACCCAGAACAATGAGTGAAGAAAATATTATTTGTGCTCTGTTCATTTCTCTCAAATGTACTTATGATGAGCCTCCATGCATTTCCTTTAGTACAATAGTGCTCCAAAGTAAGCAGAGGGGATTTATCTAATGCCTGCTGTAGGAATCTTGAGGGATATCCCTCCACCAGGTAGTGCTTAACACTACAATCTATGATAAGTTTATCATCATCAATCTTTATTACGGTCATAGACCAGCATAAAGTAAGAGGGGTGATTTTTAAAACCAAAGTGACAGTAGATATTAAAAGCCTAATACATACTACAAGCATAAATCAAGAATAAAAGTAACATTTCTATGACCAAGCAAAAATGACAATGGGTAAAGGCATAACATAGAGGGTTAAAAGGTTACATGAGTATAAAATTATAAAGGCATCATTAAAAAAGCATAAAAGAGAGTAGCAAGAATGCAATAAAATGATATATAATATGGGTGATTGCACATTAAAGTGAGAGCAGATAAAAGTGATTACATATAAAGTTGTATGTATTGATACTAAAAGGACTTAAAATACTAAAAATAATCACACCTGAAAATAAAAGGACTTAAAATACTAAAAAAAATCACACCTGAGTAATAGTATGTCATAAAAATGCATTAAAAGCATTTTTAAAAACCATTAAAAAGGGGGGGGCATAAAGTTGTAATAAGGTTCCTGGGTAATAAAGCTAGAAAACAGCCAGACTGAGGGTTAGCAGGAGCAGTAAAATGGAGGCATTAGAGCAATTGCAAGACCTGTCCAGAGTCACCCGGAGTCATATTAAGGTTGATAGGACTCACTGCCTGTCATCCACCAATGAATGCTGATTGCAGCCGCACAGTACCTGGCGACACTATATGTGATGGCAGGCTTAAAGTCAGAGAGTAGCAAGGAGCTGTAGAATTGGCTCGGACAACCTGGATGCTTGCTTAGCAGTGGGAGAATGAGAGAAGCGTGTATGTCTATAGAACGAGCAGTATAGGAGAACATGCTCAGTAGTTTTGATCTGCCCTAAGCCACAGGGGCATAATCGCTCTGCAAGTGGCGTCCTTCTATAACGGCCTTCCAGCACTGCTGAGGGAAGGGCATGGCAGCGAGCCAAAGTGAATGCCCTTCTGTGGTTTGGAACCTCCAGTTGGGTGAGGTATGCTGCTGGGTCGGCAGAATATCTAAGCCCATCAGTGATGGATAAGTTTATCAGTACAGCTCTGGAGCTTTGCATACTCTAAAGGTTGTTTTATAGTGAGATGAAAAACAAATTATTTATAGATCTGGTGAAAACTGAGCTCACTGTCAATTTTGTTTCCCTGTTGCAATCTGGCTTGAAATATGCAAATCACTTTAACTTGTTCAACTGCAAATCATGTCATTCAGTTTTGATGCTAGTTGCCCTCTCTTGGCTGGAGAAGGCCCACTGAGCAGGGCATAGAGCCACACAGACACAAACAAGAGGCAGTAGCTACTGATTATAAAAAGCAGAGGCCTATGTTGGAACTAGCCAAAAGGAAGCAAATGGTTTCCATCCCTAATTGTGTGAAAGTAGATAATATCAGTTGGACAATATCATAGAAACCAGTGCTCGGTTTGGTATTCTGCTTCTACTTTTGGCATAAGGATGGGAAGTTCCTTTAAAATCGACTTTTGTCCCGACAAAAGGTTCTTCTTTATAGGCAAGTACAGTAAAGCCTAGAACATATGAAGAAAAAAATCCAAATAAATATATTTATGGAAATGTATATTTATGGTGAATTTGGTTTCCTGGCTTGTAATAGCATGGAATTCCCATACCTGCATATGAAGCCATTCCAGCAACTTGTAAACCCTTACATCTGTAGGTCATTCTGAGATAGTGGAGAAGACAGTTTTTGGCCTCTCTTTGAAACAACTGAATCTGGGTTGCTCTAGTAAAAGAATTATAACATTCAATGTGCTTTGTGCAATAAATGATCTTCTCTGTACCTTGAGGTATTCTCTTCTTTCATTCCTGTAAACCTGTAGGACCTGTTCATGCAATCTGTCCATAGTACCTCATTCAACGGGGATGAATTGCACATGCAGATGGATCCTACACATGCATGGGCATATGTTTGTGAACTTGGCATCAGACATTATGCTTCTGTTCCTCATCATATTTGTATACTGTCCAAAACTCATATCTCTGGGGGGTTTACAATTAAAAAAAACACAGATGAAAAACTAAGTTAAAATATTAAAACAATTTAAAATAATGACAGATTCTAGAAGTCTGATTAAAAGCCTGGGCAAATAAATGTATCTTAACAGTCCTTTTAAAAGGTATAAGAGATGATTGATGGATTGATTGATTGATTAAGTGCCGTCAAGTCGGTGTCGACTCTTAGCGACCACATAGATAGATTCTCTCCAGGATGATCTGTCTTCCACTTGGCCTTTAAGGTCTCTCAGTGGTGCCTTCATTGCTGTGATAATCAAATCCATCCACTTTGCTGCTGGTCATCCTCTTCTTCTCTTTCCTTCAACTTTTCCCAGCATTATGGACTTCTCAAGGGAGCTGGGTTTTCACATAATGTGTCCCAAAGTATGATAGTTTGAGCCTGGTCATTTGTGCCTTGAGTGAAAATTCTGGAGAGATGGGGAGGCTCTTATTTTGGCAGGGTGTACATTCCAAGACCTCGGGGCAGCAATGGTGAAGGCCTGTCCCTGAATAGAGACCTAACAAGTTGGTGGCAGCTCCAGATGGATCTCCCCAGAAGATCTCAACAGGCAGCAGGGCTCATAACGGGGAATGTGTTCTCTTAAATTCCCTGGGGCTAAGCTGCTTAGGGCTTTATAGGTTATAACCAGGACTTTGTATTTCACCCAGAAACCAATTGGTAGCCAGTGTAGTTCTTTTAATATAGGTATAATATGGTCTCTTTGAGATGACCCAGAGACCTACCTCGGTGCTGCATTTTGCACTAGTTGCAGTTTCCAGACTACATACAAAGGCTGCCCCACAGAGTGCATTGCAGTAATGAAGTCTGGAGGTTACCAGCATATGCACTACTGTTCTGAGGTCATTTATCTCGATAAACAGTCGCAGCTGGAGTATCAGCCAAAGCTGATAGAAAGCACCTCTGGCCACTGCCTCAACTTGAGTCACCAGGTTTGGATCCAGAAGCACTCCCAGACTTCACAAGTGTTTGTTCTGGGAGAATGTAACCCCACTTGGACAGGCAGATCAAAGTTGTCTCCTGAGTTCCAACTCTGCATAATAAGTACCTCTGTCTTATTTGGATTCAGCCTCAGATTGTTATCCCTCATCCAGGCAGGCATTTAGAGAGGTTATGACATTTCCCAATGAAGCTGACAGGGAGAAGTAGATCTGGGTGTCATGTATAAGATTAGATGTTAGTGCTGTGTGTGAACAAGCCCTTTGTTGACAGTTTCAGGAAACAGAATTTAGTCCTTGAAATGAGCTCATTTTCCAGCACTTTTTTGCAGTCTTCTAGTCACTTTGCTGTAGTACTTACCCAGGTACATCTAAATTTCTCAGACTGCAGAACATGCTTTTAATTAAAGTGAAAATGTACATGAAGTGCTTTGGATGCACCAAAGTACTATTAAAATGTATATTAAAACACTGTTAATGCAGTGTCAACTTTACAGTAACTCAGCCCTTTACATTACATTACATTAACTCAGATATCGCAAGATTCATTGTTTTTTTTAAAAAAGTGGCCTGCAAAGAGCACGTTTTCAGTATACAACACCAGCGTATGCAACAGTGTTCCCTCTTGTATATCTCTGCCACATGTAATATTTGTTTCATTTACAAATCGATTTACCATTGGCTGCAATTTGAAGTAAGTTAGAAGTTATTCATAAAGACCTTTCATTTCACAAAAAGCAAGTCAAAGGTTCTCTCTGTAAGAGACCACTGCAATGAAAGAGACAACTGTAAGAAAATGGTTAATGCCAATGGCTTAGGGAATACATATCAAGCTTTGACAGTCTGTTCTTTTCCTGTGATACTGTGCTGAGGAGTCCATATTTCCAAAGGGTACTTTAAAAGAAAGTGACATAATAGAGAGAGAGACCTCAGGCAACTGAACTGCTGCCCCTGTTCATTCTTGCTTTGCTCAGACATATGGCAGGAGTTGGGGTGAGCCTCGGGGCATATTCTCAGCAAGTGTCTGTGCACAGTACCAAAGCTGAATGAACACTCCAAAGTACTTGTGTGCCATAAACTGGCTTACATGAGGGCCCTTCTTCTTGTTTTCATGTAGACATCTGTTGCTGAAATGCAAATGCTTTTCAAACTACACATCAGACAGAATCTCTGACCAGCTGCAATGGCTTTTTGTTTTAAATCGGCCTCTATCACTTAAAGAAACATCACAAAATCTCTATTATCACAATGAAACCCAAGCTGAGCCCCTTTCAGTTCACTGGGAGATACAATGGTGGCCATTGCCACCAGTGCTGGAGGGAGGTGGACGGTGGGGCAGGCCGGCACAGAACAGGCTACAGTTGCATCTCTCTCCCCCCACCCCCCGCCTGTCTCTCTCTCTCCACCCCTCTCACCTCCTGGCTGTCTCTCTATTCTCATCCTGCCCTTCTTTAACTTGAACCATGTGGGCTGGTCATTCACCTTGTAGGGATCCCCAGTGAATGACTAACCCACATGGCTCAAGTTACAGCTGGACACAATGAGAAGGAGAGGGGAAGCCAGGGTGGGAAAGGAGGGTGAGGGCCCGCTGGGACAAGGCAGAAAGAGAGGAGGAAAGACACAGTTGCAGCCTGTTCTGTGCCCACCTGCCCTGCACTCCACACTTCCCCAGATGGTGGCATCGTCTGCCACTGGGGAAATATATAAGCAGATGGTTACATCATTTCCACTGAAATGTAAAAGGTTTTACAAGAGTTTAACTTTGTCATGAGGCTCTACATGTGGCTGCCCCTGGTGGCAGCGAGTGTTATGGGCTCCAGAAATGGTGCTGTCTGTAACCACTCCCCCGCCAGCACCTCTACATAGGTGCCTAGTCTGGCTTGACCTGTATTTGAGAGAGAGAGTCCAGGAAAAGAACAGTAGTACATCTGCTGGTCACTTCCAGGCTTGACTACTGCAATGTGCTCTATGTGGGGCTGCCTTTGTACGTAGTCTGGAAACTGCAGTTAGTTCAGAATGTAGTGGCCAGATTGGTCTCTGGATCATCTCAGAGAGACCATATCACTCCTATCTTAAAACATCTACACTGGCTGCTGGTAAGTTTCTGGGTAGAGTACAAGGTTTTGATTATCCTCTCTAATAAAATGCTTGGTGTCCGTCCGTGGACGGACACCAAGCGTGCGTTCGTGCCTCGACTGTTCTGAGCATGCGCGGAGTGCATGCTCAGAACAGTCCAAGAGAGACATGAGTCCAAGAGAGACATGAGAGACAGTCCAAGATAGACATGACCGCCAGCACCCGGCGGCCATGTTGGGCGGCCAGAAGCGGCCGCCTGAAGAAGCTGGGAAGCAAGGAGAGAGGCGGCGGGGTAAGCTGGCCGAGACGGCGGTGGAGCCGCCGTCTCGGCCAGAGGAAGCCGGGCGGGGGGCCTGGCGGCGCCGGCAACACCCGGTGGCGGAGAAACTTTGGGGCCCTTGCCCGGCCGGGGAGACCGGCCGGGAATGTTAGGCGGGGGTGGGGGCGGCCCAGATCGGACCGGCAGCGTGGCCATGGAGGCGGTGGCAAGGGGAAGACTGGGCCCCAACTGACTAAAGTTGCCGGGTGAGTGGTGGGTGGAGCGCAAGACTTCTGGGGAGGGGGGAGGGCAAGAGGGAGTGGGGGTGGGCCCAGATCACTTACTAGCGCCCGTTATTTAACGGGCCTGAAAACACTAGTAACCTATAAAGCTCTAAACAGCTTGGGCCCTGGGTATTTAAGAGAGTGTTTTCTTTGCTATGAACCACACTGCCCATTGAGATCATCTGGAGAGGTTTGTCTGCAGTTGCCACCGGCTCGTCTGGTGGCTACTCAGGGATGGTCCTTCTCCATTGCTGCCCCGAGGCTTTGGAACATACTTCCTGCTGAAATAAGAGCCTCCCCATCTCTTACAACTTTTAAAAGGGCAGTCAAGACACATTTGTTCACCCAGGCTTTTAATTAGATACTGTTTTAATTGTGTTTTAATTGCGTTTTAATAGTTTTAACTTCTTAATTTTAATTGTTGAAATGTTTTAATCTTTTATTGGCTGTTTTTTAAATTGTTTTAATTGTTTTGTAAACTGCCCAGAGAACTTGCATTTTGGGTGGTATAGAAATGTATTAAACAAACAAACAAACAAACAAACAAACAAACAAACTTAACACTGAAGCTGGGAGCAGGAATGAACCAAATATCCCACTGAAGCTTCGCATACTGTAGCCCTGTAATTTGAAAGCAATGATGGTTGCATGCCACAGCACCAAAAATCCTTACCCACAGAGGAGCCAGCATCATGTTGCAAAAGTTTTGTATCGTTTTGTGCTAGCCCATACATACAGCAATTACATGCCAGTGGCCCAGGCAACAGCCATGCTGGTCCACAGGAGCTACATGTGTACAGGCCCACACATGATGTAAAAACATTTTAAACATAACACCATTTGCATAGAATTCCTCCTTGAATAAGTTTTTCCCCAGTGACATTGCATGCAGCCAGCATCCTATCAGAATGTGTCCACTGAACAAATGCATATATTTCTCTGGTATCTTATATTTGTATGCATATTATATATGCCCCCTCCCCAGCATCTGATCCTTACAACAATCCTGAGAGATAAGTTACACTGAGAGACAAAGGCAGATAGACACACACATGATTTTGTTTGTTTATCTGACCCTAAGGTCAGTAAACTTCATCCAGCTTGGGTGCCTGCTGCATCTTGGGTAAATGTTGCATTTTCAGCCTTTCCTATCCTCTACTATCTTAGTCTTTACTCTCACTGAAAAATGTAAATGCTTTCAAACCAAGATTCTTCGGACAAAAATATGCAATAACAGATACATGGAAATTTCCATAATGCATCTCCAATGCATAGTTTGGGTTTCCTTGGCATTTAAGGTAGATCCTTTTGGCACAAACAATACACAATCCTCCTCACACTCTTAGGCTTTTGAGTTTAAAGTGTATTGAGCTAAATAGGTCAGTCAGTCCAATAACCTGTTGTCAAGCTTGCAGACTTTAGTAGTAAGAAAAAGACTAAGCTATTTTTCTGTTCACCTACTGTAAGTGCTGGTTCTTTTTCATGACATCTTCCTATAATTGCTGATGATTGGCATTATGTTGTGCATTGATTTTTCACAGCTGGAGACTGTTGCTTTCTCTATAGTGAGTAGTGAGTCAAGATGAAGCATTGTGATTGACTTTTCATGGACTTTTTCTATACACGTCTAAGACTATGACCCATAGTATTCAATTAATACATATCTAAGACTGCAACCCATAGTTTACACCCATCCTGCGGCAGCTTCATTGGTTAGTGGTCTGCTTCCGGGCTAGATTCAAGGTGCTGGTCCTGACCTTTAAAGCTGTACACAGCTTGCGGCCGGGGTACCTGTTGGACCGCATTCGCCCATATGAATCTTCCAGGGCCCTCCGTTCATTGTCTCAGGCCCTGCTCATGGCCCGGCCCCTAACAGAAATCCAGTTGGTGAGGACTAGAGACAGGGCCTTTTTGGTTGTGGCCCCTTGGCTTTGAAATGCCCTCCTTGAAGAGCTTCACCATGTTCTCTCCTTCAGTGTTTTTAAAAAACAACTTTTTAAAAGACACACCTTTTAAAGGGGGCTTTGTAATGCTCCATCTTTGGTTTTATCTGGTAGGTTCTTTAGTTTTTAGTTATTATAATTTTCAGTTTTTAGCTTTTAAAATGCCTTGGTCAGCCTGATGGATGATCTCCAATTGGGAATTGACAGAGAGTGTGTGACTCTGTTGGTCCTTTTGGATCTCTCGGCGGCTTTCAATAGTATTGACCATAGTATCCTTCTGAAACATCTGAGGGGATTGGGGGTGGAAGGCACTGCTTTGCAGTGGTTCAGCTCCTGCCTCAAAAGTAGATTGCAGATGGTGTCCCTTGGAAACTGTTGTTCTAACAAATCTGAACTTTCCTATGGTGTCCCTCGGGGCTCCATATTAAGAAACACTATATGAGCAGTTTCAGCTCCCTGCTAGTTAATTCTGAACTGGAATAGCCTAAAGAAATCAGCACCCCTTATAAAAGGTCAGGCGAAGTTTTGGGTTTTGTAATGTAAAAAATGCATCCCCCTTCAAATCTCAAGATTGCATCTAATTGAGTGGTCTCAAGAAGCATCCAGGCATAAAATGTCATTTTCTTTCAAGGACCAGCAAGAGGAGAAGTAAACATTTGATTTGGGTTATTGGCTTCATGTTTTCTTCAAGGTGGAAAGAAAAGAACTTCCTTTAAAATAAGGCACCATTGAGGGTATTTCAGATAGAAGCATTATCACAAGTTGCCTGGACATTTAAGAGATGGAAACACATCATTTCATTCTGGTCTTTCTTTACTTGGTCACTGTACTTCTCATCATTATTTGACTGGGAGCAGAAAAATGATTTATTATTTTCAATATTTCACTCTTCTGCATTATAGAACAGACTGTATTAATTGATATGCCTGGAAGATATGAGGAAATGCTACAAAGCCCTCTTCATTCTAAAGTAGAGAAATGATTGAGAATAATATTTTGGTCTACATGTTATTTAGAATTTCTTTGGGCTAAAGGTGACACGTTAAAAATTGACCTCTCAATTTTTCTATGAATAAAACTATGGAAGAACCAGGAGCTGTTTCCAAACCATCTCAGTTTTTGACATTTGCAAGAGGAATAGCTTATCTTCCTTTCCTCTTCCATTTTGTGAGCAAGTTAAACTAAGAATATGAGAAACTAGTCTGGAACTTAATCTCAAGAAAATCAACTCACATAAGACAATTATTTATAGTAATTAAAAATGGAAGAGAGTGCACTTTCATAAGCATTACCAGCAATGACAAAAAGTACCCCCCTCTTTCAGTATTTTTAAGCACTGTTGCAAGAGTGAAAGTATTCACTAGTTAACAATTTAAATGGCAAGCAGTGATCTGATTGGCTGGGATCACTTATGTGAGCAGTCAGGGAAGCACTGCCCTGATTCTCAACTGCTTTCATTTGTCCTCAGTGGCATTTTGACATTGTGTAATCAGATTGGCTGTGTAGCATTGTGGCCTCATCACATTCAGGATGTGCCTTGATTGGCTGTGATAAACCATGGAAGGAGAAAGCAAGGAGGGAAATGGCACAACAGCAGAAGAGAGAGGAAACAATGACTGTGAGCAGTTGTGAAGAATTACAAACAAGAGACAATTAAAAGAGGGTATGGTGGTTGCTAAGAGTCAACAGCAACTCGACGGCACTTAATCAATCAATCAATCAATCAATGGTGAATACTGCTTTGAAGTTCTGAACCTCGTTGATAGGAAACCAGAGGAACTGTGGAATGAAATCAAAGAAGTTGTTAAAGACAAATGTGAAAAGCGACTGCCAAAGACCAAGAAACAGAAGAAAGCAAAATGGATGTCAGAACAGATGGTGGAAATTACCAAGAAGAGGAGAGAAGCCAAAGTGAAGAAAGATAAAGACCTCAGGAAGGAACTTAATAGGGAATTTCAGAAAACTGTTAGAAGAGACAAATGTCATAAACCTGTCCCACTAATCTGGAGCTATAAATATCAGCCACCAGAGAGTGAAACAGACAAGGGCAGAAGTCAGACAACAAAGCCAGGCAGTAAGCAGTTTCTTCAAACCAGAACCAGTCCAGGTTGTAATATCACCAATCAGCCGAACAGAGTCCAAATCGTAATCCACAAACACAGTCCCAATGATCCAAGGTCAACACACAAGCACACACAGAGTCCCAATGGTCCAAGGTCAAAACACAGGCACGGCAGACAGGAACACAGCCAAATATCTCAGTGAAGAACAACGTTGATACCAGCACAGCGGCTGTGGCAAAGCTGGCTAATATACACTGAAACCATGTGCTGTTAATCATGGATCCCTGACGCAGCAGCCTTGCTTGTTAGCCTAGCCATTCTGCACATGCAGTCCTTTATCTCCTGCTGTCTCTTTGAGCGACACCTCTCCACTGCTGAACTCGGCCATCCTTCTTCCATAGGAGCTGCCACGACAGGCTCTAACTCTTCTCCAGCCTTCTGTGGGCTGGTCCTTGCTCTGCTCTGCTCTGCAAGTTCTGGACCTTGCACTCTCACCTCTGCTGCCACCCTGTCCATCTCTTCCTCCTCCTCCTCCTCGGAGTCCGTCCACGTGCTCATGACAAGCAGCAAGTACTACAATGACGTCTGTAAAGACCTAGAAACAGACATGGAAAAACAAGGAAAGTTTTCCAAAAGATCTCTGAAATCAGAAGGAGGTTCCAGCCTTGAATTGGTATGTTAAGGGATGCCAAAAGGACAGATAGTAACTAATTCCGAGAAGATCAAACAGAGATGGAAAGTGTATACTGAAAATCTGTACAGCAGGGCCGTCAACATCCAATATACTCTAGAAGATATTCCCTATTTGCAAGAATCTCTAGTACGGGAAGATGAAGTTAGATACAGGGATTGATGGAATAGCTACAGAAATATGGCAGGCAACAGAGGAAGAATCAGTCAAAGCTCTAACCGAATTATGCCAGCAAATTTGGGGAATGACACAGTGGCCAACAGATTGAAAGGGGTCAGTCTACATACCCATACTAAAGAAAGGAGACTGAACAGATTGTGGAAACCATCGCACAACATCTTTAATTTCACATGCTAACAAAATAATGCTGAGGATCATCCAATGCAGATTAGAGCCCTACGTCGAAAGGGAAATGACAGATGTTGCAATGAAGGCCTTGGAAAGGATATTTAGCTGCTGTGATGTGTCTTTACCTACAAAGATTAGAATCGTTCAGACAATGGTTTTTCCTGTGACACTCTATGGATGCGAAAGCTGGACTTTGAAGAAGCTATTTTTATTTTTATTTGAAATTTTTATTACTTAACCCTGATGAAAAAATTATTAATATAGTGGCCAGGTTTTGTTTTATAATCTGCAAAACTCGATCTGATCTTTAGCAATGTATTTCATAAGTAGTTTATATATTTCTCTCTTCTTTTTAAATTTTATTTACATTATGCATTGTTTGTATTTCTTGTATATTGGTCTATGACCGTAATAAAGTTCTGTTCTGTTCTGTTCAAGAAGCTAGAGAGAGAAAGTATTGACACTTTTGAACTTTGGTGCTGGAGAAGACTATTGAGGATACCATAAACAGCCAGGAAAACAAACAAATGGATCATAGAACAAATCAATCCAGAATTTTCATTTGAGGCACAAATGACCAGGCTCAAACTATCATACTTTGGACACATTATGCAAAAACCCAGCTCCCTTGAGAAGTCATAATGCTGGGAAAAGTTGAAGGAAAAAGAAGAGGAGGACGACCAGCAGCAAGGTGGATGCACCACTGAGAGACCTTAAAGGCTAAGTTGAAGACAGATCATCCTGAAGAGAATCTACCTATGTGGTCGCTAAGAGTCGACACTGACTTGATGGCACTTAATCAATGGTGAATAAGTTGGGCTCCCTGAAAGCACAGTTCTTTCACCAAAATCAAAACTGGCAAACATTTGGCACAGTTATCTATTTCAACTTTGGAAAATGTTCCCAACTTTCCGTTCTGTTCTTACAAACTTCTGTTACAGTAGAGCTGATTTTTTTTTTAAAAGGAGATAATGCTCATTATCTGGATATCAGAATATATCTCTTAATATTTTTAAAATTCATATTTCAATGATTGAATTTTATATTCAAAACCTGGAATTGATTGCTGATGACAGAATTCAATTGATGACAGAATCCAACATATACATACATGCTTTGGTTAAATGAATGAAGAACATTGGATTTCAGTATAGTAATCTATTAGATACAGTATTGTCATATGCTGACTTCTACTGCATACCAACCAAATGTTACACAATCTCCGAGATCAAGTGCAGAGTGAGACACCAAACATCTACTGGAATATTTTAAGAATGATATAAAAACTGAACAATATTCACTATCAACATCTGGAGATGGAAATGCTGAGGAAAAAGCTTTAGATCAATTTCATGTTTGTACTATTTCACCACTGAGCACCACCACTGCCCATCATAGTGATGGGCTAACAAATAAATGTCAAGTCATCTAATTGATTTCTTTTCATATGCACATGCTGGCAAACCCCCCTTTTGGGGTCTGCTCTCTGAGAACCCAGAAAGACAAGTTGAAGCCTGTGAGTGTGTTTTTGCAAGAGTCAATTAGGATGCGAGCTTTTGATTTTTGATGAACTACAGTAACCAAATGAAATTGTTTATATTTACCCAAGGCCAAAAACTTGTTTTTGCACTGTGCTTGTCAAGTTATAAGCACGAAGCTTAGCTTGGGTACGTGCTTAACTGCTGAGAGCAATCATATATATTAAATGATGAGAATCATATTTAGAAACCATGTATTAGATGAAGAAATGCCTATGTGTTTATGAGGAGCATCCTAGATAAACAAAAATGCTGACCATCCTGCATGCTATGTTTTGAGTGACATTTTTATCTCTCTCTCTCTGTATAACAAATTTTCTTGGAACTGAAAGGTGCCAATTAGGCTTTGAGAATTGACCACGGACCTGGGCAGGCTGGTCAAGGACAGGCATGTCCATCTAAAATCAATAAACAGTATCAAGCCCAAAACCTCGTGACAAGCTCCTTGACCAGATATGACAGGAGAGTTTCAGAGAAAGGGCAAGGTCGTTTACATTATGGATGGAGACATAGAGAGGATTGGCGTGACTGTCTTTGATTTGAGATATGGATAATAAGCCCAGAAAAAGGTATAAAAGAGGGGCACTCTCTCACACGAAGGAGGGAAGGCATGGGCTTACTCTTTGGAAAAGGCACCATGTAATCCCTCACAAAGGACAGGAGAGCCAGGCCTGGGAGGAAGGAACAGAGCAATGGAGAGCTAGCATGGGAAGGGAAGCAACTAGAGGCCTGCCCTGAGTAAGGGAGAGACACCCTCTGCCCCTTTTGAGATGTGAAGTCTGACTGTTCTTCCTAGCCATTCCTGGCCTTTCACCTAAGCTGCTTGGACAGCTTCCAGCCCTTCCAGCATTTTTTCTTCACAGCCTCCTGACCAAGCTAAAGATGGTGCAGACCGGTAAATTTGTTTATCTGCCTGAGATTGCCTTCAGTCCAGATTTTCCAGCACTAACGTACCTCTCTGATTCTGTCTTCTCTCTCTCTCCACCTGTGGAATCATTCTTCCCCCTCTGCTTTCTAGCTGCATCCTTGCATCAGCTGACGGACGCTTCTCTTCCCCCAGTCCCCTCTTTTCCCTCTGCTTTTGGCTCATATTTCTCTACGTCAGTTATGAGCTCTCTTCGCCCTCTCCTTTCTCTGTCTTGGCCTTTCTGCTCAGCTTAACTACATCAGAACTAGCATCCAATCTCTCTCTCTCTTCTCAGCCTTTCCGGCTCAGTCACTGAAACGACAAGCTGGGCATTTGCTTTCCCCCTCCTTTCATGCTTGAAGCTTTTCCAGAAGCAGAAGAAAAGTTTTTGTTGTACTAGGGAACAAAACTAGAGATAACTGACATTGGTAGGCTCCGTCTAGCTGCATTAAAGAAGGGAAAAGGTTATCTTCAAAACTGCTTGGATTTAGTAATCTGCCTGCTAAAGTGGGAGGGAATGCCTTTGCTGCTGGAGCCAGGTGAGAGTTGTTTTGGTTGTAACTATGCAACAGCAAGATAGGCCACACATGACACACAGAAGCTGAATTCCTCAGCTTGTTTCAGTCTGATAGCACCACAGCCTGTTTTAGCCAGTCCAAATTGATCTCTACTTAGCAGCTCTGCATTATGGCAAAAGGGGAAATGATTTTAGAGATGCTTTATAGCTGCTATTAAACATTACACTACACTACAATCATTTATTTATTTATTTAAACATATTTTTATGCTGCCCCAAACTTACATCTCTGGGCGGTTTACAACAAAATAAAAACAGAAAGTAAAACTTTAGTTAAAACAAAAACAAAAAGTTTAAAACATTACAACAATTTAATTTTTTTTAAACAATATTTTAAAACAGCATTAAAACCATTAAAACAATATTAATTACAAGCCTGGGTCAACCGATGCGTCTTTAAAGACTTTTTAAAGCTGTCAGAGATGGGGAGGCTCTTATTTCACTAGGGAGTGCATTCCAAAGCCTTGGGGCAGCAGCAGAGAAGGCTTGTCCCTGAGTGACCACCAGACGAGTTGGTAACAAATGCAGATGGACCTCTCCAGATGATCTCAGTGGGAGGTGGGGTTCATGGCGAGGAAGATGTTCTTTTAAGAACCCAAGGCCCAAGCTGTTTAGGGCTTTATAGGTTGCAGGGGTGTATCTAGGGTGGGGCAGGCAGGGCACGTGCCCAGGGCGCCACTTGAAGGGGGGGCGCCATTTTGTAAAATTTAAAAAAATGGCTGCCAAAAACAAAATGGCCACCGTGCATGCTCAAATGGCCTCTGTGAGGCCCTAGGTCATGCCAGGCCTTGCAGAGGCCATTTGAGCATGCACGGTGGCCATTTTGTTTTCAGTGGCCTTTAAAAAAAGATTATTTTCAAAATTGGCCACTGCACATGCTCAAATGGTACCTGTGAGGCTCTAGAGGCCAGCGGGGTGAGGGGGAACCTTTGTAACCCCCCCCCACAGACTTTAGGAAGCCCCCCAAAGGGACTACAGGTTAAAAATCTTTTTTAAAAATAGTATAATATAAGACACTGTACACATATTCAGATTGGCACTATGTACAGAGAATCAGGGCTTGTGAATACTGAGCTGACGCTTATGAGCTAGGATTGTATGCATTTGCTCTTATTTTGCTTCTTGTGATAAATGAGTTAAATGTGTCATCTTGCTAATATGGCTATTAATGGTGAGTTTGTCTTTGAATCAGTGTGAAATCCTTAATATTCAGGCCCACTGGGAGTTTCTTGCTCTCTTTCTCTCATTTTAACTGTCTTTCTGAAAGACTAGAATATATTCCAAGCAGTGACACAGTTTACTCTGCATATCCTTTAATTATTTACAGAGTATCTGGGAAAAGTCAAATTCTCCATTTATTTTTAAAACTTATGTAATAGTGATGCTACAATGCATAGTAGAGAATTAGACAGGCACGTCTAGTTTTCCAAGTACACCTCCACATAGTATTTGGGTATTTCATGAGCCCCAGCATACTGAAATTTGTAGTTTTCCAGCATTTTTTGATCTGGCTACATCCACTGCTAAATAGTTTTTGAAATATTAAAAGATTAACAAGCCTGACTTGTATTTTTCAGCTGATATGATGGTAAAGTTATCTGAAAGATGGATTTCAGATGCTTGGACGGGGGCGCAATTTCAGTGCTTGCCCTAGGCGCTATTTTCCTTAGATATGCCTCTGATAGGTTATAACCAACATGAAATGAAATTGATAAGTATTTCAACTACATGCTTAATCACTTATACTTTTAATCAGTAGCCTTAATAAAGTCCATTGAAACTCACAGGTGTGTGTGTGTATGTGTGGTCTTCTCTTCCTCCTCTCCCTTCTCCAAAGTGCACGTGATTTCGGAGGCCGAACTGGAAGAGTGGTCGCTGTTGACCACTAAGATATGAGTGGTGTAGTAGCCTTATTTTATCTGTTCCTTATCTTATCGTATCACTTTCAGAAGCTGTTACTAGCTTCCTCATCATGATTTCATTCCCTGAACTATTCCAAGGTTTGAACACAATTCATTTCAATGACATGGCATGTGGGAAAGAACATGATATTATGCTTTGGACCCTTTCTCACAATCTTGTGAGAGGGCTACCGGGCAGGTGTCAGGGAAGGCTGCTTAAACTTACCTTCCCCACAAACAATTGCTGAGTCCTTTGTGGGCATGTGGATCATGTACCCAGATAGGCACTGGCTGCTCCAGGAAGTATGGAGGTTTGCAGGCTGGGATACATTGTCCTGGCCACCCCACAATGCACTGTGCCAGATGCATTATGCAGATTCCCCCAGTGCCAGGCAGGCAGCCGTCAGTGTTACAAAACCAGCTAAAAGCAGCTGGCACTGCACATGGTCAGGGAAATGTGGTTAAGGGAGCACTCGCTCCCTTAACCTCATTTATGAGGCGGGCTGCCTAGGCAGGTTTGCTGCCAAGGTGCCACAAGGAGTCAGTCGGTTCCCACAGGTAGTCAAGCGGGCAGTCAAGCCTGAGCTTAGCTGCCTTAGCCCGGTCTTGGCTGCCTGTGAGAACAGCCTCATTCTGTAAGATCAGTTATTTCCCCCAACACATTATTAGGTAGCTTTTTACAGCTATCAAACTATGGGAAAAGCTAAGTTGAAGCAACTCTAAAATGCAGTTTATTGAGCCAGTTGTGGATGGAATAAATATTTCCAGAGAAATCACATTTTGATTATGAATTACTCTCAATAAATATGCATGCGATGTGAAGAGAAGATGGGAAATAGGTAGGATTAGACAGCAAAGGCCTTCAGTTGCACTTAAATATTCTCTTGTCATTTAATTATAAGTTTCCAGGGTGTTTTGACTTCTAGAAATACACTATAGGGTTTTTGTTGTTGAGGATTTTTAGGATGTTTTTAGTCAGCACTACATGATTCATTAATTCATGCCATGCTGTGATGCTTACTGCTGAGGGGAGAAGATCCAGTTACTTTGATCAGTCACAAAATATCTAGAGGAATTTTTTCAAGAAGGATATTTTATATTTTCCAGTGTTCTCTCCCTTTGTTTTCATCTAGAAAACTAAAAATACTGACACCATGATTTCTAAATAAGAAAATGACCCTTTGAGGTATCTATGCTGCTTCTTGAAAAGCTCAACAGTAGTCATAAGCAATTATTATTTTCTAAGTATATGACACAATTATTATTTTCTAAGTATGTGAGCACTGAACATTTGTATTTTGAATTTTTGACATATTTCAGCAGATCTTTGTCTTAGTTCTTCTGCTGTCATGGTCGTACACAAATGTTTTTTAAAAAATCAAAAATATTCATTCTATACAATTCTGACACATTTTTATTATTTGTGTGTCAGTCTGGATTGACAATTGTAGTTATTAAAAGCATGAAGCAGGTTTTGTCTTTTCAGTCTCACCACATGCTGAGTGCCTTCTCTAAGGTGCTTGGTGTCTTTCAATCTTTCTGCAAATAAAGGCCCTTGTTATAGTACTAGAAATGTGTTTCTAGGGACCTGGCCGGAAGTTACTCAGGCTTTTAAATTACCTTCTGCACATGAGTTCTTTGTTTCATCAACTATCTCTTGAAGATAAGAACATAAGAACAGCCCTGCTGGATCAGGCCCAAGGCCCATCTAGTCCAGCATCCTGTTTCACACAGTGGCCCACCAGATGCCACTGGAAGCCTACAGGCAGGAGTTGAGGGCATGCCCTCTTTCCTGCTCCTCTTTCCTGCTGTTACTCCCCTGCAACTGGTACTCAGAGGCATCTTGCCTTTGAGGCTGGAGGTGATGATGATGAAGTTTTGAGAACTGAGGCAAATTTTAGCTGTCCATATTTCACAGAGACATGGAAGGAAAAGACTCTCCCAAAATATTGCCTGAATAAAGGACCCCAAATTTCTCCACTACTTAAAGGAACTGTAATGGTGTAAATGATAATTAATTGCACTGCAAAGGTCCCTTTCAGTACAGGTACTCAGTATTAGGGATGAAGCAGAGGTAAACTGTTTCCCTCTCCAAATTGTTGGAGAGAGCCTGGTGAGATCATAAATGCATCCCTGTGGGAAGGTAGGCTGCCTCCTTGTTTAAAGGAGACAATTATTAGACCTCTTTTAAAGAAAGATGTCTAATATCTTGATCCCTCAGAGTTAGGCAATTATAGGCTTGTCTTCAATCTCCCATGGTTGTCCAAGGTGATTGAGAGGGTGGTAACCTCTCAACTCCAGGCAGTCTTGGATGAAACAGATTACCTAGACCCATTTCAAGTTGGATTTGGGGCAGGTTATGGGGTGGAGACTGCCTTGGTCAGCTTGATGGATCATCTCCAAACAGGAATTGACAGAGAGAGTGTGACTCTGTTGATCCTTTTGGATCTCTCAGAGGCTTTCTATACCATCGACCATGGTATCTTTCTGGATCACTTGAAGGGACTGAGTGTAGGGGGCACTGCTTTACAGTGGTTCTGCTCATACCTCTCAGGCAGATTTCAGAAAGTGTCACTTGGAAACTGCTGCTCTATGAAGCAAAGAGCTTTTGTATGGTGTCCCTCAGGGATCCATCTTGTCTCCAATACTTTTTAACATCTACATGAAACCGCTGGGAGAGATCATCAGGGGATTTGGTGCAGGGTTATGCTGATGAAATCTATTTCTTCATGTCAGCTTCACTGGGCAATGGCATAACTTCCCTAAATACTTGCCTCAAGGCAATAATGGGCTAGATGAGGGATAACAAACTGAGACTGAATCCAAACAAGATGGAGGTGCACATTGTAGGAAGCCGCATTTTGGGAAATGGGATATATCTGCCAGTTCTGGATGGGGTTACACTCCTTAAGAAGGAATAGGTCCACAGTTTGGGAGTACTTTTGGACCCAACCCTCAGGTGGAGGCAGTGGCCGGGAGTGCTTTCCAGCAGCTTTGGCTGGTTCACCAACTGCACCCTATCCTGGAAGTGAGTGACCTTAAGACAGTGGACATGCTGTTAACCTTCAGGTTTGACTACTGCAATGTACTGTATGCGGGGCTCCCTTTGTACATAATCTGGAAACTGCAATTGGTGCAAAATAGTGCTGCCAGATTGGTCTCCAGGATGTCATTGGATGCAATGACAAATCCCTATTTGTTTTAAACCAGTATTAGAAACAGCAGTTTTTTTCTTTTGTGTATGAAGGGAAGTATACAAGCCTGAGTTGTGTACTAGTGATGCTAATTGTGATGTAATCATGATTTAGCATTATGTCTGAACACAGCCACAGTTGCCCCCCAGTGTTGCAGTGCCATTGGTGAAAAACTCTTGCTTCCAAGGCCAATGTGACCTTAAAGGAGGAAATTGTGTATTACATACACAATCTCCCTTTCAGGCCTAGTACTCACAAACAATACATGAGGGGGGGTAAGCTTCCTTCTCCAATATGCCACTTTACCTAAATAGTCCTCCATACAAAAACAATAGTATGTCAGGAAAAAGGTAGACCAGAATCCTTCTCTATTGACATCTACTTTTCAATATGAAGTCTAAGGATGTGCATGATCTGAGGTCCATGCACTGGTTGGGTGCTGTGGGGAGGGGAGCAGTGAGTGGGATATTTTAAAAAGAGTTGATGCCACTGCATGCAGCTTCCTGCTGCAACGGCACTGCCCCCAAGAACTGGTGTGTGGCACCTGCACACACATGGTGCCTGCGCATGCATGGCACCAGGATGCTGCATGTGGTGGTGGAGAGCTTGTGAGGATGTGCTCTCCTCTTTTTTTAGGATCCCACTTGCTGCTCCCCTCCATGTGGCACTGAACCAATGTATGAACCTTGGTGCACGAACCTTGGTTGATGCAAATCCCTAATGCAGTCCTCCATCTGCAGTTTGAAATGGCAGTCCAGAAACAGTTTTGCCACCTCATCTGCTGCTGGAGAACTAGCCTTAGTCTTGTCATTTCAAGCTCACAATTCAGAATTCTCTTCTTGTTCATAAATATATCATTATCAGCCATATATTTATTTTTTACCCTGCTCCCTGCCCCAAGTGACATTCAGAAAGTATTCTCTATTGCATACAGCTGATTTTATTATTTAGCTTTTTTGGGGGGGGGAGAACATTTAGGTAACTTCTTTATAAGCCAGAAATTGGTCCTATTCTGATTGCTCATCTTTTTAACATTTTTTGTGGTTTAGCTCAGCAGTGAGTAGCCTCAGGCTGCTAGTCTACCTGAGCTGCATGAAGCCATGAACAAGGGAGGGCTCTGCAGCTGGCCAGTGTTTTCCAGAAATAGGTCAGCATAATGCAGAATGCCAAACTCAAACAGAGGGATAAGCCTGAAGTTGGAAGCAAATGAGATCCCTGTGCTTCACTGTGGATCATCATGGACAGAGCTGGTGTGCAGTTAACAGGCTGAGCTACAACAAGCCAAGTAAGCCACAATAGTTGAAATTAAACCAGTATAATCCCATTGAAACTCAAGGGCTGCACATAAGTTTGGAAGCAGAGCAATTTTATTTTTGGCTGACTGTTTAGGGGAGTTAAGGAGTGTAAAATGGTGGTGGTTTCTTATTTCTTCATAGCATTTCTGCCTACTTAAAGTGTATCTTTGGGAAATCAGAGGCTTATTTTTCTTTTTATTATTTGCTGTCTCCAGTCAATGATATTTATTTATTTATTTATTTATTACATTTTATATCCCGCTCTTCCTCCAAGGAGCCCAGAGCGGTGTACTACATACTTGAGTTTCTCCTCACAACAACCCTGTGAAGTAGGTTAGGCTGAGAGAGAAGTGACTGGCCCAGAGTCACCCAGCTAGTATCATGGCTGAATGGAGATTTGAACCCGGGTCTCCCCGGTCCTAGTCCAGCACTCTAACCACTACACCATGCTGGCAATGGGATTATATTGGTTTAATTTGGTGCATTGTAGCTTGTATATGTGGTTTCCTTTTAAAACAAACCTTCTGGAGCCTTTCTGCATTGACTAGGCTGCTCAAGAACTTTTGCACACATGACCCACACTGATGAGACACAGTGAAACATTTTGGGGTAGTGGATTGACAAAGATGCTGAATTAGCTGCTGCCTCAACCAACTCATTAGCAGGCAGCTGCACTTGCTCTCTGGTGAGAGCAGCAAATACCCCTGCTGGTACCCTGTTCTTTCTCCTTTGGCTCAGCCCACACTCCCTTCAAGGCAAAGAGCAGGACACAGAGTGGAAGGTAGTGGAAGGTCCTCCACATGCTTTCTTCTACTCCATTTCTGCCCTTTGCCTTTTGAAAATGCAGGGAGCAAGGAGGAAGAGCTGCTGCTACTGTCAGTGCCACTAAGTAAGGGGAGACAGGGAGAGAAGTTGGTGCAGGATAAATTAGATGAGTAAGAAATTGATGTAAGAGGGGGAAAGGAAATGGTTGGGGTGGGGAGGAATTGGCTTGTGTGGTATGCACTTCACACCATGGATGGGCTGATTTGGGTCAGGATAAGGAGGTCAGGGGGAGCAACTGGGTCACAAGGAAGCGAAGGATTATGGGGGTGGGGAGGATATGGAGAGGAGAAATTAGTTGTGGGAGAGTAAGTCGTTCATTGTGGGAGGTTGCAGGATAGAAATTGTCTTGGTGGGGAGGTTGTGAAAAGTGGGGAAAACCACACATAGCATGCTCCATGCACCATGAAGGTTAGGAGGTGGCATCTCATCACACCATCTCAGGCATCTGCGGGGCTTAGCTTGGACCTGAAGATCTTCTGTATGATTGCAGATTTTTCCTAAGAAACAAGTTTGTACCTTTCCCTGCAAAGGTTTTAGTTCACTTGAGGTTAGAGTTGCGCATTTTTTATTTTTTCTGTTTCAATTTGTACCAAATCCGAATCAACCTCATTTTGTATTTTGTCCAAAATTAAGTCTTCCAAATCAACCCAGTTTTGTTTTGTATCCGAATTAATCCAAATCCGAATCTGAATTAATTCAGATTTAAAAATGGGTCAAATGGTCAAAAGCATGGGTGGAGGCTATAGTGCCCAATGAGAGGAAGCTATCACAAAAATTTCAAAGGAATTGTTGATTTTTGGTGCATTTTCGAAGTTTGCGCATCTTTCAGATTTTGCCCAGCGGGTATGATGGAGGTTTCAAATCTTTATTGTTATGGTCATTCGACCAGCAAAGTACAAAGTACAAAAGCTTTACATAAAAGTGAGCTTTACATAAAAATGAACTTGGTCATATAAAATAATAAACTGTTGAAACATAAAACAGAACCATAACACCCAAGTTCATCCATTACATATAACAGAGAGCTCCATGCACTGTAATATTCTAAAATTTAAATCAATCCAACCCTATATCTCGCTTCTCAGCATTTCTTATCCTAGTCTTATTAGCCAAAAAACAATACTTTGCCACGTTGTAAGATATTACATCCCAACGGTCTGTCAAAAGTAATTCCAGATAGAACTGTTCAGAATAACTGGGGTATGCTGTTAAAAAAGGACTTATATATCTCTCCCGCAAAGTTTGATAAAACTGTCAGTTCAAGATAATATGGGCCATTGACTCCACTTCCCCAGAACCACAAGGGCAGACACACTGCTTATAGGGGATCTTGCAGTATCTCCCCTCCCGGACGGCCATTTCTAAGGCATTACACCGGGCCAGCGTCAGAGCCCTCCGGAAACTAGGTACTAATATTTTATTAAGGTATCTTGCTGGGCCAGACAGTGATGTTTGATTACCTAAATAGGTGTCAGCCCCTATCTGGCTTCTGTCCATCTGTTTCTCCATATCCATAATGCATTGGCGCAGACATGATCTTGCTCTCCCATAGCCCAAGACAACCAAAGCATCGCTGGAGAAGCTATACTAACTCAACCCCTTCTCCACATAATATCCACCTAGACTTATATGTATCACTCAATACTAGGGGTGCTAGTCTTACTGGCTGAAAAATCAGCTTCACCTAATATTCAAATATTACCAGCCAAACACATGCCTCCACCCGAATCCAGCCTACTTCCAATCGTAGAAATGCATTGAGGACACCCCGAGGTAGTTGGAGCACACTTCTCAAGAACGTTGATTGGATTGCCTGATGAAGGTTTCAGGAAAAGTATAGTTTCACGTGGGGGGGGGAGGGGTGGCCCAGAGTGGAGTGTGGTTGGTGGTAGTGCCCAGTTGGTACAAGGAAGCTACAAGATTTTTTTCAGAGGAATTTGGCAAAGGGCTGATTTTTAAAGAATTAATGAAGTTGCACGCCTTTCAGATTTTCCTCGTAGGGTATAATGGAGGTTTCTGCAGTCCCATAACTCCACTTGAGGGGCACTGGGGTGGCCCAGAGCAAGTGGCAGTGTAGTGCACATAGGGTGCCCACCACCCACATGGCCAACCCGAAGTACAGGGTTTTGTTGTTCTAGAGGTGTTCTGAGAGTAGATTCTCTAGTAGCATATGAGAGTGGATTCATGTTTTTTCATTAAAAATCTCATTTGCTACCAGAGAATCTAAACTCAACACCTCAGAAACAACAAAGCTCAGTACCCCAATGGGTTAGCAATGCAGCGGGGTGGTTGGCACCCTCTGTGCACTACACTACCACTTGCTTTGGGCCATCCCAGTGCCCCTCAGGTGGAGTAATGGGGCTGCTGAAACCTCCATTATTTCCTATGGGGAAAAAATCTTAAAGACACGTAAACCTCAAAAATTCCTAAGAAATCAGCCCTTTGTCCTATTTGGAATCTGGGTGCAATATGCAGTCTAAGGATGTGCGTGAACTGAGGTCCATGCACCGGTTGGGTGCTGTGGGGAGGGGATCAGTGAGTGGGTGCACTCTGGGTGCTCCACCATTGGGGCACTGCTATCCAACCCACTGTTTTGCCCCTGAAGCCCCACATAAACAAGTTGAAAGAGTGAAGAGAATGATGAACAACAATGACACTTAATTTTTTGGCAGTTATTTGAGAATTTGCAGCAGGTGGAAGCCTGTCCCTGTGGCACGAGCACAGCAGCACAACCCATTTGTGGATGCAAGTAATCTTTCAATAAAAACACTCCCTCCCCATGGAACCGTGACCACAGGTCATTTGAGATAGCAAGACAGAACAATGAGCCAGCATGGTGTAGTGGTTAGAATGCTAGACTAGGACCGGGGAGACCCGAGTTCAAATCCCCATTCAGCCATGATACAACTGGGTGACTCTGGGCCAGTCACTTCTCTCAGCCTAACCTACTTCACAGGGTTGTTGTGAGGAGAAACCTAAGTATGTAGTACACCGCTCTGGGCTCCTTGGAGGAAGAGTGGGATATAAATGTAAACAAACAAACAAACAAACAAACAAACAAACAAATAATTGCCTTGGTACTATGGAACAGCTTCAAATGTCCATTTAACTGAAGTGGAGCGAGCCGTAGCCCAAACAAATCAGCCTACTGTTCAGAATTGTTGAGATTTATCATCACTGCATTTAAGAAAGTGCAAAACCATGGATCATGGTTACAAGAAAGAGAGAAGCAACTAAGATTCCTGGGGATGTGAATAGATTGACAGGGGTATTCCCTGGCCCCCTCCGTTTGTCTCCTGTAGTCCCATGTGGATGACCTGTCACTGCAATGGCAAAAGTTGTGAACCACTGGCTTCCCACCAAAATTTCACACCAAATTACATTGTGGCCCAAATTACATTAGACTACTCAACTTGGGCAACAAAACTTAGACACTACTATAACTCATAAAAATCAGAAGAAAAACAAAAGAGCTCTTCAAAAGAGCCCTGAACAAGTCAAGAGATTCTTTCTAAACCTTTGGAAAGAAAAACCTGTGTAATTTTCCTAACCAGCTTCTCAGAAAGCTTCTCCACACAATTTATACCATGGCTTTTAGCCAGAGCTTTGGAATTGCATTGAGCTCCCAAAGATATCTGGGTATTTCTGTCTCAAAATGCTGTCTTCCAAATGCCTTTGCAAGGTCAGTTTGCATTTTAATCACATTGAATACAACACATACTTAACTAAACCATTCATGCTCAACAGCTTTTTGCATATCTTATCTTCTGCTAAGCACTCAGTGCCTCAGCTGGAGTGGAGAGAGTCAGAGAAGTCAATTTCAATTGCAATGCTTTTCCGAAGAAAAAAGCATTCTGTCTGAAACACAGTCATTTTGATTTGGGAACAAAAATCTCTGTTTTTTAATTCTTAATTTGTTTTGGTTACAAAACCTCCAAAATTCCCATTTTCAGGCACAAAATGTTTTGTACCCAAATCGAAATGCACAAGCCTACTTGAGGTATTAAATAACACCTTACACAATGTTTGATCCTCTGTTTCTTAATTTAGACTTATATTTTATAATTTTCTAGAGTATAGTAATATCTAAATTCAACTATGGGCAACAAAAATTCACAAGAACATTCTCCATTGCACTTCAGCATTCTCGGTAGCATTAAGTGTAGAAAAGTATCAGATACATGTAAACAGTTGCTGCCTAAGTTCCATGGGATGTTGCCTCGCCTGTTTTCGTAAAAACAGTGGTGCAGTTTGAAATGGGAATCCCCTCCTTGTTTGTTTGTGGGGTGGAAAGAGTGATGAAAGGAGGACACCGGGTAAAATGTTGCTATTGCAAAAGGTCAGTCTAATTGAGCATTTGCTCTGTTTAAAAATGAACACAATTTATTTATTTATTTATTTATTTATTTATTTATTTATTTATTTATTTATTTATTTGATTTCTATACTGCCCTTCCAAAAATGGGTCAGGGTGGTTTACACAGAGAAATAATAAATAAAATACGATGGATCCCTGTCCCCAAAGGACTCACAATCTAAAAAGAAACATGAAATAGATGCCAGCAACAGTCACTGGAGGTACTATGCTGGGGGTGGATAGGGCCAGTTACTCTCCCCCTGCTAAATAAAGACAATCATCATGTTAAAAGGTGCCTCTTTGCCAAGTTAGCAGGGGCAAGTTTTTGTGTACCACAGATGGCAGCATTATAGAAAGGATGAATGATGGCTTTAATATGTGTGTTTGAAACTTTGAATCTGCAGAGAAAACTATACACATTTCCAATTGGAATGCTGCAGCCCCCCCCACAGACACATACACATGACTGCTCACAGCAACGTTAGACAAAGATGTTTACCATCCTTAATAGATCATAAGGGACAGATTCAGCAATCCTGGGGGGAGCATTTTACTTTAGCAATGTGGGTTTATCAAAGCCTCTCAGAAGTGTAATTTCAAGAGCCATGCTTGTTTAACCAACAAGTCACACCATGGTAATAAGGCATATTAGTATTCTATAAGTACACTTCTTGGGTGTCGGAAATGTTCTTTTGAAAGGCAGCATGAGCTAACTAGCACATACCCTGCTGTGGTTCATTGCTATTTTCAACAATAATGCAAAAGTGCACAACTGAAGTAACAAACTGACCTGATGAACTGAGCATTGTAATTGCCCTGAAAGGAGATCCCATAACTTCTTCCCCATTGTAAAACTGTGTTTCTCTGTAACAGAAAATAGGCAATATTCAGTACAGTTGCTCTTTCTCTTCTATTTTTTTTTAATGACTATGCTTATAACCTCTAATTATTTCAGTTTAATTCATACTAGGGATGTATGGAACCCTTCTTGAGAAGTGTGGCTAGCCCTACTAAAACTCCGTTGGCTCCAGACAAAATTAAGTGATAATTTAAATCATTATCAGTAAATGAAAACACCATATGCATGGAATATGGGATTACAGTGGAATCCCATGACTTGTCTCCTGTAAGTGCAGCAGTTCTGGTGTATATGTGAAGTTTCTTCACCCATTGCAATGGAGAGGACTACTCTACACATCCATCAGAGGACAAATAGTTCTGCTATGGTATCAGCTCTTGGTGTATCCAGATATGTGCTTTCCTATTGTATTACCTAATATGCACTTTATGTTCTTCCAGTGCAGCTATTTTGACATTCCTGGGAAGTATTCAAGTGAGGTCTGACTGGCACAAAATAGAATGGAACTATTACTTCTCATGATCCGGATACTATCACTAGAATGGACTAAACCAGGGATTCTCCGCGTTGGGTCCCCAGAAGTTATTGGACTTCAACTCCCATAATCCCAAGCCCCAATGGCCTTTGGTTGGGGATTATGAGAGCTGAAGTCCAATAACATCTGGGGACCCAACGTTAAGAATCCCTGGACGAAACCATTTCAAACTATTGCTCAAAACTAATTTTGAATGCTGCCATGTAAGAAAACCAGTACACAGAAAACCAGCTCAACAGGGACAGTCTAGCCTAAACTTTGTGTACTGCGCTGATGTATTTGCAGGCAGTTATTAACATATGGGAGGTATTAAAATGTGACTTTCCATCCTCTGAAATTCGTTCTGCCACCTCATTCTACTGCATGTATAGACAGGGCCTAATCTCAGTAGAGAACACTGATAGCTTGCATTCTGCTGCTGAAATTTTATTCCTGCATCTTTTATTGGCTTAAAATACTTTAGATTCAAGATTTGGGGGGATGAGGTTTCATGTAGTATAGTGAGGGGGAGGGAGAATTTGTGTGTTTAAGTTCCATTTTTTACTTACCTGGCCTCCTTTCCTTGTACATAGGCTCTAATCTTACCATGCCAGCACTCTCTGACCTGGAGAGGGACTTTGGTAGGGGATCTCTATAAGGTTCTGCACATGACTGTTTTTTCTGGGCGGGGAGGGCATGGGTGGAAAGAAAGATCTAGCTTACCTTCCCCCCAGATGATCCCATATGTTGTGTTGGATGCACTGCTCTCATGCCCACATGATCTGCACTACTTCTGGCAGCATGGATCTCTGGAAATGTGTAGGGATGTGCACGGAACCACAGCAGGGAGACTCGAAGGTGGTGGGGGTCTCTCTTTAAGAGTAGGGGAGAGTGCACTTACCCCTCCCACCACTTTCCCCTTGCCAGCATCCATATTTTGCAAAACCGATCAGGGTGGCAGCATACCTCGCTGCCACCCTGTTGGCCTCGTCTTCCTGATATGACCAGAAATCACACTCCCAGGTGCATTGGCAGCTTCTGGTCATATCCGAAAGATGAGGGCAATGGGGCAGCAGGAAAGTATGCTGCTGCCCCGATCAGCTTTGCAATATGGACACCGGCGGGAGCGGTAAGTGCACCCTCCCTCGATCTTAAAGAGAGATCCCTGCTGCCTTCAAACTGGCAGAACCGCCAGTTCTTCAAACCAGTTCGGAGACCCATAAAGGACCTCTGAACTGGTTCCGTGCACATCCCTAGAAATGAGTCCTGGCCTCCAGGAATCCCTAAATGCACTGTGTGAGCAGTGTGGTGCATTTAGGAATTCCCCAGCAAATTGGCTGTTATAGGCACCTGACTCTGCGAATGCCTGAGTATACACACAACCCTAGATCTTGGGTAAAGGGCATGCTCATGCCCTTTAACCCAGGTAAAAGCCTGGGTAAAAAACGTGGGCTTATGAGATCCTGACCCTTCTCATGAGCAGCCCTATCCAGGTAGGACTGCCCTATCCTATGTAGGGCTGCATGTGTGCACAGCCTCTGTATTTAATATCTGATGGTAACTCACACTTACGCTATCAATAATTAATTAGTTGAGTTTCTACTGTGAGTGTGTGGAAACCTTGTAGTAACTGAAGATATATTCAAATTTGCTGAATCAGCTGTTGTATAGTCACACCTCCAAAGTAACAGGGTCTAATTGCTAGAGACAGCTAAAGGTTATCTGGGCAGCTGAGGTAACAACTAAATCAGAAATCTGACCTAGTTGCAACTAACTTTAACAATTTAGTTTTAAAGCCTGAAGGGCATAACTATCATGCAACATGATGAAAAAATCTCAGCGCAAGGAAGTTTAGACTGAGATGAGAAATAACTATATTGAATTTATTATTATTATTATTATTAGTAGTAGTAGTAGTAGTAGTACAAATAACTAAAGCCTAGATGGGGTTGATAGGGAATTGCTTGCTGTTTCTGGACTTCAAAATACAAGATATGGAGACAAAGCAGACTGTAATCACAAAGGTCTCTTCTGCATATAATCCTACCATTAAAGCATAAGCCAAAAGTGGCCAGTTGCAGCTGGTGAGTGATGTGGAACTGCCAGTCCTTTTTACATGCTATTTTGCATTCACTGCAATCACTAAATTGGTGCATAAAGCAATTTTTGCATTGGTATTAATGTAGTGCAACGAAAGTGCAGAAAGTGCTGGGCATGTTTTAGAATTAAATGAATGGAATCTTGGCTTTCTCTCTGTCTTCAGCTCAGACTGGATTGGGTGGGTGTTGAGTACTAAGCTATAATGACACAGCCTGACCTTGCCTCAGACATTTTGCACTTGATGTGAAAAGGTGTTTTGTTTTTTTTGAATTAAGCATACTTGAAGCTCATCACAAGACATGGGAAATGATGTACCCACTGGAATCATGTCTTGATCAGTCAGGTAAAGGCATTGATTTCTTCTTGTCCTACAACATTTCTGACTCTTTTGAACTTCTGTTCCCATCTTGCATTTTGCCTGCCCCTTCCCTTCCTGTCCTGGACACAATACTGACTTCGCTATGGTTTAGAATGAGGCGGGTCTCACGATCCGTGAGACCCGCTTTTTTAGAAACTGTGGGGAGAGCAGGCTAAGCTTGCTCTCCCCACAGACGAGCGGGCAGGAAGGCCTGGGTGGCCAGATTGGCCACCCACACGGTTGCTGGCTCCATGTCGGAGCTGGCGGGGGGTGGGGGAGCAGGGGCCGTGCGTGAGCACACAGGGCATACTGCCGGGAGACGGCTTTTTGCCTCCCGGCCGGGGGTCTACTCATGAGTAGGCACGGCGCAAAGGCGCAGTGCAGCTACTCATGATTGTAAAAAGCAGGTTTGCGGAGCACTCACTCCGCAAACCTGCTTTTTACCAGGGGTTCCAGAGCGGGTTAGCCACTCCAGAACCACCGGGCTCGGCTGCGAGCCCAGTGGTTCTGACGATCAGCAAAAATCGGGCAAGCGGAGGCAAGCCCGATTTTTGCTGATCGTCAGAATAGCCCCAATATTTTCTGCTTTGCTTGCCATCTGTGACCCTCGAAGTGATGACCCTCGAAGACTGACTTTTGATTTCCCAGCTGACCTTTGATATGAATGCATGTATGCATACGATAAGAATTAATATGACTTGTGAAATATATCTGTCCAAACTCCACTCAAATAGATGGTAGTCATTAAAACAGCTTTAGACCAGACCCAGAAAGAAACCTCACCTGCCCTCTGCATTTTTTGCACTCTCATGTTGTCTTTCCATTTTTAGCCTACTTTCCTTAAGGAAAAGTAAGCTTATGAGATCACCCAGCATTCGGTGTGTGTGTCCATGTGTCCCCCTCTATCAACTTCTCAATGCCTGGACCAATAAAAGCTGTAGTGGGCAGCCCACCAGTAACTACTACTACTACTACTACTACTACTACTACTACTACTAGTAGTAGTAATAATAAATAAATAAATAAATAAATAAATAAATAAATAAATAAATTTCTATACTGCCCTTACAAAAATGGCTCAGGGCGGTTTATACAGAGAAATAACAAACAAATATGATGGATTCTTGTCCCCATAAGGGCTCATAATCTAAAAAGAAACATAAGACATCAGCAACACTCACTGGAGGTACTTAGCTGGGGGTGAATAGTGCCAGTTACTCTCCCACTGCTAAATAAAGAGAATCACCATGCTAAAAGGTGCCTCTTTGCCAAGTTAGCAGTGGTTAACTACAGAGTTAACTGGGGAAAGCAGTTTCCTTTGATTGACAGTCTGAAGTCCCTAGGGGATAAACCAATCGGTAAACAAGTTGGGTGGGTCTAGGAGTCTCTTGAGGGGCTTCTGGGAAGAAGAAGTGGGTGCCCAGGTGAGAGGAACAATGGAGGCTTGCCAAGTTCTCTAAGGGTGAGTTTCTGTAGGTCCCTGGGGTTAGGTATTGCAGGGGGTTGGTTTTACCCCCTGCAATACCTGCAATACCTGTGGCAGCTGTGAAAAAGGCAAATTCTTTGCTAGGGATCATTAGAAAGGGGATTGAAAATAAAACGGCTAACATTATAATGCCCTTATACAAAACTATGGTGCGACCACACTTGGAGTACTGCGTACAATTCTGGTCACCACATCTTAAAAAGGACATTGTTGAACTGGAGAAGGTACAGAAGAGGGCAACCAAGATGATCAGGGGCCCAGAGTACCTTTCTTATGAGGCAAGACTACAACACCTGGGGCTTTTTAGTTTAGAAAAAAGACGTCTGCGGGGAGACATGATAGAGGTCTATAAAATCATGCATGGCATGGAGAAAGTGGAGAGAGAGAGATTCTTTTCCCTCTCATACAACACTAGAACCAGGGGTCACTCCATGAAATTGATTGCCAGGAGGTCTAGGACCAACAAACGGAAGTACTTTTTCACACTACGCGTGATCCACTTGTGGAACTCTCTACCACAGGATGTGGTGACAGCCAACAACCTGGATGGCTTTAAGAGGGGTTTGGATGACTTCACGGAGGAGAGGTCTATCAATGGCTACTAGTCAGAGGGCTGTGGGCCACCTCCAGCCTCAAGGGCAGGGTGCCTCTGAGTACCAGTTGTAGGGGAATAATGGCAGGAGAGAGGGCACACCCTCAACTCCTGTCTGTGGCTTCCAGCGGCATCTGGTGGGCCACTGTGTGAAACAGGATGCTGGACTAGATGGGCCGTGGGCCTGATCCAGCAGGGCTGTTCTTATATTCTTATGTTCTTACCTAAGTCCTGGTGAAGTTCAAGGGAAGGAAGCTAAGACATGTAGCTTCGGAAGGTTAGACATAGGAGAATGTATTTGAGTAAGACTTTTGTTAGAAGTTATTTTATTGTGCGTGTGTTGCTTTTTATACCCAAGTATCTACTTCTTGTAACTAACTGAGGTGCTTCACACAATCGGTGTGAAAACCATTCGGGGTAGTGCAGGGAGCCGTATCTGGGTGGCTGGATCGGCCGCCCACATGACTGCCGGCTCCATCATGGAGCCAGAAGGGGCAGCGGGGGTCAGGGGCCAGTCGGTCCCCGGAAGTTCCAGGATGCCCCGTGCAAGTGTATGGGGCATTCTGGAAAGACCCCCGGGGCTGGGAGTCTTGTTTCAGCCTCCCGGCGGGTCTCTCCTCATGTGTTGCCGTGGTGTGGAGCCATGTTGGCAGTACACAACCAACAAAACGGGTTTAGTGGAGCACTCACTCCACTGACCTCATTTAAGTTATTAGTTTTTGTTGTTTGCTGCCGGGAGCCACGTGGTTCCCGTGGCAGCAGACGACCGGGGAAATCAGGCTAGGCTCTCTTAGCCCGAATTCCCCTGGTCATGAGAATAGCTTCACTATCTTCAACCCTAACCTAGCAACTGATTAAGTTAAGCACTACCTGAGACCAGCTGGGCGTTTTGACAAACTCTTGTAATCACTAAGCTAATTCCCTTTTGCAACAGTTATGCTTAAAGCCAAAGACTTACTATTGTTTTGTAGTAAGCTAATAAATTGTTTTCTTTGTTTTTACAAGCCCTGTCAGAGTGTTTGACTACTTCTCAGACTGGAGGAGTGAGGGATGGAAAGCCTCTAGTCCACCCAGCCTCAACCAGAATTGCTAAGCTTGCTACTCTCCACTTAAACATATATATGTGGAACCACTTAATAATAATAATAATTTTTTTTTTTTTGCCTGCTAGATAAGTAAAGAGGGGGACTGAGAGTTTTAGCATTCCTATCCTAGCCAGAGGCAACAGTGGAGCTATTCTGACGATCAGTGGAAAGCGGGTTAAGGCTGCTTAGCCCACTTTCAACCTATTGTGAGACTCTCAGGGCTTGCAGTCGCGCCCGGTTGAGTCAAAGCGGGTCATCTGCTTATGTAGCCCTCCCCTAAGCCTGGGTTAGTGGAGCAAGCGCTCCGCTAACCCGGGCTTCCCAATCGTGAGTTGCCGTGCTGTGGCTCCATGCTGCGGCTACTCACTGGTAGACCACCGGAGGGGAGGCGAAAAGCCACCTCCCAGCTCCGGGGGTCTCTCCAGCATGCCCTGCTCACTCGTGCAGGGCATGCTGGAGCTTCTGGCGGCTGATCAGCCCCTGCTCCCCCCAGCACCCGTGGGCTCCGTTATGGAGCCGGCCGTCATGTGGGCGGCCGGTTTGGCCACCCAGAGCAAACTGTCTGCTTGTGTGCGGGGAGAGTGGGCTAAGCTCGCACTCCCCACTCATCCTTACAAAGCAGGTCTCACTGATCATGAGACCCGCCTTTCTGTGTTCTAAGGAGGGCTTGGTGGCAGTGAAACAATCTACCAGGGATTCTTTTTCTTTTTCTTCTTCTTTAAATTATTTTTTTTTTTAAAACCCAGTCAGCTCACCAGGTAACAGGGAGAGGTGCCTCAGCGATAATTCCTCCCACCTGAGCTGGCTGGTGGTTCACTACAGAACCAAATTGGATACAATTGTAGGGACACATAGGGAAATCTCAACAGAGTAGTTCGTTATGATGTAATCCACCCTGAATCAAGATGGCGGACTCCAACGTGTAAACGTTGGAGGCACAAGTGGGCTAACTTGTGAACTGCCTGATTTGAACCAAATTTGCTAGATAAGGACAACTCAAGGTCATAGTTAATAATGATGTCATCCACCCCAATTCAAGGTGGCAGGCATATGAACATTTAAGGCTGAAGTGGGCTAACTTATGAAGATGGTAATTATCAATTGTAGTGAAAGGAAAGTTGGCAGATTAGTTCTTACCAGAACAACTTGTGTATAAGGTGTATGGTCTGGGCTTTTAAATGACAGACCTCTGGAAGTGTTAAGACATATGAGTGCTTCACACAATGATTACTAGAGTAGGAGTAAGGAGTAAACTCCTTACAGTTTGGGAGGTGTGCACGCTCCTGGTATTTGATTGTGTGTGAGGATTAAAAAAAATCGGAGGCTTCTGTGATGGTGTGGTAATGACTTTTCCTCCCACCCCATTCAGCAGCTGGGTACAGCTGCTGGGTAGGAGGAAGCCCTCTGGTATTTTGCTGGGTAGGAAGGAGCCAACTTCTGGGGAGGAGGACGTGTTCTGGGTAGGAGGGAGCCCTCTGGTAAGCTGCTCCTTATGACATGATCATAGAATGAGCCTCTGACTTTCCTTTCCTCTCACAATCAAATATTGGGAGCACACAGAGCTCCTGAACGAGGGTAGGAGGCATCTTCTACTCCAGTAACGATTGTATGAACCATTCTATTTTGTTACTATGAGCTATATTTTCCCTACAAAATTACACCATTGCTTGTTGCACTTTCCACATTTCTCTTGTGTGTGTGTGTGTGTGTGTGTCTGTCTGTCTGTCTGTCCATGTGTGTGCATGTGGGATGGGGGGTGGGGAGAGAGAAAGAGAGATAGAGATAGATAGATAGATAAAAAGAAAGAGAGAGAGATTGAGAGAGAGAGAAAGATTCTGGTTAAAAACATGCATGCACCATCCCTCTTTATGCTGGCCTTGGGCCGAAATAAACCAATACATACATACATACATACCATCCCTCTTGGATGCCATCGGCTCAATCACTGTGGGCAACAGACCATGTGAACTTGCATATCTTCTGCCTGGCTTACTGCTTGATGCTTGTGATCAAATACATTACATTTCCAGTACCACTGATGACAAAGCAAGAAGCATTCCTTCCCCACAAATGTTAAAAGAGTTAAGGAAAGAAAAAGAATTGGAGGCTGCATGTAGGTTCCCCATTTGTTGGGAAGGATGGATGTGATTCTGTAATAACTTTATTTTAGGGTTGGTTTGTTTTTCCTAGTTGCCATCTGGGAGAAAGTGGCCTTTGATGACACGTTTAGCATTTCTGTTTGTATTTATGTAGCTGTTTTTAATATTAAAGGTCACGTTCTGCATTCTAATTGTTGGACTCTGCAGCGGTCTCTGGCATGGTGCCAGCTGTATAATTGCCATCTATAAATGCAAGCCAACAGTTCAACAGAAAACAGATTAGATGTTTGTGCTTTTTTTTTTTTTTGCTTTTGAATATTTCAGCATAATTAGCAAAGTAAGGAAATTAAATAAAAATGTTATAGTGTTGAGCCCAATTTGGCATTCGCTTTAACTTATTGTCCCCAGTGTTTACCTCAAGGCGAACTATCACCTACAAGGCTTTTAGTGGCACTTGGATCTAAATTTGAATATGTCACTGGAATATGTCCGTCTTTCCATATGAAGGGACCATTTTTACAGCTGAATGAAGAGGGCAATTTGTACATCTGATATTTCTAGCAAAGTTTGACAGGACATGATAATGATATTGGTGTCACTGGAAGGTATTCAGGTGTTATGAACATTATATCTACTGTACAAGACAGTAAGTAACATTCAGATGGTGAGGGTAAGAAGGGCTGCTTTATCCCGAGTTAGCTCTCCATCTGCCTTAGTTTCAGCGGCTCTGCAAGGCCTCAAGCAGAGGTCTTTCTCAGCACCTGTTGACTGACTGACTGACTGATTGATTATGTGCATCAAGTTGGTGTTGGCTCTTAGCGAACACATAGGTAGATTCTCTCCAGGATGATCCATCTTCAACTTGTCCTTTAACATCTCTCAGTGGTGCATTCATTGTTGTCATAACTGAGTCCATCTGCCTTGCTGCTGGTCGTCCTCTTCTCTTTCCTTCAACTTTTCCCAGCATTATGGACTTCTCAAGGGAGCTGGGTTTTCGCATAATGTGTCTGAAGTATGATAGTTTGAACCTGGTCATTTGTGCCTCGAGTGAAAATTCTGAATTAATTTGTTCTATGATCCATTTGTTTGTTTTCCTGGTTGTCCTCAAAAGTCTTCTCCAACACCAAAGTTCAGAAGCGTCAATGCTTTTTCTATCTTGCTTCTTCAAAGTCCAGCTTTTTCATCCATAGAGTGTCACGGGAAAAAACCATTGTCCGAACGAATCTAATCTTTGTAGGTATGGACATGTCACGGCATCTAAATATCCTTTCCAAGGCCTTCATTGTAACCTACCAAGAGCTAGTCTGCAGTGTATTTCTTGACTGCTGGATACTTTACTGTTGATGGTGAGTCCTAAAGGCAGAAGCTATCAAGCACTTCAATGTTTTCATTATCAATCCTGAGGCTGGTTGCTGTATCCATTGTCATTTGTTTAGTCTTCTCTACATTTAGCCGTAGTCCCATTTTTTCACTCTGCTCCTTCACTTTCATTACTAGAGCTTGCAGATCATCTGCATTCTCAGCTATCAGAGTGGTGTCATCAGTGTAGCGCAGGATATTGATGTTTCTTCCTTCAACTTTAAAACCACGCTCATCTTCTTCCAATCCAGCTTCTCTCAGTCTATGTTCAGCATATACGTTGAATATATAAAGAGAAAGTATACAGCCTTGTCTTACTCATTTGCTGATCTAGAACCAGTCTGTTTCACCATGTTCAGTCTGGACTGTGGCTTCCTGTCCTGTGTAAAGGTTTCTCATGAGAACAATGAGATGTTCTGGGACACCCATTTTCCTAAGGAAAATGCACCTGTTACATCATCCATTTAACTGAAGATGCCATTGAACTTGAGAGCTTCTATGTGTCAAGTATGAGCTTTACCACTGAACTACAGCCCCTTTTGGTCCTACAGCTACATGAATGCTGATGACTGGGAGGCACATGCAGTGTTCCCTCTAACAGGGATTCCCAGATGCTGTTGACTACAACTCCCAGCATCCCCAGCTGCAATGGCCTTTGATTGGGGATTATGGGAGTTGTAGTCAACAACATCTTGGAATCCTTGTTAGAGGGAACACTGGGCACATGCTACTTGCTTAGCACCTGTAACTGCATTTTCAGAGGCTATTTCCCCATCTAGGTAAGAGCAGCACTTCTGTCCCTTTGCAGCCACAGAAAAGCAAAGGCATGGTAATGTTAGCCTCGGCAGAGGGTAGATATGGGCAGTTCCCCTGCAGGGACATTTTCCTTGTGTCAACTGTATATACTGCAAACACACATGTAGAGAAACTGTTTTTCATAATTCTGTGAATAATTAAAACATTAGATGTTTTACTACATGCAATACTACTTATATTATTTATGCCACTGAATGTCCTGTAAATACCTATAGATAGTGAAAACCATTAGAAACTTTAAAAAACCTATTGTGGAACATAAATACAACATTCAAAACAATAAAAGCAGGAAACCATTGGTAAAATATTTCTCCAGATATGGCTATAAATCCACTCACTGACATCCTGACTAATGGTACACACATTCTGCTAACAAAAGCTTGCATACAGCTTCCTATATGCTCCCTGCTTCTGAAGTGTGGGTGCTCTTGTGTAACTGTGTGACAATTTCCACTGCTTTCCTCTTACTCCGGAAGCAGTTTTGGACAGCAGAATCACATCCCTGAGCAGCCCCGCAGGAATGTGTTTCCATTGGTCAAAGAGTGTTTCCAGAGCAAGGGGAGAGCAGCGAACATAGTTGTGCTCCTGTGCAGTAGAGACCGCACTTTGGAGGCTAGCAATATGCACTTGCATTTGTTAGAAGCATGCATGCACTATTAGGAGGAAGTCAGCCACTGATTTTATATTTTGGGCTGTGGGACAAGTAAAAAAAAACACAGAATGACAATCTGTTAATGAGAAACGAATCCAAATTTTAAGAATTATTATTATTATTTATGTATTTGATTTATATAGAATGCAAATCCTAGTTCCAATAGAATGCAAATCCTAGTTCCAAAAAAGTGAGAATACTCTTCACTTTTCCAGGAAAACATATGATGAACTGTTAGTAAAGAAAACCAAGTGTGACAAATTAGTCCTTTGACTAAGCTTAACTAGGACACATTGCATAGCAGTATGGAAAGCAGATAGTGGAGGGACTGCTTTTCTCAGTGTTGATGTTTGTCAGCCTCTGATAACCGCCCCCCTGCCTCCCCCCCCCCCCCCCGGCCCAGTGTAATTTTATCAGGAACCAGTTTATTTTTCATGTTGAAGATGGAGGTGTTTCAATAGATTGTTATAATTAAAGACAGATTTTTTTCATCCTTTCTGCTATGTACACTGTTTTGAGGACTCTTTTTGTTTGAAAAGTGGTATATAACAACAACAGTAATAGAGATGGTATATTGTCTAGGATCCCTGGAGAGTATCTATCTATGTGGTCGCTAAGAGTTGACACTGACTTGACGGCACTTAATCAATCTAGCAATCAATGGACTAGGATTATAAGCACAATCAGTCAGATTTAACTGGAAAATCGGGACTTTTATACATTCATCTGAGTTTATAGATCCTACATTGCCTGGTGTGATGTACTATATAATAGATTTATATCGATAAAGTAAGTAATTGTGTAGTGGTCAATCTTAGTCCCTTAAATATATTAAAGATTGGTTTTTCATTTTTTTTAAAGTCCTATATTAATTTTCTGAAAACTATGGATTTTATAGAACAAACTTTGTGTGTTATGGTGGGATTTAATTCTGCAGTTAACCCCAAGGGGAAAGCTACAGCTCTAAATAAATTAGGCATTTTTAGTAGATCAATAAAATGGTTTTATTAGTACCTTTGGGTTTTCCTGTCATTCTCTCTCTCTCTCAGTGGCATAAGGCCAGTGTGCAAGAATTTTTGAGTTTCCCATTGATCCCTATAAGGAAATTAAGATTTAAGATGGAAATTCAGGTTCAGCTCCCCATAGTGGTTGACCATGTACATTGCACATGTTTGATCAATTGTAGATCCACCCCTGATTGCTCTCTCTCTCTCACTCTCTGCTGGATATGTTTGTGTCCATATATGTTTACAGAAAAGCTATAAATATGTCACACCCATTTGTCTGGATCCATATGCAGATAGATAAGCTATAATAAAAAAGAAAAAATGATATTAGGGAATGAAGGATCAAACAGCATGTGACATTTAAAGCGTTATTAGCCCCCAACTCTGTTGCCAGATTTGGCTTTTTTAAAGCCAAATTTTGGGTTATGGCCAATTTGACTCACGAGTATACCCCTTAGATTCTGGCCCCCCTGGCCCAACAAGCGCTTTGTTTTCTTCAGTCAACACCAGCCAGATCAGAGGGGGTCTGCAGATCAGGACTACAGCAGTGAGGTGAGGTTAAGGAAAGAAGGCACCACTGAGCTATTAAACGGGATGTTGCAAATTTTGCCTCAGAACTCACTAGGCACCCTATGGAAGCCTCTGCCTTTCAGCCACCCATCTGCGGTATGGGGCTAATACTGACATATCTTCCAAGGGTGTTGAAGGGATAGCAAAAATATAATGTTTGTGAAGGACTCTGAAGTTTTGAAAGTATTATTGCTGCAGCTTAATTACTATTAAATAAGTATTTCTTCTGGAGCATTAATTTGTGATTCAAAATATCCCACTTCATAGAAACTATTTTCAAATATTCCTTGTGACATGAATTAAAAATGGATGGAACCTTGGTTTTAAAAAAGATTTCATGGTTTTAAAAAGCCTATTTTGGCTTCCCCTACAATTCCTCAGTCCTTCTTCTGATGATCCTGAGCAACACGGGAACTGCTACAGCATGCATTCTTTCTGCCGTGCTTCAGAAACCTCAAAAGCTTTGGTCTTCAAGGGAGAAGACCATGATATAGTTCCTTCCCACACTAGCACCATTCTTCCAGGAAACTGAATAAGTTGTGGTATGGGGAGGTCTTATGGCGAGGGCTTCTCTCACATGGTTCAAATTTTCTAGTGGTACTGGATCTGGTGGTGTAGGAGGAGTATACATTACAGAAGATCCCATGCCAGAAATAGCATCAAAAAGGGCTCTGAAATGTTTCATTTGTGGAGGAATTGCCCAAATAGTTTTGAATTTCACTTTATGCAGAATGTCAGTGAAAAACATTCTGGCACTTTAATCGGCCCTTATTGATCAATGTAGAATACCTATGACAATGGCATATAGTTGGCCAACTGCTTTTTCCTCCTGAGCAGCTGAACAAAGATACTGATATGATACCTAATTCAGTTTAAAATGAATCAATCTAAATTTGTCCACCCTTTCTGGGGGAAAAAAGTTGAAGTGTGGGTGGCATTGATAGTCTTTCCTAGTCTTCAGGTATTAATTAGATAAAAATAAATGGCTTTGAACATTTATTTTACAAAGCTGGAAGAAAAAATAATCATATGCACCCACTACAGAAAACCCATCCCCATCAGTAGTGTCAAGTCAATCTTAATTACAATGATTATAAAGTAAGAAATATCAAGTAAGAAAAAACTGAACCATATATCCAGGGTGGACTATTTTATAGTACTAAAAGGGTTGCAGGATTTGGTGCATCTCAGGGAAATCCAAGAGGCTTCACACCGTACTCTTTTCCCCCCTTCCATTTGAGGATTCCCAGCAATCACTAAGCAGATACTTACATGGTCAAACAATTTGTGAAATGAATAATCATTAATACATTCTACAGCTATTCCTATGATTCTGCAGTTACCAATCTGGCACCCATACAAGCACATGGCAGTGGCAGCACTTTCTTGAGCTGCCACAGTTGGTACAAACCACCCAGAAACTTGTGTTTTGGGTGGTATACAAATATGTCAAATAATAATAAATGTCAGTGACCAAAAATATATACCTCATGTGGAGGCAACAGTGTCACCTCCAGCTTAGCATAGACCACCCATAGGTCCACCTGCAGCCCCATGCTCTCCTGAGGTGCTTGTGGCAACCTGTGATGGCTCAGTTCACCCACTGTATCTTTGAACATGAACAAGTGTCATGGTCAGGTAGTAGCATTTCCTCTGCACTGTGAGTGGAAAGGAAGGCAAGGGAAACAGTAAGGCCCCTTTTGCTCCTGCCTTCTTATAGCCTGCCCTGCTGCCCCCAAGTGCAAGGCTTGTGTTCTCTGGCTGCATCTTCCAAACAGCCCCCAAACATCCAGGTCTCGATTGCTTAATTTGAATAAAGTGGGATGGTGCTCAGATGTGGAGTGGGTGACAAAGACAAAAGACAATGTATGAATAACAACGTTAAATCTTTTTACTAGAAACAGCACACAATAAACAGTGTTGTATATTAGAAAAAGTGATCAAAATATCTTTATAGAAAAAAAGAAATAGAGTAACAAAATAACAAGGGATAAATGCATCCCTAGCTAAGCCTAAACTAGACTGGTTTCCTATTTATTTCAGCCAGATCCTGACCAGCCAATGCCTTTTAGCTCTCATGGGTTTCTTGCCTTTTGTTCCTTGCTTCCCAGCATTCTTATTCACCTTTCTCTATCCTGATTATCTCTTCTTTCCATGACTGGCACTCTGGATTTTTAATTTGATTGAAATAGTTGCTTTCTCGCTCTAAATTGCGTAGCTTTGTTATGGACAGAACATACTTTCTGACATTTCACTTAACATTTTCCCTCTTTTTGTAATATTACCGTTGCCTTGTGTTTCATCCTCAGTAATTATAGAGGAATATCCTTTTCTTTTCTTTTTAAAACACCCTAGTTTATAGATGGCCTTTAAAATAACTGGAAATGGTTACAGAATCCCTCCTCAGCCTTTTCTTTTTCTTTAGCATGATTAATTCTTCACAATATTCCACATAGATTTCCCATTGCACCTTGTTCTCGTTCAACTCTGCTTGGATTTTGAGAACAATTAAAACATAGAATCCCAAACATTATGTCCTAAACATTATACAACACATTAACAGAAGATTACAGTTATTTGATGCTTAATGATTTTGTGATAAAGCTGCATATGTTTTTAAGCAAAAAGGCTTTGTTTCTTTGTTACATAAGAACAGCCCTGCTGGATCAGGCCCAAGGCCCATCTAGTCCAGCATCCTGTTTTACACAGTGGCCCACCAGATGCCGCTGGAAGCCTACAGGCAAAAGTTGTGATTTTCATTTGTCACTTATTGAATCTCTCTCTCTCTCTCTCTCTCTCTCTCTCTCTCTCTCTCTCTCTCTCTCTCTCTCTCTCTCTCCCCCTTGAATCAGAATTTGGAACCATCTATTACCCGCTGTGATGTGTTTAATGAATTCTTTGTGGGGAAAATCTCTCGTATTCGGGCTGACTTGGATTTTGTCTCTGCACTTACTTCAGTATCTGATGCAGAGGTATCCAGTGACTCTTCTTATGTGGTTAGGCTGGATCAGTTCCAGTTTGTGACTCCTGAGGATGTGGACAAGTTGATTGGAACAGTGCGGCCCACCACCTGTGCTCTTGACCCTTGCCCGACATGGCTTGTTCAATCTAGCAGGGAGGTTGTTGTAGAAGGCCTGGTAGAGATAATAAATGCACCTCTGAGGGAAGGTAGGATACCTCCTAGTCTGAAGGAGACAATTTTTAGACCACTTCTAAAGTTTAAAGTTAAAGTTTACGCGTCTTTAAGGTTTTTCCTCATAGGGTATACATGGAGCTTTCAGCAGCCCCATAACTGCACTTGGGGGGTGCTGGTGTGGCCTGGAGCGAGTGGTAGTGTAGTGCACATAGGGTGCCAATCTATGTGCAGGGTTCTGTTGTTTCAGAGGTATTCTGAGTGTGGATTCTATGATAGCAAACTAGAGTGGATTCATGGTGTTTCATTGAAAATCTCATTAGCTATCATAGAATCCACACTCAGAATACCTCTGAAACAACAGAACCCTGTACCCCATGGGTTAGAAACCCATGGGGGTGGTTGGCACCGTATGTGCACTACACTACCACTCGCTCTGGGCCACCCCAGCACCCCCCAAGTGCAGTTATGGGGCAGCTGAAAGCTCCATGTATACCCTATGAGGAAAAACCTTAAAGACGCGTAAACTTTAACAATTCCCCAAAAATCAGCCCTCTGCCCAAATCCTTTGAAAAAATTCAGGTAGCTTCCTTGACCCTACCTGGCACTACCACCAACCCCACACTGCTCTAGGCCACCCCTTTGCCCCCCGCATGAAGCTATACATTTGCTGACACCTCAATGCTTCTCTATGGCGAAAAACCTTAAAGACGCATAAACTTCAACAATTCCCCAAAAATCAGCCCTCTGCCCAATCACTCTGAAATTGGGGTGGTATCCTCCACCCATTAGGCACTACCACCCCACCCCACTCTTTTTGCCCAGATCCCACGCTATGCCCCTGATCTGCCCCAAAGACACTAAAACTTCACAAATTCCCCAAAAATCAGCCCTTTGCCCAATTCCCCTGAAATTTGGGTGGTAGCCTCCAACCATTGGGCACTACCACCCCACCCCACTATTTTGGCCCTGGGACCCGTTTTTCTTACCCGAATTGATTCAGATTCGGATTTAATCCGAATCAGAACCGAATCAGGGGTGATTCGGGAAGCCCAGATTCGGGCACAGAACAGAACGGGGGTGATTCGGTTTGGGTCCCAAACCGAATCACCGAAAACCTGAATTGCACACCCCTAATGGGTAGGAGGGAGTCCTCTACTCCAGCTGCTGCTTACCACCAGGGGCGTATCTAGGGTGGGGCAGGCAGGGCACATGCCCTGAGCGCCACTTGAAGTGGGGCGCCATTTTTTAAATTCTTTTTTTAAAAATGGCTGCTGAAAACAAAATGGCTACCAGTCATTCTCAAATGGCCTCTGTGCATGTGCGGTGGCCATTTTGTTTTCAGTGGCGATTTTTTTAAAAAAAAAAAAAATTAAATGGCCACTGCACATGCTCAAATGGTCCCTGCGAGGCCCTAGATGCCAGCGGGGGGAGGGGGAACCTTTGCAGACCCCCCCAGCATTTAGGAAGCCCCCCAAAGGGGCTACAGGTAATTTCTTTTTAAAAAACATTTAATATAATATAAGTCACTGTACACATATTTAGTTCGGCACTATGTACAGAGAATCAGGACTTGTGAATACTGAGCTGAAGCTTATGAGCTAGGATGGTATTCATTTGCTCTTATTTTGCTTCTTCTGATAAGTGAGTTAAATGTGATGTCTTAATAATATGGCTATTAATGGTGAGTTTGTCTTTGAATCAGTGTGAAATCCTTAGTATTAAGGCCCACTGGTAGTTTCTTACTCTCTTTCTCTCATTTTAACTATCTTTCTGAAATACTAGAATATATTCCAAGCAGTGACACAGTTTACTCTCCATATCCTTTAATGATTTTCAGAGTATCTGGGAAAAGTCAAATTCTCCATTTATTTTTAAAGCTTATGTAATAGTGATGCTACAATGCATAGTAGAGAATTAGACAGGCGCTTCTATTTAGTTTTCCAAGTACACCTCCACATCGTATTTGGGTATTTCATGAACCCCAGCACACTGAAACTGGTAGTTTCCTAGCATTTTTGGGTCTGGCTACGTCCACTGCTAAATAGTTTTTGAAATATTAAAAGATTTAATGATCATGACTTGTATTTTTCAGCTGATATTATGCTAAAGCTATCTGAAAGATGGGTGTCAGATGTTTGGACAGGGGGCGCAATTTGCTTGCCATAGGTGCTATTTTCCCTATATATGCCTCTGACCACATGATCACGGATGGAGCATTTGACCTTGTTGTCCACTTCCAGATTATCAAATATCAGCACTGTGCAGAGCTACCAAACAAGGGTAGGAGGCATCTCCAATCATTCTGTCTTAAGGATATCTTTTAAAGTGAAACACTGGTAGCAGTATCATGGGGGAGGCAACATTGGCACCAGTGTTGTATCTAATTTCTCCCCCCCCCCCATCTGTGTGTGGAATGAGTTTTGTTCTGGATGGCAGTATCAAGGCAGTGCAATGCATTCAGAGTTGAGTCTTCCTGATTCAACCTAAGCGGGATCTAAAACTAACTGATCAGACATTTTAAAAAATCTATAAGCATATGCATGCCTTAGATGGAATACCGCTTGGCACTCCAGCTGTTGCTGAACTACAATTCCCATTTATTTTGGCTGAGGATGGTGGGAATTGTAGTTCAGCTACAAATGGAGTGCCAAGGTTGCCTAATATGGTTTTGTTTAAAACCTTAAAAATAAAGCTATTGTAGGCTTAGAAGAATTAGCGAAGCTATTCTGGAGATCATCAGAAAGTGGGCTAAGGGAGACTAGCCCGCTTCCTGGTGACTGTTGGAATTACCAGGCAATCCCGCTTCCTGGTGACTGTCGGAATTACCAGGCGAGCCCGGTGGTTCCAAGGTGGCTAATCCATCTAATTCCCCCTCCCCTTAAATAAGGTTAACGGAGTGAGCGCTTCATTAACCTTGTTTTTCTGCTCGTGTGCTACTGCTGCACATGACGATACACGAGTAGATCCCCTACTGGGAGCCTACAAGCAGCCTCCTGGGTTCGGGGGTTCCCCCAGAATGCCCTGCTCACTTGTGTGGGGCTTCCAGGGGCTGAGCAGCCCCCAATCCCTGCAGCCCCCAACAGCTCTGTGATAGAGCCGGTAGTCATGTGGGCAGCCAATTCAGCTGCCCAGGGCTCCGCAGACAATTAATTGTCTGTGGGGAGAGTGGGCTAAGCCCACTCTCCCTGCAAACTACCCCGCAAACCACCACTGATCATTTGAAGCGCCTCAGTGTGCTGCAGTGGATAAATTGCCCAATTTGGACTAGGGAAAGTTTGGGTTCTTAGTCAGCCCTCAAGCCATTCATTGATTGGCTTTGGGCAAGTATCTCTGATCACAGGTTAGGATAAACTAGGCTCACCCAAATATGAAGCTTTTTAGAGAGATATTATGATGCCAATAGGAAAAATACAATAGTGCTGCAACCCTCTAGCAGGAAATCCCATTAAATAGAATGAGGCTTACAGCAGTCTGTGCACAGGACTGTACTGCCTAGTTCCGTACCAGTGGTGGCCAATGTCACTGGGGCTAGGGGAGCAGAGAGTGGGTCAGGTGGGCACATAACAGGCCACAGATGCCTTTCTCTCTCTTCTCACCTTGACACATCTTTAATTTGAGCCTCACTGACTGTTCATTGACTGGATTGAGCTGTGCAGGCCGGTCATTCACTGGGAATCCCAACCTAGTGAATGGCCAGCCCATGCAGCTCAATCCAGAGAATGACCAGCCTGCATGGCTCAAGTTAAAGCTGGCAGGGCAAGAGCAGGGGGAGGGAAGATGGGGTTGCGGGAGAGAGAAACACAAACACAGCTTCAGCTCATTCTGCACCTATCTGCCCCATCCTCTGCCTCCCCTCAACTCTGGCGGTATTGACCGTGACTACACCATATTACTGCACGTTTAGAAAACACTAAAAGATTGGACTTTGTCTTTTTCGTGTACATTTGTTCACTCCAAATTAGTAATTGCATTGAAAAGCTGTTAGCACAGCTTTTGGACACAGTGGGAGTTTAGAAAAGTTTTGTTCATCATGTCGATAAGGAAAACAGAGTCATTTTTAGCACTGCTCTAAATTTTGCTCAGATCTTAATCTAAATCTATCACTTTTGATGTATGCTTATTGCCAGACCAAAGATGCTTTAATATGAAAGAGCATTCTTGCCATGCATCATAAAACTGATTTCCAGCTTTCCTGATTCCCAGTCACATATGCAAGTCTGGTAGCTCTCACAAGAACAACTGACATTTTAGAGTTAGACTACTTAAAATAACCTTTTTGATTACTTCACCAGAATAAAGTTAACTACTTGAAACCCCAGACAGAGTTGGGAGGCTCTGTAAATCTTTAAAGTGAGCCCACAAAATCTTTGCTCTAAAATGGGACTTAAAGAGCATGCTTTAGGGCTCCTCCAGCTACTACATTTTGAAGGTAACTGGAACTCTGATTTAGAGTGTCATCACAAAGTCATCACAAACTAAACATTCTGGCAGTGGACCCTTGTTCTTATTTATTTTTATTTTATTTTATTTTATTTGTACACTACCCCAAACCTCCATTTCTGGATGGTTTGCAGCAAAATAAAACAAATTAAAACCATAAAACAATTTAAAACCAAAGCTTGGGTGAATAAATGTCTTTAAAGATGTTTTAAAGTTGTCAGAGATGGGGAGGCTCTTATTTCAGCAGGGAAAGCATTCCAGAGTCTCAGGGTGGCAAGAGAGAAGGCCTGTCCCTGTGTAGCAATAGCAATAGCAATAGCACTTACATTTATATACCGCTCTATAGCCAGAGCTCTCTAAGCGGTTTACAATGATTTAGCATATTGCCCCCAACATTCTGGGTACTCATTTTACCGACCTCGGAAGGATGGAAGGCTGAGTCAACCTTGAGCCCCTGGTCAGGATCGAACTTGTAACCTTCTGGTTACAGGGCGGCAGTTTTACCACTGCGCCACCAGACAAGCTGGTGGCAACTGCAGACAAACCTCTCTGGATGATCTCCATGGGTGATGTGACTCATATTGAAAAAGACTGCTTAGGGCTTTATAGGTTATAACCAACACCTTGTATTTTGCACAGAAACTGATTGGTAGTCAGTGTCGTTTTTTAAAAATATAGGAGTAATATGGTCTTTATAGCCACCTAATGGCTCAGCGGGGAAATGCTTGGGTATCAAGAAAGAGGTTGCCAGTTCAAATCCCTGCTGGCACATATATATCAGGCAGAAGTGATATAGGAAGATGCTGAAAGGCATCACTTCATACTGTGTGGGAGATGGCAATGGTAAACCCCTCCTGTAGTCTTCCAAAGAAAACCACAGGGCTCTGTGGGCAGGAGGAGTCGAAATCGACTCTATGGCACACTTTACTTTACTTTAATATGGTCTGTATGAGATAACCTGGAGACCAACCTGGCTGCTGCATTCTGTACCAACTGCAGTTTCCAGACTATGTACAAAGGCAGACCCACTTAAAGTGCATTGCAGTAATGGAGGTTACCAGCATACAAACCACTGTTCTGAGGTCATTTATCTCAAGAAACAGACGTAGCTGGCTTATCAGCCGAAGCTGATAGAAAGCACTTCTGGCCATTGCCTCAACCTGAGATGCCAGGAAGAGGTTTGGGTCCATAAGCACTCCCAGACTGCACATCTGTGCCATCTAGGGAAGTGTGATCCCATCTAGAACTGGTAGATAAAAAATGGCTCCTGAGTTCTGACCCCACACAATAAGTACCTCTGTTTTATTTGGATTCAGTCTCAGTTTGTTATGTATATCATAGCATACTATACTGTACTGTACTATACTGCGTGCTAGTACTTTATTGATCTCCTTGCCCACCGCCACAGTCCCTGCTCAGTGTCATAAATTTCTTTATACACTCAGTTTTTGACCTCTTGATTGCCTGATACAATAGTTAGTGAGTCAAATGATCTTACTAAGTTGACCATGACTTTAAAATGGAGGAAGGAGATGTCCTCAAACAACCTGTGGGGTGATGAAGACTGTCCTTTCAGTTAACACCTGACATGACCCAACATTGCTCCCTGTCCTCAAACTTTCACACAGTCTGAAGGCTTTCTTTCTTTCTTTCTTTCTTTCTTTCTTTCTTTCTTTCTTTCTTTCTTTCTTTCTTTCTTTCTTTCTTTCTGTCTCTCCCCCTCCCCTCCCTCCCCCTTCCCTTTCTCTCTCTCTCTTTCCCTTCCCCTTCCTTTCTTTTTCTTCCCCTCCCTTTTCTCTCTCTCTCTCTTCCCCTCTTCCTTTATCTTCCTTCTTCCTTTCTCTCTTCCCCTCTTTCTTTCTTTCTCTTCCCCTTTCTTCCTCTTTTACCCTCCCCCCTCTTTCTTTCTCTGTTTCTCTCTCCTCCTGGAGTCTCTTCTCCCCATATCCTCCAGTGCATACTTCTTCTTCCCCCCCACCCGCCTTCAGCCACCCCCATACCTTTCCACTGCACCCCCAACATCAGGAATGGGGAGCCCACTTCAGCACCTAGAGAACAGCTCCAGCATGCACGGACTTCTCCAGTTGGGTCCTGGTGCTTCTGCTTCTTCTGGAGAGAGCTGGAGGTGGAAGTCTTCCATCTCCACCACCACCACCCCCGTGCCAATCCTCTTTGCCGTGCTTCCCCTCCTGTGCCAGCCAGCGAGGTGCCCTTTCGCGAGGCTGCTTCGCCTCCGGAACTCAGCAGCAAGAGGCGAGTGGCATTGGGGAGGGGGTTGCTCTCGGAGCCTCCCTTGAACAAAGGGAGCTGCTGCGGCCACTGTTGGGAGCAGCCTTACCTCAAGGAAGGAGCAGAGTGTGTTCCTTTTTGTGGGGCTGCATTTAATGAGGCAGCCACCCTGCTCTGCCCTGCTTCGTCACTCGGCCCACCTCCTCCTCGGGCACCTCCAGCGCTCCATGATTTCTCTGGGCCCCCATCACTGCCTTCTCTCCCTGCCACCACCTTCTCTCCTCCCCCCACCGCCTTCTTCTCCCACCGGTCGACCCGCCGCTGCCTCCTGCCGCCGCCTCCGGCCCGTTGCCAGCCGCCATCGCTGTTTTCTCCCCCGTCCCCATCATTATCTGAGCAGCTGCTTGCAAACTCTCACAAGAGCTGGGATTAGCCACGGGTATGTCTTAGAGAAATAAATATAAATATTATATCATATTATCCTCATCCAGCCCATTACTGCCTCCAGGTAGGCATTTGGGGAGGTTATGCCTTCTCCTGATGATGCTGACAGAGAGAAATAGATTTTGTTGCCATCAACATAGTGATAACACCCTGCACCAAATCTACACATGGCACCCTGGGGTGAACCATATAAATGTTAACATTTCAAAGAACAGTCTGCAAGGGACAACATCTGGAATCTGCCCAAGAAGTGGGAGCGGAACCACTGCAAAGAGGTGTCTCTCACTCCCAACCCAGTTGGAAGTCCAGATGGTCCAGAAGGATACTATGGTCAATAGTATTGAAAACTGCTGAGAGATCCAAAAGGACCAAGAATATCACACTCCCTCTGTCAATTCCCCATTGGAGATCATCCATCAGGCCAACCAAGACAGTTTCCACTTCATAGCCTACCCCAAAACCAGTTTGAAATGGGTTTACATAATCAGTTTCTTCCAAGACTGTCAGGAGCTGGGAGGCCACCACCTTCTCAGTTACCATGCCCAGCTATGAAAGGTTGGAGATAGACAAGCCTATAGTTGCTTAACTCTGAGGGATCCAATGCAGGCTTCTTCAGAAGAGGTCTAAAAACTGGCTCCTTAACACAGAAAAGCATCCTGTCCTCCCTCAGAGAAGTATTTATAATCTCTATCAGGCCTTCTACAACAACCCAACAGAACAGGTGGTAGGCCGCACCACTCCAAGTAGCTTATCATCAGTAGTCACAAACTGATACTGATCTGGCATAAGAAGAGTTGCTGGACACTTCCGCATTAGACTCTGCAGTAATTGTGGGATCTGAACCTGTTGACCCAAACATAGCAATAGCAATAGCAATAGCACTTACATTTATATACCGCTTTATAGCCGGAGCTCTCTAAGCGGTTTACAATGATTTAGCATATTGCCCCCAACATTCTGGGTACTCATTTTACCGACCTCGGAAGGATGGAAGGCTGAGTCAACCTTGAGCCCCTGGTCAGGATCGAACTTGTAACCTTCTGGTTACAGGGCGGCAGTTTTACCACTGCACCACCAGGGGATATGAGAGATATCTCATATGAGAGAGAGAGATGAGAGAATATGAGAGATTTTATCCACAAAAAACTCATTAAAATGTCACAGCGGGTAATTGATGTTTCCAAATTCTGATTCAAGGGAGGAGGGGCATATTCTAGTCCTCTCAGAACCCTGAACATCTCTTTTGGGTGTGAGCTTGCGGATACGATATGAGCAGAAAAGATTTGCTTCTTTGCTGCATGTATTGCCTGAGCATAGGTCCTCAAATGTGCTCTATGCTATAATCTGTCAGATTTGTGTAGAGTTTTTCTCCACTTGCACTCAAGTCATCTAGCTTGCTGCTTCAGCTCCTGTAGTTCTTCCATATACCAGTTTTTAAGCAGGTTGGAGAGGACACTTAGGAGCAATCATGCCTACTGCCCTGGTGAGTATGCTGTTCCAGTTCTCCACCAGGGCATCAACGGAATCACTGGCAGAACCAACATTAAACCTTTCTTAGGCTTCTCGGAATCCTATTGGAGCCAATAACCTTATCAGGCAGACCATCCTAATAGGCCCCACACCTCTGAGGATGTGGGACATGATTGTGATTCCATTCTTAACCAGATGGTGGTCTGTCCATAACAATGGGGAAATCATAGGAGTCCCCACCCGTGGAACACCACCCTGATTAGACTAAAAGGCCAGATCAAGTGTGTGACCAGCAACATGCATAGTTCCTGAGACTGCTTGGGATAGCCCATAGTTTTCATGGTCACTATAAACTCCTGACCTGCCCTGGTCAAACTGGTCTCAAAGTGAAAATTGAAGCACCCTATCACCATACGCCTGGGAGACTCCAACGCCAAGCCCTAGACCAGCCCCCCCCCCAGCTATTTTTGGACTACAACTCCCATAATCCTCTGCCACAGTGGTCAGTAGCTAGGAATTATGGTAATTGTAGTTCAATGTCTGCAGGAGGGCCAAAGTTGTGCAGCCCTGCCCTAGACCAAGTCTGTTAGCTCAGTTAGGGACTCAGTTGAGTGGTGGGGTGATCAGTTTACCAACAAAAGTCCCACTTTATCCCCAGTCCCCAATCTTAAGTACACACATATGATATGGTCAGAAGTCCGGATAGTCCACATGGAACTGTAGCATCAGTCCACATGGAACTGTAGCATCAGTCCACATGGAACTGTAGCATCAGGTGTGCGGGTATCCTCTCACCTAAACAATTAGTTGAAACACCCAGCAGCAAAAAGTGCCTCTTTAGCAAGAAACTTCAAGGACTTTCTTCCACTAATATAATTTCTATCACACTTCCTTCCACTAATAATATTTCCAGCAGATCTGGAAGGGATGGGTTTTCAACCTAGTCAAACTAGTTTTGATGTTAAATGTATAATCTTGATAGTGGCTTATTTTTACTGTCTTATATTCATATGCAAGTATGATGCAGATTGGGACCATAATGTGAAGACAAGGGAGTGTTTAATACTTTACCTCTGCTCTCATGTCCACAGAATATCCACAGAAAATCTCCCTCAAAGCTGCTATGGACCCCAAAGTTGCCATTGCAGCAAACTGGGAGTCCATAGACACTTTGGAGGAGCCTTGCAGTGCGAAAATGATGCAGAGGTAAAGTATTTTTAAAAAACCAAAAAACGAAACAAAACCCAACAACCTGTACCTCCATTTCATGCACCCAGTCTGGATCAAGAACTTGCTTCATGAACTTTGCTGGATTTCCCCTAACATACAATTCTTCATATTTCTACATATATTTCCCCCTGACACACACTCAAATTCAGACACACTTCCTGGAATTCAAATACTGACACTGCCCCTCAAGGATTTTGATTCAGATCCTATTTTGTTGTTATATCTACTGACCTATTCTCATAAATTATTACCGTTTCTGCAAGTGGTGGCAGAGGCGTAACTAGGGAAAACGGCGCCCGGGGCAAGCACTGAAATTGCGCCCCCCCGCCACGTCCCCCCGCCGCCCCCCCAACATATATCTGACAGACACACATTTCAGAAAACATTTATTTTAAAAATTTAAAAAATTACAAAAATTACCAAAAATTTCAAAATGCACTACATACTTAGGTTTTTCCTCACAACAACCCTGTGAAGTTGGCTTGTATCTCAAACATCAGAATTATGATGCAATGATGATTATTATGATTATGATGCCCCTCCCTCACGCCCTGGTTCTGTTCCTGACTTTCCCTTGTGAGTGACTTTATTTTAACAAAACGAAAACCAAGGACTCCAAAGTAATTCGAGGGACTAGGGTGATAATGCTAAAGACTCCTTATTCTCCCGCTGTTAAAGAAAGACTCCCCTTTTCCAAAACCGCGCGCTATTTACACCAGAAAAGGTTTCAAATGGAGGGGGGAAGCATTTATGCATTTATGCTTTGTTTTATGTTACGATTTCAAAGTTAGAAAAACTATAAAAGGGCCATTTTAGAGAAGATATGCACTGCCTTAGTTGCAAATCCTGCTTTTTTGAGATTCCCTGCAATTGAATAAAGCGATAATATACACCTTTGCTATTTAAATTGGTTGGAGAGTATTTATGACAATAAAAAATGAAATGGCATTTCAGATGCAACATTGGTTGCCTAAGACCACTCAGATTTAACTAATCTTCATCACATTGTCAAAAAGAGCAATTAAAATTAAAATACATGACTAAAATCAAACCACTTTGGGGTTGTTTTTAATGAAAGGTGGTATATAAATTTAACAATAAATGTTTAGAAGTATATACTTTCACCCCCTGCCCAACCTACAATTAATTCCAGCTTATTTTCAAAGGGCTTCAAGTTTTATTTACAAATTGCTTGGCAGCACCAATGTTTAAGTAATCGCTAATTGCTCCTAATGATAGTTTTACTTATTGTTAAATTTATATACCACCTTTCATTAAAACATTCTCTGTTCATCTGATTTTCAGTCTGGTTAATTAAATCGGTGGAGGTTTAGACTTTCCTGATGGGCTGAAACAGCTAATCCATTTTGATGATGACATATAATTCAATTAGCTTGCATTACATAGTGAAAAAGTCCAGGAAGGGAGAGATGGGGGGATGTGGAACCCAAGGCTCCACATCCCCCCATCTCCCCCTCCCTGAACCTTTTCAGTTAAAACGTGGTTAGATTATAGGGGAGGAAGGACTTGAATGAGCAAAAAGGGGAACTGGTTCAGGCATTCAGGAAGTTGTTCAGAAGAGGGAGTTGTTCAGGAAGTTTGCTCTGGTGCGTGTCCTCCTCTCAACGCATGCGCGACTGGTGGCGGGGCGGCAGGGCGTGCCGGGGAGTGAGAGTCAGAGACTTGGACTACGAAGACGCCGTGGCGCCCAGTGCTGGATGAGCAATGCCAATGGGGGGGGGCGCCGGGACCAGGGGAGGGGGACTGCTCTGCAATAAATAAATAAATAAATAAAAATAAAAAATAAATTTTTCGGCAAATCGGCGGGGGCACTTTTTGGTGCCCCCTGCCAAGTGGTGCCCGGGGCACGTGCCCCCCTGCCCCCCTATAGTTACGTCTATGAGTGGTGGTCTACTCACATGAGCAATGTAGTGTGGGAAAGGATCCGCACAGAAGATGGGGTTTCTGGAAGTAGGCCATGGTATGAAAAAATAAGTTCCAGCATTTTTTAAAATGCCATGATAATACACGTGTTACAACTTAGGGTGATGATGCGGGTTTATTGGAATTTGTCTGGGGCGCCAAATTGAACACTTGTTACCATACTCAGCTTGTGTTTTAGTAATATTATTTGGGAAGAGGATGCAGCTTCTGGCCTCTCATGAGCCTTAGAGGAGCAAAGGGCTGAGTGTAAGCACAGGTACTTGACTTGGCAGAGCTTCAGGGCAGTAAAGGACAGACCTTACATCCATAAGCCCATGTATGGAGCCAAACACATCGGTCTACAAGCAATAACTATTTATATGTTTGCTGTTCGGGTACTTCCTGGACAGAGTGACGAGCTGCAAAGGTGGGGAAAATAGGTTTACTGAAGAGAATTTATGGCTAAAAAGGAATTTTCTGGCAGCTTGCTCTGATGGCACTGTAAGGTGCAGTTGGTCAGTCATCAAGATGTTCCTTTTTTCCAGAGACCCCATAGACTACAAATGGAAATTTAGCTTCACTAAGGATGCAGGAACTTGGTATGTGGGCTTTGCTTGTCTGTGTTTGGATGTTGGGGAGAGCTCCCTCTCTGCAGACAGCGAGACTGCTCAGAGGTAGGGGAGCTAGCTGTGCAGGCTTCTTTCTTGGCAAAAGGACAGCCGAAACAGCCAGTTGGGCCAGAGTGAGGGAGGAGCTTCCTCCCTGAACTCTGGTTCCATGGGGCTGAAACAGCAGTGCCAGCATTCAGATGTAACGCTGGAGCCACAGAAATTGAGTTGGCAGGAGCCAAACCCAACTCTGAACCGAAGGTTCAGATTGGAGTTTGGGGAAGGAGCCGGCGGGTAGCTTCCCCGTCACAAACTCCATTTCCCCAAATTCTTACGTGTGGGTTAGGAAGCAGGAGGGGAAGGGACCTCTAGTTTCCTGTTATGTCTGAATTTGGGGACTCTTTGTTGCAGACTTTCTTGGACCTAAGTTGAGGCTTTCCATGAGGCCTGTGTTTCTACAACAGTTTAGCACTTGTTGAATGTGGAATCCCAAAATTGAAGACAGGCTTTCTAGTAACAAGCTATTCTACAGATTAAACAAAATGAGGAGGATGAGTGAATTGGCAGTTACTGTGCTGCACCACTTCAGACTGCAAATGAGGATTTGCAGTTTTGAATGCTTTCCTTACATTAAAAGTCCCTGTGTATTGAAAACTAGCACCTCAGGAAGTAAGGTTTAACATAGTTCCTTCCCCGATACATTCATTTATTACACGTGAGAGCCCTTTACCTGGGAAACTATTGAAAAATGACACACACACCCTTACCCTTGAAATAGCACAGTCCAGAATGTTATCATTTAAATCTGTGCAATATGTACAATGGCTCTTTTTTCTTGATTGCGAAGTAAAGTCTGTAATCTGGCTAGGCCCAGTTCCTGATAATCAGTCTTCCCTGCATTGATTATTTTCATTACAAGCTGTACTAAAAACAAGAATCACCAGTGTACTTTACTGGTGCTTTCTTTGGCTTGATCTAACACTGTACCTTTAGTGTTATAATCACTCAAGCAGTAACCACACATTTATACAACTGCAGTGACTCTTTCCCCAGACAGTTCTTGTACATGACCTGGGTGATGTGCCTTTGCTATAAGTACCATTTTTATTGATGGTATTGTTCTCTCAGATGGAACAAAATAACAAATCTACCAGACATACAGAAATTGTGAGACTCTTCTGTTGGAGCTCTACTGGAGTATGTTGATGCATTCAATACATTAGTGTCTGTCTAATATGCACTCAGTGCACCACACAAGCCAGTGTGGTGCAGTGGTTAGAGTGTTGGACTAGGACTGGGGAGACCTGCATTCTAATCCCTATTTAGCCGTGAAACTAACAGGGTGACTCTGGGCCAGTCATGTATCTCTTAGCCTAAACTACCACACAGGGTTGTTGTGAGGAGAAACATAACCATGTACACCGCTTCAGGCTCCTTGGAGGAAGAGCGGGATATAAATGTTAAAAAATTAAATTAAATTAAATTAATTAAATTGATATATTATCTTCCCATGGGGCTGCAAATCATGTTATCTGGTAGAGTTTTAAACTATTTCAGGGTGTGTGGGTGGATTCTCTTAAAACTAACTCTGAAGGATGCAGAGGGAGTTGCAGGGGAGAAATGGCAAGAGAGAGGGCATGCCCTCAACTCCTGCTTGTGGCTTCCAGCAGCATCTGGTGGGCCACTGTGAGAAACAGGATGCAGGACTAGATGGGCCTTGGGCCTGATCCAGCAGGGCTGTTCTTATGTAAGGATGAGGTAGAAAGCGAGAGTGAAATATTCCTGGTTTTCCTTTGAAAGTCACTCTTAGAGAACTCCTCAGTGAGATTAATAATGAAACAAACAACATAGGATAGTTGCTTACACCCTATGTTCTAGGGGACCCACATTTCCTGACTGCTTGCCCATCATTATTGATGAAGGACAATATTACATAGGAACATAGGAAGCTGCCATATACTGAGTCAGATCATAGGTTCATCTAGCTCAGTATTGTCTACACAGACTGGCAGTGGCTTTTCCAAGGTTGCAGGCAGGAATCTCTCTCAGCTCTGTCTTGGAGATGCCAGGGAGAGAACCTGGCATGCTTGCTACCAAAAGACCAGTTCTCCAGTGGTTCCCAAACTGGGAGACTCCAGATGTTACTGAACTACAACTCCCATCAGCCCCAGCTACAATTTATTGTGGCTGGGGATGATAGGAGCTGTATTATGCATAAGTTGATATTGAGATCCAGTGGGCCTTGTCCTTCATAAACCCCACACAATTATTTGCAGTCCCCTGGGTTCACATGACAATAAAATTTACTGACTTCTACAATGACTGTTTTGCCTTATTAAAATGTTCAGGGCAACTTACAAAAAATATCCAATTAGCAGTGCTCAAACAGCACTAAAAGGCACGATTTAAAATGCAAATCTTTAATACAACAAAAATATATTTTAATAACTTCAGTAGTACTAAAATAAGATCTTGACTGAGGATCAGAAGCTTGAGCAGATAACAAAGATCTTGGTGCGGCACCTAAAGCTGCCCAAGAGAGATCATTCTCAAAGTCAGGGCATGACCACTGAGACAGCCCTTTCCCTGATCACCATTCATCTTACTTCAGACAGCAGTGGTACCCAGAGAAAGGCTTCTGAAGACAATATAAACAAACAGGCAGTCTTATGTGAGAGCATGCAGTCCTTCAGTTACCTGGGCTGAAAGCCATATAGGCCCTTAAAGGTTAAAAACAGCATTGTGAATAGTGTCCAGAAACAAAGAGGAAGGCAGTGATTAGTTAATGTGGAAAGGTGTCCCTGGAAGTAGACACTGAGGCTGTTCTCATGACCAGCCTAGCCCTGCCTGGGCTGCCCCAAGCAGGGTTAGGCTGGTTGTGAGAAGCAGCAGGATCCTCACAGATTCCCTCCGCTCCCTGCCTGCCTAACCCCCTTAACAAACCCGGCTTTCATCCAAGGTTAAGGGTGCTTTTGTACCATTAACCTAGCTACTAGGTATCATGTGATTCCTCAGGATGCATGCATCCCGAGGAATCACAGAAATGGATGTATAGAGCACCCTTCTGATGGGGGAATCTCTTATGCAACATGTGTGTCGTGTGTTGCATTGAGGGATGCCTGGAGGCCGGAACAACAAAATCCGGCCCCAGATCCCTCCACCCTGCTCCATGCTTCATGGAGCTGCACAGAGCAGGGCTGTCCATTGGGCGCATGGGAGGTGCCCCAAAGCCAACTTGCTTGGTCATCTGGGGAAAAGGTAAGTAGAAAGCAGCCTTCCCCCCGCGCCCTCCCCATCTGCCCTGGGGAATTGTGTGAATGGTCTCACTTTGAAAACCACTGGCACAGAGTGATCCCCTTTTGTCTCAAGCCTGATCCAGGCATTATCCTCATTGTACTGGCACAATTGTGCCAGTATAGTTAAAATGAGAAGTGTTTCCAGCATTTTGCCATTATAAACTCTGAACATTTTGTTGCTTGTAAAAATTGTGTGCACATCAACTAGGGGACAAGAGACACTCCTCCTCCAAATCTGGTGCAAATCTGTTGCAGAATGGCTGAGATACAGCAGTTTACGTTTTTTATGCCTTAATAGGGATGAGCACGGACTGGTCTGGACACAGGGCCGGTTTGGCGGTTCGGCGCTGGGGGGTAGACCTTTAAAGGTAGAGGAGGGTGTACTTACCCCTCCTGCCGCTTTCCCTCCACCTGTTTTTTAAAGCATTTGGGGTGGCAGGGTACCTCCTTGCCGCCCCTTCCTCCGTTTCTCAGCAAAAGGCTTCATAAAGCCTGAATGCGCATGTGCAAGTCACATGTGCATGTCACTTCTGCATGCTGCATGCATACATAGTGTGCTCACATGTCTGACATATGCATGCACGCGATGCACAGGTGTGATGTGCGCACACGCTGTCAGGCTTTATGAAGCCTTTTGCTGAGGAATGGGGGAAGGGGAGGCAGGAAGGTACCCTGCTGCCCCAAGTTTTTTAAAAAACAGGCGTACCAGTGGGGGGAAAGCAACAGGAGGGTTAAGTACACCCTTCCCCACCCTTAAAGAGCCCCCCTACCCAGTGCTGGACCGCGGAGGTGCAGTTCCATGCACACCTCTACTCCTTAAAAGAGGGATCAAAGTGTTGGTGGCATTTTTTCACCACAGATAATGTATATTTTTAATTTTTTAATAGCATTCCCCCCAAATCCAGGTCCATACTGGGCTGGTGCCTTTTGCTGGTTTGAAAAACATCAATCTAGTGATTTTTGAGTAATTATTGTTCAAAATCTCCATAAACTATCTATTTAATTCTCTAAGATGTACCCGTGGCTAATCCCATGTGTGGCAGCTCTTACAAGAGTTCGTGAGGGATAGTGATGGGCATGGGTGGGAGGGGGGAAATGGTGGAGGCGGCAGCTGGCCAGCGGGAAAAAAGACATGGCCGCCCAGCCGGGGGAGGGGGGGCAGGGAAAACAATGGGCTGGGAAGAAAACAGCAGCCGGTGGGCCGGTGGGGAAGCGATGGCAAAGAAAAAGGATAGCCTGCACTGGGGCCACTGAAGAATGGTTAAGCAGGTGGCAGAGAGGGTGGCATAGCCTCCCTCTTCGGCCTGCCTGCCAGCCCAAAGGAAGGCACTGGTGCCGCTGGAGAACGGTCAAGCAGGTGATGGAGAGGGCGGTGCAGCGGGAAAGCGGGAGGCAGGGGGGAGAAAGCAGGATGCTCTGTGCCTGGTTCAGCTAGTAACAGGAGGAACAATGAAGGGAAACTTAGCTAAGAGCATAAATGGGACTGCCCACTGAGAATTCTGAAGCCAAAGTTGGGAGGGGCAAGTCCTGGCAATGTCAAGCAAGTGACTTCCTGGTTCTGAACATTGGTGCCTGATAAGGACAATCTATGAGCACTCTGGCACTTGTTTAGTTAAATAACCATCCCTCCCCCTCTCTTTACTCATTGGCATTTATTTTCTCCCTGCCCCCTTTGCTCTCACTCCCACCAAAGTGAGGGAGCAAAGCCCCTGAGCAAAGCTTGGAATAAATTACCAGAAAGTAATTCCATTGATTCTGTTGGAGCTTACTTCTGAGTAAACACATATATGTATCAGGACCAGCAGAGATGCTAGGCAAAAATGTGCATTCTCTTCCCCCCAACTTCCTCCCAGCCCTTCAGCAAAGCATGGAAGGAGGGAACCTTCTGATGCGGGAACCCCACATTTCTCTTGAGCTTATTTCTGAGTTAAAGTGTATAGTATTGGGATCAAGGACCCCATGCTAGGAAGTTCGGAAGAAGGAACCTCAAGGAAATCCTAAACACCATTCCTACCCAGCACCAAGAAACCATCATTCTGGTATAGACTGCGCTTGAACAAGGAGGTTCTACATCAGAACCCAACTGCCAGTGAATACAGAAGCTTCACTTGGCCATATTAAGAAGTGAAGCCTCCATATTCACAGACTGTTTGGCTCTCATGTAGAACCTCCATGTTAATGGGCAGCCTACACTACAATAACAGTTTGTTAGCACTAGATAGGAATGGTTTCTGGGATATCCTTGCTGCACTTCTTTGGAGCTTTCTGGAAGCATGTAGCTGAGCACTGTGAGAAAGAGGATGCTGGACTGAAGTACATATGCCTTTTCCAGCAGCATTTTGATAATTGAACCCTCAATTCTATGTGCACACCTAGAAGGAAGTAAACTCCATTAAACTCAGTAGGACTTGCTTCCATATAGTGAGGGATCAGTTAAACAATCCTTGAAAAATTGTTTTGGGGGAATGAAAAATATTTTAAAGGCCCCTTTTAAAATAACAGTGGAAAAGAATGTAAAAATCCTGTGAGATAAACCCACCACCATGCCACTTGTCACACAGATTGTTCTAAAAGAATCTGACTTTAGCCAAAAGATCCCACAGGGCATAAGATCTGCTAGTACATTTAAAACAAAAATGTCGATAATCCTGCCTCTCCTGTAGAGAATAGGGATGTGCATGTAGAGAATAGGGATGTGCATGGAACAGGATTTGCATTCAATTCTGTGCTTGGAACAGAATGCAAATCCCCAGAACGTTCCATCGGAATAACTGGTCAGGATGGTTGTTCTGATGGAACGAGTTTGGAACATTTTGAGTGTTCCAAGCACCATTGTCGAGGTGAGTTTGATTTGAGTAACCAGCCAACCAAGAAGCAAGGAGATTGCAAGTCAATCAGAAGCCAGTGCCAAAACCAGTAAGCCAGGGGAAAACACGCCTCCAAAATGGCGCTCAGAACACTCAAAACATTCCAACTCTGAATGGGATCATTCTGTTCCTAGCTTGAAACAGGCCCTTCATTTGAAGGGCATTCTATTTCGAGCTCAAAACACTCGAAACGGCCCATTTCAAGTTAGAGCATTTCAGGCTTGAAACATTCTGCACATCCCTAGTAGAGAATACAGCAAGAAAGACGTAGTGACTGACATAATAAGGAACATTACTTAAAGTAATCCTTCTGAAATGAAAAGAACATGTTAAGGAATGTCTAATGTCCTTTTAATTTCAATGAGACTACTTTGATTAAGTCATTACTCTATCAAACATTAACCATTAAGTGGAGGCCTGAGGCTTAAAGAGAAGAAAACTACTTCATCAATCCTCAGAGACTATGTCACTTGTGACAGAAGGAAAAGAGACAGACACTAATAAGTATCATTAAAACATGCCACAACTTTATTAAAAGAAAAAGAAAGAAAGAAAGAAAGAAAGAAAGAAAGAAGAAGAAGAGGAGCCATGGCCAGAAGAGCTCATATCAACTCCTCAGAGCTCAGTTGTAGCCATAGAACAGGCCTGTGTGACATGGACATTTCTAGGAAGTGATTAGGGAAGCTGTATCTGTTAAATGTCTGCCTGGATGCATCACTCCCCAGCCTAATGTCCATCTGAAAGACCAAGGCAAAGTGTGGGTACATGAAGCCTCATTTCTAAAGCCATCATCATATACCAGACTGTACAAAATCTTTACAGCTTATATGGTGTGGAAATTAAGATGGGCACCTTCATTTGCAATTTTCATTCTTTTTAGAGCATGAGTGAAAATGCAAAGTATCTTAACTCTCATCTTAAACCAAAGGTTTTTGGATTACTGAATAATCAGTCTGAATGTGGGGAGGGGAGGAATGGAAGAGGCCTGGCTAACCATCCTCCTGTGCCATTGCACCTTTCTAGCAACTCTTTCCAGGTTCATCATTTGTCTGAAGAGTTTACCACTGAACCTGAATAGACTCTCTCCATCATTTGGAATGCTGGCCACCTGGCATTCAGAATCACACGGAGAAACTTTCCCTGGGGTCAATGCTTTTCTTGGCAGACACATGTTGCAGGTAGGTAGAGTTGGGGGCATGGCTAGCCAGCAAACTCCCATCTTCCCTACATATATTCTGGCTGAACTTCTGAATAGGGCTTCAGACATGACACTTCTGCAGCTACATCTAAACAAGTCCTTCAGTGCACCATTGCATTTACACAAGCTGATGTCAGGGTGACTTTGGAATAGCTAATCCAACACAATCCTGGACAGCTGTTCAATAACACACTCACTACTAGAATCCAATTTCCACCAGAAAATGGCCTTTGTGAATGTAGTTCCCAGAGTGCTTGAATTAATTGGTTACACTTGAATTAACTGGCTCCATACACAGAATTATTGGCTTAACTGGTTGTCCTGAACTTATTTGAATGTACAAATAATTGTACATATTTGAAGGTCAGTCCATCCATCTGTAGCTTACTAGCTTCAGATTTAATATTATTTCATCTCAGTGGCAATTAACCAACATTCATTATCAAGTATTGCTTTGTACTGTTCAGCCTTGACAAAATATTCTTGTTTGAGTTTTTTTCATAATGCTTCAGTCTTTCTTGTGGATATATTGGTCCGTAATAACTGAATATGTGAGAGAAGGTTTCTGACTTTATCATCCTAGTTACTTAAATGCATCTTTGTCTTGGGGGAATACAAACTGTTCTAATTTAAACAAAATCCAAATTTGCTAGTAAATGATTGGAAGGTATTTCAAAATCCCAGATATTGCAGAAATGGCACTTTCACATACTAATGTTACATCTGGAGCTTTCTCAGACAGCAGGCTTTACCACAGGTTTTATGTGAGGCTTTACTGCAAGTTCGAAGTTGCCCAAAAAAACCAACACAAGAAGTGGATTTTTTTTACTCCAGATATAAATCAGGCTACACTCAAATGTGCAATGAAAAACCCAAATTCTGTGTGAAGTGCTCCCTGACAGCTCGGGACTTCAGGGTAAATTTGGCCAATATGTGAATGCACATCTCCATTCTGGAGGAGATGTGACCTAAAAACCAGGTGTGAAAAATGTCTTGGTGATAATGGTGGGAAGCAAAGAATACCTTTGCTGTGTATTCATTGTTTCAGAGTTGTAAAGATCTGGATTTATATCTCCCTTTCAGGAAAAATGCAAACCACAAGAATGTAGAGGTTGAGAGTCCCAGAGAGAGAGCGAGAGAGAGTGCATGAGTACTAAGGAGAACAACAACAACAATAATTAATAATAAAATAAACTTTATTTGTTAGCCACCCCATAACAAATTGTCCTCTAGGCGGCTTACAACACAACATTAAAACATGAGATAAAAACACACATTAAATCATAAGAGACCAAAAAAAAGGAGGCAAAGATAATACGATACAAAAACAATTAAAAAATTTTTTTAAATCAATTACAATCACATAAAAATGTCACAAATTAAAAATAAAGTTTAAAAGGCCTGAGTGAACAAAAAAATTCTTTACCTGGCATAAATAAAGAACAAAGTAATGAAGCCAGGCAAGCCTCAGTTGAGAGGCTATTCCATAAATGGGGTGCAACCTCTGAAAAGGCCTTTTCCTTAGTAGCCACCTGCCTCACCTCATTTGGCAGGGGCACCTGGAAGGGGGCCTCCAAAGAAGATCTTAAGGACCGGGTTGTGACATACAGGTATGGGGCAAGGCGCTCTCTCAGGTAACCCGGCCTCAAGCCATTTAGGACTTTAAAGGTTAATACCAGCACTTTGAATTAGGCCCAGAAATGGACTGGAAGCCAGTGCAGCTGACGAAGCACTGGCGTAATATGCTCAAAACGTCTAGTCCCAGTTAGTAAACTTGCAGCCTTATGTTGTACCAGCTGCGGTTTCGTAATCATTTTCAAAGGCAGACCCACGTATAACGCATTGCAGTAATCTAAAAAAGATCTCAGTGGGGAGCAATGGAAGATGAGTAAGTCTCATCTTATTTCCAAAGCATTCTTCACACAGCAGGCTTTACCGTGAGTTTGCTGCAAGACTTTACTGTGAGTATGAAGTTGCCCCCAAAAACTGATGCAAAAGGTGGATTTTTTTTAACCCTTGATATAAATCGGGCTACACTTTAAAAGGCAATGAAAAACTTGAATCATGTGTGAAGTGCTCTCTGATACCTTGAAGGGACTTTGGGGTAAATCTGGTTGATACGTGAATGCACACCCTCCATTCCAGAGGAGATGTGAGCTAAAAGCCCTGTGTGAAAAATGCCCAGGATCTTTTCTGCATGGGGCTTTTACAGTGCTTTTGCATTCATGTGAGGGCGGGATTTAACCCAAATTCAGTACTGAGACAGCAAGGTACTCTTCATATAGCAAGCAGAATTATTCAGGTTTTATCTTTACGAATGGAGCTTAACATGGAATATCTGCATCCAAACATAGTTGCACATTCTAAAGTGGAATCCTGGGATACTCCATCATTCTGTGGAGTATGATTCTGATGTGTGGAGAGACCCCACAGTCAAAGCGGATCAAGAGGAGATGGAGGTGTGGCTTTGCTGAGTGTCTGCTGACGTGATAGCACTCTGGGCAGACTTCTTTCTTTTGCCGTGAAGTCAACTTCCATTCATTCATTCTATTTATTTTTATTTTCCTTTAATTTTTAAGATGCTACCTTTGTGAAAAGCCTGACTATTTTTAAAAGCCATGGGTCTTGTGCAAGGCTGCCCTGTGTCTCTATAGGCAGCCACAGTGGGGTTTTTTAAACACAGAGGTAAATGGAAAATTAGAAAAAATATATAAGTTAGGAAGGGCTGGCCACGGAGCTCTGAAACCAGGCACAGTTGTAGCATAGGATAGTGGGACTCTGTATATTATATTTGAAGCCAATTGGTTAATTGATTGATTTTAATATTTTTTTAAATAAGTTTTTAAGGTGTTTGAATTTAGGTGTTTGACTTTTTTTGGTTTTTGGTTTCCCCATCGATCACACACAAGGCTGCAGTCAGCAAACAGATGGTAGACTTGCACAAGATCAATGTGGAAATAAAAACAAAACAAAAGTGAACATCCTTCCAGTCTAAAAAAGTTATTTAAAACCTCCGATTCACTGGTCCACTTCAAATTTAATAAACAGAGCCCTGCTATCCTGTGCTACGATTGTGCTTGGTTTCAAACCCGCATAGAGAGCCCTTCCCAACTTACATTTTTTCCTAGTTTTCCATTGACCTCTATGTTAAAAAAACACACCTTGTAGCTGGCTAGAGAGACAGGTGACAGCCTTTCACAAGACCCACAGAAAACTAATTTTTAAAAAGAAAGGCTTATTAATTTCTTTAGAATAATAAAGGTTTAAAAGAATGCAGGGTATCCACCACACATGCACACATACTTGCTCCATCTCTACCTGCAAACTTGATTAGGAAGGAGTTGGTGGGGTTCTCCCCTGCTCTGAAACCTAATTGGCCAAAAATGGACCAGACGGATGGCAGGGAGAGCTAGGGATGTGTAAGCTGGCAAGATTCAAACCACACATTGATCCAAAGTAGGGATGTGCACAAAACTGGTTCGCCCGGTTCGGTTCGAATTTGAACCGGGTTTGAACCAGGAGGGGGTGGTTCGGTTTTGGTTTTGTTCGAACCACCCCCTGGTTCGGTTCAGATTCGAACTGGTTCGAACCGGTTCGGACACCCAAAAATTGGTAGGATGGTAGCTGGCACCCAGGGGTACCTGTCACCCAAACTCCAAAGTTTTGACAAAGTTCCTCATCAAAGACTCCCGAGGAAACTTAGCAGTCATGGGATAAGGGGACAAGTACATGTGTGAATAGCTAACTGGTTGAAGAACAGGAAAAAGAGGATAGGTATAAATGGAGAGTTTTCACAATGGAGGGAAGTAAGAAGTGGGGTCCCCCAGGGATCTGTACTGGGACCAGTGCATTTTAATTTATTCATAAATTATCTAGAAGCAGGGGTAAGCAGCGAAGTGCCCAAATTTGCAGATGATACCAAACTCTTCCGGGTAGTGAAATCCAAGACAGATTGTGAGGAGCTCCAAAAGGATCTCTCCAGACTGGGGGAGTGGGTAACAAACTGGCAAATGCAGTTCAATGTTAGCAAGTATAAGGTGATGCACATTGGGATGAAGAACCCCAACTTCAAGTATATGCTGATGGGATCAGAGCTGCCGGTGATTGACCAGGATAGGCATCTTGGGGTCATGGTGGAGAGCACGCTGAAAGTGTCGACTCAATGTGTAGCAGCTGTGAGAAAGGCCAATTCCATGCTAGGGATCATTAGGAAGGGGACTGAAAATAAAACGGCTAATATTATAATGCCCTTATACAAAACTATGGTGCGACCACACTTGAAGTACTGCGTACAATTCTGGTCACCACATCTTAAAAAGGACATTGTAGAACTGGAAAAGGTACAGAAGAGGGCAACCAAGATGATCAGGGGCCTAGAGCACCTTTCTTATGAGGCAAGACTACAACACCTGGGGCTATTTAGTTTAGAAAAAAGACGTCTGCGGGGAGACATGATAGAGGTCTATAAAATCATGCATGGTGTGGAGAAAGGGGATAGAGAGAGACTCTTTTCCCTCTCACACAACACTAGAACCAGGGGTCACTCCATGAAATTGATTGCCAGGAGGTCTAGGACCAACAAAAGTACAAAGTACTTTTTCACACAATGCGTGATCCACTTGTGGAACTCTCTGCTACAGGATGTGGTGACAGCCAACAACCTGGATGGCTTTAAGACGGGTTTAGATAACTTCATGGAGGAGAGGTCTATCAACGGCTACTAGTCGGAGGGCTATAGGCCACCTCCAGCCTCAAAGGCAGGATGCCTCTGAGTACCAGTTGCAGGGCAGTAATGGCAGGAGAGAGGACATGCCCTCAACTCCTGCCTGTTGGCTTCCAGCGGCATCTGGTGGGCCACTGTGTGAAACAGGATGCTGGACTAGATGGTCCTTGGGCCTGATCCAGCAGGGCTGTTCTTATGTTCACGGATGCCAGATTAGGCCTCTGTGCATGTGCAGAAACCATTTTCATGACCTCTGCACATGCACATGCCATCTGTGACACCATGCAAATCACATGGTGATGCAAATGGCCTTCGCGCATACATGGAGGCTCTATCATTTTGCTGCCTCTGATGTCTCTGAAGACTCTCCACTGCTGCGGCCTTAAAATAAAAGGTACAAAGGGCCCTTTCACCCCTTCGCCTTATGATTCCCCCTTTTCTTGTAAAGGGGAATCCTCATCGGATTGCCCTATATAAGTTTACCCCTGAACTGGCTCACAAACCAGCTCTTCCCCGTTCATCTGGACCCAGATCCGGACTAGGCTGGGTCAGTTCTGTGCACACCTCTAGGGAGAGCCAATCTGTATGTATAATCCTTGCTTGGAATACTATAATGAATCATAGTCAAACAATACCAAACTATAATTTATGGTTATAGGAATATGAACTTTACTCCGAATTATTCCTGAAAATGTTTATTTCAACTTATTTCTGCTTTGACTACTCTCAAGTCATCTTATACATGACCACTTCCTCCCATACTAAAGCTCACAGTCTGGAAAGGCTCCAGTACACTGAGATTCACCCAGCTGCCTCAGACCCACAGGGACATATTCTTCTTTAGCACAAAACACAGAATTCACCACCAACACTTCCCTTCTATATATAATGACAAAGCCCATCTTTCTTCTCCCCCCACCACCCCAGCACTTAGATGGCCAATACTGGAAACTGTGCTGAACTAAGTGGGCCATTGGTCTGGTCTAGTCAGGCATCTGTTAATGTTCCTATGCTCTCTCAAGTATCCTAACTGGGCCTAAAAAACCATTCCTGTTTGGAACACCTTGAGGCTATTCTTACGCGCAGCAAAAACTGGGCTAGGGAAGTGCAGCCTGGTTTTCAGCGGCTCGGTGACAAGCTCCCCTAAATACGTTCCTACTTAAACAAGGTTAACGGAGGGAGTGCTGTGTTAGCTCCATTTTCCTGGTCATGTGTCTTCTGCAGCTGCTTGCAGCCGTGGTGGGCACACACGGGGAGGACGGGAGGGAGGAGGGGAGATCCCAGAAATGCATGGCACATTTGTGTGGTGCATTACTGGGGCTCTGGGGAGTGGGGCACTGCGTGGCGGTGCTTCTCTTTGTCCGACCCCTGGAGCACCCGAGCGAGACGCAGCCGGGCATGCCAGAGCGAAGCCACCTCTCATCTGGGCGGGCAATCTGCCCACCCAGGGAGAAGGCACTTATAGTCTTGGAGGAGATAAGCACTTCCAGGTTTCCTCCCTGCAAAACAGGTTAGCCCTTCCCACTTCATCGTGGGAAGAGCTTCCATGGGTATGAATATCATCCCCTACTTTCCACTATAAATCAATCTGGGAAAGCAGTCTGTGAGGAAGACCAGGTATTTTTCTTTCCCCGTTGTAATATATGTTACAAGTCAATCCACGAGTCACCAAACAGAGAGAGAAACCAAACACTAGATAATAAAAACAGCAGATGCTGTAGTTGTAGAAAGGTCAGCTATTTACAGAATGGTCTAAAAGAACATTTTGCCAGGATTAAAGTGATGGTACATTATACCTCTGACCTTTTAATCTGTTTTCTCCAATGTACTTTGCACATTTGAGTGAAAAGCTGACCTATGAAAACTCTATAGATGCTTGATTTGTAATTCTCTTCTTTTTCTTCCTGCAAGAGTGCATTGGAGTGTTTTTGTACTATTTTAAATATTTGCATTGGTGAGTTTTATTTGGATTATCGCATAGTACCCATGAAAAAAAGGATATAGTTAGTTTCTCACATACTATAATCCATTTCCTAGAATTCTTGATGCAGAAAGGAAAACCATTTGTGGTTTTGAAGGATAACCGAAAGATTACAACCTAATGAGAGTGGATTAAGTTTGGACCATTTCCAATTTGTTACAAATCCTCGACATAAGAATGGATTCATGCTCTATTTTTTTCCATGCAGTCTAGTCTGCCAAAAATAGAACATCTGAGATCATAATGCCCCTGAGTAGTCAATGCAAAGCAGTAATTTTCAGTTCTTAAAAGAAAGGCTAAGGTATGCTCAGGAAATAAATGCAGAACACACAATAGTAAACTACACAAATCATTTTGTAAAATGCCATTATGACTAGGTTGCCAACTATCTAGTATTTTTACTAGTTTGCTAAAACAGTTTTCTATCAAGCATTCTTATTTTTTTTTAAATATATATATATATATAGCATGCCTTTCTGTTTTTAAAACATTGTCCAAGGAGAATAACATTAAGCCATCATGATATCCGAACATGACACATATGCTCCTAACCTGACCAAGTCTAGCTTGTGTGGGGGGAGAACTTGAGTTCTGACTTGGAACTGCTCTAGATTCTGGCATTACTGACATTTATTTGATATGGTACCAATAAAATTCATTTTTTAAAAAATCCAGAAACACTTCCGAGCCATTTTTGGAAGCTGCCCTAAGCTATTTTTGGAAGGCCGATATATAAATCAAATCAATAATAAAAATAAAAATAATAGGTCCAATGCAATGCACAGCCCTAGTGAATAGGATTGTAATCTTGCAACACCACCAGGTAAAACAGAACTTTATTTTAAAATGTAGCTTGATGTATTGGGTTGTATGTTGATTTTCTATAGCTTTCAAATGCTCCTCCTTGTGAAAGCATTTTCCATTTGGCAGAATCACTTCCTCAGTGATTCTCTATGAAATGATTTCCATGAAATCATCATGTGGTATGAGAAATCTCAACAGTCACAGATAAATAACAAACAAAAACTACAGATTCATAAGTTGTGTTTCAAGAGACTTAATCTATTGCCAATGACTGGGGGGGAGGGGGCGGATCCTATAGATATTTTGCCTGAGCAGGATCCTTCTGATTCTTGGGCAGTGTCCAGAGCCTGGTTGAAAAGGTTCTGGAAGCAAATGAGCTGGGTGAGAATAGGCAGATGCACACTGGAGTTTCATATTGGTGACTGGTTGGTTGGGTTCAACTGGTCATTCACCAACATTCTTCTGACAGGCAAAGTAGAAATACAAACAAATGTGTGCTACAGAGGTATACAACCCGAAGGACCTCCCCTTTTTTTTGTCAAAAACAGCCATGTTGAGAGATGGATCAGGATGTATGGGGAGAATGAGGATTGCTTTTCCCCTGAATGCTGTTTTCACACTGCAAATCACCTCCCTCCCACTGCATGGTTCTCAAATTGCTGCTTTGGGGGGAAATTCCCACTTCAGGAGGTGGGTTTTTTTTTGGCAGCAAAACAATACAAAGGGGAATTGTAAGTGTCCCTTCATCCTGTGCACTCTGGTCCCAACTGGAGTCACCCCATCCCATACACAGTTCTCTTGCATGAAAAAAGAAGAAGCACACCTCTGTAGCACACGGTTGCATGCATGTTTTGCATGCATGTCAGATCAGAGGTTGTAGCATCTGCTGAGATATTTTAGGAACCATTTCTCTCCCTTTAGCTCTAGGTGGGATGTCTAGGAGGAAAAGGAGTTGCCTTCCTCCTTGCATTTGGATCAGTGTTCATATTCCATAGTCTGACTTACAGATAACCCTCATACTCTCAGCAATTCTCTTTGTTTCCATACTGACTGAACGAGGAAATAGCAATGCATGTGCAAGACATTTCACTGGCCCCATGCCATGCAGAGTGCTCTTCACCACATTCCACTCACTACAATGCACCATGTAGATTCAACCCACCCCTTCTCTTCTGCTGCCCAATGGACCCATCAGCCAGTGCCCCCCTTGATCGCCTCTTAATGCCTGCAGTCCAATGATGCACTTCACCTGCTTGCCTCTCACTCATGGCTTGTAGAGCTAGGCCAAAGAAAACTCTTTAATGGAAATGCTCATACACTATGTTATAAGCGAGGAGTCCTGATTGTATTATCACTGCTAACATGCCTTTCTACACTGCAGGTCTGCATACTGTCTAATAGAATTGGGTTTCTTATGGCAGGTAATTCTTCAGCTTTCCTTTGCTGCTGGCCAAAATTTCTTACATTAATATATTTTCACTTACGCTGTGGGCTCATCACCACCTTCTTTATTGTGAGGCATTTCACAATAAGCCCGCTGTTTGCATGCACTATTCCATGAGCTTGGCTTTTCCTTACACTAAAGCTTATTTTTCTTTTTAAAAAATCATTCTGAGTTGCTAATAATGTCTTCCTAGCTGATATCCTGCACATGAAGAAACATTGATTTGCTCCCTTCAAAGGAAGGCAGTTGGTTTCACAGAGGAATTTATGAGGACCTGGGGAAAGCATTCTCTTTTTACTGCTGTTTCTTTTGTACATTGTTTTTCTCTCTGCTGCCGCTAAATATATTCCTATTTTCCCTCTAAAGTATGCCTGGGCTAGCAAGACTAAACTCTTTTGTTGGTTATGAATGCGTGTGAAATAGCTATTGTAAAAATTCAACTCCAGTCAATGGTAGATTGACTTCTCTTGCAGTCTTTCTGGTAAACTCGCTATTTCCCATGTTTGCTAGTTTGCTAATACGACATATTTAATACTTGTAAGAGCTATTCAGGACAATCACTTGCTGTTGAACACAGATTATCTAAAATGATAGTATATTGCATAAGGTGGCAAAATTCTTTTAAAATGGAAATATTAGCTGTTGTGTGACAGCATTGCCTTTGTCACTTTCAAAAGCTGTAGCTGAACTGATGTGAAGTATACATGAGACTGCTTGAAGGTTTCCTTTTTGGTTTACAGTATTGCAATTTAAATAAGAATATAACTCACTATTACTGTACTAAGCAGAAACAATTGAGTGACAAAGAATAGAATCATTCTCTGATATTTATAGAAACAAGGGCTGCATTTGTATGTAACATGGAACCAGAGTTGAAGGGGTCAGAGGTTATCCAAGCATTATGTGTGAATGCGACCCACTCCAGTTCTGCACTGCAACATACCTGAGGTTTCAGTTTTCTGATTCCACTCGGATCCCTCATGTTGTAGTGAGTTTCACTGCCGGAACCCGAGGTTAGACGCAGCCTGCATTGCATCCAGTGCAGAACTGCAGGCTGCATCCCCTTCAGCCTGATTTGAGAGAAGAAACTCCTCTCTCAACTCCAGCTGTGATTGGCTGTGTGGGCTGTCCTTCATGAAAGAAGGAAGCCCACACAGCCAGTTCTCCCTCCTCTCTGCAGTTTTGCTGAATGCAGAGAGGGTGCTGTCTGTTAAATCTGAATTTAGACAGGAGAGAAGGGGTGGGGGAGAGAGCAGAACCGTGGGTCCATTGGACCAATGGTTTCATGTTATGTGTGAATGCGGCCAAGGACTCCTTCCAAGGCTTACAAAAATCCCTATAATGCTTTTGCTATCTGTCAACCACACCTTGCTTGTAGCTTTGAAGTCAATTTTACATATATAAAGACACTCAAACACATTATCTGAAGTCTTAAAAATTAATTTCAAGAAACATGAATGACTTTCTAATCTTACATTAATGACTTGGTCAATTGGCACTGGAAACATGGGCACCCATTTCTTGCCGTGGTGATGAAGTTCTAACCATACAATAACAAGAAATTAGTCTGCCAAGTGTGGATTATAGATTCAAGACAGCCTCATCCATATTGCAATCTGGACATTAATGTTCTGCATGCTGTATGTGTAGTCTAATCTTTTACTTTCAGTGTTAATTCATTTTGATCTCTCCCTTGTAGTCTGCTGCTGTTTTGAGTTTTGTATTTAAACAATAATGTTGTGGTGTTCCAGAACTGCAGGCCACCCTGAGAATTCCAAACTGAACTAAATGGTGGGAGATCAGATTTTATAAAGATAAATTTTAGGTTGAGGATGTATGCACATAACTATGAATGCAAGTTGCCCAATTCACTGAAACCAGTAAAGAAGCAATGGCAGGCAGAAGAGTTCCATGTATACGTACTAAAACTTCAGTACTCACCAAGGATCATTAGATCAGGATCAATAATATGGTAAAGGAAACATAATAGAAACTAAACATGCATGTAAATATACAGTGATGAACAAGTAGTTGTTTGACGGTCCAGATCAGCTCCAAAGAGTCATCCATGCACATGCTTAGCAGCTGCCTAGCACTATGCAGTTAATACTGTTGTTGCCTTTGATAAACTCTTAGGTGCTCATAGCTAAAACTGCATGATAATCTAGAAACTGAATAATTCAACAGATTCATTCTTCCTCAGACTTGTTAATTGCTCACAGCTCAATTATTATCACTAGTGATACCAGCAAATGCAGCAATAATAGAAAGCCAACCAAAACGGATCCAGTGTATAAATGTTGTGTTGTTGAGTCAGTGTCAACTCCTGGTGACCACAGAGCCATGTGGCTTTCTTTGGTAGAATACAGGAGGGGTTTACCATTGCCATCTCCCATACAGTATGAGATTAAGCCTTTCAGCATCTTCCTATATCACTGCTGCCTGATATAAGTGTTTCCCATAGTCTGGGGAACTTACCAGCGGGGATTCGAACTGGCAACCTCTTGCTCTCTAGGGAAGTTATTTCTTGCCTGCACCATTAGGTGGCTCCTGGTGTATAAAGCCAGGCTATTTTAAAGTGATCAGTTACATTCATAGAATAAAAAACCATAAAACACTTAAAACAATAATTCTCCAAACATTTTACACATATGTGGCTCCAGTGATTTTTTTCCACAAAATTAATTCACCCACAATTAAAGGGTGAAACTTTACCTCAGTGGCACAGAGGGAGGGGACCAAAACTGTTGGAATACATGATGTGTTTACATGTTTATGTCCCAGGTTCAATTGTAAGTAATTCTGCTTGAAGGATGTTAGGCTACAGGACAGGGAAAGTCCATGGCCCTCTTCAAACCTTATATAAACAAGTTGTTCTAGTAAGAACTAATCTGCCTTCTTTCCTTTCACTGTCTCTACAACTGGACTAGATTTGGTTCAGATCAAGGTCCACAAGTTAGATCTCTTGCACCTCAAATGTTCACATGTCCACCATCTTGGACCAGAGTGGATGACATCATTACAAACTACACCACTGAGGTCTCCCTATGTGTCACTCACTACAACTGTACCAAATTTGGTTCAAATCAGTTAGACAGTCCTCAAGTTAGAGCACTTACATCTCAAATGTTCATGCACCCACCATCTTGGATTGGAGTGAGTGACATCACTACAAACTACACCATTGGGGCATCCCTATATGCCCTTATACAGCTGTAGCAAATTTGGTTCAATTCGGTTAGGTGGTTCACAAGTTAGCCCACTTGTGCTTCAGATGTTTACGTGTCCGTCATCTTGAACTGGCCTGGAAGACATCATTACACACTACACCATTGAGGTGTCCCTGTATGTCACTCACTACAACTGTACCTAATTTGGTTCAAATCAGTTAGACTGTCCACAAGTTAGTGCACTTGCACCTCAAACCTTCATGCATCTCCCATCTTGAATTGGGCTGAATGACATCATCACAAACTATGCCTTTGGGGCATCCCTATGTGTCCCTACAGCTGTAGCAAATTTGGTTCAAATTGGTTAGGCAGTTCACAGGTTAGCCCGCTTGCACCTCAAAAGTTCACATGTCTATCATCTTGTGTCAGGGTGAATGATATCATCACAAACTACACCGTTGAGGTGTTCCTATGGCTCCCTACAACTGTTCCCGATTTGGTTCATATTGGTCTAGGCATTGCAAAGTTGCTGAGGGGACACACACACACTGACACACAGAATGCCGGGTGAGCTCATAAACCTATTGGAAAGTAGGCTAATAACTATGGTACATGGTTATAGCACCAAAGGTGGGTCTAGAAGTCTTACCCTGGTGTGTCATTCATCCCCTCATCTGTGCTGTTTGCATTTAATGTGACATTTTCCTGTAGAGGCAAAAGCTGTAATCGTGATAGTGGGCATTTCCTTGATTGGGAACCTGGATCGCCCCAGGCTGCTGATCATGGAAGCATCCACCATCACGGTTGTGGCATTTGCCTCCTCAGACAAATGCTGCAATGTATCCATGAGTGGTGCAATGAGAGGGGTGAGTGACATGCTGGGGCAGGATTTCCGAATCCGCTTTCAGTACTGTTCATGTTACTTGGTTGTTTTTCTAACATCCAAATAGACTCATGAGTACAAGGCAGCACCTCATATCAATATGTCGGTTGCTGGTTTGGGTCTCCATGAAGTAGGCAAAGGTTGCATATTGTGAACTGTTTAAGGTAGGAAAGTGATGAGACAATTGTTGTATGCTTTGTGACTGTGGCACAGTGTACTTTCACATATTCCATTTTGTCTTCCTTTTGTGCAGATGTTCTCTATAGTTGTTTTTCTTCTTTGCATACATTTGATATGTGATTGTGCACTAAACTAATTCCAAGGGACACATAATTCCCTACCTGTTTGTAGTACTGATTGATTGTAGGGAACTATATAAAATGAGTTGCAAAGTGATTTAATGGCCTAATTTGCACACAACAGAAACTTTCTAAATATAATTTCAGCTTGTGTTATAAATCTTGAAAGTATAGGCACTTAGAGTCAATTGATTACTACTTGGTTGCAAGTCATTTTTCTCCATCATAAGATGTGAAGATTATACAAGACAGACTTTTCTTTGTTTTTCAATAGGGTATTTTATTTTGTTTTTGCAAAATCATGATTTAGTCTTGCTAGCAGTTAGTCTTTAGTCACAAAAGACACAGCAATGTGGAAAGTATGCCTTTTGTACACTTACTATGAAAATGGAGCTGTATATATATGACCCATTTGGTCATAATGTAAAATCGGAGTTGAAGGGGCCAGAAGTTGCCAAACCTGTATGTCCAAATGCAGGACACACTGTCCAAACTCTGGTTCCGCACAAAGAGCAACCCGAGGTTTTGCTCTCCAAACTCCAATTTGTACCCCCGGGTTGTAGTGAGTTTCACCACCCCAACCTGAGGTTGAATGCAGCCTGCATTATGTGTGAATGCAGAACTGCAGGCTGCATTCCCTGTAACCAGAATTGAGGGAGGAAACTCCTCCCTTTCTCTAGCTGTAATTGGCTGTGTGGGCTGGCCAAGAAGGAAGCCCACACAGCCAGTTCCCTCTCCTTGCTGCAGTTTCCCTGACTGCAGAGAGCCTGCCCTCTATTATGTCCAAATTCGGACAGGAGGGGGTGGGGGTAGCGGAACCACGGCTCCATTGGACTTGCAGTTCTGTATTACATGTGAATATATATATATATATATATATATATATATATATATATATATATATATAATATGACAGTCAGTTTGAGAGAAGCTTTGTATTTTGATTCATGATGACTTTCCCCTGAAGAAGAGGTACCTAACCTTGAAATGCATTGGGACTCACTTTCCTTAATACATTGCTTTCACCCCATTCCTGTACTACCCTTCTGTTCTTATTGGCAGTGGTGGCTGATCAGTAAGGGTAGGAGGGGCACTGCCCCTCCCCAAACAAAAACAAGCAAGCTAAAGGATCAGAATTACCAGCAGCCAGGGAAACCTTCAGACCAGGAGCTTCTTCCAGACCCTTCTCCCATGCCTGTAACTTGTTTTGGTCTTACTGGCTGGAATAGCTGCTACTCAAGCTGCTCCAGCCAATCTGATTCCTAGGGGGCTCCTCCTGGCACAGCCCCAGGAAGAACTAAAATAATGGCTTAAAAATGCACTTCCAGGTTGCTTCAGGGACTATATTTGTAATAATTTCTCCGCTTCTTCCTGGGGGCAGTGCCAGGAGGAGCCCCCTAGGAATCAGATTGGCTGGAGCAGCTTGAGTAGCAGCTGTTCCAGACAGTAAGAGCAAAGGAGGAAGTTGCTGGTAGGGGAGGAGGGGCTTTAGGACGTTCCCTGCTCTAGGATTCCCTGGCTGCTGGTAAGTCTGATCATTTACTAGCTTGTTTTTTGGTGGGAGGGGGGATGCAATCCCTGTTTTCTCCCTTCTGTCCCTCTTTCTGCCTTTTGCCCTTTCTTTATGTTTTCTCTGTGCCTTTTTACCCTTGCTGTGTTGCTTTCTGCCCCCCCCCCCCAAAAACCTTCCTGTTTTCTACCTTTGCCCTGCTTTTCCACTTTCCTCGGTGCTGGGAGGCTTGGGTAAATACCCAAGCCCACTGCTGTGGAGGAAAGGGAGGGGGTAGATTTCTGCCTTGGTGACCAGGTTCTCCCTTTTCCCCCCTTGCTCCAATGCCCACCAGCCACTACTGCTCATTGGTGTGGTGCTTCCTCTCCTGTTTGCTCCCAATTTCAGCCAATACTTAAAAAATGATCCTTATATTTTATTTGCTATTTTCATTTGGTGGACAAGAACTCAGAGTTATAGTACAAACTTTGCACATGGAAGCCCGCATGTTCAATTTCTGGCATTCCTAGTTAAAAAATTCTCTAGTAGTAGCAGGTCTGGGAAAGATCTCTGTCCAAAACCTCTGGAGAGAAGCTATGGACACTACTACTACAGATATTTATATACTGCTTTTCAACAAAGTTCTAGAAGTAATTATAAATAGAGCTGCTTTCCTATCCCAAAACTACTCACAATCTAAAATGAAACACAAGGTAAACATCAGCAATAGCCACTGGAGGGATTGGATGGGGACAATTGGATAGGGTTGGATGGGGCAATTGCTCTTCCCCTGCTAAATAGAAGAGACTCACCACTTCAAAAGGTGCCTCATTGCTCACTAAGCAGCCTAGATGGATCAACGGTCTGGCTCGATTTAAGGCAGCTTCATATGTTCATGTAGGTTGAAAGAACATCTATCAATATGTTAAAATAATCTGATAAGGATTAGTAATTCTGTACAGAGCCTTATGTTTCTAATTGAACGTGCCTTTTGTAGCCTCCTGACAGTTGTTTAATTAAGCCATGTTTCTCAGTAACTGGCCTCTGTGTGAGCCTGCCTCTTAAGGGGTGAGGGATTATTTTCCTCTATGTGGTCATTTCAAGTTGCCCAAACATGCAAGCTGCAGAAAGAGTCAAAACACGATTGCCGAAGTCTTTTAGCTGTACATAAAATCATTATATGGCTGGCTATGGCTGAATGGATGCCCTGATGCCATAAATTGAACAGATGAATCACCAAGATTAAAAATGGTGGAGCACTTCTCGTAAAGCTTAGAGCGACACACACATTGTAAATTAAAGGACTGCATTGCTTGCAGCGTGTTCCTTCTTTCCCTATTATTTTCCTTTATGCAGTTTATAACCGGTTTGATTCATTGCCTAGATTCACTTGGGGAAACCAGGCTGGCGACTCCTGCTGTTAGGAAGCCAACAAGAAAGAGACATACATGAAGCAGCATCCCTAGCATTGACTTTCTACAGCCAACACTTCCTGCTCCAGTCTAAGAAGTGATCCCAACTATATGTGCTTTGAGACTCATTTTCTAATCACTTTTATAACTATATTTCATATGAGGGGTAGATAGTAAAACTGGGTGTTAGCCAAATAATCAAGCAATTCTCAAACATCCTCCAGGGCAAACAAAGGGCTGTTTTTAAGACATAGAATCATGTCCACAAGACATCTGTAAACATCATTTTGGAGTGATTTGATACATACACATCTTATGCTTAGACAATAAATCAGTATCTGATTCAGTGAGAAAGGAATTCACCTTTTGCACCATGAGTATGCATGGAGGAAAAAAGATTGATGGATTGATTGTATTTCTATACCGCCTGATACAGAAAGCTCTAGGCGGTGATATATTGCAGGGATAGTACATGACCAAGGATGCATTACAAACTTCAGGGAGTAAATTGGGGTGCAGTTGAGAGATGGCACAAATTGCCAGATTTTTTGGGCCCTAGCTGGCTCCAGCCTTTTTTCATGGTGGTGAGAAGGAAGAGCCTTCAAAATTGTGCCTGCCTTGTGTTGCTTTAGGAAGCCTGCATGCAATGAACACATCCAGCTGCATCTTGGATACTTTCCCTCCACTACTGATTCAATAGCTCCTCAAAATTCTGTTTTCTGACCAAGGCCTGAACTCTAGTCATAGCTGAGCAAAAGCTCCCAAGGGTAAGGTGTAAGTAATCAGGGAACTACAGTCATACCCAGGCAAGCATCTAAGCCTTGGGAACAAGGGCCTTGCACATTGTTTGATCAAGCACAGCTTACTTTGTCAGTATTAGGTTTCATGGTCTTGGACCTCATCTGGAGGGTCATGATTGGTTAATTAATTTAATGGAAGTTGCACTCATCCTGGCTAAGGGGGAGTGTCTTAAAAATTTAGAAATACCTAAAGGAGGCAGTTTTTCCTTTACATTATTGTGTGTGCTGGGGCAGTTTCTTTTGAGTCACACACTTTTCTAGGTATTCCTGTTCATGCATGTCAGAAACCTTTTTAACTCTTTCAGAGTCATGAGAAAGGGAAGGTGTGTGTGTGAGAGATCCTACTCACGTGTCCTCCAAAAAGCCATTTTTAAAAAATATTTCTGGGTAGCTTCTGTATAATTGAACCTGGAGTCTTCCCTTCAGCTGAGAGATGTATGTATGTGAATGAGGTGCATTTAAATGAGGGCTGCTTTTCAGAAGGAATAAAAATGCATATAGAGGTTTTTCTGCAGCAAATTTTTAAAAGTCTGTTATTTTGTTTATCTTTCAATTTCTCTTTCCAGTGCTGTCAAATAAAGATCCCTTTGTAGGTTAATAAATGAGATTTGAGATTCTTGATGGAGCCTTATGCAGGTTAAGTGGTCTTAGTGGGTAACACTTGCATTAAGGTGTGCCAATGATCAGGGCAGCTTTGCTATCATGGTGGTAATTTGTGGATCTCTCACAATATCTTTTTTGTGCAATTGACAACTGCAGAAGTCATGGAACTTCAAACTTTAGTTCTGTCAAATGGGGAACACCATCTGAAACCCAAGAGTATGATGTAACAACCAAGTAAGCACAGCATACAGCTAGAATGTCAGCAAAAACAATGGGGTGATTCTCACGACCAACAAAAATCGGGCTAGGAGAGCCTAGCCCAATTTTTGTTGGTCGTAAGAACCACCGGGCTCACAGCTGAGCCTGGTGGTTCTTGAGCGGGTAACCTGCTCGAGAACCCCTGCTAAAAAGAAGGTTTGCGGAGTGAGCGCTCCAGCTTTGCACCACGCCTACTCATGAGTAGACCCCCGACCGGGAGGCAAAAAGCTGCCTCCTGGCTCGGAGGTCTCCCCAGTATGACCTGCGTGCTTGCGCAGGGAATACTGGGGCTTGTGGGGGCTGCGTGGCCCCTGCTCCCCCCACCCACCGCTGGCTCCATCATGGAACCGGCCATCATGTGGGTGGCCGATCCGGCCACCCAGGGCTCCCTTCCCGCTCACCGGTAAAAACCGGGTCTCACTGATAGTGAGACCCGGTCCAATGTTTCCAACTTCATTTTCTATCTTTCTTTCACTCATTCCTATAATGATTCATTTTGTATATTTCATTTTTCCCTAAGCCAAGAAACTTTAATTTTTCCATTAGTGCCATGTTTGAAGGGCATGTACAGTGCTCAGTGCCAAATTGGAGATGAAACATAGGCCTAAGAAGACTACCCTTAAATTAGGGTAGAACTTCACATTACCTCAGCAAACACAGATTTCTGACCTTGTCTACCCTATAACATGCATCTACAAAGCCCCTGGGGTCACAGAGACTTAACTCTCTATCCCGCTTCAGAGGAGGTTCCATGCACCTATTCCCCCAACTCCATGTAGATAGCCTTCTGTCTGGTAGGGATGTGCAAAATGATTTGGGTACAAAACAATTTGTACCCGAATCTGGCTGATTCGGGTGACTCGTAGACAAAAAAAATCAGCCCTGTGCTCAATTGTCCAGATTCGGGTACAAAACAAATCACCCCAGATTTGGACCCGCAAAATTAGGAGATTCAGACCTCTATTTTGTGGCAAAAGTGGGTTGGGTGGTAGTGCCAAATGGGTGTAAGCTGAGAGTGGATTCTCTCATTTGCTACCAGAGAATCTACTCTCAGAACACCTCAGACATTGAAAACAACAAAATCCAGTGCCCCATGGGTTTGTCATTTGGGAGGTGGTTGGCACCCTCTGTGCACTACACCACAACCTGTTCTGGGCCATCCTGGTGCCCCTCAAGTGGAGTTATGGGGCTGCTGAAATCCCCCATTATTTCCTATGGGGGGGAAAGCTTAAAGACGTGCAAAAATTTTTAAAAATTTAAAAATCACCCTTCACCAATTTGAAATCTGGGTGGTAGCAGGCACCCATTTGGGCACTACCACCTGACCCACTCTTTTGCTCCCCAAACCCCTTTTCTGCCACAAATAGCAATAGCAATAGCACTTACATTTATATACCGCTCTATAGCTGGAGCTATATAAGACATGCCAACTTCATTTTTAAAAAAACAACAATACCCCTTTACCCAATTTCTTTGAAATTTGGGTGGTAGCTTCCACCCATTGGGCACTACCACCCATCCCACTCTTTCCCCCCAACAACCCCTTTTTTTGCCCCAAATCAATTTGGATTCAGAAAATTTGGGTACAATTGGAATCGGGTAATGGGGGGGGGATTCGGACCCAAAACAAATCGGGTGATTCAATTAGGTTTCAAATCGAATTGAAAAAATCAATTCGTGCACATCCCTACTGGTTGGTACGTTTCATTGAGCTGTCTTCACCTGCCCAGCTCTTCACAATTGCCAGACTTCATAATTGGCTGGCTTTCCCTTACCGAGCTCCTGGCAGATGCCACAAGCCCCCGAGAGGTGAGGTCTTGCCTCGGTGGACCCTCCAGTGTGCCAAGGATCTGTGCTTCAACCAGTGTCACTGTGTGGGACATTGGTTCCTGTCGTGGTTGGCACAGAGGACTGCATGGCTCCGCAACTGCCTTACGCCCATGCATGTCATAAGTCGAGGATGGCAAAGAGCGTCCTGTGGAAGCTGGGGTTCAGCTCCATTGCTCCTGTCGCCTCACCACCTCCCATCACCATCCAAATGTACATCCTCCTAATGTGGACATGGTTCTGCTGCACTGCATTTATTTCAGTTGGGATATCTGTTTGCATGTGCAACCCAGTACATGGGAGCACTAGTCCAGTTGTCTCAGCAGCAGAAAAGTGTTCTCTCTACCTGATGCTTGCCCCCTTTGCATAATTTTTTGCACCCTTTTGTCAAGGGGCGTGAAAAATTGCCAGATTTATTTGGTAGGGAGGGAATGTCCATGAAACACACCCTTCCCTCCCTTTGATTCAGCACTGAGGACACCATTCATTATCACTTATATTGTTCTTTGTGTAAAGCCCTTATATATCATGTGTTGACAGGATTCCTTAGTAATACGTTAGGGTATATGTTCTTTCAAAAGATTTGCTATTTGCTGTCTGATTTTGACAAATTTGTCATAAGCCAGTGGTGTTTGCAGTTGCTGCTGAAAAATCAGGAGCAAGTTTGTCCAATCAATAGCAGTATCTTGTCAGAGAGATTGTCTGATATACGCTATCATTGAGTTGTTAAATGCAGTTCTGTCTCTGTTTGTTTCAGGACTCATAAGATTTTCTGTAATTGCCATAATGGTTATGTTAATTGTATTTGCATTTGTATGTGAAAAAGGTCCCCGCCCCCCGCCCCAGCTTGAATTAGAGCATTGTGTTTAGTTCAAAGCGCTGGACTGACTGAAAATACTGACCTGCCGTAATGGGTTATTATAAGAAGGGCTGTGCAACCCCATTCTCCAGTTAGACCAAGTTCCCTCATTATACCAGTCTAATCTAGTCAGGCTTCTATATCAGTCCAGCACAAGCGGGGGGGGGGGAGGCGGGGATGAGCTGGAAAAGGCCCAGAAGCACAATCCATTCAGCCATCTCCTCAGCACCCATAGCAACAATATCAGCATCCACCATTCACAGGGCAGCATGCTGACAACACACCCACATAGGCCAGGCATGGAAGGAGCCAATACATGCATGGCAATAGGGGGACGCCCCCATGATGTCACCACACCACAAACATAACACACAACCCACCTGACACAAGGACTGAGCACCTTTGGCTGCATGAGCTGCTGTTTAATAGGCAGCAAGAGGCTGGAACAGAGAACTGGAAGGGCTCCAGGGTGCTTTCCAGACTGTGCGGGAGGATGTGGGGTAAAATCTGACAGTTAGCCCCAATGTTTGGAAGCCAGTTAGAGTTAGCTGGTTTGGATTTTACACCACTTCGTCCCTCACTGAGGCTTTGAGAGGAGAGAGAGAATGGAGGAGGAAGCAACCCCCACTCCCGGATCTCCACACAGGGCACTTCCCTGAAGGAGAAGAGGAGGAGGGAGTGGATGACCAATGGCTCCCCCACCCCACCCCCGCTCAGTGAATTTGCGCAAGGGCAGCAGACTTGTGCCATTAAAAAAAAATTGGTGATTGACACACACCCCTCTAAATCAAGCCACACTTCTACAGCAGCAATCCTAAACTCTCTTACCTAGGAGGAAGCACACTGAACTAAATCATTTATTTCTGAGTAATCCCAGCAAGCCTGCAAACAGTTCTCAAAACTCAGAAAACCAGCTAGTATTCCACGATGCACATACAACATGTTAAGCCTCAAAGATCAAGATAAGATCCCAAACAGTATGTGGCTATACAAACAGCACCCTGCTGTTTCCATATGCAAGACAGTGTTATAACCCAGATCATGTGAATGGATAACAAGCCTTTACATATTGAAGCAATTTCAAGGTACCATCTGGAAAGTTCCAAGCACACAGAAGGTTTGAATCCCCTTATCTGCCTCTTCTACACACATACAGAGAGCTAATGATCACATTTTTTGACCACACAATGGGGGGGGGGCACATATGTACACCAAACACATAGGCACAGCAAACACATAGGCTTCTCCAAGGGAAGGGTTCCTCTCCCCTTTGGAGAACAACTCCCATCTTCAGGAAAGGATTTTTGATTTTGATTTTTTTTTTTGCCAGCAGAGAAATTGGGAGCTTTGTGAGAAGCACTGGTGCTTGCTAAGACAGGACCACCACCCCCACTGCCCCGTGGGAGGCAGCCTCAGTACAAGAACTGCCTTTCCCATTGCTAGGTGAACCAACCATCCTTGGAAACTGCTATCTTGGATATCATTTACCATAGCTCTCTCCTTTCCATGCAGTTTCCTGTGTGTAAGAAAAGTTGCCCAAGTCACCACTCCCCATGGCCCAAAGCGCTGAGGGGGTGAGCCAAACAACTTCCAAAAAGAATTCCATTCCAGGTACCCCTGGGCCACAAAACCCTGAGGAGCTGTTCCATGGAAATCCCCCCTTACCCTAATATTGCATCTACTTTAACGCTGTAAACTATTTCCCAAGCTCATACTCACCTCACATTGTAACTGTGGCTATGCTATTTAACAATCCACCCATCAGGTAGAAATAATAATTTAAACCAACCACCCATCAGGTAGAAATAATAATTTTTAAAAATCCTACTTGACTCTGAAAAGGTGACTACCTATTAGCTCACTGTGAGATAGGTGGATGCCAAGCTCCTCGCAAACTGCTGGGACTAAAAATGAATCATCCCACCTGCAATTGATTGGACAAGCACATTCTCATGTCAGGCAAATGGCAATGGACACTTCCAATCACAGTACAGCCACAAGGCCAGGAGCAATTCCACTCCCACCCCTGACACCACACAGGACACTAGGGGGAGAAGTGGATTTATTCTTAAGTTCTACCTGATGTAACATATGCTTTTCTTCAAGTCTCCTGACTTACTGAAAAACATAGTGCCTTATATTCCCCAGGCAGTGGGGGCCAGTACAGCTGTAGTAGTAATGAACCATTAATTATCTGCCTGAAGTTAATGAGGACTAGGGATGTGCCCAAACTGATTCAGCTGCCAGCATTGAAACCGGTTCAGTGGGGTTGGGGTTGGTTCCATTAAAAAGGAACAAGCTGCATACTGGCTGTTCCCAGCAGTCTGCAAGCAGCTTCTGCATGAACATGGCTGCCTGCATATGTGGCAGCCATGTGCATGCAGACGCCACACATGGGCTGCAGCAAGCAGTGCTGCAGCGCTGTGTGGCCTTTTGAACAGTGAGTGCCACACCCGAAAAAGCAGTGAGGTGGTGGAAGAGCAGGTAAGGCCCTGCTTACCTGCTTTTTAAAGGAGCTGACCTTCTTGTGACTGCCTGAGCCATTCGTACACATCCCTAATGAGAATGCTTATGTCACTGTCAATGGCATGTCCAGAGTATGGAAGGGGAATAGAACTTGGCATGTCAGCTCCTTCCTCTCATGTCCTCTCATTTCGTGGCCTCCCAAAATGTTACTATGGCAGTGCAGTGTATCTGTTGGTGCAAATACATTGGTGTACTTTTGCAGTTATCCCAAGATAATGGAGATGGTAGAGGCATATCTCAAGTTCTCCAGGGGAAAGGGGGCCTATACCAGATCCTAGGTCCCTTAAACTGATTTTTTAA